>NC_064560.1:115045462-115670462 GCF_937001465.1 Orcinus orca
GAGGGGACTACTGCCTGTGTTCTGGTGGATGAGGCTAGATCTTGCCTTTCTGGTGGGCAGGTCCATGTCTGGTGGTGTGTTTTGGGGTGTCTGTGGACTTATTATGATTTTAGGCAGACTCTCTGCTAATGGGTGGGGTTGTGTTCCTGTTTGCTAGTTGTTTGGCATAGGGTGTCCAGCACTGTAGCTTGCTGGTCGTTGAGTGAAGCTGGGTGCTGGTGTTGAGATGGAGATCTCTGGGAGATTTTTGCCGTTTGATATTATGTGGAGCTGGAAGGCCTCTTGTGGACCAGTGTCCTGAAATTGGCTCTCCCACCTCGGAGGCACAGCACTGACTCCTGGCTGAAGCACCAAGAGCCTGTCATCTACATGGCTCAGAATAAAAGGGAGAAAAAGTAAGAAAGAAGAGAAAAGAAAAGAAAGAAAAGAAGAAAGAAAGAAAGACGGTAAAATAAAATAAAGATAAAATAAAATAATTAAAATAAAAAATAATTAAGAAAAAATTTTTTTAAAAAAGTAACAATACAAACAAAAAAAAAATGGACGGATAGAACCCTAGGACAAATGGTGAAAGCAAAGCTATACAGACAAAATCTCACATAGAAGTATACACATACACACTCGCAAAAAGAGGAAAAGGGGAATAAATAATAAATCTTGCTCTCAAAGTCCACCTCCTCAATTTGGGATGATTCGTAGTCTATTCATGTATTCCACAGATGCAGGGTACATCGAGTTGATTGCGGAGATTTAATCCGCTGCTCCTGAGGCTGCTAGGAGAGATTTCCCTTTCTCTTCTTTGTTCGCACAGCTACCGGGGCTCAGCTTTGGATTTGGCCCCGCCTCTGCGTGTAGGTCCCTGGAGGGCGTCTGTTCTTTGCTCAGACAGGACAGGGTTAAAGGAGCCGCTGATTCGGGGGCTCCGGCTCACTCAGGCCGGGGGGAGGGAGGGGTACGGATGCGGGGCGACCCTGAGGCGGCAGAGGCCGGCGTGACGTTGCACCAGCCTGAGGCGCACCGTACGTTCTCCCAGGGAAGTTGTCCCTGGATCCTGGCACCCTGGCAGTGGCGGGCTGCACAGGCTCCCTGGAAGGGAGGTGTGGAGAGTGACCTGTGCTCACACACAGGCTTCTTGGTGGCGGCAGCAGCAGCCTTAGCATCTCATGCCCGTCTTTGGGGTCCCTGCTGATAGCCGCGGCTCTCACCTGTCTCTGGAGCTCCTTTAAGCAGCGCTGGTAATCCCCTCTCCTCGCGCACCAGGAAACAAAGAGGGAAGAAAAAGTCTCTTGCCTCTTCGGCAGGTCCAGAGTTTTCCCCAGACTCCCTCCTGGCCAGCCGTGGTGCACTGACCCCTTCAGGCTGTGCTCACGCCCCCACTCCTCTCCCTGAGATCTGACCAAAGCCTGAGCCTCAGCTCCCAGCCCCGCCTGCCCTGGCAGGTGAGCAGAGAAGCCTCTCAGGCTGGTGAGTGCCTGTCGGCAACGATCCTCTGTGCGGGAATCTCTCTGCTTTGCCCTCCGCACCCCTGTTGCTGCGCTCTCCTCCGTGGCTCCGAAGCTCCCCGCCTCTGCCACCCGCAGTCTCCATCCGCGAAGGGGCTTCTAGTGTGTGGAGACCTTTCCTCCTTCACGGCTCCCTCCCACTGGTGCAGGTCCCATCCCTATTCTTTTGTCTCTGTTTATTCTTTTTTCTTTTGCCCTACCCAGGTACGTGGGGTGTTTCTTGCCTTTTGGGAGGTCTGAGGTCTTCTGCCAGCATTCAGTAGGTGTTCTGTAGGAGTTGTTCCACGTGTAGATGTATTTCTGGTGTATCTGTGGGGAAGAAGGTGATCTCCACGTCTTACTCTTCCGCCATCTTCCTCCGACTTCCGGCAGGTGTATTCTTAACCACTGCACCATCAGGGAAGCCCCTGGATTTTTTTTTTTTTAATTTACTTACAGAATTTTAGGAATACCAATAACAAGATAACATGAGGATGTATGTATACTTCCAATACCCTGTGCATTCCTTAAAATTTTATTTGGGGTAACTGACAAGGCATATTGCTAAAGATGTTTATTTCTTATGAAGTCAACTTTTAAAAAAGTGTATGTGGAAAAAAAAAAAGTTAATGCCCGAAAGGATCCTATTGTACTCCAAGGTGTTTGCACATTGTGAAGATACATTTGATCACTCTAATTTCCACTAACTAATTTACCAAATATTATTAGGATTGATACATCTGATGGTAAAATATAAGCCACTGGCAGTTTTGCTTCTCTTTCCAATAAAATGAGACATAAGAACTTGAAGTTTATAAAAATAAGAGAATAGAACTCTAGCACAGGACCCAGGACTTGACAGAATACAATAAAAACAGATTTTTATAAAGAGCTTAACCCTTGTGGTTAAATTACACAATGTGTTGATATTAAAACAGAGTATGTTTCTGAAACACCTATTTTGGCCTATATAGGAAATTAGAAACTTGTGACTTCAGGTTGAAAGAATCCTAAAACACTGTAGTAATTAAGACTTTCTTTTCAAAGCAGGATTTTCCACGGTCTTTGGGTTTTTCTAAATGATTACCCAAGTGGTTATGGAAGAGAGTACTACCAGAGCTCGTGGCTATTAGAATTCAAATTCAGCTTGATAAAGATCAAGCACAAACACATTGTGACATTACTGTTGTACTTGCATCCAAGTGTAACAAATAAACATATTCCCTATAGCTTAAAGGAAATACTAGTGATTACTGAAATTCTACCAATTAGGTCTGTAGCTATTCCCTCAAAGCCGGTACTTACATTGATTCGCACAGTCGGATGGCACACGGGTGGGTATATGCTCAGAGCCAAATCATCCACACTTAAGGGGAGAAAGCAAAAATAACCATTAACAAAGAAGGAAGAAAGCTCAGCTAGGTGGTCTCCAGTACACAAGTAAGGATGTGACTAGTGAAAAAATGACTCCCAGAAATGTGTATCAGTTCCTTAAATTGGGCAACCAATAAATAACCAATTCAACTGGTATTTACGGAATACATACATACCCTGTTTCACTAGGAAGCTGGGGGGAAAACCTCCCTTGACCAGTAGGATGGGACATAATTAATTTAGTTAAAAATGTGAGGATCTGAAACCATAAATTTAATAACTAACACAGGCAGGGTTCATCCCTGAATGCCACTAAAGTGGGCACCACTTTAACCAAGCAATCAAGTTATTACTATACCACCAATAATGGGACAAACTAACACCATGTGCCTCCCCGATATGATATGATACAATGAAAAGCACAAAACACTCAACTATGTGATATTCTTGCCAAAAAGTGTTTAACCTGAATATAATTATGAGAAAACAATCACATAAATCCAGATTGTTGGATATTCTACATGGCAACTGACCCGGATTCTTTAAAAATGTCAATGTTAAAAAAATACATTAAAAAAAATAGTCAATGTCAAAAGAAGCTAAAAAGGACAGGGACTGTTGTAGTTGCAAGACACCAAAGAGAAGACAACCAAATGTGGTATGACACCTTGACAGAACACCGAATTAAAAAAAAAAAGCTATAAAGACATTGTAGAGACAACTGGGGAAATCTGAATATTAGATAACATTATTATAAATTTCTTAAATGTAATACTAAGAGTAAGAATGTTTGTTCTTAGGAGATACACACTGAAATATTTAGGGGTGAAATGTCATTAAAGTCTGCAACTTACTCTCAAATGGTTCAGGGATAAAAATGGCACATCTACTTCAATTTTTAAAAAGCTACCTCTAATTATAGAGAAATAAACCAATAGAGAAAAAATTGTGAACAATAGGTGAATCTAGATGGAGGTATAGGTACTCACTGCAATACTTTTTCAACCTTCCTGTAGGTTTGAAAATTTTCAAAATAAAAAGGCGGGGAAAAACCTTGGGTTGACGGCACAAGTTGACATCAGAATGCTGCTGCTCAGAGGTTTTGAGTGGAGATCACGCTTACCTAGGGCTGATCTCATCAGAAATGTCCACAATGTCATCCAGCTGAGCCACCTGATCCTTCTTCCCATTCTCTGCCACTGAGAGCCGGATTTTCTTCAGGCAGGCTTTGGATGCTCTCACCAGTGCAAGGCACGGGATTATGAGCTCCTGATCTTCCTCTGACCAATATGAGTCCCGATTGCTTGGACATCCCAATATATCCTCCTCATCACTGTGGTTGTCAGAGTTGTCCTCCTCAATGTCACTCAAGAGGCCATAGTAAGGGTCACATTCTTCCACAGCCTAAGGCACACCATGATACATGTGAATGCCAAAAAAATAAAAAGGTGTTGTACTTTCAACATCATGTCCGACTTGTCCCCAAACTTTAGCCTGCTACTTCCCTAATGGCTACAGAGTTGAATTACTTCATAAACCCTCTTCTGACTCTCCTAGTGCAGCAGTGGAACAGAGGGGAATGGTACTAAATCACACACCAGCATGGGATGGGAGATAGGAGATGGAGGACAGGAGTGAGGATGGGACCTATTTGGTCGACGCTCAGCACATCTTCTCTCTTTATAACCGATCCTCATCTAGACACAGAGCTGCCTTCTGATGACCATCAAAGACAGAGGTCCCCTCACCTGCTCCATTTCCTCATGTGCATCCTTCACAAGATCCACACTCTTTGTAAGCACTGAAAGGGCTGCAGCTTTGTTATCTATGAGTGAAGAATTGGAAGTACTACAATTAGAGAAGAAACCCAACAATTCTCTTAAGTCTGCAAAAAGCAACAATGTTCCCATTTGAAAGGAGTGCCAAGGACAGTCAACAAGGGCAGCAGTTTAATGTAAAATTCTTCTCACATACATCCTCTGGGTACTCAGACAGGGGCTGAAAAGTTTTTTGTCATTCACCACAGGAAGAAATAAAATGGTCATATGATGTTTCTCATCATGGTCCTCTTGGATGACCACTGCTTTTGGCCTAGCAGGCTCTACCTCATAACTGTTTCAGTGTCCTCAAAATACTGCCCCTGGGGCAGGACCAGAAGAGGAAACCATGTCTTTCAACAAGAGACAGAGCCACAGCCAGAGAGTGTTTGAATTTAGAAGTTATGAGAACTAAAAAGACTGGCAAAAAGTATTAATACCTGTCTTTTCATGTTGGTGATAAACCAGATCTATTTCACTAAGCTCTTTATCTAAGTAAAAATACATATATACTACAAAAATGGCAGCTAGATATGAGAGGTCTATCTGCTTTGGCCAGCAGAGTCGATGTCCACTTTGCACTCTCACCCACCTCTTGGGATCCGAGGCACCTGCTGGCACGCCTCCCAGACACTGTTGTAGGAAATAAGGTTCTCAGGGCTGCAGAAAGGAATAAGGATGTATCAATAACCTAGGTTCCTGTTTCCTAAAAGGTCCTTTCTGCTGGTCAGTTATCAGTAACTTTGCTGTTAAAATGAGTTTTTCCCCCTTCCCAGAAGCAAGGAACCCCATTAACCAATAACCCCAACTGTGGCATCACTACCTCTGAGTTGGAGTGATATAAAGCACTTCCACAAGCTGAGCCATGCCATCCACGATGTCCAGAGTGGCACTCCGTACCAGCTTTCGCAGGGTGATTCCTGTAGCCAAACCCAAAGACTAAGCAGCCTGGTCGTCACCAAAAATAAATTTTAAAAAAACCAGTGGCTTCCTGACAACTGTGGATAAAACACTTTAAATTTAAACCACATGAGTAGCCCTGAAGATCCATGAGACATGTACTCATTTATAATTATAGCATGATTATAATCAAGGCATGAATATACAAGCAGGGCTGGAGGCCACTTAACCTATAAGGGAGCTCAGGAACAGCATGTGATGTAATATGGGTGGAGGAGCCTGGGGACTGCCTGGGCCTGGGGATGGGGCTGATATCCAACCAGCATCTGTGGCAGTTATAATGTTAGAGAGAGGGAGGAGCCAGGGAGAATTAAAAATGTTAAGAGTCAAGCAAGGGCTTCCCTGGTGGCACAGTGGTTAAGAAGCTGCCTGCCAGCGCAGGGGACACAGGTTCGAACCCTGGTCCGGGAAGATCTCACGTGCCGCGGAGCAACTAAGCCCGTGTGCCACAACTACTGAACCTATGCTCTAGAGCCCGTGAGCCACAATTACTGAAGCCCGCATGCCTAGAGCCTGTGCTTCACAAAAAGAGAAGCCACCGCAATGAGAAGCCCATGCACCGTAACGAGGAGTGGCCCCCGCTCGCTGCAGGTAGAGAAAGCCCGCGCTCAGCAACAAAGACCCAATGCAGCCAAAAATAAATAAATAAAATAAATTTATTAAAAAAAAAAAAAAGAGTCAGGCAAGGCAGGGGAGATGGGAACACAGTATCTGAACCTTAGCACAAAGGCTTACTTATGGAGGTCACATATATTACGTAACTACCTTTGACTGCACTTTATGGGAGAAAGTTACATTACATGCTCAAAATGAGGAAAAGGTAGAAGTTTCAGGATAGAAGCTGTCATAGTAGCAAAGATCTATTCCATAAACTGAATGCTTACGTGTATGGAGTGGCTTACCCTGATCCTTGGGAAGCGAATAGTATACTGCAATAATTGCCTTGATGGAAGCATGGACTTGTTCAGAGAACTTCTGGGTTTCCTATGAGGTGATAAGCCAATTTCAGAAAGAAAAAAGGAAATGGATTAGATCAATGTGGTCAACCCATCTACTGTGGAAGAGAGCAGACATCTGTACAGCATCATCAAACATTTTCTGAAGTCTTATTATGCGTTAGGCCCTGTGCTATTCTCATAAGATACCAGAGAGGAGTTAGCTGGATACCAGATACTGAGCAGACAACTGATTAAGACATGAAGAAACAGCAGGAAAAACTTATTCCTGATACTCTATATCCCAAGATATTTGTGATCTGTTTTGAGGTATTCACCATACCTTAGACCAGGAGTTGGCAAACTAGGGCCCAAGGGCCCAGTCAGGCCCAATGCCAGGTTTTGTAAATAAAGTGTTACTGGGACACAGCCACATTTTTTTTTTTTTTTTTGGCTACATTGGGTCTTCATTGCTGCGTGCGGGTTTTCTCTAGTTGTGGCGAGCGGGGGCTACTCTTCATTGTGGTGAGTGGGCTTCTCATTGCGGTGGCTTCTCTTGTTGCGGAGCACGGGCTCTAGGTTCGCAGGCTCAGCAGTTGTGGCGCATGGGCTTAGTTGCTCCGTGGCATGTGGGATCTTCCCGGACCAGGGCTCGAACCTGCATTGGTAGGCGGATTCTTAACCACTGTACCACCAGGGAAGTCCCAACACTCTTGGTTTACATATTGTCTACAGCTGTGTTCACACTACAGGGGCAGAGTTGAGGTCTGCAAAGCCTAAAATGTATACTATCTGGCCCTTTACAGAAAAAGTTTGCCAACTCTATCTTAGGCCATTAACCAGTTGTCTGTCTCTCTGCCTCTGTGAGTGTCTCTGTCTCTTTCTAACAGAATCTCAGTATATCTAAAAGTAATTAGCATGGACTCTACAGTGCTCAATGTTGACTAATTTTCTTCGAAGCAGTCACTGGCTTTCTCTTACCTTCTTTGTCCTCACTTCTCTGCTCAATTCTAAGCCAGCATTATGCAAAATGTGGTCCACAGATTGGTGCCAGTCCATATATGGTCTGTTACCAGTCTGGGATGGATAAATACAATGACTGAGAGCACTTAGAAACTTTTATGCCAATTTGACATTGTTTCAACATTCAAACATATAATTTCATAAAAATACCAAGCCATAAGAACTGGAATTAAAATGAAACAAAACAAAAAAACCCCCAAACATTCTTTAATAGAACTAATGTGCTGAGATCCTAAGAAAGCAATTGTGATTCAAATATATATAATTCAAATAAAACCATATTCTAATTTTTCATCAATGAGTAAAAAACCACTGTCCTGAGCATGTACAGAAAAATAGTTCTATTCTTGCTCCTCATGGTATCTTACTAGCTGTGAATTTTAGCCACAAGTCCTAAGTGTATTTGGAAGAAAGGAGTCAGCACATAAGAAAAATAAGGTAACATTACTACTCCCTTTGAAATAAAGATTGACTTTCTTCAACAAACTTTTAAAGTACTTTCATACAATTCTCTTGTTTCCTCATCTCAGATCTCTGAGGTATGTAAGTGGAGAGAGTTTACTACTGTAGGTGCAGCAAGAGAAGATTTTTTCATTTCAAAACATCTAGATATATAATTGAGAAAGAGAATGAAAGTATTGACTATGAAAATAAAATAAGGCAATGAATATGTCATTTTAAAACAAACTTACTCCCAAATTAAGTATACCTAGCTCTAGAAAAACTGAGCATAGAGCATACCTGGCCACAGCCAACAACATTTACTTTCAAGTATTTTATAATAAAGTTTTATAATAAAGCACAGAGTCTTTGTTCTAGCAATTCCACTTCTGGGAATTTTTACCGATATATAGATATACACAAAGACTGTATTAGGCAATCTACCACAGCACTGTTTATAATATAATAGTTACAAACTGGAAACAGCTTAAATGTCCACACAGTACTGGTTAGATAAATTATGGTTATGTCCACTCTGTTGAATACCATGCTGCCATTACAAAAAACTAAGCAACTTTATATATGCTCCCAAAAATCAATTTGCAAGCTATGTTGTTAGTTTTTTTTAAAAAGGTCCAGAAAAGTGTTTATGGTATCCTATCGTTTGTGTAAAAAGAAGCAGGTATATATACGTAAGTGTGTATATGCATAGCATGTATATGGAATAATACAAAAGGAACAAGGGACAGGAGATATAAACTTTTTAGCACATTTAACTTTGATATCTTTTGAATTTTATACTGTCTACATTACTAATGTAAAAAATAATTCAATGTAAAAGAGTATTATGTAATATAACAAAAAAGGTGTAGCTTAGACATTAGATAGAACCTAATTTAAATCCTAGCTCCACTACTTATCCACCTTAACCTGAGCGTCTGAGCCTGCTTACTCATCTGTCAGATGGGGATCATGTATGTGAAAACACCTAGCAAATAGCAAGTGCTTTTTTAAAAAAATTATCAGAAGGGAAATAACCAGGATGAACTTCAGAATGAACCAATATTTAGAAGAGTTGCCCACCCCATGACAGCTACTGCATCTGGCAATTTGATCTTCAGAACAATCCTGTAATGTGAGAACCACCATCTTACTTGACAGATGAGAAAATTAAATCCCCTGCTTTGAATGTAAAACGTGGAAAGAAAATGAGAGGATTCCTAAGGAATAACAAGGCATCACAAGAACTGTAGGAAAGTGAAGCCCACCTGTGGTGACGGCAGTGGAAGTCGAGAGAAGACTTCGGTCAGAGTCGTGGCTGCCCTTGACACTGCCAAAGCTGCCTCACCTGGGAGGTGATAGACGAGGAGGCGGGAGCCAATATGTTAATGCCAAAAGGATAAGGCTCCAGCGGCTGCATGGACTTTGAAGATAACGCGTTCCCTCTCCACCCTTGCCGGCTAAGACGTCTCAAAAAAACAACCCCAAATCAGTGTTTTCTATCTCAATCTCAGAGGTGCCGAGGATGGGTAAGGCGAGGTATCCCCACAGACAGGATGGGGCGGGGGAAAGCAGGAAGGAAAGGGGTCGGGACGCTGCAAGAGATGAGAGATGGCAGCCTGCAACAGGAGAGGCACTCACGGAATCTCCTCCAAAAGGTTTCCCGATCAAACTCCTTGGTGGTCTCCCGGGCTTCGCCGACTAGTGGGCGCGGCGTGCGGGCCGGGCGGCCGCAAAAGAAAGAGCACAGGTAAGCGGAGTCACCTCCAGACCCCACCTCCTCCGCCCGGACCCCGCCGCCGCCACGGCCTCGCCCCTTCCCACCCAAGCCCGCCCCGGCCGTCGCCCGTCCCCACTACGTCAGCTCACCCCGCACTCCAGGAAGGAGGAACCGCAGCTCCCCTGCTAGGTGCCGGAGCTGCTCCAAAGCCGGAGGCAGGGTGGAGTCTGCGGCTGCAGGTGCAGCTGCGCTCGCCATCTCAGCAGGACGCGACGAGTCTGCGGACTAAGCCGCTGCGGGAGCCGCACTGCCGTGACCGCCCCACTTCCGGGCCGCGGGTTCGCTTCCGGCAACAACCCGCCCCGCCCCGCCCCTGCCCAGAGGCCCAGCCGCGCCTCCTTCCGCGCTCCAATGCGCGGCTACACCTCCTCTCGCCCCGCCCTGCCCCGCCACGGCGACACAGGCAAGTCCCAGACCGAGTTATGATCATTCATTTATTGATATTTAATTACTCGAAAACACCCCCGACTGAGGAAGCAGACAGCCCATAACCCTGCTGGAAAAGAGGACTCGGAACTAATCAAGGGTAGTCAGGGTCAGGCCCAAGTTTGCACTGGTTCCCTGCCCCTAAAGTGGCGCCCTTATAGGCTGCTGAGTTCCAGACACTGTGCTAAGTACTTTACATGAGGTAACGTAAAAAACACACTGGGTGGGCCGCAGATACTCCCATACCCACCAGCCCCTGGCCTGTGGATCTCCTAGATTAGGGCTTTCTCTTCACAAAAGTAAATCAACCCTTTGCCTTGTTGGGGAAGGAAGGAATCATGGCATTATTTAGAGAATTTTCTGCAGTCCATTCTGCAGGAATCAGTAGTGGGTAATCCCCTCAACTCCCAGGCGTCCAAGGAACGTCCAAGGCTTGCCCACCAATATTGGCCTTCCGTCTGCTGCTGGGGCAGAGGCCTGGGCAACACAGGTGGATGATGAGACATGGCCTTCAGGAGCTCAGGTGGCTTTTTAACTGCACTATGAAGGTTCCAAGCTCGGCAGAGTTCAGTGTCCACACACAACGAATGAGAACAGGCGTCACCAGTGTCAACCAGGTCCGCAGAGGGGAGAATAATAAAGCTAGAGTACCATATGTCATATGAAGAAAGTAGCAGGAATAAATCTGCCAGATGTACAGTAGTAACATAAGTAGGTGAACAGGTACAATTTTCAAGTATTTTCCTTGATGGAGATGAGACTTGAAGCTGTGACCAAAGCACCGCTGTAGCAAGCTCCAACACAGGTAAACCATCAAGGGGATGTTAAAAAACACCAGCTGGAAAGAGCGAACAGGACCATTAGCTTATTAGCAAGCCCTGGAAGGGTCAGGTCTCACTAACATATTATTGGTGGCTCTTAAAAATATGTTGCTTTCCCTCTTGGGGGTTAACTGATTCTTTATGCTTCAATCACACTTGCTTATAACACTCACAATAGTTGACTTGTAGTTAGTTGTTTATTTTCCTGTATCCTTTTGTTCATCTTAAAGGCAAGTGTCATTTCATTTATGTTGAAGCCCTCAAATAATGTTTAAGGTAGAAATGAACTGAATATGTGGGTGTACAGACACACACACATATGTACAGGACTCTGTTTTTTGTTTTTTATTTTTGGCAGAGTGGGGGGGACTTGGGTATCAGTATTTTTTCTTCTCCCTGCATTTTTATGTGAAGTGGCATAATGAATACTGGAATACAAATTAGAAGATTTAAGTAATAATCCAAGTTTAACTACTATATGAGTCACTCATTCACCAAATAATTATTGAACACCCATTATGTGGCAGATACTGTGCAAGGCTCTAGACAAGGGATACACACATGGGTGACCAAGTTGGAAAAGATGCATCATAGAGCTTACATTCTAGTAGAGAGAAGAGAAACCAAAAAGAAAAAAAAAAAGGAGGGGGAAGATAATTACAGATTGTGATGAATTCAATGAAGAAAATAACTGGGTCACAGGAGGTAACTGGGAGATGGGCCCTCTGAGGCCTGAAGGACAGAAATGAGTCAGTGGAAGGAAGTGCATTCCAGGCAGAAGAAACAAATGAAAAGCCCAGAGGTGGGAGAGGTTAGCTGGAACATGGTAAGCCAGGTGGAAACTGGGGCAGTCAGCATGACCCAGATCACGTCACTGATTTGCTTAAAGGGTTTTAAGCTGAGAAGTGAGTGAGCTGATTAAGATTTTAAAAGGACCACAGTGCATGCTCTGTGGCAAACTGACAATAGGGAGGCAAGAGCAGCAGTGGGAAACCAGTTAGGGGGTTACTGCAGCAGCCCAGGCAAGAAATAATTATTATTTAGACAAGGGTGGTGGTAACAGTAATAGTGGTGGATTCAGCACATGTATTGGAGGTAGATCAAATACAGTACTACTTGCTGATGAACTAGATATAAAGGAAGGAGAAAACTTGAAGATACACCCTGGAGAAGATACATCCTGGATAATTTATTGAAATTGGAAAGAACTGGGGGAGGAACAGGTTCAGGGATAGAAATTAAAGGTCCTGTTAGAGGTATATTAAGTTGAGATTCCTGTTAGATATCTAAGGAAGATGCAAAATGGTGGTTGGAGGCACCTGAGGTGCAGAGAAGAGGTCTAGGTCAGAGATATTATAGATTTAGGGGCCATGGGCCTAGATGATACATAAAATCCATTCTTAGTGTACTATTTATTAAAATATGACTATAAGCCCACCTTTTGGTAAGGGTCAGGTTTTACTTGGAATAAGAGTGCTCCTGAGAGACAGCCTCCATCTACATAATAGAAAACTGAACTAGACCCAGATCTAGTCACATATAAAATGCTGCTAAACAGAGAATATTCTGGTCTGTGGTCAGTGTTCACTAGGCAAAGATCTTCCCTACTTGTCTGTCTCTAATCCTGCTGATCATGTTTTACTGCCCTCTTATGAGGCTGTGAACTCATTTCAAACAATGTTTTTGGATCTCTTATACAACTCTAGATCATCACCTCAGATTTTGATTCATTAGCCCCATCAGATGAGTACAAGAGAAAAATTGTTAGGTAAATAGTTTTCAAACCCATTTATAGAAATTTGCTATAGGTCTGGGTTTTTTATTTGTGTTTGTTCTAAAGGAACGTCAATCCAAATGTAAACCTAACATATCAGTGTTTCATAAACAAGTGTATTGCTAGGACATCACTAGAAAGCTTCCACTGGGTAACTGACCCACTTTTCTTGTGTGTCTATTTTTCTTTTCCTCCCTCTGAAACAATTTCCTTCTTCATTATCATAACCAATTTTGTTTTACCCAGAAGTCTCATTTATTCTACCGTAAGTCTCTTCTTTCACTGTTTATCGATGAAAAAGCACAGTGAAACAAACAACAAAAACAAAAAGCTCTTTCACCTCTTATAAAACTTCCTGCCAAAAATGTATTTTAGATGTTTACAAGAGTGGTGGAGCAAAGAGCTTAGGAAGCACTCTAAAAGCAAACAAAACACCAGATACTAAAGACTGCCCTGCCAGTAAATTAGAAAACATGATCTATGGTGATAAATTTGGGATTTGGGATTTAATTCATAACTATTATGCAATTAGCCCAACAAGGCCAAGATGTTCTTAAATTGCGTTTCTGACTTCTTACCTGGAGAATTCCAACTATAAACGTTACACTGCCTTGTAGGAAATGTCCGTCAACAAAGATCCCAAAGGAAAAGCAGCAACCCAATTTGCCTTTAGTGATTTCACCAACAAACCATGGTCCTGAAAGAGGCAATGAACAAGAAAGGAAGTTAAATAACTATGACTGATTACATACATCATGACATGCATTTACAGAAATAATGAAAAAATATGAGACTAGTCATCTATAAGCATTTATTTGTATAGCTTTTCTTCTTTGCTAATCTCTGTGTTGCACTCAATATCCTAGCTAACCAATTATTTGCTCCTTTGCTCCATATTTCTCTAGATTATAAAATTGCCTGAGTACGTGCTATACCTGGAATAGATTCCAGAAACAGATAGGAGTACGTTCACAAATTTTAGAAGTTTCTATTACAGTAGTAACCTCAATATAAAGCATTAACATTTCCTTTAAGAAGCAAAAAGGTACTCCATAGATACCACAGTTAATTTTCCAGATAACTGAGATTTACTCCTTTACGCAATAAGACTTCAACCACTTTAATCATTCTAAAACACTTCTTTCTTATAAATATTAATGAATGTATTTTAACCTTTTCTGGCTGACCCACAGTCATTACTTTGTACATCAACTACATACTCAGGGTTAACATGTACAAAGTTTAACTCACTTCTTTATTTTAATTTTTCATCTGCAATGCCAGAATGACTTTTCTCTACCCCGTATTATTATTTACTGCCCCTTCTCAATGTTCAGGCTTCTAGAACTACTATATTGTCAAGAGTGATTAAGGGACAGTCGGATTTCCCTTCTCAAAATGTAATACCATCATTTGCTGGTAAGGGTAGATTTCAACTGGGACTTCCCTGGTGGTCCAGTGGTTAAGACTCCACGCTCCCAATGCAGGGGACCCGGGTTCAATCCCTGGTCAGGGAACTAGATCCTGCATGCCACAACTAAAAGATCCCACATGCCACAGCGAAGATCCCACGTGCTGCAACTAAGACCCGGTGCAGCCAAATAAATAAATGAATAAATATTAAAAAAAAAAAAAGAGTAGAGTTCAACTTTAAAAAGTCATAGGTAATTTTCTCAGATATATATTATATATACTCCATTAGATACACATTAGTTTTAAAAAGTGTTTCCCCTTTAAGTTTCAACCTTTAAAAATGAAACAACTTCTCCCCTTCTAATGTTTTCCTTTACAGCCAGGAACCAAATCACCTGCTTTGCCTCCTAGTGGAAGACTAGTGTGTAAAACAGCTTCAACCTATCTTCTAACAAGAAAACCAACCTCAAAAGGGGAATCTGGCATAGCTTGTTATACAGAATTGTAAAGGGTCATATTATTTCTTTAACTACTTTCTGTTCTCTGGTGGGAGTTACTAATGAGGAAAGAAAAGTCCAAAGATGGACTAAAAGTAGAAAACATAGACTAAGCAACAAATAGTCTAATCTACTCCTAAATGACTCTTAGTAAGGAACATTAGTAAAAAGCTTTAAAAAGAGACTCACAGTGCTTTCTGCTTCCATAAGTGACTAAGTGATTTTGTCAGTATTGGGTATAATAATTAATATAAGAGAAGAGCTCAAATGCCTGAACTCACTGCTCATCTCAGTTTCTCTCTTTTTTGAGCTGAGTTTTTAGGAGTCACACGGTAGTAAATAGTCACTCAACTACATACTAGGCATTGTGCTTAATGCTGGGCATAGAGGGGAACAAGATAGACAGGACATCAATGGATATTCTAATGAGGGGAGAGATGATATATACAGAAGATAATCATAAATTCTGATAAAGTAATGAAGGAAATAAAAAGTATGGTGAAATAGAGGATAAAGCTTTAAGGTGGTCAAAGAAGGCTGCTCTGAGGAGATGGCATTGAAGCTGAACTTCTATCTTCTATTAGGTTTCTACACAAATACTAATTGTCATGGTCCTCTCAGCACCCTTAAGTTAACTTGGTGTTGACTAAATGTCCTTTAAGTTAGGAAAGAACTTTATTTCCCAAGATCATGTCACAGGAAATGACTTATGAAAGAGTGGTGTGCCGGTCATTATGCTCTCAAGAACCTAAATGACTACTGTTAAAATTCTCAGTATATTCTTCGGCAGAATTCTCCACAATCTCAGGTTTCCTAATTGACTTACCCAGCACTGTATAGAGTGTCAGCAACAACATAGAATAGTAGAAGATGCTTATTTTGCTCAAGACATGAAGGGAAAATGAGGTCAAATTTACAAATCCTGGAGGTCCTAAACAGAATAAATTTGAAAAATCCAGTGAACACATGCAAAGTTCAAGTTTTTTATAATATTTTCTAGAAGACTTCCATGGGCATCTACTACATTTTCAGCAAATCATTTGTTATATGGATGACACCACTTTAAATTCAGAAGTTGGCAGGAATTCTGATAAACCAACTCACTTAGAATTACAGAGGGTAGAAAGGCAAAGCAATGGTGTAGTTGTGACACACACACACAAACACACATATACTCTGTGCTCAAAGGATGATCAAATCCCTGTTTTCCATGAGATTTAGTATCCAAATGTACAAACTTCCAAAAGTTGCATCAAAATATATCAAAGGCCACCACAATGTTCATTGTAGCACCATTCACAATAGCCAAGACATAGAAGCAACCTAAACATCCACTGACAGAGGAATGGATAAAGATGTGGTACATATATAATGGAATATTACTCAGCCATAAAAAAGAACGAAATAATACCGTTTGCAGCAACATGGATGGACCTAGAGATTATCATACTAAGTGAAGTAATTCAGACAGAAAAAGACAAATATCATATGATATCACTCATATGTGCAATCTAATTTTTAAAAAATGATACAAATGAACTTATTTACAAAACAGAAACAGACTTACAGATATTGAAAACAAATTTATGGTTACCAAAGGGGAAATGTGGGGGTGAGGGATAAATCAGGAGCTTGGGATTAACATACACACACTACTATATATAAGATAGATAAACAACAAGGGCCTACTGTATAGCACAGGGAACTCTACTCAATATTCTGTAAAACCTATATGAGAAAAGAATCTGAGAAAGAATGAATATACATATATGTATAACTGAATCACTTTGCTGTACACCTGAAACTAACACAATATTGTAAATCAACTATACTCCAATAAAATTTTCTAAAAACTATATATATATAGTACTATATATACTATATATATCAAAGGCATATCAAACAAATATCAAAATTTAATCTTGGGCTTCCCTGGTGGCGCAGTGGTTGAGAGTCCGCCTGCCGATGCAGGGGACACAGGTTCGTGCCCCAGTCCAGGAAGATCCCACATGCCGCAGAGCGGCTGCGCCCGTGAGCCATGACCGCTGAGCCTGCACGTCCGGAGCCTGTGCTCCGCAACGGGAGAGGCCACAACAGTGAGAGGCCCGCGTACCGCAAAAAAAAAAAAAAAAAAAAAAAAAATTTAATCTTAACTATGAGTATCTGTCCAAATATTCCTTTCCCATATATGATACAGCTCTTAACTCACAGCTATCCTCTTACTCCAACTGAAAGGGATCCACAAAACTCCAAATTAGCATCTCTTAAAGGGAATTCCCTGGTGGTCCAGTGGTTAGGACTCTCTGCACTATCACTGACGAGGGCCCAGGTTCATTCCCTGGTCAGAAAACTAAGATCCCACAAGCTGTGTGGTGCGGCAAACACACACACACAATACAATGCCAGAAAGCCCAAGCATAAGGGCTTCATTCTGCAGCCACAGACTAAAGCATCACAGTTCCTCAACCCCAGCCAGCCATTTCACTCATCTGCAGCCGATCATACACTGGTTAGCATAAGACTATGATGGCAAGCTCAGTACACACTGAGCAATGCTAGAGGTGTACTATTTAAAGGTTTAAAGGACTGGCTCCAGTGAAAGACAGCCTGATGTAAGTTAAATAGCACGTCTTCCCTAATAGGCCAGCATATTCATTTTATACTCATAAAACTGTTCAGCCTGACAGTTAATTTCAGACAAAGCCTGATAACGCATGGCCTTTCTCACTTTGTGTGTTTCATACTTGCTACTCATTCATCTCTCAGCTTCTTTCTTGTTCTAGTCTGGTACTTCTCAAAGTATTAATCTACATATCCACCTATAGTAATATTTATTATAAATACATCATTCTTTAGCCTTAGAGGCAGCTATGCTTTAAACTTTAAGCAATGATTCTCTACTTTGGCTACACATTAGAATAACCTGAGGGAACTTTTAGTAAATACTTATGCCCAGGTCTCACCCTCCAGAGATTCTGACTTAATTGGCCTGGGGAAGAGGGGAGCTGGGACAGCAACCCAGCTGATTCTAGGCAGCAGGACTGAAAATAATGCTTTAGACAGAGCCGTGCTTCTCAGCCCTGACTGCACATTGGAATCATCTGGGGTGCTTTAAAAAATACTGATGCTTAGGTCCTACCCCCAGAGATTCTATGTAAACATTGAGGGTGTTGTGTAGACACTGAGATGTTAAAAAGTTCCCCAGGAGATTCTAAGGTGTAGTCAAAGTTGATAAGTGTTGTTTAAAGAAAAAGAAAAAAACTAACCTGGGGTCAGTCTCTTATTAGCTATGAGACATTGGACAGCCTACATAACCCCTGCAGTCCTTAGTCTTCTAATCTTTAAAATGGGGACAATAATACCTACCTCACAGGATTGTTGTAAGGATTAAGTGAGATAATGTAGGTAAAAATATGTTGTAAATTTTAAACAACTATACAAAAATACTGGTATTCCCACATGAAGCTGAGCTCTCCCTCAAATATTTATTTATTTATACTGTGGGCAAGAAAATATATGTGTGCAATAATGCTTCTTGAACTTTTTCATAGAATTTAAAAATATATATAAGCAGACAAACATTCAGTAGGATATGTATACTACCTATTCAGTTCATCATTTTACTGTTTAACCTTTACTACAGTACTCACTTCCCCCACAATCACTTCCTGATCCCAGGGACTTCATCCAAGCCAAGAAGGGATAATGAACATTTAATCCAACAAGTATTTATTGTCTCTAATGCACAAACTGGGTGCCGTGGAAAAGAGAAAAGAAGTAGAAAACAAGAGCTCCTATATTGAGGAAATTACAGTCTGATTGAAGAGAAAATGTATATACATTTGAAGTGGTAATGTAAAACAAGGTCATTGGCTAGTTAAATACAGAATTAATCCTCAGGAAGGACTGTTGGGATTCAGAGAAGCAAGCACTCATTATGACCTAGAATGGCTGGAGAAAATGGTATGGAAAAGAGGGTTTGAGGTGAGCATGGTAGCTTGAAGGATGCACCTCACAGGGCTCAGGCAAAGATAATTTGCATTGATATTTATCACTTGGTAATAGTGAGGACATTATGGGATACACTAAAGTAAAGTCTTCTAAGATTAAGGAACCATGGTGACTAACCTTTATGCTCTGGATATGCTCGATAACGAAAAGCAATGAGAATGATGAGCTGGATCAGCACAATCATCACAAAAAGGACCCGGGCCTGCAGAGAAATAGATATTCACATGACATACATACATGGATACAGCTTCAGTTTTTTTAAATGGCCTAATTAACAAAAATGGAAATGACATCATTAGCAGAAATGACTATATGAGAAAAATATACAGTCAAAGAGAATTGAACATCTGACCCACCAAAAAAGATAATTGTAAGTTGCCTCAGCATTATTCTTTCAAGATTTGGATATGATACCTGGACCAATGTTGAAACTAAGTGATTTCATACAGTTATATTAAGTGATCAAATTAAAATAGTCTACTTTCACTGTACTAGGATAAGTATAATTTGTACTGTTTTATTTAAAGTTGTATAGGAGTGAAAAAAACACAACAGTACACAGTACACTGCAGGCTGAGTGAACAGAGACTGCATTTCCTTATGCCTTCTCTATCAAGAAGTCACTCACTTGGAGATTAATTCACAGTAAAGAAACATTTTATCTAGGTTCTTGTTTCTCAAAGTATGGGTCCCAGATCATCATTGGAATCACCTTCAGCCTGTTGGGAATGCAGAATCTCAGGCCCCATCTCAGCCCTACTAATCAGAATCTGCCTCTTATTAACATTCCCAGGTGATTCATAAGTACACCAAAGTTTCCAAAGCCTGATCTAGGTGACCATTAAAAATTCCCAAAAGAAAAATAAATGACACAAAAAGATTTGTAAAAATGAGATGCAAATGCCCATTAGTCATATTTTTTAAAAGTTCAATCACACAAGTAATAAAAGTAAATTAAAATAATAAGGAATTCACATTTTAAGTATGTGAGGATATATACTAAGGGATCTCTGGAAGATGAAATTAAAGGGGGTTTAAATTTTCTTCTGAACATTGAGGGGGGACAGACCAAAAACAATGAATATAATAAATAATTTAAAATTTTGGGTAATTATATAATAAATGAAGTATATAGAATAATGTGTCCACTATTTGATCCAACAATTCATTTCCAGAAATTTCCAAAAAAACTAATATGTACAACTCACAGACTTAGAAAACAAACCTGGGGCAAAGGGTGGGGGGAAGGGATAGTTAGAGAGTTTGCGATTGACATGTACACACTGCTATATTTAAAATGGATAACCAGGGACTTCCCTGGTGGCGCAGTGGTTAAGACTCCACGCTCCCAATGCAGGGGGCCAGGGTTCAATCCCTGGTCAGGGAACTAGATCCCACATGCAATGCTGCAACTAAGAGTTCACATGCCACAACTAAGGAGCTGACGAGCCACAACTAAGGAGGCCACCTGCTGCAACTAAGACCCAGTGCAACCAAATAAATAAATTAAATAAATAAATAAATACTAAAAGAAATAAAATAAAATGGATAACCAAAAAGGACCTCTACTATATAGCACAGGGAACTCTGCTCAATATTATGTAATAATCTAAATGGGAAAAGAATTTGAAAAAGGATAGATACATGCATATGTATAACTGAATCACTTTGCTGTATACTTGAAACTATCACAACATTGTCAACTATACTCCAATATAAAATAAAAAGTTTAAGAAAAAAACTAGTATGTGCAAAAACTTAGTTATAAGCAGTATTTTTATAGTAGAGGGAAAAATTGGAAACAAATGTCCAACAAAAGGGAAATAGTAAAATAAGATGTATCTATGATAATATAATGCAGCCAATAAGCATCATTTATAAAATAAATGTGATGTGAGAAAACAGTCAAATTCCTCAGTAGAAAAAATCAGACAGAAAAAAGAGAATGAAAAGTATATTACCATTTTATATTAAAAACTCATATCAATGTAAATAAGAGAAAAATAAATAGAGAGTATCATAATGAGAAATACAATGGCTATAATGGCTAATGTGATAAAAGAATGATGTGGGGCTGATTGTACTTTATTTCTAAATTTTCCAAGTTTTCTATATTAAGCATGTATTATTTATATAGGAAGAAATATTATTTTTGAAAGATCCCAATCCAATTTAGCACAGTCCCTATAATTCCCTTAGTTATCCTTGTTTTATGGCACTAGGTAGAACTAGGTCCCAAAACAGGTACTATATGTCCATGCCTCCACTTCAAAATCACTGTATTCTTCTAGACAAGCAACTAAACTTTTAATTTTATAAGGTTCCACTTTCTTATCACATGATTATTATATTATTTATGACTTTGGACCTACCAAATTAAAAACACACATAACACTTAGTTGAATTTACTCACCACAGTACAATGGTCAGTAAGGAGAATAAATGATGCCAGAGGATCAAACCTGAGGTGAATGTCCTCTCGAGCAGAAAATATGTGGTGAACACTCTTACTTCTTCCAGCAGAGTCCTAGTTATAAGCACAGCAGAGAAGCAACCCTCATGTACAAATACGTACAATGTTCCAAGATTAAGTTTCCAATAACTTGTCAGTTATCTCAGAATAAGCAATATTTTTTTCATTTACTTTTGATTCTTCCTATAAGCACTTTAAATAAAACTTCTTTTAAACCCTGTAATTCTAGATTTGAACTGGAAATATCAGCATGTATTACAATGTATTCTCTCTTTTAAAAAACAGAAATCTGTATTTCCCTCTGTTTACTGAAAAGCCCTAAAAATAATAATGAACTCAACAACAATGAGCTAGCTGGGCTAGTGCCCAGATTTTGGTCTCAAAATAAAACTTATCACTACAAGAAACCAGTGCTCTTTAGAGAAATAGGTGATTCCAGTTCTTGAGTAAGAAATGCAAAAGAACTTGAAACATCTTCTACCAGAAAGCAAGAAAACTAACAAGGACTACAGGGATTGTATCAAAGGACTTAGTGGCCAACTTGGAGAGGCTCCCACTAGTCAAACAATTGAGCATCAAAAAGAATAAATGCAATGGATTGAAACATACCAAATATATATATATTTTTAACTATGAATTAATAATGATACTAGAAGACTCATTTAGTTACCTTTGGCAGAAGCTAGAGAAGTAACTCATTACTTTGAAAACTGGTTTAGAGCAGGAAAGGTGGAGGAAGAATGAAGACTTATCTTGCCTTTCCTGTATGAACTCTATATCTCGGTACCAAATAGATGAGGCAAATTTTTTCTTTGTGGGACTATTCTAATTAATACTCCTATAATTAGGAGTGTAATTTGAATATCACCATTTTATAACTCTGATGAAATAATGGATCTAGACTGAGATTATCAGTAAGTGCTAATCCCTCAGTGAAAAGCTGGTTGAGTACTGAAAAGCTGAATGGAGGATAAGCCTGCAGTGTGCTGGTACTGGCTTGACTGACCCACAAGGGCCAACTGTTACATATTCAGGAATTTTGCAGACCAGCTGATGTGTCAGTAGCTTAAAACCAGCTACAGGAGAAATATTTATACTATGGAAATTGGTATAAATCAGGGAGACGCTACAAATCAGGGTCCTCCCTTCAAAACTGCCCCAAGCTGGTTGTTAAATATTTACCAGCATACCACTGGGTAGGGTCAACAATATCTGCATATATTGATCAATCTTAACATTATTAAAAGAGAGACAACCAGATACTATAGGCTTCTGATAAAAGCATAAAACACCAAATGAAGTATTCCTGCCAAAAAACAGACTCAGATCTGATCTAACCTCAAATCTAACTACAGTAATAGAAACTAGATGGGGTAGAGGAACATGCTATATGATAACACATGGATATAAACAGCAAAAATCCAGAATACAGAAACAGTACAGGATAAAAGATCCAGTTTCCAAAGCAAAACAAATTGAGAAGGGAAAAAAAAAGGAGGGTGGAGAGGGAACCTATAGGTTAAAAGACACTGAAGAGACAATCACCTAAATGCAATATTTGAGCCTTGTTTGGATTCTTATTTGAACCAACCAAACGCAATTATATGTGACAAAATAAGAAAACTGAACACTAGCTGGATAGTTTGATATTAAGGAATTACTGTTAATTTTTCAGGTGTGATATGGTACTATGGTGACTTTTTTTTAAAATAGCTCTTATCTTTTAGAGATATATACTGTCATATTTACACAGATGAAATGACATCGTGGTACAGGGAGGAGAGAAGTGGATGGAGTACAGATGAAACAAGACTGGTCAAAAGTTGATAATCTTTGAAGTTGGGTGAAGGATACATGGAGATTTATTATAGTATTATCTCTTTCATATATTTTAAAAATTCCTCATCATAAAAAGTTTTAAAATAGCAAAAAGAACTTGTACTGGTGTTTATCAAACTTTTATTGCTCAAATGTTCTAACTCTGAATGACAAGTTCTTAGGGGTTTTTTTTAAGTTCTTGTTTTAAAGCAGAGATTTTCTTTAATTTTGAGATATAGAGATTTCTAGAGTTTGCTCTTTAAATTGGCAAAGGAGGCACAATAATCTTAAATTCTGGTTCTCAAACTTTAATGCACATCAGAATCACCTGGAGGGACTGTCAAAACAGATGGCTGGGTTCCATCTCCAGAGTTTCTGATACATAGGTGTGGGATGGGATTTCTAACAACTTCCTAGGTAATGCTGATGCTACTACTTCAGAAACCACACTGAGAACTGATCTAAAGGTCCAGTTGGTACTAGGCTGCCCAGAACTTTACAGATATTCAATAAATACAGTGAATAGGTAAAATATAAGATAATAAATCGATGTCTTCTCCCATGAATTTTTCTTTCAGACTTATCTATGGTATACTGTATTTAAAAGGACAGAACTTTCTCACTGATGAATGAGGGGACAGGTTGCCTGTTTAATATTCAGTAGACTAATTTTTTAAAGTTATACTCATAGACATAAAACAGATCAGTGGTTGCCTGGAAATGAGGATGGAGGGAAGGCAGTTGCAAAGGGACATAAGAAAACTTTTGAGGGTGATAGATCATATTGATTGTAGAAATGGTTTTAAGGATGTATAAGAAAGTCAAAACACACAAAATTGTACTCTTTAAATATATGGAGTTTTTTAATATAAATTCTACCTCAATAACGTAAGAAATGTTAAACATATAAAAAGTATATGTGATTTCACATTTTTACTAAGGATTCAACTAAGCAGGCAGAAAGGTTCAAGAAATGTGAGTTATGGTTTCTTCCTCATAAAACTACAGAAGCTGAGGTTCGGAAGCAATCCAAAGATTTGGAAGTTCCCCATTCCAACAGTGAGCAGGTCTCCTATGGTTGCTCCTACTTCTTCCCCATGACTGTAAAGATAGGGAACAATTTATTCTATGTGCACTTGTATCTTCAAGTCTTTTTTTTTTTTTTTTTTTTTTTGCGGTATGCGGGCCTCTCACTGCGCCACCAGGGAAGCCCTTCAAGTCTTTTTAAAATGAGCCAACTTCTAATATGAAAGACATTAAGGAGTTCATCCCCAGGAGTCCCTCCTTCCACTTTCTACCCATGAGCGTCTTCTTCCTCCTAAGCAGACCACTTCAAAGATGGGTGGTACTGGGCTTCCCTGGTGGTGCAGTGGTTGAAAGTCCGCCTGCCGATGCAGGGAACATGGGTTCGTGCCCGGGTCCGGGAAGATCCCACATGCCGCGGAACAGCTGGGCCCTGTGAGACATGGCCACAGGGCCTGTGCGTCCGGAGCCTGTGCTCCACAACGGGAGAGGCCACAACAGTGAGAGGCCCGCGTACCCCCCCCCAAAAAAAAAGATGGGTGGTACTGCAAAGTGCCTTCTCTCGTTTCCTCATCTATGAATTGGGGATAAAACTACCCACCACATAAGATTGTTATACAGATTTCGTAAAAAATTCTAAGTGTCTGGCATCTCCTTAGAAGAAGCTCAGTAAATAGCTCCTTCCTGCTCTAAATCCTTCTCTGTGACACATACAAAAAAGATAATGAAAATAATCACGTGTTTTCCGAAGGATTACTTGATAATCTTCAAACCAAGACTTAACATTAAAAGATTAAATAGTTTAAAACTTCATCAAATCATAAAGTTGTAGAAATTGACAGATTTTTTTTTCCAGAAACTAATTTTTTAGCACAGTCTATCCCCTAAAGTGTTTCAAATTGTTGATGAAACTGCTATATTTTGGTGATGATGATCATTTTCTACTCTGGCAGGTCTAGTGAATTAAATGCTCCCCAAGCTGAATCAGAAAAGGGACAGGCAGACAGTTACTGCATGTGCTATCAATGCCCACTCCCCAAACAAAAAATCCCTTTGATGGATGCCTTAAAAATTATTTATCCTAGAGCTTTCAAAATAGTGACACAATTTCCTATACTTGGAGACAGCAAACAAAGGCGTGGATACGTAAATATTGTTTTCTAACTTATTCTATTATCTTCAGGAATATTGGGGAATGTGCTCCCATTATTAAAAGATTCTGGCCAAAGTTGGAAGAAAACAGAACAATGATTCCCTGGGGATAAAAAGAGGGGACTATAGCCAGTAGTTGCACACTCATGTCCTTTGCCCAGTTTTTAGTCTAAAAGTAGAATTATTCCTGAGTGTCCATTTTCAGAACATACTAAATCCAGTGTATTCAAATTTTTTATTAACTTAGTTTCATCTTATCAATTGACAAAAACAAAACAAAACAAAAAACAAATCGGAGTTCAATGTGGTTACAGCCTAATCATTCACATAGCAAGTTGAAAATTACTAACTTACCTGGACGATTACTTCTATGTTATGTGTCCTATTACTGTAGTTTCTTGGATTCCACTTTAGTATGAAAATAGGACCAGACAAATGACTAGCTTGCCCTAAATGAACTCCATCAATCTTAACTGCGACTGAAGTAATGGAAGATAAGGAAAACACCAAGACTCTAAAATGAGAGCATAAATGCATGGTTTTAGGTATTTGGCATTGTTTTTATAAAGAAGAATAACCCTATTATAACCTGAAAAGATGTAAGTACAGTTGGCCTTCCGTTGGTTGATCTGCGAGTTACTGGGATGTGGAACCTGTGGTTTCTACCAACCATGGATCGAAAATATTCAGAAAAGAAAAATTTCAAGAAAGTTCCCGAAAGCAAAACTTTAATTTGCCTCTCGCCAGCAACTATTTACATAGCAGTTACATTGTGTTAGGTATTATAAGTAATCTAGATATGATTTAAAGTATAGGGAGGATGTGCATAGGTTATATGCAAATACTACACCAGTTTATATAAAGGACTTGAGCATCTGTACACTTTGGTATTCCCAGGGGGTCCTGGAACCAATCCCCCAGAGATACCGAGGGACAACGGTAAGGCAGACCATTACATTGTACAAATGTTCATATGACACTCTTCATATGATCTGGTTTCTTTCTAAATGGTGGCTTCTGGAGTTGTATAATTCAGCCAACCTGAATTGGTGAGAAATCAGAAACTATTCTAAATCTAAATCTGATATCCAGCTCCTATCAAGAAACCTGACCAAGAGATGTATGTTCCACTTACCTAGTGATCAAAAGAAATAAATTAAAGCATATTGGTACCCTTTTTTTCCAGAATAATTAGTAAATTTTTTTAAAAGTACAATATCCAATAATGATAAGAGTGCTGTGAAACTGGCACTCATATTGCTTGGTAACATTATAAATTAGTATCTGTTTTAAAAAGTAATCAGGTACCTTGTGCACTGCTGGTGGGAATGTGAAATGGCGCAGCCACTGTGGAAAACAATGTGGAGGTTCCTCAGAAAATTAAACATAGAATTACCACATGATCTAGCAATCCCACTTCTGAATATATACCCAAAGAACTGAAAGCAGGGACTGGAACACATATTTGTACACCCATGTTCATAGCAGCATTATTTACAGTAGTGAAAAGGCAGAAGCAAAAATGTCTATCAACAGATGAATGGATAAACAAAATGTAGTGTATATATGCAATGAAACAGTGAATACTCAGCCTTAAAAAGCAAGGAAATTCTGAAACATGCTTCAAAATGGATGAGGACATTATGCTAAATGAAAGAAAGCCAGTCACAAAAGGACAAATACTGTATGATTCTCCTATGAGGTACCTAGAGTTGTCAAATTCATAGAGACAGAAAGTAGAATTGGTGGTTGCCAGGGGCTGAGGGGAGGGGGAATAGGGAGTTAGTGTTCAATGGGTACAGAGTTGCAGTTTTGGAAGCTGAAAAAAATGGTGATGATGGTTGCACAACAATATAAAGGTACTTATTGCCACTAAAAATGCTTAACATGGTAAATTTTATGTTATGTATATTTTACCACAATTTTCTGAAAAAGAATAATGATTTTAGTTGCCAAAAAAAAAGTAATCAGGCAATCTTTATCACCAGTCACAAAGGAATTCAAACTATTTCACCTAGAATCCTATTTCCAGAACTCTATCTACAGCAATTATTCAAATGAAGGAAGAATCTATATGCATCAGATGTTCATCCTCAAATTAGAAAAAAATCTGAAAGTTCACCAATAAGATAGGAAAATGGTTAAACCGTGGTCCATTCTCTCTGTTGACAGAAAAAAAATAGCAATTAGAATACACTGTGCCCTATGATTACGACTGTGTAAATACAGGCCTGAAAGAGAATGCCTGAGAAGGAAAACTCATGTTAATAATAGTTCTATTGGGGTATGGGGGGGGAGTGGGACAGGGATACACATATAATCCCATTACTCTATTTTCCAAAAGTTATGTTGTACTGCTTTTCAAAATAAAATTTAAAAGAGTATATTAAAACAAGTGCCCTTATGTTTGCAAAAGGTTATGTCTCTTTGCAAAAGGAATGTTAATGTCTCATTAAGATTCTATTTAATACTACTCAGCCATAAAAAAGAACGAAATAATGCCATCTGCGGCAACATGGATTCAACTAGAGATTACCATACTAAGTGAAGTTAGAAAGACAAATACCATATAGTATCACTTATATATGGAATCTAAAATATGACACAAATTAACCTATCCATGAAACAGCAACAGAATCAGGGACATAGAAAATAGACTGGTGGTTGCCAAGGGGGAGGGGGTGGGGGAGGGAAGGACTGGGAGTTTGGGATTAGCAGATGCAAACTGTTATATATGGGATGGGTAAACAGCAAGGTCCTACAGTACAGCACAGGGAACTATATTCAATATCCTGTGATAAACCATAATGGAAAAGAATATGAAAAAGAATGTATACATGTATAACTGAGTCACTTTGCTCTCAGCAGTAATTAATACATTGTAATTCAACAATACTTCAATAAAAAATAAATTTAAAAAAAGATTCTATCTATATGCACTGTCAAATTCATATGCCAAATGATTTTTCAATTCCAGAAGGTTTACATAGCTTTTGCTTTTTTGAAAGGCTATGTAGCAAAACAAAAAAATATATACTTCTGATATATGATGTAAATTTTTTAAAGTAGGATACAAATGAATAGGTACATTATGATTACAGCAATGTAAAACCATGCATATAAAAAAGCGAGAATAAAAGACAAAAATAATAATGGCAGGATTATGGGTTTCTAGATTTTTTTTATTTCAGCAGCTTAAAAATTATATACTTTTTAACTGAATAGGAACGAAACAGTAGGCAATTTATATAATGTTTAGATTGCTGAGAAAACTAAAGTAGAGCATCTCATAGCTTTCACATAAGAATGCAATCACAATGACTTATTCTTCATCAATATCAAACTGAAAGTAAATTCTGAAAAACTGCTACATACCTGATGTGTGTTGAGTGAAGGAGTCTTTCTAGTGGTTCATGTTTAGCAGAACTATAGAGGAGTGATTTAGGATTAGTGATAAGAACCACAGGCCACTCGCCAAAGATCAAATCTGCAAAGCTAAAGAGGTCATGATCAAAAGCAAAGATCCGGTACCTAGACACCAGAGGACAATAAGGTAATTTAGTTACTTCATATTATAAGACGGCCTGAAGGATATATACAGAACAAATGTAAAACGATAAAACTATACTTTCTGAGATCATGAATTTGAATGCAGAGTAAATAATATTGTTCCTCTTTCTTCCCTTGCCCTTATCACTTTATACATTTTGGCACATGTGACATGTGTCACAACTGGGATCTGACTGAAGCAATGAATTTTCACTGTGTCCTAGAACAATGCCTGGTACATAGCATGTACTCTTTAATTTTTAAATAAATGTTTGTTGAATTAAGTCATTTGATTTCTATACTTTAAGACTATTTTGAACCTAAAACATTCATCATAAGTCTAATAATATCTGACATTCTTCATCCCATCAACAATGCTACATAAAATATTAAAATAAACACACTTAGAAACCTTTAATTCTTCTTTTAAACTTTTATTTCTATAATTTCAAAGAAAACAGCAAAAGTTAAGTGGTTTTGATTTTCTAAATGCACAATGAAAGGTAAAACTATTCACTAAAAAGTAACCAAAGTTTTGTATTTTCTAACTTTTAGAACTAAGGAGAGAAATGATTAGCTATGGCAGAAACAATAGTGCTCACCAAATACTCCACGTGCTCCCCTGCATTTCCCAGTCTCCCTGGTATTAGGTTGGGGCCATGTGACTAGTTCTGGCCAATGGGCTGTGAACAGAAGTGACACGTATCACACTTCTGGTCCAAAGTACTTAAGAATGGGTATGAGTTCTCTGTGATCTCTTGCCTGCCCTGGAATTGAGGTGTTGAAATAGTCACATTATAAGATGGAGGAAGTCTGAATCCCTGAGTTACCCCATGGAGGAGAATTTCCCTGACTTATACTGATTTACATAAGTGAAAAAATAAACATCTGTTGTGTTAAGCCATTGATATTTCTAGATTTATTTGCATCCACAACAAAGCCTAGTCTAACATTACTAATATACTAACTGTTTTTAAAAACTCTCCTAGGGAATTCCCTGGCAGTCCAATGGTTAGGACTCCATGCTCTCACTGCTGAGGGCCAGGGTTCTATCCCCAGTTGGGGAACTAGGATCCCACAAGACATAGCCAAAAAAAACAAAAACCTCTTCTATTGTACTAATATAATTTAAACGTTTATAAGGGCAGGTAAAGGTTAGGTCCTTTCAGTAAAACAAACTCCAAATAAAACCCCAGGGTTGGAATACAGGAGAGCAGGTGGGAAGAGAAAGAAAGGAAATGGCTCCATAATTAACATCACTTAACTTGTAACTGTAGCATTTATAAGAAATAAAGAAGCTGATCAAGGGTTAGGAAGGCTACCTGGTAAAGGCAATTCCAGCCCAGCCCACAGCCTCACAGTCATGAACAGACAGGTCTTAGTTCAAAGTAATTACAGTTGCCAACTAATCACAGGCTTCAAGCATAGCTCTTATACAGTTTCTAGAAAAGCCAACTGAAATGAATAAGTTCCTTCCAAGATATAAAGCTGCTTTTTAATGAATGGGAGTACAGTTGACCCTTGAACAATGAGGGCGTTGGGGCACCGACCCCCAAGCAGTAGAAAATCCGAGTATAATTTCCCAATCAGCCCTCTGTATCCTCAGTTCCACATCCACAGATTCAACTAACCACAGATTGTGTGGTACTGTAGTATTTTGTGAAAAACATCTGAGTATATGTTGACCTGCACAGTTCAAACTGTGTTGCTCAAAGATCAACTGTAGTTATTAGAAAGATAACATATTCAGCTCAACAAATATTCACTAAGTACCTAATATCTTCATAGCACTGGGTTTGACTAAGTTAAAGAGCAATTGATAAAAAACAATGAGGTGATACTTATTTATATTTAAACTTGCACTTAAATAGTTATTCTCAAATATATATATTTCGTTCTTCTCAATAAATATATATTTAACTATACTGTATCCTTTTGATAAATAAGTTATGTTTTCTCTTCAGAAGACTTTAACCTTAGATCTACCATATGACCCAGCATTTCCACTCCTGGGTATATATCCAATTTGAAAAGATACATGCACCCCAATGTTCATAGCAGAATTATTTACAATTGTCAAGATATGAAAGCAACCGAAGTGTCCATCAACAGAAGAATGGACAAACAAGATGTGGTACATATACAATGAAATACTACTCAGCCATAAAAAAAGAATGAAATTTTGCCAGTTGCAACAGTGATGGACTTGGAGGGTATCATGCTAAGTGAATAAGTCAGACAGAGAAAGACAAATGTTGTACGATACCACTTACATGTGGAATCTAAGAAATACAACAAACTAGGGAATATAACAAAAAAGAAACAGACTGACAGATATAGAGAACAAACTAGTGGTTACCAGTGGGGAGAAGGAAGGGAGGAGGGGCAAGATAGAGGTAGGGGTTAAGAGGTACAAACTATTACATATAAAATAAGCTACAGGGATATATTGTACAGCACAGGGAATATAGCCAATATTTTATAATATCTATAAATGGAGTATAACCTTTAAAAATTGTGAATCATATACTGTACAACTGTAACTTACATAATATTGTATAACTATACTTCAATTAAAAAAGTGTTTAATAATAATAATTTTTGAAAGACTTTAACCTTAATAAAACCAACTATAATCTGTTTGAAGAACTTAAATCACTAACATGTTGTAGCAATAACTAGAAAGGCAAATATCAAATTCAGGGAAAAAGATGACATATTTCTAGCCCTAGTGTTTCTCAAAGTATGGTCCATTGAGCATCTGGTGGACTTTTTAAAAAAAAGCAGTTTCTTGTGTCCTAACCCAGAGCAACACAGCCAAAATCTCTAGGGACAGGGCCTGGTAATTTTTATTTTTCATAAGCTCCTCCATAGATCTCGTGTATACTAGATTTTGAGAACTATTTCCTAGAGGATGCATTTGAAAAGCCAACATAACATAGTGATGGCAAACATAATTGCTGCAACAAGATTTTTGCATAAGGATAAAGACTGCCAGATACATATATTCCTTCAAAAACATAGAGATATCACATGTTTTTCCTTAACTGGGATCACTCACTCATGATAGTGATCAGAAAACTATCATTGCTTTAGCAAAACTTACACGTATAAGTTGTATTCTGTGGGGTAGTTCCCTTACCTTCTGTTATCCTTCCAGTCTCCCACCTCAAGTTCCAAAGTGCCCTGGAAGTGACGAGTGTGCAAAACAGGCATCAGTCCACCAAGTGTGTGGAGGTGCCCACACAAATAAGCTGTAGCTGAACTAACCAATGAAAAATAAATGAAATAAATGAACAAAGATAACTTGTGATGCCAAACTAATAAAAATATCTCTTCAGAAAAGCAAGATAGGTAGAACAACATAAAAGAATTAAAAGCAATTAATTTTGATTTTGGAAGCTTGCCTCACCTCATTATGGACCGAATTCCTGGGGATGGAGAAAGGATAGTGGATGTTGTGAAGTGTCCAAACCAAATACTGTGGTTGCTCCGACTACTTTCCTTGGCCAGTAATAAAAGATCCTCCATCTGTTTCTGAAATCAGAGAAAAACAGAAGGAGCTTTAATTAGAGCTCTGGCTGAAATCTAATGTCAAGAGGTTACACAACTCCCTTGAGGTTTTATAATAAGTATATTACGTCTAAAGCTTAAACCCTACTAACCAGTGACCTGTATGGACCTCTGTAAGTTTCAAACTGTTTAAACATACAATTCATTTGATCCTAAAAATAACTCTGCACTAACTAGGACAGGGATTATTCCCATTTGATAGATAAAGAAACAGAAATAAACAATCTTTAAATTACCTAAATTTTTTTCTTTATTTATAAATTTCTTTGCAGCAATGAAGAAGAACCACTAATCTTTTCAGCCCTGTATACCACAGTGCAATTAATAAAGAGGATATTGAAACGAAACTTCTAAAACAAGATGAACATATGTCCACAGAAAGACTTGTACCTGAATATTTACAACATTCTACTCATAACAGACAAAAACTAGAAACCACCAAAAAATTGCAGTATATCCATACCCATACAATGGAATACTACTCAGCAATAAAAAGGATATACACAGTAATAGGGATGAATCTCAAAAACATACTAAGCAAAAGAGGCCAGACACAAGAGTACCTACTGTATGATTTCATTTATGTAAAATTCTAGAACAAACAGCACTAATCTATACTGACAGAAAACCCATCAGTGGTTCCCTGGGACTGCAGGTGAAGACTAACAACACAAGAGAACTTCCTGGGGTAATGGAAATGTTCTGTCTTGATTGTGCTGACAGTTACACCAGTATATACATTTGTCAAAGCTCTTCAAATACTCAAAATGAGTGCATTTTATTGTCTGTAAACCATCCCTCATAAAGATGATTTCTAAAATAACTTGTATATATAAATATATACATTAATATTATCTCCAAAGTGCTTAAGCAATGAATTCCTGGGCCCTACTTTCAGAGTTCCTAATTTGTTAAGTCTCAGACAAAGCCTAGGAATCTGCATTTTACAAAACAGCTGCTTTTCATGCAGATTATCAAATCATACCTTAAAAAACACTATTCTAAGGGGTAGGCTTTAAAATAATAAGCTGATCAACTCTGTCTAAAGACACTCAGTAGACAGGAAACAAAATATACCTTCCTTAAATAAAATGCCTAATAAATCCAAAGCATTTAACAATATTCTGCTCAAGTTTCTTTGAACCCTCATATCACTTTAAATCTTTCAGCACTTAGCAAATTCTGCCTTTTATTATAGTTATTTCTGTATAGGTCTTAAGCCCCACCAGTACATTAAATATTCTAAGAGGCCAAGCACTTGATCTTATCACCCTTGTATTCTTATATATGGACACATATGTCTTGCATTTGGGCACGTGCTCAATAATGAGTTGACATTTGCTGTACCAAGAAATAATTAGAGGTTCTCAGATGTGACTTTCCATACAGTTTTAATCCAGCAACAATTTTCACCGAGCTTAACGAAAAATACTTTAAAAGAAACTTATTTAGGACTTCCTTGGTGGCGCAGTGGTTAAGAATCTGCCTGCCAATGCAGGGGACACAGGTTCGATCCCTGATCTGGGAAGATGCCACATGCTGTGGAGCAACTAAGCCCGTGTGCCACAACTACTGAGCCTGGGCTCTAGAGCCCACGAGCCACAACTATAGAGCCCACGTGCCACAACTACTGAAGCCCACACACCTAGAGCCCGTACCCCGCAACAAGAGAAGCCACTGCAATGAAAGCCCGTGCACCGCAAGGAAGAGTAGCAAGTGCACCGCAAGAAGAGTAGCCCCCGCTCATCACAACTATAGAAAGCCCGCATGCAGCAATGAAGACCCAATGCAGACAAAAAATAAATGAAAAAAAAAAAAAAAAGAAAACTCATTTACTTCAATGGTTGCCCTTCTCGTACCAAAAAAATATAGACCATTAGTTAGAAATGGCAACTGTGGGGATTTAGGAATATACCATATAGTATACAAAGCTGTATGCCCTGCACCTTGCAAAGTGCATGCTGCACTTAGTACATATTTATTTTATTTTTTAAAAATATTTATTTGGCTGCGCTGGGTTAGTTGCGGCATGCAGGATCTTCGTTTTAGTATAAGGGCTCTTTTAGTTGCAGTATGCGGGCTCTTAGTTGTGGCATGCGGGATCTAGTTCCCTGACCAGGAATCAAACCCTGGTCTCCCACATTGGGAGCAAGGAGTCTTAACCACTGGACCACCAAGGAAGTCCCAGTACATATTTAACAACTGTTTACTGAATTAATGTAAAATGTGAGGTACTGCTTTCCCAGATTTTGGAACAAGGACAGGGATAACAATGATAGGGTTCAAGTAGTCAATAATGTCTTCTAGCCATACCTGTAACCACAGTAGAATTTTCCTCAAGCATTTCTAGATAAGAACTTGTTTACCTAGTATAACTTTAAGTGAGCCGCATGTATCTGGGAAAAGATAAAATAGGTTAGCTGCAAAGGGAAGTGAGATTTTTTACTGTACCTGATCTAAAATTCCAAAGAAATTAAAAGGTCTCTTAGGCCCTGGATTTACGGTGGCATCCAAAGAGATGAAAGAATAGTTGCCAAAGGGAGTACTGTGGACGTAATGGAAAGAGCCATCCCTACGTACAGCAGAATATTTCCTAAAAGATACAAGACAGGAAAGTTTTAGTGTAATCATAAAATAACAGAATGAGTTTAAATTCCTGCCCTAATATCACACTATATTTTGCCTCCCTTTGAAAAGGAAATTTCCATGATCTGACAGAGAAATACACAAAACTAGATCCACAATGGATACATCGATTAAAAGAAATTTTAAAGATTTTCTCCCATTGTCTCCAAAGATTCAGGCAAACATATTCATCAGTAACCAAGCACAAGGTCACCAAGCAAAGCAGAGAAGTACGTGGCTAATTTAGGTGGTCCACTAAACATTTTAAAAGAGATTAGTCAGAATCCAGGGAAATGGTATTTATCAATCATCAAAAATTTTAGTGAGGGCCTTCTAAGTACCTAGCAGAATTCTTGGTGTAGTGAGATACAACTGTTTACTTCTTGAAACAGGACTGCAGAGGCTTAAGTCACAATAAAGCCTTGCAAAGATGAAGTCATCAAGCCAGGAGAAAAATGTTAGGTCTGGGCCAGTAAATCTTTTATCGGTTCCTAAAAATATATTGAAAACATACACAGGGTCCACATCCAGTAATGAAAGTCCTCACCACCTTAAGTATCAACAGTATTCAAGTGTCCAGAAAGTTGGAGAGTAAAGATGGGTAACAGAGTACACAGCGTCGGCACTCATTAAGTATTTGTTGAATAAATGTGAAAGAAAGTATAGATTATATTTGGAGCATACCTTTATTATTCAAATGTCAGAACATTATAAGAAAATATCTAAGTGTCTTATATGATGTTTTACCTAAGAGCACATATGAAAAAAATACAAATAAACTTCTGAAATTTAATGTGCTATCAGGGAGCTATTTTTAAGCAACAGCCAACAAATATATCATAAATAAATATATTATCATAGATATTACAATTAATAGTCAATTAGCTCCTCTTGGTATATTTTGAATTTCTCTTTCAGGGTTTTTTCCTCATTAAGATTTGTATTTATATTTTTCCTGCTTAGTTTGTTTTCAGAGTTTTTCTTCAGGATCTTATAATCTTACATATGTTGTTTTCTTTCCTACATTTTGACATATTAAAATCCAACTATCTAAAATAAAATCCAACTACTTGAAAGCAGAGGTTAAAATATACAATAGTTTTTGAATTCTGGATTTTGGCATCTCTGAGTCATTGTAGAGATCAAGATTTAACCTTAAGATTTTTTTCCTTCCATTTGATATTTCTGTAATGTCTACATCTCTAGCAAAATGTCACATATTAAATCCGGATAAACTTTAGGTGGTTAGAAACAAAAATATAAAGGTAAGAAACTTTAAAGTGACTAATAATTTTACCTTCCCAATAACTAATCAGTCCCTAAGTCCTACTGATTCTTTGAAAATGTCTGTTAAGCCCTTTCCCACAGTCGCCATCAAAGATACAAACAGTTAATAAGAAGTGAAAGATGTTCATCTCTGTCCTTTTCCTTCCTCACTTTAACAAAAGAGGACAACCTCCTCTTCCAAGTTAAGGTGACTCTAGTTATATGTTAACCAATGCTTTTTGACCTACCATCCTCAAATTCATGTCACCATCCCCATATCCATGACCCTTTTTCAGACAGGTATGTCATATTCATTTCAGGCCTTTTCCTTATGATGGTTAGACTGCTGCAGGATTCTTCTATTTGGTCTACACAACTCTAATCTCTCTGTTTTTCTTTTTATCCCTATCCCTATTTTGTTGTGTGCCTGCCCTTTATAAAATACTATTTTCATTGTTACTTATCTCCTTAGGAACCTATACTGGATTATAAACTATTACCCATCACATCTAAATTTTTGTGCTTGTCACTTGTCACTTGACACCTCCATAAATTGGCTCTACACTATCTACCCAGTGTCACACCAATCCTCAATATGAACCTTTATTCTGGTGATAGCAGTTTCCTTACTGCCCCCCAAAAGCTCATTCCAGCTTTCTTAATGTATTTTTAAATTTTTTTAAATTTATTTATTTGGCTGCATTGGGTCTTCATTGTGGCACGCAGGATCTTCGTTGCAGCATGTGGGATCTTTCAGTTGCAACATGCAGGATCTTTTAGTTGTGGCATGCAACTAAAGCTCTGTTTATACTAATCCTTTCAAAATATACCCCTCAGAATTTCTTACTTCTCCAAATGCTACCCGTCTTTTTTAAGACTGGACACAATTTTCACTTCTTTTACAAAGTCTTCTCTAACTTGCAGCTAGTAGATAAGTAAGTTCTAGAGATCTAAAGCACAGTATAGTACTTATAGTCAACAATACTGTATTATAAACTTCAAAGTTGCTAACAGACCAGACCTTAATTGTTCTCACCACAAAAAAAGAAACAGTAACTGTGTCACTTGTGATAGGGTTATTAGCTAACCCTATGGTGACAGTCATATTGCAATATATAAATGTATCACATGAACACACTGTATACCTTAAACTTACACAATGTTATATGTCAATTATATCTCAATAAAAAATAAAGTCTGCTCTATGTTCACCCCATGCTAACCTCTGTCTTTTCTGATTTCTCATAGTGATAATTAAGTGTAATAAATAATCTAGGGCTTCCCTGGTGGCGCAGTGGTTGAGAGTCCGCCTGCCAATGCAGGGGACACGGGTTCGTGCCCCGGTCTGGGAAGATCCCACATGCCGCGGAGCGGCTGGGCCCGTGAGCCATGGCCGCTGAGCCTGCGTGTCCAGAGCCTGTGCTCCGCAACAGGAGAGGCCACAACAGTGAGAGGCCCGTGTACTGCAAAAAAAAAAAAAAAAAAAAAGAATAAAAGGGACTTCCATGGTGGCGCAGTGGTTAAGAATACGCCTGCCAATGCAGGGGACACGGGTTCGATTCCTGGTCCAGGAAGATCCCACATGCCGTGGAGCAACTAAGCCTGTGCACCACAGCTACTGAGCCTGCACTCTAGAGCCCATGAGCCACAACTGCTGAGCCCGCGAGCCACAACTGCTGAGCCTGCATGCCACAACTACTGAAGCCCGTGTGTCTAGAGCCCATGCTCCACAACAAGAGAGGCCACTGCAATGAGAAGCCCACGTATCGCAATGATGAGTAGCCCCTGCTCACTGCAACTAGAGAGAGCCCTCATGCAGCAAAGAAGACCCAATGCAGCCAAAAATAAATAAATATTTTTTTAAAAAAGTATAAAAAGAAAGAAGAGGCCCAAGCAAACAAACAAAAAATGAATCACCAAAATAATAATAATAAACTAAAAGGCTCCTTTTCTAAATTACCAGAGGTTCTTTTCTCTGTTAAAAAATGTTTTCACCCATTCAGTGAATTGACTGCACCCTCCCTGTAACAGACTCTACATGGTGGTCTGTCGTCTGTTCATTACAGTACCTGTAATAATTCTCAACACTCTCCAGACTTGGAATGTTGAATGCATCTAATTAAAAAGAAAAGAGCAAACATCATCTATATTAAAAAGAAAAATGCAAACATATTAATGACTAAAGAAAAATGACAATTCTTTCAATAACACTTTAGATGATAGATGCCAATTAATTAGATTGGCATTTAATTTTAATTTTTAAAACTTGATAATAGAATTCAGGTTATCTGGAAACTTATCTAAAGCACATAGTATACTGAAGAACAATAAATATTTTGAATTATGTACTACTCAGAGTAAATCAATTTGAAGTTATAAGACTGGACCACTGTTGCTGCTGTTTTAATTGTGTGATTCTGGAAGCCAGGAAGGACTGGATTCATGTCTGATATATGGATCCATGTCATGGGCTTCTAAACAGCAGATGATTTTGATAACAGGGCCAAAGCCCCTCTTTTTAAATCTTAAAAAAGATTCAGTAACAAAGAAGTTATATAATGGTAAGGGAAAAGGTTAAGGACATCATAGAATACTTATCTGGAAATATAATAATTTCATAGAGCTTGATTGCTTGGTTGCAATAGGCTAAAATTGTTTATCAGCTTTGACTTCCAAGAATCCACAACATTTCTAATAACCTTAGAAAGTAAGCTGAAAGCTCAATTTAGGCCAAAAGAAATATTATTGTGTATATAATCCTCTTGCTAAGAGAACAATTCTGTTAGAGTTAAATCTTCTTTTTTTTTTTGGCTACACTGCATGGCTTGTGGGATCTCAGTTTCTGAATCAGGGATTGAATCCAGGCCACAGCAGTGAAGTGCCGAATACTAACATTTAGACCACCAAAGAACTCCCTATTATAGTTAAATCTTAATAAAGATTTTTATATATATATATATATATATATATATATATATATATATATACACGCACACACACACATATACCATAAGCATTTATGCCTATACAAGTCAAATTAAATGATTGTGAACTCCAAAGGACTATCCAAATCATTTAATCACAAAACTCCATTTGATATTTGTTACTTTAAATATATCAGTAGTTTGGCTTGGAACACTTTTTTAATATACACAGATTTGCTTTTATTGCAAAAGAATTTGACTTGTACCCTTAATTAAGATCAGGGAAAAAAGGGAATGTAAACATACCAGAGAAAGTTGTAAGCCAGAATCCTATTTTTAATTTATAATTTCTAGCTGCTTTGTAAGAACTATAGTTGACCCTTGAACAACACAGGTTTGAACTATGTCAATCCAACTATATGCAGATTTTTTCAATACATACATACTATAGTACTACATAGATCCTTGGCTGGTTGAATCTGCAGAGGCATAGGGCCGACTGTAAAGTTATATCCGAATTTTTGACTGCTTGGGGTCAGTGCCCCTAACCCCCACATTCTTCAAGGGTCAACTGTTTTTAGAAAGAGGGATTTCTCGATCTAACCAATAGCTGTGTATTTCACCAGATAGAATTTTAAAAGATAGCTTTTTAAAAAATATATAAATAGGTACTCATCAGCAATGAATAATCAAGTGAAGCAAACAAATGAAATACTTAAGTAACCAATAAGAAAGTCAACCTTTATGAAACAAACAGATCTACCATCAGGACTCTTGGAAAACAGTTCAATTCCTTATTAACACAACAATCATAGTCTAAAAAAATGGGAAGGGGTTATCCATTTCTCTCTCCATGCATATTGGAATATATTTGTAATTTTAATTTTTAAATATATATACAGCAAAATTCAATCTTTGTGATGTACAGTTCTATGGATTTTGACAAATGCATAGTCATGTATCTACCACCACAATCAACATACAGAACAGTTCTATTACCCCGCAAAATTATCTCATGATGCCTCTTTTTAGTCAGCCTCTCCCTCCATCTTCAACCCTTTGCAACCACAGATTGTTCTCTGTCTATAGTTTTGCCTTTTCTTGAATGTCATATAAATGGAATTATACAGTAATGTAGACTTATGGGTTTGGCTTCTTTCACTTAGCAAAATTGTATCTTTTTAAACGTCCATCTGCATGGATTTTGCTATATGCTTTTCTTCCATGTAAGGAAGAAAGAAACCATACCAGTTTCCCCCTCAAGGTCTAACAGTGACATCTGAAGTTTTAAAATCACATATTATCGTTGAATTTCACAGTTGTGGCCTTTAGTATACCTAAGCTTAAGTTACAATGTCCCATTTTGTAATTTTACAATTTAAATTGGAGAATCTAGGCTCCTGAGGGAAAAAAATCTAGTCTTAATTATAACTGGGACTTGACTCTTACCATGATTTCCTTTGATATCAAGCCACTTGGTTTTTTCCATGACCCTTGTCTTCTTCAGAATACCCTGGTAAGTTTGCCATTCTGCCTCCTGCTGCCTAGATCCCAAATTTTCCTTTGTTTTGGCGTCTGTCAGGTCTCCTGTAGGTTTACATAAGAATTGAATAACAATGCAAAATAAAGCTGGGCTGGGGGTTCAATTTTTTTTTTAATGCACACTGAAGAACAAAGATATTTAAAGTACTCAACATGTATTAGCATAACCACTTATGAATCCATCTCTGTCCAAAGCAAGCCACTGAAAATAAGATTCTCAGCACGGGCTTTATTTGTTTCTTATAGGTTAGCAAGTGCCTATTTAACTTCCTGTGATATTAGAAATAGGTTGTGAAAAATGTATCTTTACAGGGAGCAGTACAAAATGCATCTTGAGACTCTGATGAAATGAAAACTCTTTAATAAGAAATTCCAACACTTTGGGAAGGTGTAAATATCTATGGTAACCTTATTTTCCAAACCCCAAATCAGGATATGTGATCTGACCAAGTATTATTTTTATGGCAAGAAACAATCTGGAAGGCGTAGTTTGGAAAATGAAATACCAAAATTTCTGGGAAACTAGACAGACATTTGAAATTGAGATTGTCCATAAAATGAGGACTCCATCATATCAGCAGAGGTGTTTCAGTAAGGTGGGTGAAAGATGAATCCCCCAAGAGCCGGGGTAGATGCTCCTTTAGCTTCTTCTCCAACACAGTTGGGAGCAAAGGGTTTGGGTTGTTTGAACACTCTAGGGAACCAACTCACAGAAGTACCAAAGGATGGAAAAAAAAAAAAGTGTCCTGAGTTACCTGAAGCCTCAAACAACTGACAATATAAGATTAATACTGTAAGGAAAATGGAAAAGTTAAGAAAAAAAAAAGAAGAACAGGAAGAGGAGGAGGAGCAGAACTTTTCATTTCTGGTTAAAGGGCTTTCTCTAAGTCTCTCTCAAATCCAGAGCTGCAATAACAACGACAACAAAAAACAGATAACAGACGGCAGACGGAACACTAACGCGAGAATCATGAGCCTTGCTTCCACCGCTTGGCCAAAACCTTGCTATGGCAAGTCATTTAGCCCGGATCTTGACTCAGTTATCCATAGACAAAGGAAATTATAATATCCTATCTCCTCTACAGGAGGAGGACTCACCTGAGGCTGTAGCTAAAGTTCCCCTAACGTCCCCAAATTAAAAGGCTGCAGCCCTGTTTTCATTCTACCATCCGGACCACAGAACAACATGACAGCACGGCAATCCTCCCTACCTGTTGCTAGGACGAGAGCTGGTTGAATGATGTCAATAGTTTCAGAACAGAACTTCTCTAAGTCTACAGCTCTGCCTGGATCGCGAAACCTGCTCAGGTGAATGTCGGATATCTGCCGAAAGCAGGTGTTAAACAGAGATATCTGAGTCAGGAGGAGGCAGCACGAACAGAGACCCAGCAGCTCTCTCCGGCGGAAGTAAAAGGCAAAGACGCAGTGCATCAACGAAACCCCCAGGGAAGGACGGAGCACCAACCCCCTCTCCCCCAGCCCAGAGTGTGGGCCCAAACAGGGGCGGGTCGCGACCCCGCGTTAACTGCTGGCGTCTCACCGCGCGGCGCCAGCTCTGCACCCACCCAGCCCCCGCCTGAGCTCCCGCTGCGTCACCTGCAGACCCCAGAAGATGTTGCTGGCTCCGAGGCCCGGCGCAGGGTGCGGGCTCCGGGGGGTGCGGGGCTGGGGCAGTGGCGAGGGCGGCCCAGCCAGGCCGTAGTGCTCCAAGAGCACTGCCGCCAAGGCCGCGGCCGCCAGCCCGGCGACCACCCTGACGGCCAGCGCTGCGACCATTCCGCCCGCCGGGGCGCGGCACGCGAGTGCGGGGCCGGGTCAGGGACCGGCCGGGACCGAGGGGTGCCCACCGGGAGCTGCTTTGGCCGCACTTCCGGACTCTATGGTCGCGGGGCCTATGGCGCCGGTCTGGCCAGCCGGCGCTGGCACCTGCGCCTGGCTGTGTACCTGAAAGCCGCCCGCGGCTCTGGGCTCGGTTTGTTAATGCAATGCGGGGTAAGAAAAAAAAACCTTGACACCCCCTCCCCACCCCCAGCGCCACTCGTAGTAGCCTTGGGGTGGCAGGAAAGGAGCCCGGGTCTGGGAGGCGGAGGCTAGCGTCCTGACTCCGCCTTAGTCAATCATGCCGGACCTCGGTGATCGGTTTCCTTGCAAACCAGAGTTAATACCTACCGAGCGTACTTCACAGGGTTGTTGTGAGAATCAAAGTATGTATGAGGACGCCTTTTAAAAATTGCTGCACACATGTGGCAGGTGGCTTTCTCTGGTTCCTTCTGATTATTAACAAAGTCGCTCCGTAGGTTTTCTATAGATTTAATCCGTATGTTTTGTGAAAGTTGTTTTTTCCTAAAACTGATTTCATGTGCACTTGGTTGCATAATAGTCTAATACGGTGGTGTGCCATTCATTTAATACATTTTAAAATACTTCCTATGGGCCAGGTACAAGAGAAGAATTACATTAGGGTCCTGCCCTTAATTTATCTAACCATTCCCTTATTGTTGAACTTCTGGATTGTTTATTATGTTCTGAATAAACATTTTTGAATAAACATGTTTTGAAAAATATTCTGGGTAAACATATTTCTGTTCTCAATAAACAGTTTTATATGAATACAGCCCCCTTCTTAACCCCTTTTTGAGTTATTTTATTGGGCTGTGTTGCCAGTATTTAAGTTATGCCTATTTCAATTCATTAAATATTTTTTTAGTACTTTTGGAATTCAAGACATTGATCTAAGCAGAAAACATAAAGAAACATAATGGTAAGTAGCTAAAAAGTTCACTATCTTAGAAGTTTATATAGCAGAGAGAAATACATAAATGAGGTTGAGAAGAACATGCCATTTTGCTACAAGTGACATTGAGATATAAAATGCTAGAGGAAGGTTAAAACCTGGAGAGATCACTTCTTTGGAGAGACTCTGGAAAAGTTTAATTAAGGAGGTGGCATATAAAGGATGGATAGTATTTCTGAGTGGCAGAGATTGGGGGCAGGATGGGCAGAAGCACTTTCCACCAGGACCTAACAACATGAACCAGAGCATTAAGGTGAGAAAACGCAGGTCATGTTGAAGAGACAGTGAGAGTCTTCCTTATCCAGGGGTTGGGCATCTGTGGATTCAACCAACCCATGGGGGTGTGGAAGCTGCAGATACGGAGGGCCAAATTTGGGACTTGGGCACCCAGTGGTTTTGGCAGTTGGGTGGTGGGGGGTGGAAGGTGGGGACAGACTCCTGGAACTGAAACAGGAGGGAAGGGGGCAGGGCACAACCTTTAAAAGAATGACACAGATGTTGAGGATACAACAAAAACTGGTTAGAACCACCTAGGTCCAAGATGGCGGGAGATTTAACTTCCAGTAGACCTTGAGCCTCATTATATGCTCATTGTAATACATTAGCATGCTAAATGACACACCGCACCCACAGGCGCCATGACAGTTCCGAGGCTGACCATAAAAGGCCAAAAAGTGGGCAGAGGCCCAATTCCTAAAAATCCCTGCCTTTCCCCCAAAATAGTTGAAATAATCCTCCCACTCATTAGCCTATGAAATTACCCAGCCCATAAAAAACTAACCATGCTGTATTTCAGGGCCACTCCCACTTTCTGAGAGGGACTACATTTCATTCTGTCTTTGGAGTGTGTTTCTCCCATGGCCACTCTCACCTTCTGATATGGACCGCATTCTGTCTATGGAACGTGTATCTCTCTAAATAAACCTGCTTTCACTTTTCTATGGCTCACTCTTGAATTCTTTCCTGTGTAAAGCCAAGGACCCTCACTTGGCGGCCAGTCCCACAGACTCACTCAAGACCTGGGACATGACCCTCTTCTTGTGCCCCCCTTTTTTTTTTCCTGCAACAGAAAGCCTCTATAAATGCCAAGAGTGAAGATAGATCTGGCAATGGCATAGGGAACCAATTAAACAGAGGGATGTGGCAGAGAGTCCTGTTAAGAGAATACTGCACTAATCCTGTGTTATGATCTGAATATGTCCCCACAAAATTCATATGTTGATAGTATTTGGAGGTAGGGGCTTTGGGCTCCAACCTCCTGAATGGGATTAGTGCCTTTATGAAAGAGACCCTAGAAAGATCCCTGGCCCCTTCCACCATGTGAGGATGAGGCAGGAGATAGGTGTACCCCAGGCTGAGCAGCTGGAGTTTGTCCCCTGTGGGGGGACAGTAGCAGAGAGGAGCTGAGCCCTGCCCAGATAAAAGATAAAGAGACCACATATTTCTCATTCTCGAAGTCAAGGAGACCTTCCCAACTACACATGTGCAGAAAGGCTCCTTGGAGGTCAAAAAGGGAGTGACGTCAACCTACCCATAGGTCTCTTCGCTAGAATCCATCTTGGCTAAGAGATGTGCATGTGTGCACACATGGGAGGACCCTGAGATAAACCAAATAGGGACTCAGAACCAGGCAGAGCAAGATGATTGGCCAGAGGAAACCCAGAACAAATGCCCCATATAAGTGATTCAAACTACCACGAGGGCACAACTCTCTCTCTGCGACTGCCCATGTGTGTCTATTCACATGTACTCTTTTTCCTCCTAATAAACACTTTACTTGTTTCACTACTTTCTGTCTCCTGGGGAAATTGATTTCTACAAAGCCAAGGGCCAGGGCCTTGTCACTACGTTGCAATGTAAATAGCAGTGAGAGTTTTCTTTCTTCTTCTCCTGAGAGCAAGGAAAACAAAGGGAACAGCAAACAAGCTAGAGAAGAAACATAATCTGGCCTGAAAGAGTTAATCACTCCTTGCTTTACTTTAACTGTCACTAATTTGTAGTAACTAGATTTGTACTTTACAAAGCTAATCTTACTCCCTGACACTATGTAATTTACATTTGACACCTATCACCCCTAACTCTGTGTGAGTTACATCCTCACACAGGATGCCTGTCACCCCCTAACCTTATTACCTCCAAGCACTTACATTCTATATGCCCCTGGTAAAAAATCACCCCCTGTAGTTTTTGCATTTCAGAAACAAGGTCACCGGCCAATAAACCAGAGGCAAACAGACACAATTACCAGCCTGCAGGACCTCAATTACCCGACAGCCTGACGCCAGCTATGACTTTTGAAATAATGCAAAGGAAAGGAAGAATGCAAGACTTTCACTACTTTGATCCTTATCTTATACCCCAAACGAGCCCCACATATAAAATCTTACCTGATTCCCAAGGAGTGGGGGGACACAGTTCTTGAGACACTAGCCTGCTGTGTCTTCCCTTCAGCCTGGCAGAAAAATAAAGCCATCTCTCTCTTTCTCCAAAATCCCTGTCTCCATATTTCTGTTCAGCATCAGTGCACAGGGAAGCCGACATTTCAGCAACAACTGGACACTGTCCCTGGTGGTCTATTGGCTAGGATTCAGCACTCTAACTGACACAGCCTGACTTCAGTCTCTGGATGAGGAAACAAAATCCTGCTTCAAGCCACTACAGGCCTAGGCCACCCAAGATCAAGGACACAGCAAGAAGTCAGCAGTCTGCAACCTGGAAGAGTGTCTTCACCAGAACCTGATCACACTGGCACCCTGATCTTACACTTCCAGCCTACAGAACAGTGAGAAATAAATTTCTGTTATTTACAAACCACCCAGTCTGTGATATTCTGTTATAGCAGCCTGAATGGACTAAGATATCCAGGTGGTGGGTAATTACAAAGGCCTGAAGTAGGAAGGTGGAAGAGTGACATTGAGATTAGAAAGGAAGGATTGTAAAGACAGAGACTACAGAATTTGACAGCTGATTGGATATTTGAAGGAAGAACAAAAGATAGCTGAAAGTATAAAATTTGGAACTCTAGTGATGAAAAAAACTAGGGCTATAGTGTATGTGTAGAGACCATTGTCCATATGAATAAAGTTTTTGGTTTTGTCTAATACTGTGCCACTAAAAAACATCTGGATGAATATCTTTAAAGCAAATTTGGAAGATATGGTTGAGATAATCTGATTTAAAACACAGGCAATGTAGCATATAAAAAAATGCATTTGAAGAAGTTTTGGAGGAACCTACCTCAAAGATATGAAAATCATTTTCCAGAAATGGAATACAAGAAGCCATGTGATAGATGATAGGAACAGACTTGCTGTAAAGACATCTTGGACAGAGAAACATGGTTTAAAGTCACAAAGGCCAGCAGTTTGAATTTCAGACACTGAATTGTAACCAAGCTGCTTCACCCAAGGTGCTCAAAGTGAAACAGATCAGAACCCTATGGGGCCATCCCTCCTTTCTGTGTCCCCCATCTCTTGTTTGTAGGAGATGGGCTTCATTCAGCCTCCTTAACCTTCCCTAAATTCCAAAGGGCAGGTTCACACAGTTGCTAATCAGGGAAGTGAAGGGATACAGAGACAAGGGAGGAGCCACCAAGAAACAATAGTGCAGCCTTGGGGCAGGGTCCTGGTTCCTCATGAAGGAATATATACATAACAATACCTTTGAGTTCTGCAGGAACTAAAGCCCCCACCCAGGTGGAGGATGGTAACTTCAGACTGAGCACAAGATTCCTGGAACACCATCCTGTTCCCTCACCACCGACCAATCAAAAGAAAGCCACACACCATACAGCCCGCATCCCAAATTTTGCCTATAAAAACTTTTCCCCCAAAACCATCAGGGAGTCCAGGGTTTTTGAGCATGAGCCACCTGTTCTCCTTGCTTGGCCCTGCAGTAAACCTTTCTCTGCTCCAGGCTTCAACATTCTGATCTACTTGGCCTCACTGTGCATCGGGCACACGAACTTTGTTCAGTAACAAAAGTGAGTAGAAACAGGAATTTATTTATGTCATGATGGTTAACGATTCTCCAGAGAAATACTGGTTTGACCAGCTAATCACTACAAATTAGTATAAAAGCTGGTTCTCAGTTCCTGACAGTCAAAGGAGAAAGGTAGATTTCTTGTAATCTCATAAAGATAGCAAGCAGCAATTCACCATGAAAGCAAACTTTCCTAGAATTAAAGTGAAGGGAGAATCTTTCACTTGGACATTTCACAATACAATGTACATTGTCATCAATACTCATAACTTGAACTATATGACTCATAAACATGAGTATTGATGACAATGTACATTGTATTGTGAAATGTCCAAGTGAAAGATTCTCCCTTCACTTGTTTTTAAATTATTTTATTTTTTTTTTTGGCTGCGTTGAGTCTTTGTTGCTGCACACGGACTTTCTCTAGTTGCGGCGAGTGGGGGCTACTCTTCATTGCAGCGCGGTGGCTTCTCTTGTGGCAGAGCACGGGCTCTAGGCACGCAGGCTTCAGCAGTTATGACATGTGGGCTCAGTAGTTGTGGCACACAGGCTTAGTTGCTCCGCGGCATGTGGGATCTTCCCGGACCAGGGCTTGAACCCGTGTCCCCTGCATTGGCAGCCGGATTCCTAACTACTGCATCACCAGGGAAGCCCCTCCCTTGACTTTAATTCTAGGAAAGTTTGCTTTCATGGTAAATTGCTGCTTGCTATCTTTATGATAGCAATTGCCATCAGATCACTATTTCTATACTAACGTTATTTTAAAATCTGAAACTGTATTATTAAATCATTGTTCTGTGAAGTCATTTTGTTACCCAGTGAGGTCCATTTGCTCGACACACAGTAAGCCAAACGCTGAGACTCTGAGGATTATGGCTGAGAAAGAGTTTATTCACAAGGCAGCCAGACAAGGAAATGAGAGAACAAGTCTCAGATCTGCCTCCCCAAAGGCGACGTGGGTGGGATATTTATGGGATAAGCAGGGTGGTCTTAGGCATGGGGAAAGGTGATTGGAGGTAGGGGAAAAGCTGAGGTAATCGGTGTTCTGTGCAGGTGCATGTGGGTTACATGTTTCTGCATATTGAAAATGGAACTGCTTAGCATGATTAGAGGGTGGAGTTTTCCGGCTGTCTCACATCAAGAGGCTATTCATCAGACACCTGCCCTGGCCCAGTTTTAAAGGTCACACAGCCCCAGCCAGCTTGCACTGGGCAAGAGCTAACTGCAAGTTTCTGTGAAACAACTGGGCTGTGTGAAGATGGGAAGGTGTGGAAAGAAAAAGAAAGAAAGAAAGAAAGAGAGAGAGAGAGAGAGAAAGGAAGGAAGGAAGGAAGAAGGGAGGGAAGAAAGGAAGGATGGAAGGGAAGGAAGGAAGGAAGGAAGGAAGGAAGGAAGGTAGGAAGGAAGGAAGGGAAGGAAGGAAGGAAGGAAGAAAACCTTAATCAATGAAGGCCATTTACAGGCAGAGGGGTTTTAACAAGCCGTTCCCATACCTGTTGTTCTGTAAGACAAGCTCAAGAATTCTCATTAGTTACCAGTTTCTGTTAACGCTATGGAGTATGGCTTCAATTTCCATAGAAAGCTAAAGTAGTATAATCAAAAGACTTTTACATGTATATAAATGTTTTTAAAAATTATTTTTCAAAATCATGATAAAATACATATAACGTGTTATATATCTATTAACTGAAAAACCCACACAACCTAAGAGCAGTATGTTTCAATTTTATTTACAGACCTGACTGAGAACTATAGCCCAGGAGATAGCCTCTCAGATAGCTCTAAGGAACTGCTGTGAAGAGGCAGGGAAGGAGCCAGGATATATGTAAATGTTTTGCTGTAGTTTGCTGTAGGGAAAAACATGTAGTCAGGCATAAAAAGATTACTGCTAATCACAAAGAACAGATATTTCAAGTGAATGATTTTAGCACTTTTCTCTATATGGGAAGATGCAAGAATCTGGGGTCATAGAAATTTTTCCTTAGATATGCATCTTAACTATCTAGGTGCCCTTATATCCAAAGCACAGAATGCTTGTTCCATCCTGAATTTTCCTCAGGGTGGGTGACTGCAGTGGGTTGCAACTTAATCCTTGAAGAACTGGAATGGATGGCAACATTCCTTGTTTTACACATCTTAACAATGTTTAAGTGTACAATTCAGTGGCATTAAATACATTCACTTTGTTGTGCAACCATCACCTCTTTCCATCTCCAGAACTCTTCAGCATTCCAAACTGAAATGTGTAACCATTAAACATTAATTCCCTATTCTTCCCTCCCTACCCCGAGCCACTAGTAACCACTATTCTACTTTATGTCTTTATGAATTTGATTATTCTAGGTACCTCATATTAGTGGAATCATACAATATTTGTCATTTTGTGTCTGGCTTATTTCACTTAACATAATGTTTTCAAGGTTCATCCATGTTGTGGCATATGTCAGAATTTCCTTTCTTTTTAAGGATGAATAATATTTCATTATGTGAATATAGCACATTTTCTTTAATCATCCATCTGTCAATGGACATGTGGATTCTTTCCACCTTTGGGCTATTGTGAATAATGCTGCTAAACATCATTATGTACTGGGTATTTTTTTATATATAAATTTATTTATTTATTTTTGGCTGCTTTAGGTCTTCATTGCTGCGTGTGGGCTTTCTCTAGTTGGGGTGAGAGGAGGCTACTCTTTGTTGTGGTGCACAGCCTTCTCATTGCAGTGGCTTCTCTTGTTGCGGAGCACGGGCTCTAGGTGCACAGGCTTCAGTAGTTGCAGCACACGGGCTCAGTAGTTGTGGTGCACGGGCTTAGCTGCTCTGCCGCATGTGGGATCTTCCCAGCCCAGGGCTCGAACCCGTGTCCCCTGCATTGGCAGGCGGATTCTTAACCACTGCGCCACCAGGGAAGTCCTGTACCGGATATTTTTAAAGCTTTTTAAGGAACACTCCTTTTTTAAAAAAATTGAAGTCTAGTCGATTTACAATATTGTGTTAGTTTCAGGTGTACAGCAAAGTGATTCGGTTACACACACACACACACACACACACACACACATATGAATATATATATTCTATTTCTAATTCTCTTCCATTATACTGTTGACAAAAAATTAATCAGTTCATCTAAGAAAGAAACAGAAATTTTTATTCAAGCCAAATTTGAGGATAATAACCTGGGAAAGCATCTCCAAAAGCTCTGAGAACTCTTCCGCCCATTAGAAGTCAAGGCACAGTTATGTAAGTTTTTCGAGAAAGAGGGCTGTACATTAAATTACATATTATTGACAGTTTACACAATCCAGATCTAAGTGCCATGGGACCCCTTATCAAGAAGGAATATTATCTTTAAGGAGTCATCTTATTGATGGTAGGAGAATGTTGCTCTTGACGATGGAGCAAGTATTTCTGATGGGGGAGGTTTGGTCGATGCATAATGCAGTTAAACAATGCACAGTGCAGGGAAAGAGGAGGCCAAAGGACATAGAAAAATTTTTATGTTTAAAAGAAAAATTTCTATGTTTAAATTTTTATCTTGCCATAAAATATGAATTTTATTTCACAATAGTTTATTACAAGATATTAAATTTAATTCCCTGTGCAGTACAGTAAGTCCTTGTTGCTTATCTATTTCATATATGATAGTGTGCATGGTGGGGAGAATAAATTGGGATTGACAGATGCACAAGGAGCACTCCTTTAACTCCTTAGGAAACAGAAATTTGAGGGGAATTTTATCTAGGTAGTTAAGGCTCTGTATAAGGAACCTGAAACACCTGCAAAAGTAATGTCAGAGATCAAAGAAATTCTGATGCATACTACAACATGGATGAAGCTTGAGGACATTATGCCAGTAAATTAAGCCAGCCACAAAAGACAAATACTGAATGATTCTGTTACCAAACAAAAGTTCGTGTCCCTGACTCACGGTGAAGCCAAACAAACTGAAACATTGGAATTTGTAGCAGAGAAAGGTTTATTGCAGGGCCAAGCAAGGAGAACAGGTGGCTCATGCCCCAAAAGCCCAAACTCCCCAGTGGTTTTAGGGGAGAAGTTTTTATAGGAAGAATTTGGGGTAAGGGCTGCAGAGTATGTGACTTCTCCTGATTGGTTAGTGGTGACATAACACGGTGGTGCTCCAGAAATCTGGTGCTCTGCCTGAAGTTACCATCCTCCACCTTGGTGGGGGGGCCTTAGTTCCTGCAGAACTCAAAGATATTGTTATGTATACTTCCTCAGAAGGAACCAGGACCCTGCCCTAAGGCTGAACTATTGTTTCCTGACTGCTCCTCCCTTGTTTCTGCAACCCCTCCATTCCCTGATTAGCAACTGTTTGAATCTGCCCTGTGGAACTCAGGGAAGGTCAAGGAGGCTAAATGAAGCCTATTTCCTACAAGCAAGAAACAGGGAGGGGACTTCCCGGTGGTGCAGTGGTTAAGAATCTGCCTGCCAATGCAGGGGACAGGGTTCAAGCCCTGGTACGGGAACATCCCACATGCCGTGGAGCAACTAAGCCTGTGCACCACAACTACTGAGCCTGCGCTCTAGAGCCCGGGATCCACAACTACTGAAGCCCGTGCACCTAGAGCCTGTGCTCCGCAACAAGAGAAGCCACTGCAATGAAGAGCCCGTGCACCACAACAAAGAGTAGCCCCTGCTTGCAGCAGCTAGAGTAAGTCTACGCACAGCAATGAAAACCCAACAGAGCCAAAAATAAATTAACTAATTAATTAATTTTTTAAAATGTAAGTGTTAAATGAGCAGATTGAAGTGGGTGTATTTAAAATTCAATTAAAAACAAAAAAAGAAAGAAACAGGGACACAGAAAGACTTTTGTGCCCAGGAGGGCCCCACAGGTCCAGGTTTCAATTCCATTTATGTGAGGCACCAAGACTACTAAAATTCACAGAGACAGAAAGTAGAATGGTGGTTGACAGGGGCTGGGGAGAGGTGGAAATGAGGAAATAATGTTTAAGAGGTACAGATTTTCAGTTTTGCAATATGAAAAAAGTCTTGAGATGCATGGTATAGTGATGGTTGCAAAACAATGTGAATGTATTTAATGCCATTGTACACTTAAAATGTGCATGCCCACAATGTACACTTAAAAATCAAACTGAGTTCCCCTAAAGCCAAGTTCTTCTGCAGAGTTTATAATTAACCTCTCTATCCAAAACTTTATGCCCTGTCTGTCCCACACTTGTTCTCTCTCAAGATTGAGGAGCATCAGGAGAGGCACCTTCAAGATGGCAGAGGAGTGAGATGTGGAGATCAACTTCCTCGCCACAAATGCATCAAAACTATATCTACATGTGGAACAACTCCTACCAAACACGTACTGAACGCTGGTAGAAGACCTCAGACTTCCCAAAAGGCAAGAAACTCCCTGTGTACCTGGGTAGGGCAAAAGAAAAAAGAAAAAACAGAGACAAAATACAGGGATGGGACCTGCACCTCTGGGAGGGAGCTGTGAAGGAGGAAAAGTTTCCACACACTAGGAAGCCCCTTCACAGGAGGAGACAGGGAGTGGCAGTGAGGGAAGCTTCAGAGCCACAGAAGAGAGCACAGAAACGGGGTGCAGAGGGCAAAGTGGAGACATGCCCGCACAGAGGATTGGGGCCGATCAGCACTCACCAGCCTGAGAGGCTTGTCTGCTCACCCGACGGGGCGGGTGGGGGCTGGGAACTGAGGCTTGGGCTTTGGAGGTCAGATCCCAGGGAGAGGACTGGGGTTGGCTGCACAAACACAGCCTAAAGCGGGCTGGTGTGCCACAGATAGCCGGGAGGGAGTCCAGGGAAAAGTCTGGAACTGCCTAAGAGGCAAGAGACCATTGTTTTGGGGTGCGCGAGGAGACAGGATTCAGAGCACTGCCTAAACGAGCTCCAGAGATGGATGCGAACCGTGGCTATCAGCGCAGACACCAGAGACAGGCAGGAAATGCTAAGGCTGCTGCTGCAGCCACCAAGAAGCCTGTGTGCAAGCACAGGTCAGTATCCACAACTCCTCTCCTGGAAGCCTGTGCAGCCCGCCACTGCCAGGGTCCCGTGATCCAGGGACAACTTCCCCGGGATATCACACAGCACGCCTCAGGCTGGTCCAATGTCACACAGGCCTCTGCCACCGCAGGTTCGCCCCACATTCCGTACCCCTCCCTTCCCCCGGCCTGAGTGAGCCAGAGCCCCCTAATCAGCGGCTCCTTTAACCCCCTGCTGTCTGGGTGAAGAACAGATGCCAGAGGGCAACCTACACGCAGAGGCAGGGCCAAATCCAAAGCTGAACCCCAGGACCTGCACGAACAAAGAAGAGAAAGGAAAATCTCTCTGTGCAGCATCAGGAGCAGTGGATTAAATCTCCACAGTCAACTTCATGTACCCTGCATCTGTGGAATACCTGAACAGACAATGAATCATCCCAAAATTGAGGTGGTGGACTTTGGGAGCAACTGTAGACTTGGGGTTTGATTTCTGCATCTAATTTGTTTCTGGTTTTATGTTTATCTTAGTTTAGGATTTAGAGCTTATTATCATTGGCAGATTCGTTTATTGATTTGGTGCCCTCTTCCTTTTTATACATATATATACTTTTTTCCTTTTTCTCTTTTTGTGTGTGTGTATGTGTATGCTTCTTTGTGTGATTTTGTCTGTACAGCATTCCTTTTGCCATTTGTCCTAGGATTCTGTGTGTCCGTTTTTTGCTTTTTTTTTAGTATAGTTTTTAGCACTTGTTATCACTGGTGGATTTGTTTGTTGGTTTGGTTGCTCTCTTTCTTTCTTTTTTATTACCTTTTAATTTTTTATTTTAAATAATTATTTTATTTTAATAACTTTATTTTATTTCCTTTCTTTCTTTTTTTTCCCTTTTATTCTGAGCCATGTGGCTGACACGGTCTTTGTGCTCTAGCTGGGTGTCAGGCCTGAGCCTCTGAGGTGGGAGGGCCAAGTTCAGGACATCGGTCCATGAGAGACCTCCTGGCTCCACGTAATATCAAATGACAAAAGCTCTCCCAGAGATCTCCATCTCAATGCTAAGACCCAGCTATACCCAACGACCAGCAATCTACAGGGCTGGACACCCTATGTCAAACAATTAGCAAGACAGGAACACAACCCCACCCATTAGCAGAGAGGCTGCCTAAAATCATAATAAGTTCAAAGACACGACAAAACACACCACCAGATGTGGTCCTACCCACCAGAAAGACAAGATCCAGCCTCATCCACCAGAACACAGGCACTAGTACCCTCCACCAGGAAGCCTACACAACTCACTTGACCAAACTTAGCCACTGGGAGAAGACGCCAAAAAAAATGGGAACTATAAACCTGCAGCCTGCGAAAAAGAGACCCCAAACACAGTAACTTAAGCAAAATGAGAAGACAGAGAAATACACAGCAGATGAAGGAGCAAGGTAAAAACCAAGCAGACCAAACAAATGAAGAGGAAGTGGGCAGTCTACCTGAAAAAGAATTCAGAGTAATGATAGTAAAGATGATCTAAAATCTTGGAAAGAGAATGGAGAAAATACAAGAAACCCTTAACAAGAACCTAAAAGAATTAAAGAGCGAACAAACAATGATGAACAACACAATAAGTGAAATTAAAAATTCTCTACAAGGAATCAATAACAGAATAACTGAGGCAGAAGAATGGATAAGTGACCTGGAAGATAAAATAATGGAAATAACTACTGCAGAGGAGAATAAAGACAAAAGAATGAAAAGAATTGAGGACAGTCTCAGACACCTGTGGAAAAACATTAAATGCACAAACATTCGAATTATAGGGGTCCCAGAAAAAGAAGACAAAAAGAAGGGACTGAGAAAATATTGGAAGAGATTATAGTTGGAAACTTCCCGAATATGGGAAAGGAAATGGTCAGTCAAACCCAGGAAGAGCAGAGAGTCCCATAAAGGATAAATCCAAGGACAAACACACCAAGACACATATTAATCAAACAATCAAAAATTAAATACAAAGAAAAATTATAAAAAGCAGCAAGGGAAAAACAATAAATAACATACAAGGGAATCCCCATAAGGTTAACAGCTCATCTTTCAGCAGAAATTCTGCAAGCCTGAAGGGAGTGGCAGGACATATTTAAAGTGATGAAAAGGAAAAACCTACCACCAAGATTACTCTACCCGGCAAGGATCTCATTCAGATTCAAAGGAGAAATTAAAACCTCTACAGACAAGCAAAAGCTAAGAGAATTCAGCACCACCAAACCAGCTTTACAACAAATGCTAAAGGAACTTCTTTAGGCAGGAAACACAAGAGAAGGTAAAGATCTACAATAACAAACACAAAACAATTAAGAAAATGCTAATAGGAACATACATATTGATAACCACCTTAAATATAAATGGATTAAATGCTCCAACCAAAAGACATAGAATAGCCTAATGGATACAAAAACAAGACCCATATATATGCTGTCTACAAGAGACCCACTTCAGACCTAGGGACACATACAGACTGAAAGTGAGGGGATGGGAAAAAATATTCCATGCAAATGGAAATCAAAAGAATGCTGGAGTAGCAATTCTCAGACAAAATAGACTTTAAAATAAAGACTATTACAAGAGACAAAGAAGGACACTACATAATGATAAAGGGATCAATCCAAGAAGATATAACAATTGTAAATATTTATGCACCCAACATAGGAGCACCTGCATACATAAGGCAAATGCTAACAGCCATAAAAGGGGGAATCGAGAGTAAAACAATCATAGTAGGGGACTTTAACACCACACTTTCACCAATGGACAGATCATCCAAAATGAAAATAAATAAGGAAATACAAGCTTTAAATGATACATTAAACAAGATAGACTTAATTGATATTTATAGGACATTCCATCCCAAAAGAGCAGAATACACTCTCTTCTCAAGTGCTCATGGAACATTCTCCAGGATAGATCATATCTTAGGTCACAAATCAAGCCTTGGTAAATTTAAGAAAACTGAAATTGTATCAAGTATCTTTTCTGACTACAATGCCATGAGACTAGATATCAATTACAGGAAAATAATCTGTAAAAAATACAAACACATGGAGGCTAAACAACACTGCTAAATAATCAAGAGATCACTGAAGAAATCAAAGAGGAAATCAAAAAATACCTAGAGACAAATGACAATGAAAACACAACAATCCAAAACCTATGGGATGCAGCAAAAGCAGTTCTAAGAGGGAAGTTTATAGCTATACAAGCCTACCTCAAGAAACAAGAAACATCTCAAACAGACAACCTAACATTACACTTAAAGCAATTGAAAGAAGAACAAAAAACCCCCAAAGTTAGCAGAAGGAAAGAAATCATGAAGAACAGATTAGAAAGAAATGAAAAAGAAGGAAATGATAGCAAGGATCAATAAAACTAAAACCTGGTTCTTTGAGAAGACAAACAAAATTGATAAACCATTAGCCAGACTCATCAAGAAAAAAAGGGAGAAGGCTCAGATCAATAGAATTAGAAATGAAAAAGGAGAAGTAACAACTGACACTGCAGAAATACAAAGGATCATGAGCGATTACTACAAGCAACTATATACCAATAAAATGGACAACCTGGAAGAAATGGACAAATTCTTAAAAAAGCACAACATTCTGAGACTGAACCAGGAAGAAATAGAAAATATAAACAGACCAATCACAAGCACTGAAATTGAAACTGTGATTAAAAATCTTCCAATAATCAAAAACCCAGGACCAGATGGCTTCACAGGAGAATTCTACCAAACATTTAGAGAAGAGCTAACACCTATTCTCAAATTCTTCCAAAATATAGCAGAGCGAGGAACACTCCTAAACTCATTCTATGAGGCCACCATCACCCTGATACCAAAACCAGACAAAGATGTCACAAAGAAAGAAAACTACAGGCCAATATCACTGATGAACATAGATGCAAAAATCCTCAGCAAAATACTAGCAAACAGAATCCAACAGCACATTAAAAGGATCATAGACCATTATCAAGTGGAGTTTATCTCAGGAATGCAAGGATTCTTCAATATATGTAAATCATTCAATGTGATACACCATATTAACAAACTGAAGAATAAAAACCATATGATCATCTCAATAGATGCAGAAAAAGCTTTTGACAAAATTCAACACCCATTTATGATAAAAACCCTCCAGAAAGTAGGCATGGAGGGTACTTTCCTCAACATAATAAAGGCCATATATGAGAAACCCACAGCCAACATCATTCTCAATGGTGAAAAACTGAAAGCATTTCCTCTAAGATCAGGAACAAGATGAGGATGTCCACTCTTGCCACCATTATTCAACATAGATTTGGAAGTCCTAGCCACAGTAATCAGAGAAGAAAAAGAAATAAAAGGATACAAATTGGAAAAGAAGAAGTAAAATTGTCACTGTTTGCAGATGACATGATACCATGGATAGAGAATCCTAAAGATGCCACCAGAAAACTACTAGAGCTAATCAATGAATTTGGTAAAGTTGCAGGATACAAAATTAATGCACAGAAATCTCTTGTATTCCTTTACACTAATGATGAAAAATCTGAAAGAGAAATTAAGGAAATACTCCCATTTATCATTGCAACAAAAAGATACAGTACCTAGGAATAAACCTACCTAAGGAGACAAAATACCTGTATGCAGAAAACTATAAGACACTGATGAAAGAAATTAAAGATGATACAAAAACAGATGGAGAGATATACCATGTACTTCAATTGGAAGAATCAGCATTGTGAAAATTACTATACTACCCAAAGCAATCTATTGGCATAGACACCAATGGCATTTTTCACAGAACTAGAACAAAAAATTTCACAATTTGTATGGAAACACAAAAGACCCTGAATAGTCAAAGCAATCTTGAGAAAGAAAAACGGAGCTGGAGGAATCAGGCTCCCTGACTTCAGACTAGACTACAAAGCTACAGTAATCAAGACAATATGGTACTGGCACAAAAACAGAAATATAGATCAATGGAACAGGATAGAAAGCCCAGAGATAAACCCATGCACATATGGTCACCTTATCTTTGATAAAGGAGGCAAGAATATACAATGGAAAAAAGACAGTCTCTTCAATAAGTGGTGCTGGGAAAACTGGACAGTTACATTTAAAAGAATGAAATTAGAACACTCCCTAACACCATACACAAAAATAACTCAAAATGGATTAAAGACCTAAATGTTAAGGCCAGACAATATAAAATGCTTAGGAGAAAACGTAGGCAGAACACACTATGACATAAATCACAGCAAGATCCTTTTTGGCCCACCTCCTAGAGACATGGAAATAAAAACAAAAATAAACAAATGGGACCCAGTGAAACTTAAAAGATTTTACAGCGCAAGGGAAACCATAAACAAGATGAAAGGCAACCCTCAGAATGGGAGAAAATATTTGCAAATGAAGCAACAGACAATGGATTAATCTCCAAAATATACAAACAACTCATGCAGCTCAATATCAAAAAAACAAACAACCCAATCAAAAAATGGGCAGAAGATCTAAATAAACATTTCAGCAAAGAAGACATACAGATGGCCAATAGGCACATGAAAAGATGCTCAACAGCATTAATTATCAGAGAAATTCAAATCAAAACTACAATGAAGTATCACCTCACACCAGTCAGAATGGCCATCATCAGAAAATCTACAAACAATAAATGCTGGAGAGGATATGGAGAAAAGGGGACCCTCTTTCACTGTTGGTGGGAATGTAAATTGATACAGCTGCTATGGAGAACAGTATGGAGGTTCATTAAAAAACTAAAAATAGAACTACCATACAACCCAGCAATCCCACTACTGGGCATATACCCTGAGAAAACCATAATTCAAAAAGAGTCATGTACCACAATATACATTGCAGGTCTATTTACAATAGCCAGGACATGGAAGCAACCTAAGTGTCTATCGACAGATGAATTGATAAAGATGTGGCACATACATACAATGGAATATTACTCAGCCATAAAAAGAAATGAAATTGAGTTATTTGTAGTGAGGTGGATGGACCTAGAGACTGTCATACAGAGTGAAGTAAGTCAGAAATAGACAGACAAATACCATACACTAACACATATACATGGAATCTAAAAAAATTAAAATGGTTCTGAAGAACCTAGGGGCAGGACAGGAATAAAGACCCAGACATAAAGAATGGACTTGAGGACACAGGGAGGGGGAAGGATTAGCTGGGACAAAGTGAGTGAGTGGCAGGGACATATATACACTACCAAATGTGAAATAGATAGCTAGTAGGAAGCAGCTGCATAGAACAGAGAGTTCAGCTCTGTGCTTTGTGACCACCTAGAGGAGTGGGATACGGAGGTTGGGAGGGAGATGCAAGAGGGAGGAGACATGTGGATATATGTATATGTATAGCTGATTCACTTTGTTATACAGCAGAAACTAACAAAACATTGTAAAGCAATTATACTCTAATAAAAATGTTAAAAGAAATTAAAAATAAAGTAACAGGAAAAAAAAAGAAAAAAAGATTGAGGAGTATCAAAGAAAAGGGGGGATTAAAACTAAGTAGGTCCCTGCAGGCCTTCCTAGACCTTCCCTGAGCTCCAAAGGGCATATTCAAACAGTTACTAATTAGGGAAGTGAGAGGATGAAGAAACAAAGAAAAAGAAGTCAAGAAACAATAGTGAGGTGATAAAGCAGTCCTTCAGCATTTCTCCTGAAGGGATATAGATAACAATCTGATACATATCTTTGAGCTCTTCTACAGGAACTAAGGCCCCCACCTAGGTGGAGGATGGTGACTACATACCAAGCACAAGCACATAGAGCCCAGACTGGCTGAAACCAGAAGACTGAGTATTGTGATTCCTGAAACACCACCCTGTTACCTCACCACCAAACAATCAGAAGAAATTCATGCATCCTGCAGCCCTTCCCCCAAAATTTGCCTTTAAAATCCCTTCTCTGAAGACCATCAGGGAGTTCAGGTCTCTTGAGTATGAGCCACCTTTACTTCTTGCTTGGCCCTTGCGATAAACCTTTCTCTCCTCAGAACTCTGACATTTCTGTTTGTTTGGCATCACCGTTTGTCAGGTGCACAGACTTGGGGTAGACAACAAAAATGTACACAATGTACACTTTAAAAATTAAAATAGTAAATTTTGTGTTATTTATATTTTACCACAATTCCTAAAATAAGAATAAGTAGTAAACTAAAAAAAAATAGAGGTGGGAGGCTTGAACCTAGGTCACTATTAAAATGATCACCATTCATAAGTCATTTTACGGTTGAGTAAAAGAGACAATGACCAGATAGCCACTTTGGAATGAGTCAATCAAGGCAAGTTTGGTTAACTTCAAATCTATTCTTTACATCTATTTAAATGTATGAAACAGATTTACAAACAATCATAAGATTGTCAGCTTTCACTTTCCTGTGATACAAATGCCACTCTGCCATCCCTTCAATGAAGCATGAATCCACAAGCTTTAAATTTAAAAAAAAAAAATGCAGAGGACTAATGGCTTCATCAAAAGTCAGAAAAAGCACCAAAATCAGTCATTAAAACTAAATACTACCAGAAAAATATTTTGGTCACATTATTATTATTTATTTTTAATATTTAAAAATTAGCCTTTGGTGGTCCAGGGGCTAACACTCTGAGCTCCCAATGCAGGGGGCCTGGGCTCGATCCCTGGTCAGGGAACTAGCTCCTACATGCTGCAACTAAGAGATCGCATGCTGCAATGAAAGATCCCGTATGCTGCAACTAAAGAGCCCACATGTCACAACAAAGATCCCACGTGCTGCAACTGAGACCCAGTGCTGCCAAATAAATAAATAAATAATTTTAAAAATTAGCCTTTATTTCTTAAGCTGGTGGTGGATACACTGGTATTCATTCTACCATTATTCTTTTTTTTTTTTGCGGTATGCGGGCCTCTCACTGTTGTGGCCTCTCCCGTTGCGGAGCACAGGCTCCGGATGCCCAGGCTCAGCGGCCATGGTTCACGGGCCCAGCCGCTCCGCGGCATGTGGGATCTTCCCAGACTGGGGAATGAACCTGTGTCCCCTGCATCGGCAGGCAGACTCCCAACCACTGCGCCACCTGGGAAGCCCTCTACCGTTATTCTTTAACTTGTACACATGTTACATGTAATCTTTAGTAGTATAAAATATTTAACACAAAATTCTTATGAGATACATTTAATAAAAATATAATAAATTCATACTTTATCCATCAAAGTATAAAAAATATTAAAATGTACATTCAGCTTACAACTTATCCTAAGTATTTCTACTTACAACTTATCCTACGGAAAAATATGGATGTTTATAGAAATTTACCAGTAAGTATGTTTATTAAAGCAAAATTTGGGAATTCCCTGGTGGTCCAGTGGTTAGAACTTGGCACTCTCACTGCTGGGGGCAGGGATAAACCCCTGGTCAGGGAACTAAGATCCCTGGAAGTCGCGTGGCCAAAAAATAAATAAATAAACAATTTAAAAAATTTAAAAATAAAGCAAAATTTATAATAGGAGAAAACTAGAAACAAACTACAGTAAATATTCCACAATAAGAGTCTTAAAAATAAAATGTCACAGCCATATAAGGGAATTACATGCAATAATCTTAAAACAATTTTGAAGAAAAATATTAATGTTATGAAAATATGTTAATAACATGAGTATTTTATAAAGCTGTACAGTATAATGTCATTTTACACACACACACACACACACACACACACACACACACACAGAAAAAAGCCTGGAAACATGTATAGCAAACTGTCAATAATGCTTATCTTGGGATAGTGAGATTTTATGAAATTATAGGTTATTTATATTTTCTTCTCTTTGCTTATACATATTTTCTGAGTTGTTAACAATGACCATGTAAAGAGAAAAAAAATTTTGTTTTGTTTTGGGTTAGCAAATTTTTTCTATAAAGGACCTGAGAGTAAATGTCTCAGGTTTAATGGACCAGATCGTCTCTTTTGCAATTATTCAACTCTACCCAAAAGAAGCCAGAGTCAATACATAAATGAATGAAGTGGCAGCGTTCCAATAAAGCTTTACATATGGACACTGAAATTTGAAGTTCATGTATTTTTCATGTATTATGAAATATTCTTCTTTTGATTTATTTTTCAACCATCTGAAATGTAAAAACTATTGTTAGCCTGAAGGCTGTACAAAAACAGGCAGCAGGTGGATTGGGGGCCACATTTTGCTAACCCCTGCTCTAGGACAACTATTCTTATCTTGCACAACTCCTTTTCCTACAGTGATGAATTATCTTGGTTTTTCTATATGTTTTGTTTTTCAAGTTCTTAGCACTAATTGTCTGAACTTCTACTTGGCATTTTTAAACACTTCAAGTATTGTGTCAGTCTGATTTTTCAGAAGCAGCGTCTCCCAGAGCTTTCTAACTTCTAACCTGGCCTGTTTGTTCACCATGTCTGGTGCACAGCTGTTGTCTGGGTATCTGCTTTCACTCTGTGCCTAGGGATTTCTTTTGCCTTTTATCTCTGTTAGTAATACAGTGCTCCATGTATTGCTTTTAATTTTTGGCTGCATCATGTCTTAGTTGCGGCAGGCAGGATCTTCCATTGCGGTGCACAAGATCTTCAGTGGGGCGTGCGGGCTTCTCTCTAGTTTTGGCGTGCAGGCTCCAGAGCACATGGGCTCTGCAGTTTGCTGCACACGGGCTCTCTAGTTGAGGCGTGCGGGCTCAGTAGCTTTGACATGAACTTAGTTGCCCCATGGCACGTGGGATCTTACTTCCCTGACTAGCGATTGAACCCGCATCCCCTGAATTGGAAGGTGGATTCTTTACCACTGGACCACCCGGGAAGTCCTACCACACATAAAGTTTTATTGGAACACTGCCACATTTTAAGGGAAAAGATGCCTGTATAGAATATATAGTTGGTTGGCAAGCTGCATCGACAGGTTCTCAAACCATCGTGGGTCCATCATGGGTCCCATGTGGGTCCTCTTCCTAGAATTTACTCAGATCCTGGACAAAGAAATTTGCTCATGTCTATTTAATGTGTTCACCAAACCACTTGAACCCCAGGATTGAAGTAGTCGTCTGCAAACTAGGGCATATAACTCCTTCCAAAAAACTAGATTTTTAAAAAAATTTATATTTTATTTTTGGCTGTGTTGGGTCTTCGTTGCTGTGCGCGGACTTTCTCTGGTTGCGGCGTGAGGGTTTCTCATTGTGGTGGCTTCTCTTGTTGCGTAGCACGGGCTCCAGGTACATGGGCTTCAGCAGTTGTGGCATGAGGGCTCAGTAGTTGTGGTTTGTGGGCTCTAGAGTGCAGGCTCAGTAGTTGTGGCTCACGGGCTTCATTGCTCCACGGCATGTGGGATCTTCCTGGACCAGGGCTCGAACCCGTGTCCCCTGCCTTAGCAGGCAGATTCCTAACCACTGCGCCACCAGGGAAGTCCTCCAAACTAGACTTTATTCTCCTGGTAGACTGAGCTATTTCCTGCATGTCTTAACAAAGTTCTTTCCATTGAGCATTTAGTCTCATTCCTTCCCAATCACTTCTACATCTCCATGCCCAGGAGCCTCTGTGAAGAGCACATTCCCTAGAGTCTTATGGATCTTGATTCACATCCTGACTCTATTTCTTCCTAGTTGTGTTACCTTTGGCAAATTCTTTATTTGTCTGATCCTCTTTTTCCACACCCTTTCCCCTCCACTATGGCTGAAATGCTCTTGTGTTTCATCACCTGCAGTGCCAGCATCCTCTGACCAGCAGTGCCCTAAATGATCCAGGGTTTAGATCCAGGGCTTAGAGTAAAACCAAGATCCAGGTCTATTTATGCCCCCTAACCTATGTCTGACTCAATTTGAACAAGCAATCTGAGTTTCACTCCAGAAATGATTCCCTGAGTGTGGAAATCCTTATCTCTAAAATGAAGCTAACCCTGACAAGCCAAGCCAAACTCAGAAATGAAATTTCTGATATGAGGACTGATTCTTCCAAAATTGGTGCTGATGTCTCCCACCCTGATTACTTCTCCACATTCTCAGGACTTTCCTGGTTCTAACAGAGGGTTGATCCCTGCTGTGGGAATGATCTTAGTCCAAGACTAAAGACTACAGTGGACCACCCTCTCCACATCCTTTGACCCTATTGACCTCAATGACTCCTGCTTCTTAGCTTAATATGGGAACCTCTTTCTTCAAGTGAATCTGCCCCCAAATCGGTTTGCTATTGTCCACAGCCTCCCTGAGAGGACAGATAGCCACCCCCCTCCCCCGCCCCACTTTTCTCAGCTCAGAAATCAGCACTCTTGGGACAGGTAGCAGGAGTAGAAGCTGCGAAGAAACTGAATCAGAAAATGAGGACAGTGGTACCATTCTATAATTTTCTTTCTTTGCTTCTTCTTTAAAATTTATATTTCCTTTAGTAAGCACAATGTAGTGGGATAACTGAGGACATGGAAAGGAGACGTGACCCATGAGCCCCCCCCCCCCCAGAAAACTGGAGGCTGGCGAATAAGCCAGAACTGCAAACAGTCCTGATTGCTTTGAGCGCCCCCCCCCCACCGCAAACCGGGGGCATGCGAATAAGCCAGAGTTGTGAACAGTTCTGAATGCTTCGAGCGCCCCCCCGGCAAACCGGGGGCCTGCAAAAGAAGCATTGAGTGCTTTGGGAACTGATCCATGAGATGTCCTCAGTATAATCAGAGTGCTGGGAACGCAAGGAAATGTCCTTGTGCTACTTCAGTATAATCAAAATAATGGTGGGAACTTTATGCTGTTCTTGCGCTCAAGGACGAAGCACGGCAGGTGCTCACGAAAGCCAATTATTGCTTGTATAATTAATAAAAACATAGGTTGCTGCTTTGGCACTTCTGAAATGTTAAGGAAACAAGTCTTAAAGTGTAAATCTAGATAATGCTTTAATAAAAGTTACCACAGCAAGACAGACGGCGCTGTTTTGCCTGAGCGAGCGGCAGCCCTCTACTGCTGTGCTTTGGCACAATTCATCTCGTGTGATGAGCTTACTTTCGGCCCTGTCCTAAGAAACTACATTTGGCGCCCGAACAGGGACCTGAAGGTAAGTAATCGCGTGATCGCGGGACCGAAGGGGAAATTGGTCCGCTCAGAGTAAGCGAAACCTTCGGCAACAGTAGAGTAACTGTAATGGGGAATTCCCATTCAGTAGAATTTCAATATAGTAAACTCCTGAAACAGTTATTATGGAGTTCAGGAGTAAAAGTGAAGCAGGAATCTTTTGATGAATTGTTTGCACTGGTACGTAAACATTGTTACTGGTTTCAACCTACTGGTCATAACCAGTTAAATTTAAAAGTTTGGAAACAGGTTATGCGAGCCTTAAGAAGAGCTCATCAGCATGGAGACCCTATATCTGTCCGTGTTTGGTCTCTTTGTAAATTAATTTCCCTTGCCCTGGAACCATTACAATCTGAAACGGAAAGTGACAATGGGGCGCGTCCTCAGCGTCCGAATTCTGCTCCCGATCAATCTGCTGCTTTTCGTACTTAGTTCCGTGAGTCTCCTATAGAGGACCTTCCTCCGCCCCCTCCTCCCCTTGTGTCTGAGATAGGAGAGGATTTTTCGGATTCCAGTGATGAAGGGGCTTTTTCTGATGGTAATAAAGATCAGGAGCAGGTTAGTAAACAAAATGAAATGCCACTTTCTCAACAGAATGAGATTTCTGATATACTTTCAAAGTTAAAAAATTTGATGACTAAACTGGAAGAAAATAAAAGCAATACTACTACTCCTTCATATCAGGAGCCATGTCCTACTATTCCTTCGGCTCCTCCTTTAGAATTAGCAGCTTATCCTGTTGGAGCCTCTCGTCAGTTTCGCTTTCCTCTAAAACCTGAATCTAATAGAATATTGTTGGAAGAAGAGATGAATAAACAAGGAAAGCAATATTCTGAATCCTTTTTTGCTTTCCCTATTGTTAGACAAGCTATGCCTGCTAATGATCAATTTCCGAATGGATATGTAAATGTTGATTATAACCATCATGATATAAAAATTTTTTAAATGTTAAAAGAAGCCATTAATGCGTATGGGATGCATTCTAATTATGTTCAAGGACTTTTGTCTGGGTATGCTACTGAAAACATGTTAATTCCTCATGATTGGGAAGCGATTGCCAAATCTGTTCTTGAACCTGGACAATATATGCAGTTTAAAACTTGGTGGAGAGAGGAAGCTGAAACCATGGCAAGGACTAATGCGGCCCGCAATCCTCCAGGGCCACTTTTAGATGAATTAATAGGAGCAGGTGCATTTAGTAATCTACAAGCTCAAGCTCAATTTGATGATTTACGAATCATTCAAATACGTATGTGTTGTTTACGAGCATGGTTACGAGTGGAACCCCCTGGAAAAACAGCACAATCTTTTACTAAGTTAATGCAAGGGCCTGGTGAGCCTTACACTGATTTCTTGTCTAGACTGCGTGCAGCCATTCAAAGAGCTGTAGCACAAATAGACGTGCAAGATTTATTATTACAATCTTTGGCTTTTGAGAATGCAAATTCTGAATGCCAGAAGGCATTGCGGCCTTTACGGGCTGTAAATGCTCCACTTGAGGAGTATACAAAAGCTTTCCATGATATTGGATCTCCTACTTATCAGGCCAATTTACTTGCAGCTGCCATAAATGAAGGGTTGAAAGATAATCGTATTAAATGTTACAATTGTGGAAAGTATGGACATGTGATGCGAGATTGTCGAAAAGGGCAAGGCCAGATATCAAAACAGATTAAGAATGAGCAGCTACCTGGTATGTGTCGACGGTGTGGTAAAGGACGACACTGGGCTAATAAATGCCGTTCAAAAAGGGATAAGTTAGGAAATCTTTTGCCTCCACGAAACGATGTCTCGGGAAACGGGAAGCTAGGCCCAACCCGGGGCCGCAACAACAATACGGGAAAAGTGACAGTAAACTCTCAACAGTATCCAGTAAGCAATGCCAGCTTTTATCAGACATTACAGGACAGTCTCAACCTCGGCTCTTAGTTACTGATCTCATGCATGCTACCAGCGGCAGTGCTGCCGTTGACTTAATTGCTCCTCGAGATTGTATCCTTACGCCAGCAGGAGGAATACACAAATTAGCTACAGGAGTTTATGGCCCTATACCTGCATGAACTGTGGGACTATTATTAGGACAAAGTAGTTTGACTCTGCAGGGTGTAACAGATCATACTGGAGTTATTGATGAGGATTATATTGGAGAAATTTCTATTATGATTTCTGTTTCAAAATCTATAGAATTTAATAAGGGACAAAGAATTGCTCAATTGTTATTGTTACCATATGTAAAACAAGCAGCCGCCCCTGTAAAGCGTACAGGGGGGTTCGGCAGCACAGGAAAAAATGTTTTTTGGCAATCCTTTCTCAATGACCAACGTCCTCAATTAACGATTACTTTTAACAATAATGTGAAATTTACGGGCCTTGTTGATACGGGAGCTGATGTGTCTATAATAAAACAATCTGAATGGCCTTCATATTGGCCTTTAGAAAAGGTGGAAGTTACTTTTACAGGAATAGGAACATTGCATATGATTTGGCACAGTAAGGAATTATTGGGGTGTAAAGGCCCGGAAGGACAAAAAACTATGTTGCAACCATATGTGGCCAATATTGAAATTAATTTATGGGGAAGAGATATACTACAACAATGGGGAACCTCTATCTCCATACCAACAATTTCCCCTGAAGCAATGCAAATGATGTCAAATAAGGAATGTGATTATTCACAATTAAATGCTAGTGAACCCTAATATGTAACTAAAATGGGGAAAGATTATACTGGGCTTGCATATCCAAATTTAGTGTAGGGGCCACTGCTCAAAAATTTGCATTACCATGAAAATGGTTGAAAGATACCCCTATATGGACAGAGCAGTGGCCCTTAACTCAAGAAAAATTACAAGCATTACACCAATTAATACAAGAACAATTAATAGCAGGGCATATTGAAGTATCCACTAGCCCTTGGAATTCACCTGTTTTTGTAATTAAGAAAAAATCAGGTAAATGGAGAATGTTGACAGATTTACGAAAAATTAATGAGATTATTCAACCTATGGGGGCATTGCAACCTGGAATTCCATCTGCTGCAATGCTCCCTCGCAATTGGGAACTTATAATTATAGATTTAAAAGACTTCTTTTTACTATACCATTACAATCTCAAGATTGTGAAAGATTTGCATTTACTGTACCAGCCTTCAATCAAGAACATCCAGCTCAGAGATTTCAATGGAAAGTTCTCCCTCAGGGGATGTTAAATGGTCCAACTATGTGCCAATTTTTTGTTAATCAGCCTCTGGAGGAATTACATCACATGTATCCTGAGGCACGTATTATTCATTATATGGATGACATTTTATTTGCTCATCCTCATCAGCAAACATTACAGCAGATGTTACAACAAGCAGAGTTAAAATTTAAAGAATGGGGTTTACAGATAGCTCCTGAAAAAATTCAAAAATGTGCCCCCTGGCAATATCTTGGACAAATTGTAACCAATACTCAGATTATTCCTCAGAAAGTACAAATTAAACGAGATTCTCTTGTAACATTAAATGATTTTCAAAAATTATTAGGAGATATTAATTGGTTACGTCCTAGTTTAGGAATTCCTACTTATAAGTTACAAAATTTATTTCACACCTTGGAGGGCAATCCAGCATTGAATAGTTACCGTGAACTTTCTCCCCAGGCTGAACAAGAACTTAAATGGTTAGAAAAACATATACATGATGCACAGTTGGATCGAATTGAATCTCTCGATCATTTACGACTTATTGTATTTCATACTCCTCATTCTCCTACTGGTTTACTACAACAACAAGATAATCTCATAGAATGGATATTTTTAGCTCATAAAGCTCAAAAGAAATTGCAATCTTATGTACAAAAAATAGCTGATATTATTATTAAAGGTAGGTTATGATTAAGGCAACTATGTGGTTAGGACCCACATGAACTTATAGTCCCTTTTTCAAACAAAGAAATACAAACTCTTTTTCAACTAGAGGATAACTGGCAAATTGCCTGTGCTCATTATATAGGTAAAATACATAATCATTATCCTTCTGATAAACGTTTACAGTTTTTGAAAAAGACTAATTGGATTTTGAAAAAAGTAGTTCAATCAGATCCTGTTATAGGACCAACTTTTTTTACTGATGCCAATAAAACGGGAAGAGCAGGATATACTAACAGTCATGATCATAAGGTGTTACAATCTCCATATGTTTCAGTTCAAAAAGCAGAACTATTTGCTGTAATACTATTGTTACAAGATTATCCAATGGCTCTTAATATAATTACAGACTCTCAGTATGTGCAATTTACAGTTAAAAATATTAAAACCACTTTTATCCCAGATAATGGATCAGAACTACATTCTTTATTTTTACAAGTACAACATATAATTAGACTACGTACTACACCACTTTATATTACTCATATTCGTGCTCATACTCATTTACCCGGTCCATTGGTAGATGGAAATGATTTTATTGATACTTTAATGGGTACTGTACAATTAGCTACAACAGAACATCATAGATATCATACTAATGCCAGAAGATTGAAAAATAAATTTAATCTTACATGGAAACAAGCAAAAACTATTCTCCGTACATGCCCGCAATGTGCTGCTATTAATCAACCTTGTTTGAATATTGGAGTTAACCCTAAAGGCTTATCTGCTAATACTATCTTGCAAATGGATGTAACTCAATATCCTGGTTTTGGGAAGTTAAAATATATTCATCATTCTGTAGATACCTACTCTAATTTCTCATGGGCAACTCCATTATCTTCTGAAAAAGCTGATGCTGTAATAACTCATTTATTAGAAGCTTTTGCTGTTATGGAAATTCCCGACAGCATAAAAACTGATAATGCTTCTGCATATCATTCTCAAAAATGTCAGACTTTTTTTGCCACACATAATATACAGCATGTTACAGGTATCCCAGGAAACAGTACGGGACAAGCGGTTATTGAACGACAAAACCGCACTTTGAAGGACATGCTTATAAAACAAAAAGGTGGAGATGAGGTACAAAGTCCTAGGAAAAGAATACATATTGCTTTATTTACCCTTAATTTTTTGAATCATGGAGAAGATGATCTTAGTGCAGCTGACAGACATTGGACAAAAACAAGTACACAAGAACTTAGACAGCCTGTTTTTATATTAAATGAAAATACTAACACTTGGGAACCTGGCGAGGTTCTTCGTTGGGGCCGAGGATATGCTTTTGTTTCTGCAGGAGCTGAATCCTATTGGGTGCCAGCTAAGAAGATAAAGCTTCGGGATGGCAACTAAGCGTAGCCTTGATGTGACGGGAATGACGAAGGGATGTGCGGAGATGGATTTGAGTAAGAGAGCATTCCGTGTGCCATTGGATCAAACAAAGAAGGCGTCTCCATTGACTTGGGGGCAAATGAAAAAGTTTGCAGGCACTGCTGAAAATCTTGTCATTTCACAGGGTAAACCCCTCACTAGCACCAATCTTTTTGTAGCTATGTTGGCAATGTTGTCTGCACAGGTAATAAGCATATCAGCCAATGAGATAAATTGTACTAACCATACTTATTGGACTTATATTCCTAACCCTCCTCTTAATATGGGGGTTACCTGGTGGGATGCCCCAATTCTTGTATATGTAAATGAGTCTGGATGGTTGCCTGGTCCTTTTGTTGATAGAGGCCCTTTGAAGCCAGAAGAAGAAGGAAGGATAATAGAAAATTACACTGTGGGTGTTAATGGACCTCCTATTTGTATGGGAAAGGGAGATCATTGCCTTAAAATGAATTATCAGGCATGGTTAAGTGTTGTCAAAAATGAAAGCAGATATCATGGGTTATATCTTTTGAGTGCTTATAGTTTTAAAAGTTTTAATTCCACTCTTAATGAAAATGTTTCTGCACGTTAGTTGCCTCCATGCCAGATGCCTCTTGTGGATCGATTATCGGATTGGGTCCATTGGACTCGATGCCCAGGAGAAGTGGCTCGGGTTCTTGTTAATACTTCTTGGGGAAGCGTCATTGATTGGAGCCCTTTTGGCTCCACCCAAGGAAAAAAGGGTTTGAAGGATTTATACTGGCATAAAGAAGATAACACTATTTATAGCGATACTATTAATGATACCATAGTATGGCATGCTGGAGGGTTTTCTCCTCCTGGTCCTCATTTAAATGGATATCCTATCCAAAAGGACTTGTGGAAGCTTATGGCAGCTCTGAGAAAGATTAATGCCTGGGTAGGACATATGGTTAATAAATCTGAAAATCATAGTTTGATTTTTCATAAAGATGTTACTCGGTATACTCGTAGTTGTGTGAAATTACCTTATATATTGTTAAAGGGACCAGCTGTATGGAATGAGACTCAAGGTATTATAATGTGTAAAAATTGCTCTCTGTATACCTTACTAACTCTAGTATACCTTTTAACATATCTACTGAAAGTTTGTATATCTTACGAGCTCGGACAGGTCTTTGGCTTCCTGTCAATCTTGGAAGGGAATGGCAAGAATCTCTTCCTATGGCTGTTTTGCAATATTTAGTTGATGCATTAAAAAGAAGTAAAAGATTTGTAGGAATGTTGATTGCAGCTGTCATGGGTATTATAGCCATAACAGCTACTGCTGCAGTTGCTGGAGTTGCTTTAGAACAATCTATTCAGACCGTTGACTATGTAACTGACTGGCATAAAAATTCTGGAATGCTTTGGTCCTATCAACGACAAATTGATTCGGAAATATATTCGGAAATAGCGGACTTACAACAAGCTGTGGTTATGCTGGGGGACCAACTTGTAAATTTGCAAAGACAAATGAAGCTACGTTGACTGGAATCAAAGTGCCTTTTGTGTCACTTCAGTTCCATATAATCAGTCTGCATTACCCTGGACAACAATAAAAAAGCATTTATTATATCACAAAAATTTGACAGAAGAAATTGTAAATTTACAAGGGTAAATTCAACAAACTTTCCAGAAGAAATTAAAATGACTTAATTCGCAAGAAGTATGGACTGGAATTATTCAAGGACTTAATAATCTAAATCCCATGTCTAAATTACATGCTTTATTTGGTTCTACTGCAGGATTGTTAATGCTCATAATAATAATAATCATATGTTTAATTGTAGTTCGATGACGAGTGAAAGCTACCTGCTATGCAACATCGCAACAAGCTGCTGTGTTTTCCTTGATGCTGCACAAGCTGCAAAATAATTCCATGTAGTTTAGTACCGAGAGTAATGCTGCCGTGTTCTCCTTGATGCTACAAAAATTGTAAAACAAAAAGGGGGAAATGTAGTGGGATAACTGAGGACATGGAAAGGAGACGTGACCCATGAGCCCCTCCCCCCCCCCAGCAAACTGGGGGCTGGCGAACAAGCCAGAACTGCAAACAGTCCTGATTGCTTTGAGCGCCCCCCCCCCACCGCAAACCGGGGGCATGCGAATAAGCCAGAGTTGTGAACAGTTCTGAATGCTTCGAGCGCCCCCCCGGCAAACCGGGGGCCTGCAAAAGAAGCATTGAGTGCTTTGGGAACTGATCCATGAGATGTCCTCAGTATAATCAGAGTGCTGGGAACGCAAGGAAATGTCCTTGTGCTACTTCAGTATAATCAAAATAATGGTGGGAACTTTATGCTGTTCTTGCGCTCAAGGACGAAGCACGGCAGGTGCTCACGAAAGCCAATTATTGCTTGTATAATTAATAAAAACATAGGTTGCTGCTTTGGCACTTCTGAAATGTTAAGGAAACAAGTCTTAAAGTGTAAATCTAGATAATGCTTTAATAAAAGTTACCACAGCAAGACAGACGGCGCTGTTTTGCCTGAGTGAGCGGCAGCCCTCTACTGCTGTGCTTTGGCACAATTCATCTCGTGTGATGAGCTTACTTTCGGCCCTGTCCTAAGAAACTACAACACACAAGACTCAGCTTAGGTTCATATTGTTTTGTTTTCTAAACTGATCATGAGATAAGACGAGTCCCCCTCTGAAGACAGGCTAACTTTTCCACCCCAGAGCAAACAATCATCATTCAAACCACTAAGCATTCACCATACGTAAATAAATGCCTTTTCAAATTTGCAGAGGGTATACTGGATTTGCTTCCATACATGTTTCATTTTTACACCTGTGTTCCAACCCTGCAACATTCAAATTGCTGGCATTTAAGAAATCATGCCTGGTCCCAGACTTCCCTGGTGGTCCAGTGGTTAAGACTCTTTGCTTCCACTGCAGAGGACGGGTTTGATCCCTTGTCTGGGAACTAAGATCCCACATGCTGCGAGGTGCAGCCAAAAAGAAAAAAAAAAAAAAGAAAGGAAGAAAACAGTCCCTAATGTTAAAAAGTAAGGAAATATTTCTGGACAAGGAACATGATGACCCAACTGAGACAATCCAGGAACTCTAGTCAATGAACAAGACAAATAAAAGGCTAAGAATAACCACTCATGTAAATTACAGACTAACAGGAAGCTGGGATAATCTTACTAGAATAGTAAAAATAATTTGACAATTTTTACAAATGGAAACGTTCAATTCAATGTAGATGCTTAATTTGTACATACATAAACATATATATTAGCTTTACATCCTTTATATTTATTCAAGTTCTGCCTGCACATGATTTTTTTGTTTTCCCAACTTTCTGAAGTTGCTCCCCCCACACACACACTCCCTCCACACCAGGTGGCTTAGTCCCATTAACAGTATTCCTGACAGGAGAGCTCAGGTGTCTCTTCACATATCTCCAAAGCCTCGGCTGGGAAGGGAGGGCTATTATTTTTATCCAGAGCTCCCAACGTACCTGAACAGAGAAAATATGAAGAAGTTTGGCCTCTACTGAATCCCCCCAGGTTCCCCCCACCGCACCCCGCCGCGTGAAATGCAGGATCTTTGTTCCGGAACCAGGGATCCGGATCGAACCCGTGCCTCCTGCAGTGGAAGCGCACAGTCCTAACCACTAGACCACCAGGGAAGTCCCAGAAGTAGTCTTTTCTTAAAACACAAAATATATTTTTCCCATAATCTAGGACAATTCATCTTATTACCCAAAAATTTGGAACCTGGACATGATTCTCCTTTAGGTACGTTCAAATCTTGACAGTCTAGTCAAGCCCTGAATGTGGAGCCAGGGGACAGCCCTCATTCAACACGACCTGCCCACGGTGATCAGGAGTTTGAGCCACAAGAGGGACACTAGGCAGTATTAACCAATTTGCTCTGCCTCCTAGGGAAGCGCTTCCTGGCAAAAGCTCCAGCCCTTCAGTGACGTTATGGGGGTGGGGCGGGGCGTTCCGAGTGGAACCCGCCCCTCTGCCGCTGGCCGCGCCCCTTAAAGCCCCGCCCAGTCGGTGGTGGGAGGCTGCGGTTTCCATGGGGACGATAAACAGCGCCAAGTTTTTTCCCTTGTCACTTCAGTTACCCGTGTCATACCCATGATATGATGATATCCCCTGAGCATTGGAAACCAGAGTGTGAGGAGCCAGTGCTAGTGAGCCGGAGATCGAGCAATGGGGTCTGAAGTCGGTGCCTGGAGTGGGAGTGGTCCTGGGTGGCCTGCCCAAAGAGAGGTGGAGTTCCAAATTAAAGGACCTCAAGCCAAATTCCCCAGGCGCCAAGGACTGTTGGGGGTTAAACACTAATACTTAGGGACGGAGTTGGGAGTTGAGTAGGGCAGAAGGGACAGAGCCAGGACGAGGGGAAGACCAAGGACCTGGGGGGACGCAGTACAGGCCAAACTTCTTCATATTTTCTCTATTTAGGTACGTTGGGAGCTCTGGATAAAAATAACCCTTCCTGGGCTTCCCTGGTGGCGCAGTGGTTAAGAATCCGCCTGACCATGCAGGAGACACGGGTTCGAGCCCTGGTCCGGGAAGATCCCACATGCGTGGGGCAACGAGGCTCGTGCGCCACAAGTGCTGAGCCTGTGCTCTAGAGCCTGTGAGCCCGCGTGCTGCAACTGCTGAGACCCGTGTGCCTGGAGCCCGTGCTCCACAACGAGAGAGGCCACCACGGTGAGAAGCCCGCGCACTGCAATGAAGAGTGGCCCCCGCTCACCGCAACTACAGAGGGTCCGCGTGCAGCAACGAAGACCCAACAGAGCCAAAAATAAATAAATAAAATAAATAAATTAAAAAAAAATAATAGCCCTTCCTGCCCAACCGAGGCTTTGGAGGTATGTGAAGAGACACCTGAGCTCTCCTGTCAGGAATACTGTTAATGGGACTAAGCCACCTGGTGTGGAGGGACTGGGAGGAAAACTTCATCTACCCTCTTAAGTTTGGTATTTGGGAGCCTGTGAATTCAACTGAAAAAAGACAGATTGACAGGAGAAAAGGAATACAAGTTTATTAATATTTTTTACATGCATAGGAGTTCACAGAAAAGAGGTAACTCACAGAAGCCATTAGGCTTGGGAATTTATATACCTTTCTTAACGAAGAAAGGGCTTGGGCTTCAAGGGAGATCATTTGTGGGGAAGTAACTAGGAAATATATGGGGGAACTAATAGAAGATAAGGGGCTACTTTTTTTTAGTAAGATTTGTTTATGCAGACTCATCTTGGTGCTGGCTCTGTCTCTGGTGATAAGGTCTCTCTCCTCGTCCTGGTCCAGGAGAGGGAGGGAGGAAATGTATGTCACCTTCACAAAAGGAAATATATGCCGTGATTTTGGAGAGATAAAGGCAGAGAACCCTTCCTATATCTGTTGATTATGAATTGCCTTTAGCTCAAAATAATCCTTATGCTAAAATGGCACATTTTGGGGTGTTATATCCTGATTCCCTTCATGGCACTATTTTCTAATATAATTTTTATTTTACTCAAAATTATACATGCTCTCAGTTTAAGGAATCAATATTTCAACAGATTTGTGACTAAGAAAGTGGCATTTACTACCAAGAAAATGTTGGGTCCCAAGTGTTCCCCATTCACAATTCCAGAGGAGACTTTCAATTCTGGAGCTCACTCTTTTTTATCAACCTCCATATCTCTCTTGACATGCCAATCATGATAGTTTTGGGCTCTCAGGATTAAGTGATATCCTACTGACTCCCACCTAGGAACAAACCCTCTTTCACAACCACCACAAGGACTACCTTAATTCATACCCAGACCCCTCCTCCCAAAACAGTTGTATCACAATTTTGGTTAAGTCAGTATTCAGGGTTGACCTCAGTGTAACTATGTAATTTCTACTCGGAGCAGAGCTGTATCATTTTCTAGGACAGGGGTAGACACACTTTCTGTAAAGGACCAGATAATATATGTTTCAGGTTTTGTGGGCCATCTGGTCTCTGTAGCAAGTACTCAGCTCTGCTGTGGCAACATGAAAGTAGCCAGAGACAAGTGGCAAAGTTCCAATAATACTTTATGGACACTGAAATATTAATTTCAAATAACTTTCACATGTCACAAAATATTATTATTCTTGATTTTTATGACCACTTAAAAATGTAAAAACCATTCTTAGGTCAGAGTGATACAAACAAGCACTGGGACAACCATAGTTTGCTGACTACTAGTAAAAGCTATTAGCAGATTATTGCCTTAGATCCCTTTATCTCATCAAATTACTGTGGATCTCTATGAACAAAAAAGTATCTTTCATTACATGGAGGTGGTTATATTCAAAGATAAATTATTTTGAACTTCAAAACATAAAGCCCATATCTGAAATGCAATATTTTGGGACCTAATTATTCAAACACTACAAGATCCATTCAGGAAAAACGTACAGTGAAAATAGAAAAACAACAACAACACACACACACACACACATAAACTTAACAGTTTACCCTTAATAGTTACTGAAAATTTTGACATAGCCAACTAATACAAATACAATAACAAAAAAAATCCGACAAAACAACCCTGATATATGTTAATAAGATATGGAATGAGAGCATTACATTCAAGACAAATTATCTTTAATTTTAAAGCATCTTTGTACTCTCAAAGAAAGATTTTCATATATGTTGTTTTCTTGGGAAATTGGATGCCTAGGAAAAGCTTGTATAACTTAAGTGACATGGTGTAAGATAAATTATTACAATATCCTTGCCTTTATGATTACTATAGGTTCTGGTTAAAGTAGTTCCTGGGATTGTTAAACTATGTCACTTAATTTGTTTTAGTTTTGCTGCCTTTTTTATTAGTGTGACAAAAAGTGTATGTATGTGTGTATTTATGACAAGAACAGGACCTTTCAGTAAATTTACTCAATTCTGTCACCCTTTTATCACTCTGAAAATAATGTAATATTCCTTTTTTCTTCCTCATCATGTTAAGAGCTTATCTTCTCTGTTTCCACTAATTTTCCTTCATCCCCTTTTTCCTTTCACTCTTGTCTGCTCATTTCCCCTTCTTCTTATTTTGTCTCGTGCCTGGAAGGTCATTAGACTCTTCTATAACCCAACTCCACTTGCCCTTCCACAGAGGTCACAAGTCCCTTCTTCATGCCTTGTCTCCATTTCTTTCACTCAATTCTCCCTTTATTCTTTTTTCTTCCCCCAAAGTCACAATTATTGTGTTCTCCTCTTTTTCACTCTCTACCTTCAGTTGTGGCCTTAATGAAACAATAAGGCAGTTTTGGAAATTTTAGGTAAAGATAGCACATCCATTCAATCCCACGCAGCCTTTTTTGGGTCTCCCTGGTTTTTTATCCACATGATTATCCCCACCTAGCCAGGTCTTTTTAGGTCACTATTCTTTCTTTTATTACTTTATTCATAGACTTATTTTCCCACTTCTACTACCCTCCCTTTGTCATTATCTCTTCTCCAGGAGTACCCGTTGGTTTCAGGCTGAAACCACACTTTTCAGGCAATATACTGTTGCGGCTAAGAACCTCAGACGTATCTGTGTTGGAGCCAGCTCTGTCACTTTTTAGCTGTGTGACTAGGCAAATCTTGTAACCTCTTTGACCCACTGTTATCTTACCTCTAAAATGAGGACTATAGCAGTCTTTGCTTCACAAAACTGTTTTAAGGAGTAAATGAGATAATACATTTGGGGTTAATGGATTTTCTCATGGGCTCACTGCCTAAGCCCTTTCAATCATCAGCAGCTCAGCTTTGTCATTCCCCACATCTCTCAAAAGCTTAAGCTCCTCTGTATCTCTATCCTCTGCCATTCTCCTCCTGAGTTCCTGAGCTGCCTTCTGTTCTGAGATCATCAGTCCCCACCTTTAGAGCTTCATGTATAAAGGCCATAAATTATATCCTTGGAACATGTTAATATAGAAATAGCTCACATATAATTCAATTACAATTTCTCTGGCCCAAGACAATACTACCAAATCCACATGCATTGTTAGGTAAGGAAGTTATTGCATTGAAATATGGTTTTTAAAAAGTTAAAAAAAAATAGTAGGGCTTCCCTGGTGGCACAGTGGTTAAGAATCCGCCTACAGTGGCACAGTGGTTAAGAATCCGCAGGGGACACGGGCCTGGTCCGGGAAGATCCCACATGCTGCGGAGCAACTAAGCCTCTGTGCCACAACTACTGAGCCTGCGCACTAGAGCCCGTGAGCCACAACTACTGAGCCCGCGTGAAACAAATACTGAAGCCCATGCACCTAGAGCCCGTGCTCTGCAACAAGAGAAGCCAGCACAATGAGAAGCCCGCGCACCACAACTAAGACTAGCTCCTGCTCGCCACAACTAGAGAAAGCCTGCACACAGCAACTAAGACCCAATGCAGCAAAAAATAAATAAATAAAATTTTTTTAAAAAGTAAAAGAAATTTTAAGGTAGGCATCTTGGCAGCCTCTTGGATCAATGGAGCATACCAAGCAAGAGCTAAAGAGGAAACAATACAAAAGAGTTGTACTCCCTCTCTGCTACCTGCTAGTTTTTGAACAGAGAACTTAAACAGATACTTAGTTTTTGAACTAGTTAACTTAATCAATAAATCAAATATTTGTAAAAACACCATGTATTTGTATGGCACTTGATAATCGACAAAGTAGTTTCACATATGTTTTCTTGTTTAATTATTGCAACTACCTAATCAGGGAAATTTTTTCATCACAGTTATAGATGAGAAAATTGAGGCTGAGAGACTCTATGAGACTTACCTAATTCTTTGCAGGTAGGAAGTGGTGAAATCAGGATTCAAATCGCTGGCATTCGGAGTTCCATAGTCTCCACGTGTCACACAGCCTCCCAAGAGCATAGGCTAAACTGAAGAAGATAAGATTTGTCTTTGGGCTTTTTTAGCTGCCTTTTTCCAGCCCTTTGTTTCTCACCATTCCTATCTGTGTTGGAAACCATGATGTGCAGCCCAAATCCCCCTTCAGGAATGAAGGACTTACTTCCCTAGCTGTTGGCAGTGCTGCTGGCTGCATTGCCTCAGCTGGAAGGGAATAATTGCCTCTGCTGAAGAGGCCTGCCTTGTTCAAGGTGACCCCTCTTGCCATGGCTGCCACATCTAAGGACTGATCAATGTGAGGATATAAAGGCCTAGCCACCCTGGTCCCAATTCTGAAGAGCGAGTCCAGCTTCAGAAATCCCCAGGGAGTTGGCTGAGTCCTTCATTCAGATTGCATTGCAGCTCAGCTTCTCCCTCAGCCTAGTGATGTTTCTTTCCCATTCTTTCCCCTTCCTACAGGTATTGATCCCAAGAAATCTCCCTAATAAACCTGTATGCTAAACTCTGCTTCAGTCAGTTTCATTTGAAACCCAACCTCTAACACCATGTACAATTCATAGAACTTGGATTTCAGGCATCTGTTAAACTAATCCCTACTACAAGGTAATCTGATAGGAAGTTATCCTCCTCAAATATAACTTGCATTTTAAGAAGGCCTCAGGCTGAAAACTCTAAGATCCCTAGAAAGAAGCCTCTGATTATGAAATAAATATAAGTGCTAGTTTCTAACCTGGATTTATAAATTATTGTGGGACCAATGAATATTTTGTGAGTTGATTTTTTAAGATTGTATTTTAAGAACCATTTATAAATTTCAAATACAATAATTTGTATCGTGTAGTATTTTAGTCTTTTCTGAGTTTTTTCCATAAATTTTAAGCGTCCATGATATGGCAGGCAGCCACTGTGTGCTATGTATACAAAGCTGAGACAGACTTCCTGCTCTCAAGAAGCTCACAGCCTGGTAGGGTTAACAGGCATCGAAATAACTCCATCACATGATAAGTGCAGGGCCAGAGGCATTTAAAGTGCCATGAAAACACAGAACAATTCCACCTGTTGGAGAATGAGAGAATCAGAAAACTCAGAGGGAGTCATATATAAGCTGATCCCTAAAGAAGCAGTCAAAATCTCTTTATAGAAAGAGTTGTGGTGAAGGAGGTGGGCACTCTAGGCCAAGGGACTAACCTATGTGAAAGCACAGAACTATGAGACGGCATGGTGTGTGGAAAACACAGTGTGGATAGTTTAAGAAGAGGGGTGGCAAGGGAGATAAGACTAGCAAAAATCATTTCAAGCTAGGTTGAGAAGGGCTTTGAATGCCATGCTTAAGGGTTAAGTTTTATCCTAGAGCAGTTGTCTAATACATTTAGGTAAGAGTCACATGATCAGATTTATTCTTAAGAACAATTCTGGCAGGAGGACAGAGGATGATATGAGCAAGAGAGAGGAAATAAGGAGACCAACTAGGAAGGCTGCTCTTCCCTAATCTCGATGAGGAATATCAAGGGTTTGTACCAGGCAGGAGGAATTATGTAGGCCCTACTATCATCCTATATACGAAAATAATCCCAGCGAATGAGATCAGTTAAAATGGAATCACCCAGGGGTTCTTAACTCTGATTGCTCATTAGGATCACGTGGGGGAGGTTTAAAAAAATGAAAATTCAGGTCTCACCCCTTTCTAATTAAATCAGAATCACTAGAATGAGGCCTGGCATTGGAAGTTTTAAAAAGATCCCAGGTGATCCTAATGTGTAACCAGGGTTGAAAGCCTACAGCATAACCCATATATGAGTATTCTAAGGAAAACAGTTCTGAGCATGGCTGTCCCAACTGACTGTGTCATCCTGGGGCATCCAGAAAGTGTCAGTTGTTAATGTGTCAAACAGTAAAATGGCACCTGAAAAATGACCTTGTAGCTTACTTACTCACAAAAGTTACTGTGAACTGATGTTAATTGAAGAAAGTGTGTCTTTGCATAAGAATCAAAGAAATTAATAATCTTATTCTAAACTAGGCCAAACCACACCTTGGTCTAGATAAGAAAAGAGCAATGATAAATCATAAGTTTGTATCTATTTTATCTGGTTCATGCCCTGTAAAATGTCTAATATAAATGTGCTAGGATGTTAAATGTTTGCCAGATACCGGATGAAGACATTTATATTATATAAAATGGTAAAAGAGACTTAAGTTTCTTTTTTTAAAAAAATAGGAGGTAGGAGAGTGCAGTGGCTAAAGGCACAAATTTTGAAGCTAGTCAGAACTAGGTTTTGAATACAGGTTTTATTACTTAGTAATTGCAGGTTTGAACAAGCAACATCACTTGTTCAAACTTTAATTTCCTTGTCTGTACAATGGTGATAATGAGAACAACATCATGGGATTGTTTTGAGAGTTATTTTAACATACTTTAACATGCATCTAAAACCTTTCACGCAGTAGTTGACATTTCTATGTATATGTCTTGGTTCCTGCACTTAAGGAACTAACATATTAGAGCTGTATAGCTACTAGTTCCTCCAAGGGGAGGGAAAGATCCCACCACAACTGGCTAGATCAGGAAAGACATTATCAAGGAAGCTTTTTGATCTGGATAGATTGGGTATCCATCTACTATCTATCTAGCTGGGTATTCAGTATTTTTTCTATCTTAAAAAAGAGGTAGATCAAAATATTTTTTAAACAAGTAAGAAATATTAATTGTAAGAAAAACTAGAAAATACACAAAGTAGAAAATAAAAGTTTCTGGGACTTCCCTGGTGGTGCGGTGGTTAAGATGTGCTCCCAATGCAGGGGGCCCGGGTTCGATCCCTGGTCAGAGAACTAGATCCCACATGCATGCCGCAACTAAGAGTTCGCATGCCACAACTAAGGAGCCTGCCTGCCGCAACTGAGACCTGGCACAGCCAAATAAATAAATAAATAAATAAATAAATAAATACTGAAAAAAAAATCTTCCTAAGTCAATAAGAATGCCTCTACGACAGTAGTTCTCAAATTGTCGTCTCGAGATCCTTTTATACCTTTTTTTTTTTTTTTAAGCTGAGCCACGTAGTGTGCCAGATCTTAGTTCCCCAACAAGGGATTGAACCTGTGCCCCCTGCAGTGGAAGCGCAGAGTCTTAACCACTGGACCGCCAGGGAAGTCCAAGGTCCTTTTACACTCTTAAAAATTAGGGAACTTGATTCTTGAGGTGCTAGCCTGCTGTGTTTTCCCCTTTGCCAGGCAAAGATTAAAGCCATTTTTCTTGGGACTTCCCTGGTGGTCCAGTGGTTAAGAATCTGCCTTCCAATGCAGGAGACGTGGGTTTGATCCCTAGTCGGGGAACTAAGATCCCACACGCCATGGGGGGAACTAAGATCCCACATGCCACAGGGGCAACTAAGTCCGTGTGCCACAACTACTGAGCCCATGCTGTCTGGAGCCTGCGTGCTGTAACTACTGAGCCGGTGTTCTGGAACCTGCATGCCACAACGAAGAGCCTGTGCGCCACAACAAAAGATCCCACATGCTGCAACTAAGACCCGACGCAGCCAAATAAATAAATAAATAAATTTTTAAAAAGAAAAAAAAAATTAGGGAACTCCAAGTTCTTCTGTTTATGTGGGTTATATCTATTATATTTATTGTATTAGAAACTAAAACGGAGGAAAATTTAAAAATATCAATTTGTCTAAAATAACAATTACCAACCCAATACATGTTAAAATAAATAAAATTGTAAGTGAAAAATAGATTATCCAAAACAAACAAAAAGTGTGGCAATGTTTTACATTTTTGCAAATTTCTTTAACAGAAGACAGCTGGGTTCTCGTGTCTCTTTCTTCATTCCATCTACTGTGATATGTTGTTTTGGTTCAAGTATATGAAGAAACTCTGGCCTCACACAGATACCTAGTTGGAAAAGGGAGTATTTTAAGTGTTTTCAGATAACTGTGGATATTATTCTTTGAATTTACATCAGAACTGGGCCAATAGTAAAATCTTAAAGATCAATTCAATACGGAATCTGAAATTTTTGTACTCCATAACATTAAATTCTACTGGTCTATTTAGCAATGCGAACAGATCTTTTACCCATGCTGGATTTCGTAACATCCTGCATTTGTCATTTGGAAAATATTGGTTCATTGACTTATACAGATCTTCCAAATGTCAATACTTTTCATTACACAATACCCCCCAAAAGCACATGTTTTAATATCCCACCAAATTCACTGGGACTTTGTCAAACTCACAGTGGCAGATACAAGTTCTCCACAAAACATTCACTTGAAAGCTTGAATTTTATTGTAGACAAAAACTGTTGTTTTCCTTGATGAGAATGGCTTATTTGTTCATATTTGAGAAAATGCCTGCCTTCTCATTCTATCTTTTACTTGCTCCAGAATCTCATAACCCTAGAATATCTGTCAGTTGTTTTAAGTAAATATGGTGTTCCATGAAAATGGTGGCTGGTTCAGCTAGCAACTCCATCACAGAAATGTTTCTCTTCAAGTCAACAATCATACTTTGGATACAGCAGAAAAGTTTTATGTGTGCTTCCCATTTCATCATACAGAATATTTAAAAGACTCACAGGCTGAGATTTAATAAAATTAATAATTTTTACTGTTTCATCAAGAACATTGTTAAGAGAAACAGGCCCCCCCACCCCCGCCCCGGCCCCCTGACTTTTTCAAGTGCAAGGGAATGGTGGTGAAGAAATTACCAGTGACTTTGGTGCCTAGTTGTTTTTGGTGCCACTGCCTTTATTTTGTGCTGCAGCCAGCAGTTTCATCCACCATTGCCTCTGCAGCAGTAATTACAAATACCAACACGGTTGTTTAAAAAGACACATAACTTCTTTGCCATTACCATAAAAAGTTTTTACCTCACGAACTTTCCGAATCTTGGGAACTCTCATGGGGTCTGTGGGCCACACTTTAAGAACCAATGTTCTAAAATATTTTTAAAGGCTACAGAGTACTACACTGTATGTGTGACCACAGTTTATTTAGCCAGTGTCCTTTATTGCGGGCATTTGAGTTGTTTCTAATTTTTCTCCATTGCCAGTAATGATGTAGTTAAAACTTCACTTGCACCCTGAATTATTTCTCTAGGATACAGTCTTAAAAATGGAATTGCTAGGCCAAAGTGTATGCATTAAAAAAAAAAAAAAAGGATCCGGAAGGTTGCCACATTGCTTTCCTGCAGGTTTACCAATTTACACTTGCATTTTACATAACAATATATAAGTATCCTTCCAGCTTATCAACAACGGTGATTATCTTTAAGAAAACAAACAAAAAAACCTCACCAAATTTACAGGCAATAAATGGAATCCATTTTTCTTTAATTTGCACTTATTTGCTTACTAGTTAGGTTTTTTTCATATATTTATAAAAAATGATGAGTATTTTTTAAATACATTTATTTATTTATTTATTTTTGGCTGTGTTGGGTCTTTGTTGCTGAGCGTGGGCTTTCTCTAGTTGTGGTTAGCGGGGGCTACTGTTCGTTGCGATGCGCAGCCTTCTCATTGTGGTGGCTTCTCTTGTTGTGGAGCATGGGCTCTAGGCACGCAGGCTTCAGTAGTTGTGGCTCGCAGGCTCAGTAGTTGTGGCTCACGGGCTTAGTTGCTCCGCGGCATGTGGGATCATCCAGGACCAGGGCTCAAACCCGTGTCCCTGCATTGGCAGGAGGATTCTTAACTACTGTGCCACCAGGGAAGTCCCCCAAATTGATGCGTATTTATGTATTTTGTCCATTTTTAAAATCGGAAGAGTCTTCTTTGGGATTTTATCCTTTGGTCTGTCATGAGTGAGTGTTACAGAAATTTCTACCCAGTTTTTGTTTACTTTTTAACTTTGTGTAACTTATTTTTATATGTAAGTTTTTAATTTTGATGAAATTACCTATCAGTCTTTTTATATTATCTGTCTATATTTCTGACATTTAATATTTTCTATATTTTATATTTTCTGCCTTTTCTGTCATGCTTTAAAAAGCCTTCTCAACCCCAATATTATACAAATACATTTACTTATTCCTTTACTTTTTTAAAGCAGTTAATGCCTCAATTCATTATTTTTATATACTATTTGAGGTAAAGACCTAACTTAATCTTTCCCCAAATAGTTAACTACTATTAACTCTTTCCAGAGCGTTAGGAGCTTTTTTCCTTTTGTTAAAAAATACGTTTTAAAATTACTTCTTTTGTAAACAATTTACAACAATACAGAAGGTAAAGTAGCTCTAGACCACCTCCCTCCTCTCCTGTTCCTCAGAGCTAACTATTAATAGTTTGCTCTGTTCCCTTTCAAGACTGTTACTTTCGCATTTAAAAGGTAGGTAAGTGCCAAACCATAGTTTGTGGCAACTTGATTGCATTTTCCTCCCACTTAATTTATCTTTATCTTTTCACACAGAGCTATTTTGTTCTCTTTAAGAGCTACACGATGTTCCATAATGCAGATGTACCACGTTTATTTCGTCTTTCCTCTGCCACTGAATGACTAGGTTTCCCATTTCTCGTTACTTCTTCACCACCTCTCCCAAGAGCTGCTGGGGCCCAAGCTTTCTTGCGCGCATGTGCAAGTTCCCACAAGCTACGCTCTTAAAGAGAGCTTATATTTGAGTATTTTTTCATTTTGTTGGCTCTGGGGAACCAATGCAGGTACTTAGGAAGGCAAAACACACCCAACAACCGCCCGACCAGAAAGAGACTCAGAGCAGGTTCTCACTTAGCCCCGACAGTTTTCTTCCTTTCATAATGGACGCTGAACTTGTTTTTCACCTCGTAGATGCAACAGTTCCCAGCACCGAAACCAGCTATACAACCACTCGGCCACCAAGCACTGTGACTAAAAAACAAGTGGAAGAAACAGCCGCACCGGCCGTGACGCCTGCTTCCGGAAGCGGACCGGAAACCGCTGTTTGATTCTGCGTCAAACCCGACTTCAGGGGCCGTCGTAAAACTGTCGCCCTTCGTCTCTGGGACCGGCCACAGGGTCCCACGCGCCTCCGGCGGGGCGTGTGGCTCTGCGGGTGTCAGTTTTCCTCAAGATGGCGGAGGAGGAGGCTGGGGACGCAGAGAGGATGGAAGTCAGCACGGAGTTGCCTCAGACTCCACAACGACTGGCCTCTGTAAGTCCGTGTAGGCTAGTTGCTTTTGTCCCCCCGAGTCCTTCCCTACCGCGTTCAGGAGGATGTGGGGCTTCACCCCTTACGGTGGCTCTGGGGAGCGGGAGTCGTATGGATTGATCAGAAAGGAAGCCACAGAATAAAGTTAGTCATCACCCACATTCCTGCCGGCCAAGTCTCCGGTGTATAATGACTGTCATTTATTAGCCGTGACGAGTTCAAGCTTGTCTCTATCCTGAAATAGAACTGGTAATGTTATTAGATGGTCTGGTGTAGGGGTTTGGAGGAAGAGCCATTTTCCGACAGACGTAGTGTTAACCCCTCCTAGACGATAGACGTCCAGGACGCAGCACCTAGTGTTGTATTGCATAGCTGGCTGGGTGGGGCTTCATAGTGACAGGGACTGCTGCCTCTGTCAACTCACGTCAAGATATAGGGTGTAGGAGTTGTAGTCCTTCGTTGTAGCATCTTGAGAACCCAGGCCTAATCCTCCGTGGAGAAACCCATCATCTGTCGTTGCTTTTTACAGGTGAAGAACAGACTTTCAGACATTTCAAGTCAGAGCGATACCATTAATTAATATCGGAATCTATACTTTGCCCTTGTATTTTGAAAACCAAAAAAAAAAAAAAAAGGGAAGGCAGAGATAGTGAGTAAATTTGAGTCAATAGTCTGACTACAGGGAGAAAGCTGACTGAGGAGGATAAGAGGTAGGGGGGCAACATTAGGGAATGTTCTGGATGTCCCCAGGCACCTAGTGGGGAGGTATATAGAAAATATTCAAATATTGGTCACTGCATGCTGTGGAGAGTTTTATTAATTTATCTTTATTGGTGCATATAGAAAGGTGTGGGATTACACCTCTTTCTGAAGTTTCTTTGGTTTGTAGTTTTAATAAAATCATTTTTGAAGTATTTTAACCCTGCAGACACTTGAGCATTGTTTTATGAGAGAACAGAGTGAGCTCCAGAAAAGAGTCCACCTCAGGGACTGAAGAGACTGGCTGGGAGACAGAAATCAGGTGGGGAAGGAGTTGGACTAAGGGTTTGGCCATCAGCTAGGGCAGTGCTTGCAACCATCCTCTACCCCAAGTAGCAGTTCAACCTCAATTCACGTATTGAAGGGGGAAGCATGTGTTTGAGATGATAAGAAATGAGAAGATAGGGAAACTTTAGAAGCAGCTGAAACATCTGGTCTTAATGTAAAGCTGTGCTTCTTACATTTTCTAAGGAGTGGAGAAACTGTGCTGTGGTCAGAAGTGTTATAGTAATTTTGTATTGCTAAAGATGACTAGTGTTTATTTAAAGCTTTGATATATTAATTCCTTCCAGGTGGTACCAAAAAACCTCATCAATCTGGATCTTACTTATTTGGGATTGGAGATAATGGTACAGGAATTCAGCTAGAATTATGTTGCAAACTCTTCAATATTAGATTTCTTTGGGCAAGGTTTTGGGTTTTGCAAGATAGTAGGTAGATGACAAGAGAAGTGTAAAAGCCTCAGGTAACTCACACTCTAGAGACACAGGTAGGACAAGTGCTCAAATTTTAATACAAGATAGGGTGATGTAAGTGAATGAAGACTTGTGACTGGTGAGCCTCCTGATCACTTTTTTGGCTTGGCTCTCTCTATTTTAGAACTCCAGACATCTTCCTAGTTTCCTATTCTTTTTAAAAATACCACCTTCAATTTTATCCTGACAATGGAGTAAGACACTGGCTTTTCCAGTTTACTTCTTCTTCTCGATTAAGTGAAGTGATCTCAGAGATTCTTTAACATTTGAATGATTTGAATCTTAAATCACCATTGGGAGGCAGGGGAAAACAAAATAGTAAATATGGAACAGTTACAGGGGTCTAAGAAATCTTATCAATTCCATTAGAGTCTTGTCCCTGGGTATTATATAGTTTCTGTTATTCTTAAATCAAACTTCCTTCTTAGAGCCCAGGTCTTTTTTTACTGTCATGTTGCAATCAACAGGCATGAAGTCTCTCAAATTCCTGACATCACATAACATGCAATTAGAGTGAAGTAATAGGTATGAATTATTGGACATTTATTAGAAGAGCCATTGCTTGAGAATAATTAGGGGAGTTGATTCTGTAAGTCTAGGGTGGGATCTGAGAATTTGCATTTTCACAAGCATGCACTGCAAATGAAGTCCTGGTCTGTGGGCCACAGAGTAAGATTTAGCCAGAGACATTTAGAAGTTCTCAGTATAGAGTTGAAAGTTGAGGTTGTGGGGATGGATAAGATCTTTGAGGAGGAAAGTCTGTGTTTGTGTGTGTGTTTATACATACACAGAGAGAAAGAGACAGTCACACAGAGAGGGAGGGAGGAAGAGAGGGAGAAGCGAGGAAGACAGGAATGATTGAATTTCAGGGATAGACAGTGGAGGAAGGAGCTAGAAAGGGAGCAGACAAGCAGGTAGGAGGTGAGAGTAGTGCAGTGTCATAGGGTGTAGTTTCTAGGAGAGGGTAGTTTATTGGGTCTAGGGAGGTGAAGAGTGAGAAAAATTGGGAAATCATAGTATGTGGAGTGGTCTGACAGAACTTCTGCCTTCTGTCTTCATTAACTGGATTTTCTTCATTAAGTCCATCTCAAAAGATGCCTCCTGGTATGGTACTAAGCTCTTTTCTTTTCCCTGTCTACATCCTCTGCCCATGTGATTTCATCCAGTTCTGTGGCTTTAAATACCATCTGTATTCGTTCAGTTCCCAAATTTGTATCTCAGGGTCATCTCACTTTTGAGCTCCACAGTCACAGGTCCGTGTGCCTACTTGACATATCCACTTGGATGTCTGAAAAGTGTTTCAAACGGAGAAGCAATTAGGAAGCTACTACAGTAACCAAGCCATAGTTGCTGGTGGCTTGTACTAAAGCGATATCACTGGAGATGAAGAGAAGTGGATGGATTGGGGAGAGATTTTGGAAGTATGGTAGAAGTAGAAAGATTTGTTTATGGTTTAGGCATGAGGGAAAAGGGAAGAAACAGATGACATCTGGATCCCCAGTTTTTGACTTAAGTATTCATGATTGTGGCTGTGTCATATACTGAGAGGAAAGACCAGGTTTTGGGAGGGCAAAGAAGGGAGACATCAAGTTTTGTTATCCCTGTCTCAGTAGATGACACTTCCATAATAGCTCTTGAATACAAACAACTCTGTCTGTCTCCACTCCATCTCTTTAGTCCTAGCCACCATCTGTTGCCTAGGCAACTGCAGTGGCCTTTTAACTGGTCTCTTAGCTTCTGTTTTTGCCCTCTTCCAGTCCATTCTCCACAGAGCAGCCAGAGAAATCTTTGTAAGACTAAATCAGATCATGTCAATCTCTTGCCTAAATCCTTCAGTGGTTTCCCATCTACTTGGAAAAAAATCTAAACTCATTACATGTTCTTTAAGATCTGGCCTGATCCAGCCCCTCCATCTCCCCTCATTTTGTTACTTTCTCTTCATTTACTTTTAGCCACCCTAGCTTCCAAAATAAGTCCAAGCTCTGTCTTACTTCAGGGCCTGTGCCTTTGCTTGCTGTTCTTTTTCATACAGTGTTTTTCCTCTGTTTTTTCTTGATACTTACCTTGTCTAAAAGATGGGTTCTTTTTACCATTCTCTGTCAAAGCACCCTGTTTATTTCCTCCACTGCACTTATTACAATCTGTGATTACTGTATTGTCTTTATTTATTTAAATGTCTGTTTCTCCTACCAGAATGTAAGTTCCGTGAAGGCAAGGATCATGTCTGACTTGATCATGATCATTTCCTGATCATGTCAAGGAAAAATTATCTACAATCTCATGTGTATAGGAGATCTTTAAGAGATAACATAGTCTTTTTATAGTGGACTTTAAAATATTGAGATATAGAGGAAGGAATGAGAAGTTATATGCTATTTTCAGTGGAGGTGATTTTCCTTAGAAATCTGTATCTCTTATTTTAGGCCAGAGCACATACTTAGAGTGAGAAAACGAGGATGAAAACCGAAGTCTCTCTTTTTAAAAAATAAATAAATTTATTTATTTATTTTTGGCTGCATTGGGTCTTTGTTGCTGCGTGCAGGCTTTCTCTAGTTGCAGTGAGTGGGGGCTACTCTTGGTTGCGGTGTGCAGGCTTCTCATTGTGGTGGCTTCTCTTATTGACTAGGCATGCGGGCTGCAGTAGTTGTGGCACGCGGGCTCAGTAGTTGTGGCACACGGGCTCAGTAGTTGTGGCACGTGGGCTCAGTAGTTGTGGCACACGGGCTTAGTTGCTCCGCGGCACGTGGGATCTTCCTGGACCCGGGATTGAACCCGTGTCCCCTGCATTGGCAGGCGGATTCCATAGCAGAACCTAGTGACAGTTATTTTTTCATCAGCATCTCCTAATTTCTATTGTAGGCAGCTAGGGAAAATTCTGATTTTCAGTACCAAATTCTGTAGAGTCCGATGAAGTTAAGTTTTAAAACTGCAAGTCAAGAGTGACAGCTTCGGGCTTCCCTGGTGGCGCCGTGGTTGAGAATCTGCCTGCCAATGCAGGGGACACGGGTTCAAGCCCTGGTCTGGGAAGATCCCACGTGCTATGGAGCAACTAGGCCCATGAGACACAACTACTGAGCCTGCGCGTCTGGAGCCTGTGCTCCGCAAAAAGAGAGGCTGCGATAGTGAGAGGCCCGCGCACCGTGATGAAGAGTGGCCCCAGCTTGCCGCAACTAGAGAAAGCCCTCGCACAGAAACGAAGACCCAACACAGCCAAAAATAAATAAATAAATTAAAATAAAAAATAAAAATTAAAAAAGAGTGACAGCTTCAGTCCTACTAGTAATTTATCTAGTAATTTATCTAGATGAGCTGGTGCTTGAGCCTGACTGCTTATGTTTAATAACAGACATTGTCTTGCAAATAAAGAGGTTTTTGTCCTCAGTACTGCATAGGGTGTCTGTCTGGGTAGATATTATATAAATCAGTGATGCAGGATGAACCAATGCAGTATCCTGCCCGTCCTTTCTTCGTGTGTGCTGGCTTTGAGGGTTACCTCAGATTTCTTTGAAGGTGTTAATCATATGTTGTGTTCTGTGAAACAATTTTCTTTAAGCTTTTAACTCAGATGGCTTAAAACAAACTATTAAGACCTCTTTAGTCCTGAGTGATTTCTGTGAACTCCTATGTGTTCTTCTAAGATATTCTGGTTAACATGCCTCCTGTTGAAGAAACAAAAGTTATTTCATGAGTTTGTTTTTTTAAAGCATTTGGTACAGCTTTTTTTTTTTTTTAATGTTGTTATACCCTGTAGTAAGCTAAGTGCTTATGGAAATACGCTCTACTAAATAATGCTATTGAAAGACCCCAGAAGAGTTATTGTGCTTCCATAAGTGCCTACTTGATATTCAGGAATGACATAGGCCCTGTCCAGAATGGAGTTTGTTTTTGATCACTTGAATGTAATTCTCCTTCTAATAGTTTACTTGATGCTATTCTTCAGAACGAAGTCTGTTTGACTTGTTTGGAGGAGTGGGGCTATAACCACTTAATGTGTCTTTATGGACTACCTTTTAAAAGTCCTTTGAACTTTTGATATTGTTGGATAAGCTAGAAATGACTTTAGCCACAGGGGGAAAAATCTGTAAATTTATGCATTTATGTTTTTATATATACATACTCTGCCTTCTAATCTAAGAAAGAATTTTAGTTGTATTGGAAATATTTATTCAATACAGTAGAAAGAGAATATGAGATATGTACCCCATAGTGTAGGAAACCAGATTTCATTCATCCAGAGACTTAGAGAGCTTAGAAAATTGGAGCATGAGCCTATGGTCAGAGCAGAAAAGGAAGAGAAAGGCTTAGAAGGGATGGTATGCTTTCGAAAACTAAATTCTGACAGCATGAATATATGTATATTATCTCAACAGGAAAGAAGAGAGAGGGGCCTTATTTGTCACACTACTCTATATTTGATTCTGGCTAATTTTATCAATGCCATGAGGACATAGTAGACTTATGTACGAAACAACACAAGGCTTAACAGACATAGGACCGATATGTTATAGGACACACACATAAAATCTCCTTAGGCTAAATTTTGCATCAAAACTAACAAGGTGAAATTTAATTGCCATGAAAGTAAAGACTATGTCTAGGACCGGGTATTTGTGTGTAGGACTAGGTCTCTTATGTGAATGATTTGAGGGTTTTAGTTTTCTGCAAACTCACTAAGTCATAATGTGATGTGGCTGCCAAACAAACAAAAAAGCGAACTTTTAAAGCAGTTTAGTGTCCTGGATAAGGAAGGTAATAAGCAGTCCCACTCCTATGTACAGAGACATATTGTGCATGTTCTATGTAAGAGAGAGAGTGCATGTTCTATGTAACATGGAGAGTGGGCTGGATACCATGTCATTAGGGATGGCTAAATTTCATTTCTAGGAATGAACAGATTTCTTTAGTTTCTACATTCCTGTTTAGCCCTGGAATAAAGAAACTAATGAGAGACATAATATTTAGCTTCATTTATTTGATAGGTTGTTGGGTGAAAGAGCAGAGTAATTTGTATTGGATTATTTCAGGCAGCATAGGATAAAAGTTACAGGAAGGTAGATTTTGGTTTAATTATGAGCTGTAAGAATGGAAGTTGGCTGAGTGGATGTGTTCAGACAGGCTTAGGGAGCTGATTATCAGATATGTTTTAGACAGGGTTTCCCTATGGGATAAGTGGGTGCACTAGGGGTTTTGTTGTTTGCTTGTTTATAAACTTCATAAACCTGTCAAATAGTATTACAAGAAAATTTAGTATAACCAAAAGATTTCTTGGTGCCTAGAGGTGCTACAATTACTAGTCCAGTACTTGCTTTGAGCAGTTCTGCCGCCTCCAGATTTTGTTATGCCTTTAAAACAGGGGAATTAGAAACAGAATTACAGGCCCTCCATAGATGTCCATCAGTTATCTAAGGAAGGGTAAATTGTGATTTGAACAAAAGGAACCTAGTGTACTTAAAGTAAGTTCTGTTTTCAGACTGATGTTACCAGTCATCCCAGTCCCTGGGTCAGAGTTGAAAACATATTTTTTAATCTCCATGGGGATGAGGAAAATGTTTGGAATGTTTGGGGGTTTAAATGTTGTGAGAATTTGTTTTTACAGGACAGTCAATTGGGAAAGTCTTCCCTTAACTCCAGATGTTGAAAAAAGTTTTTTTCCCTGAACATGAAAATAAAAATTCCTTAATTTAATCATGTCTCAAATTGGAGAAAATACTAAAAGCAACCAACCAAAGAATCAAACCTACTCCAGTCACCAGTAATTCCTGAACATGTCACCCAGTAGAATACATCCTGTATAGTTTTTCTTACCTAGAAAAAAAACCCAGAAATCTTAGTTGAAAAAAATTTTTTCATACTTGCAGCAGTCATCTAGGAAAAAATATTTGTGAAACAGCGTAATTGTACTTTATCTCCTGTAAGAATTTCGTAAACAGTTTTAGAAGGCTTAATGTTATTATTTGCTTTGTTCTCTTTAGCAAGAAGTCTATAACTTTCAATAATGACTGAGACCTTTTGTTAAGTACTTGAGATAGGCTTGTGTGAATACAAGGATTTGGAAGGAAAGTTCCTTCCCTCAAGGAGCTGAAAATCTGGTTGAAGAGGCTCGATGTACACATTTAAAGGTAACTAATGTTATCTGGCAAAGGTACAGGTGCTGAATGAGTACCTTCTTTAGTAAGTGCTGCATTGGAGTTACAGGGGAGAGAAATTTTCTTAGATGGGTCAGTGAAGTGTTCATGGAGGTGGGCTTTGAGCTAAATCGACCTTAAGGAACAACTAAGGTGGGGGGAGGTGGAAGGATAGAGAGCTAGTGGTAAGGTCAGTGGAGAGGGCATTGATGGCATCAACACCCAGACATTCTGTCCAAATCATCCAATTATGTAAAGATAACATTTTAAAATATCAGTTCCTCAGACTGAGACATGTAATGACAGGGATATAATTTAAGAATATTTAGTGGTATTCATTTAGAGGGAAAAATTAAAAAGAAGGCAAAGCTTTGTTTTTTGTTTTGTTTCACTATTAAAGTGAAATTGAGCAAGTCTTAAGGGTAAATTTAAAAGAATAATGTATTTATATTTGGTTAAGTAGAATGAACACTGAACTCTGGGAGTCAGGATACCTAAGTTCTATTCCTGACCCGGATAGTATTCAGTCTTGAACAAGCCAGTTTACTTTTTCCTTGTCACTCAGTTTTAAATGAAGGACTTGAACCAGAATAGATCCCTTAGGTTTTTGGTGATTCTCAAGTTTCTCATGTTCTTGAAAATATTCTTGAAAACTAGAACAGAAACTAGTTCTGTGCCTTCCATAATTAGGAAGGACAGAAAAAGGTTTTTGTTTGGTGTATAGGACTGAATATACAGGATTTTTTTTTTCTTTAGTGCTGTTTGAAGAAAAGAACTTTAGGTACTCCATAGAACATTAAATCTGCTAATTATAGTTGTTGCCAGGTATGCAGAGAACACAAGTTGTTGGTTTGTGAGTATCCTAGAAAAGTTGGAGTTAGAATATTGGAAGGTTTAGTTCATTTTTTAAAAAAAGATTTTAGTAAAATATTTAAAATTTTACAGTTAAAAAATTACTCCCAAAATATGGAATCACTGTAAGGATATTATTCATATTAGGTAAGCAGACATACAAATTCCATGAAAGTATGCTAAAATCCCACTACCCACTACTGTTAACATTTTGGTATATATTCCATCTAACTTTTTCCCCATGTTAATATATATAACACTTAACCAAAATGAGATTTTATACACACTGCTTTGTAACCTACTTTAATGTACTGTGTATCTTCAATGCCTTTCCATTAGATGGAAATAGACATCTTCAGTTATCAGCTCTTTTTTTCTAACTTCTTATTTTGAACTCATTTTAGACTTTTAGAAAACTTAGAAAAATAGCACAGACAGTTCTCTTATATCCCTCACTCCTGCATCCCCCAATGCTAACATCTCACATAAATGTAGAACAATTATTAGGGACCAGAAATTAATATTGCTACTAACTAAACGACAGACCTTATTCAAATTTTACCAGTTTTCCTACTAATATCCTTCTTCTGTTCCAGGATCCTATTGAGGATCCCATCTGACATCCCACCTGTTTGTCTCTTCCAGTATGTAATAATGTCTCACTTTCTCTATAGTCTGTTTCCAGTTTGTAAGTGTCTTGGTCTTTCCTTGTTTTTCATAACCTTGACATGACTACTCAAGAATATTGAGCAGTAATTTTGTGTCATGTTCCTTAATTTGGGTTTGATATTTTCTTAAGTTAGGAATGAGGGCATACATTTTTGGCAAGAATAACACAAAAATGGTACCATATCGTTCTCAGTGAATCATATTATGGGATTCTTGATATCAATATTTCTTATTACTGGTGATATTTATCTTAATCATTTGGTTAAGTTGGTATCTGCAGGGTTTCTCTACTTTACACTTACTATCTTTTTCCCTTTGTAGTTAATAAGTATCTTCAAGGGAGATACTTTGAGTGTATTTGGCATCATTTTATTTTATTTTTCAAAAAATTTAAATTGATTTTAATTGGAGTATAGTTGCTTAACAATGTTGTGTATTTGGCATCATTTTAAATGGGTGTATATCCTATAGTTTTTTGAGTGGCTCCCCCACCCTGCCCCTTGATTGCAGAGGTATTGTCACTTGTCAAACAAGGTCAAACAGAATTACATTGTTTGAAGTAAAAAGTGAAAATTCTTAGACCCTCTCCACAATTCCTTTTCTCCATGTAATCACTGTAAACAGTTTGATGTTTCTCTTTCTAGACACTTAACTCCATGTTTAGGAAACATCTATACATATATCTATACATTTATATACATGTGTGTATGTTGAATTAGGAAACTCAAATTTGTAGAAATACATAAAGTAAATATAATTTAGGTTTTCATTTAATTTACAAAAATGAAATTTTATTATTTTAAACTTGCTTTTTCGGGCTACAGTATTTTATGATATTCTGACTGCATAGAATGGTATAGATGCATCTTTATTGATAGACATTTAGGTGGACGTTTTTTCACAGTTACAAGTAACATTGTGTACACAGTGGAATATATATATATATATATATTTTTTTTTTTTTTCACAGTAGGGCAGGTGTGGCTAAATGATAGATTCCATCATTTCTTTAAACTATTCCCCTATTGATGGACATTCAGGTTTTTTTTCCTGATATGAATAACTTTGTACATGAAATGTGTAGATGGCAAAAGCTTTAAAATGATTTCTAATAGATAATCTATATAGTAAAAATTGAAATAGTAAAAATGGGTATGTAGTGAAAAATAAATACAGGGGTCTTTCCACTGTTAACAATGTATTTTGAATCCTTTCAGAGGTTTTCTACTCAAATGTAAGCATATACATATATATCTCCTCTTCATTCTCTTCCCTTCTTTATAAATGGTAGCATACAGTACTTACTGTTCTGTACCTTTTGTTTTTTTGTGTGTTTTTTTTAGTATTAGTTGTTTTTTTTGTTTGTTTTTTTATACTACAGGTTCTTATTAGTCATCAACTTTATGCACATCAGTGTATGCATGTCAATCCCAATCGCCCAATTGAGCACACCAACATCCCCACCCCACTGCGGTTTTCCCATCTTGGTGTCCATACGTTTGTTCTCTACATCTGTGACTCAACTTCTGCCCTGCAAACTGGTTCATCTGTACCATTTTTCTAGGTTCCACATACATGTGTTAATATACGATATTTGTTTTTCTCTTTCGGACTTACTTCACTCTGTATGACAGTCTCTAGATCCATCCACGTCTCAAAAACTGACCCAATTTCGTTCCTTTTTATGGCTGAGTAATATTCCATTGTATATATGTACCACAACTTCTTTATCCATTTGTCTGTTAATGGGCATTTAGGTTGCTTCCATGACCTGGCTATTGTAAATAGTGCTGCAATGAACATTGGGGTGCATGTGTCATTATAAATTATGGCTTTCTCTGGGTATATGCCCAGTAGTGGGATTGCTGGATCGTATGGTAATTCTATTTTTAGTTTTTTAAGGAACCTCCATACTGTTCTCCATAGTGGCTGTATCAATTTGCATTCCCAACAACAGTGCAAGAGGTTCCCTTTTCTCCGCACCCTCCCCAGGATTTGTTGTTTGTAGATTTTCTGATGATGCCCATTCTAACTGGTGTGAGGTGATACCTCATTGTAGTTTTGATTTGCATTTCTCTAATAATTAGTGACATTGAGCAGCTTTTCATGTACTTCTTGGCCATCTGTATGTCTTCTTTGGAGAAATGTCTATTTAGGTCTTCTGCCCATTTTTGGATTGGGCTGTTTGCTTCTTTAATATTGAGCTGCATGAGCTGTTTATATATTTTGAAGATTAATCCTTTGTCCGTTGATTCATTTGCAAATATTTTCTCCCATTCTGAGGGTTGTCTTTTCATTTTGTTTATGGTTTCCTTTGCTGTGCAAAAGCTTTGAAGTTTCATTAGGTCCCATTTGTTTATTTTTGTTTTCATTTCCATTACTCTAAGAGGTGGATCAAAAAAGATCTTGCTGTGATTTATGTCAAAGAGTGTTCTTCCTATGTTTCCCTCTGAGAGTTTTATAGTGTCCAGTCTTACATTTAGGTCTCGAATACATTTTGAGTTTATTTTTGTGTATGGTGTTAGGGAGTGTTGTAATTTTATTCTTTTACATGTAGCTGTCCAGTTTTCCCAGCACCACTCATTGAAGAGACTGTCTTTTCTCCATTGTATATCTTTGCCTCCTTTGTCATAGATTAGTTGACCATAGGTGTGTGGGTTTATCTCTGGGCTTTCTGTTTTGTTCCACTGATCTGTCTTTCTGTTTTTGTGTCAGTACCATATTGTCTTGATTACTGTAGCTTTGTCTAGTCTGAAGTCAGGGAGTCTGATTCCTCCAGCTCCATTTTTTTCCCTCAAGACTGCTTTGGCTATTCGGGGTCTTTTGTGTCTCCATACAAATTTTGGGATGATTTGTTCTAGTTCCGTAAAAAATGTTATTGGTAATTTGATAGAGATTGCATTGAATCTATAGATTGCCTTGGGTAGTATAGTCATTTTCACAGTATTGATTCTTCCAGTCCAAGAACATGGTATATCTATCTCTCCATCTGTTGGTATCATCTTTAATTTCTTTCATCAGTGTCTTATGGTTTTCTGCATACAGGTCTTTTGTCTCCCTAGGTAGGTTTATTCCTAGGTATTTTATTCTTTTTGTTGCAATGGTAAATGGGAGTGTTTCCATAATTTCTCTTTCAGGTTTTTCATCATTAGTGTATAGGAATGCAAGAGATTTCTGTGCATTAATTTTCTATCCTGCAACTTTACCAAATTCATTGATTAGCTCTAGTAGTTTTCTGGTGGCATTTTTAGGATTCTCTATGTATACTATCATTATCATGTCATCTGCAAACAGTGACAGTTTTACTACTTCTTTTCCAATTTGTATTGCTTTTATTTCTTTTTCTTCTCTGATTGCCTTGGCTAGGACTTCCAAAATTATGTTGAATAATAGTGGTAAGAGTGGACATCCTTGTCTCGTTCCTGATCTTAGAGGAAATGCTTTCAGTTTTTCACCATTGAGAATGATGTGTGCTGTGGGTTTGTCGTATATGGCCTTTATTATGTTGAGGTAGGTTCCCTCTATGCCCACTTTCTGGAGAGTATTTATCATAAATGGGTGTTGAATTTTGTCACAAGCTTTTTCTGCATCTATTGAGATGATCATATGGTTTTTATTCTTCAATTTGCTAATATGCTGTATCACATTGATTGATTTGCATATATTGAAGAATCCTTGCATCCCTAGGATAAATCCCACTTGATCGTGGTGTATGATCCTTTTAATGTGTTGCTGGATTCTGTTTGCTAGTATTTTGTTGAGGATTTTTGCATCTATATTCATCAGTGATATTGGTCTGTAATTTTCTTTTTGTGTAATATCTTTGTCTGGTTTTGGTATCAGGGTGATGATGGCCTCATAGAATGAGCTTTGGAGTGTTCCTTTCTCTGCAATATTTTGGAAGAATTTGAGAAGGATGGGTGTTAGCTCTTCTCTAAATGTTTGATAGAATTCACCTGTGAAGTCATTTGGTCCTGGACTATTGTTTGTTGGAAGATTTTAAATCACAGTTTCAATTTCATAACTTGTGATTGGTCTGTTCATATTTTCTATTTCTTCCTGGTTCAGTCTTGGAAGGTTATACCTTTCTAAGAGTTTGTCCATTTCTTCCAGTTGGTCCATTTTTTTGGCATATAGTTGTTTGTAGTGTTCTCTTAGGATGCTCTGTATTTCTGCGGTGTCTGTTGTAACTTCTCCTTTTTCATTTCTAATTTTATTGATTTGAATCTTCTCCCTCTTTTTCTTGATGAGGCTGGCTAAAGGTTTATCAATTTTGTTTATCTTCTCAAAAAACCAGCTTTTAGTTTTATTGATCTTTGCTATTGTTTTCTTTGTTTCTATTTCATTTATTTCTGCTCTGATCTTTATGATTTCTTCTGGTAGCTTGGGGTATGTTTGTTCTTCTTTCTCTAGTTCATTTAGGTGTAAGTTTAGATTGTTTACCTGAGATTTTTCTTGTTTCTTGATGTAGGCTTGTATAGCTATACGCTTCCCCTTAGAACTGCTTTTGCTGCCTCCCACAGGTTTTGGGTCGTTGTGTTTTCATTGTCACTGTCTCTCGGTATTTTTTGATTTCCTCTTTGATTTCTTCAGTGATCTCTTGGTTATTTAGTAATGTATTGTTTATCCTCGATGTGTTTGTGTTTTTTACGTTTTTTTCCCTGTAATTCATTTCTAATCTCTTAGTGTTGTGGTTAGAAAAGATGCTTGAAATGATTTCACTTTTCTTAAATTTACTGAGGCTTGATTTGTGACCCAAGATGTGATCTATCCTGGAGAATGTTCCATGCGCACTTGAGAAGAAAGTGTAATCTGCTGTTTTGGATGGAATGTCCTATAAATATCAATTCAATCTATCTGGTGTATTGTGATATTTAAAGCTTATGTGTCCTTATTTGTTTTCATTTTGGATGATCTGTCCATTGGTGTAAGTGAGGTGTTAAAGTCTCTCACTATTATTGCGTTACTGTCGATTTCCTCTTTTATAGCTGTTAGCAGTTGCTTTATGTATTGAGGTGCTCCTATGTTGGGTGCATATATATTTATAATTGTTATATCTTCTTCTTGGATTGATCCTTTGATCATCATGTAGTGGCCTTCCTTGTCTCTTGTAACATTCTTTATTTTAAAGTCTATGTTATCTGATATGAGTATAGCTACTCCAGCTTTCTTTTGATTTTCATTTGCATGGAATATCTTTTTCTATCCCCTCACTTTCAGTCTGTATGTGTCCCTAGGTCTGAAGTAGGTCTCTTGTAGACAGCATATATATGGGTCTTATTTTTGTATCCATTCAGCGAGCCTGTGTCTTTTGGTTGGAGCATTTAATCCATTCACGTTTAAGGTAATTATCAGTATGTATGTTTTATGACCATTTTCTTAATTGTTTTGGGTTTGTTTTTGTAGGTCCTTTTCTTCTCTTGTGTTTCCCACTTAGAGAAAAGTTTCTTTAGCATTTGTTGTAGAGCTGATTTGGTGGTGCTGAATTCTCTTAGCTTTTGCTTGTCTGTAAAGCTTTTGATTTCTCCATCGAATGTGAATGAGATCCTTGCTGGGTAGAGTAATCTTGGTTGTAGGTTCTTCCCTTTCATCACTTTAAGTATATCATGCCACTCCCTTCTGGCTTGTAGAGTTTCTGCTGAGAAATCAGCTGTTAACCTTATGGGAGTTCCCTTGTATGTTATTTGTCATTTTTCCCTTGCTGCTTTCAATAATTTTTCTTTGTCTTTTTTTTTGCCAGTTTGATTACTATGTGTCTCGATGTGTTTCTCCTTGGGTTTATCCTGTATGGGACTCACTGAGCTTCCTGGACTTGGGTGGCTCTTTCCTTTCCCATGTTAGGGAAGTTTTCGGCTATAATCTCTTCAAATATTTTCTTGGGTCCTTTTTCCCTCTCTTCTCTTTCTGGGACCCCCATAATGCGAAGGTTGTTGCATTTAATGTTGTCCCAGAGGTCTCTTAGACTGTCTTCATTTCTTTTCATTCTTTTTTCTTTAGTCTGTTCCACAGCAGTGAATTCCACCATTCTGTCTTCCAGGTCACTTATCCGTTCTTCTGCCTCAGTTATTCTGCTATTGATTCCTTCAACTGTAGTTTTCATTTCAGTTATTGTATTGTTCATCTCTGTTTGTTTGTTCTTTAATTCTTCTAGGTTTTTGTTAAACATTTCTTACATCTTCTTGATCTTTGCCTCCATTCTTTTTCCAAGGTCTTGGATCAACTTCACTATCATTATTCTCAATTCTTTTTCTGGAAGGTTGCCTATCTCCACTTCATTTAGTTGTTTTTCTGGGTTTTTATCTTGTTCCTTTATCTGGTATATAGCCCTTTGTCTTTTCATCTTGTCTATCTTTCTGTGAATGTGGTTTTTGTTCCACAGGCTGCAGGATTGTAGTTCTTCTTGCTTCTGCTCTCTGCCCTGTGGTGGATGAGGCTATCTAAGAGGCTTGATGGGAGGGACTGGTGGTGGATAGAGCTGACTGTTGCTCTGGTGGGCAGAGCTCAGTAAAACTTTAATCCACTTGACTGTTAATGGGTGGGGATGGGTTCCCTCCCTGTTGGTTGTTTGGCCTGAGGCAACCCAACCCTGGAGCCTACCTGGGCTCTTTGGTGGGGCTAATGGCAGACTCTGAGAGGGCTCACGCCAAGGAGTACTTCCCAGAACTTCTGCTGACAGTGTCCTTGTCTCCACGGTGAAACAGTGCCACCCCCCGCCACTGCAGGAGACCCGCCAACAGTAGCAGGTAGGTCTGGTTCAGTCTCCCCTGGGTCCCAATATGCACACTACTTTGTGTGTGTCCTCCAAGAGTGGAGTCTCTGTTTCCCCCAGTCCTGTCAAAGTCCTGCAATCAATTCCCTCTAGGCTTCAAAGTCTGATTCTCTAGGAATTCCTCCTCCCATTGCCGGACCCCCGGTTGGGAAGCCTGACGTGGGGCTCAGAACCTTCACTCCAGTGGGTGGACTTCTGTGGTATAAGTGTTCTCCAGTCTGTGAGTCACCCATCCCGCCGTTATGGGATTGGAGTTTACTGTGATTGTGCCCCTCCTACCATCTCAGTGTGGTTTCTCCTTTGTCTTTGGATGTGGGGTGTCTTTTTTGGTGAGTTCCAGTGTATTCCTGCCGATGATTGTCCAGCAGCTAGTTGTGATTCTGGTGTTCTCGCAAGAGGGAGTGAGAGCACGTCTTTCTACTCAGCCATCTTGGTTCCTCCCACCTTTTTTTTCTTCTTTAAAAATATAACTTGAGGAATGTTCCATAGCAGTACATATTGATATCTGCCCCCCTTTTTTATAATGGCTGCATTGAATTTATGTACCATGATTTATTCAACTCTTCTTATGGAGCATTTAGGTTGTTTCCAGTCTCTTATTTATTTATTATTTTTTTTAATTTAAATTTTATTTTTTTTATTTATTATTTAAAAAATAATTTATTTAGTTGCGCTGGGTCTTAGTTGCGGCAGGTGGGCTCCTTAGTTGCCACGCGTGGGCTCCTTAGTTGCCGCAAATGGGGCTCCTTAGTTACGGCAGGCGGGCTCCTTACATGGGCACATGTCCAGTCTTTTATTATTATAAATAATGCTGTAAATAAAATACTTGTATGTATTTCTTTTTACATATTTGAGTTTATCTGAGGTACAAATTCCTAGAAGTGGGAATTTCTGAGTCAAAGGTTATATAAATTAAAAATTTTAATAACTATCAAAATTGTCCTTCTGAGAGGATAGGCTAATTTAATTTCTACAATGATACCTAATTAAAAATTTTTTTATTATTATTATTTGTTTTTTAAAGTTTTGGCTCTGTTGGGTCTTCGTTGCTGAGTGCAGGCTTTCTCTAGTTGCGGCGAGCGGGGGCTACTCTTCTTTGTGGTGTGTGGGCTTCTCATTGTGGTGGCTTCTCTTGTTTCAGAGCATGGGCTATAGGAGGGCTGGCTTCAGTAGTTCCAGCACACGGGCTCAGTAGTTGTGGCATGCGGGCTCTAGAGTGCAGGCTCAGTAGTTGTGGCTCACGGGCTTGGTTGCTCCACAGCAGGTGGGGTCTTCCCGGACCAGGGATTGAACCCATGTCTCCTGCAATGGCAGGAGGATTCTTAACCACTGTGCCACCAGGGAAGTCCCTAATAATATCTAGTTTTAACATAATGTTTTACATGAAGTTTTATTGAGTTCAGCTCATTTATGGAGCCATATTGAGCTTCAGGAGAGCAAACTCAGAAAGCCTTATATATAATCAAATATGTGTAACCTTCCTTACTTACCTGTGATGGAACTTTATGTAAATTTTTAAAAAAATTTTTATTGGAGTATAGTTGATTTACAGTGATGTGTTAGTTTCAGGTGTACATCAATATGAATCAGTTATACATATATCCACTCTTTTTTTAGATTCTTTTCCCATAGAGGCTATTACAAAGTATTGAGTAGAGTTCCCTCTGCTCTACAGTAGGTTCTTATTCGTTATTTATGTTATAGGTAGTAGTGTGTAATATCTTTTTTTAAAAATATCTTTTAATATCTTTATTGGAGTATAATTACTTTACAATGGTGTGTTAATTACTGCTTTATAACAAAGTGAATCAGCTATATGTATACATATATCCCCATATCTCCTCCCTCTTGCGTCTCCCTGCCACACTCCCTATCCCACCCCTCTAGGTGGTCACAAAGCACTGAGCTGATCTCCCTGTGCTATGTGGCTGCTTCCCACTAGCTAGCTATTTTACATTTGGTAGTATATATTAGTCCATACCACTCTCGCATTTCGTCCCAGCTCACCCTTCCCCCTACCTGTGTCCTCAAGTCCATTCTCTACATCTGCATCTTTATTCCAGTTCTGCCCCTAGGTTCATAAGAACCTTTTTTTTTTTAGATTCCATATATATGTGTTAGCATACGGTATTTGTTTTTCTCTTTCTGACTTCACTCTGTATGACAGACTCGAGGTCCATCCACCTCACTACAAATAACTGAATTTCGTTTCTTTTTATGGCTGAGTAATATTCCATTTTATGTATGTGCCATATCTTCTTTATTCATTCATCTGTCGAGGGACACCTTGGTTGCTTCCATGTCCTGGCTATTGTACATAGAGCTGCAGTGAACACTGTGGTATATGTCTCTTTCTGAATTACGGTTTTCTCAGGGTATATGCCCAGTAGTGGGATTGCTGGGTCATATGATAGTTCTATTTTTAGTTTTTTAAGGAACCTCCATGCTGTTCTCCATAGTGGCTGTACCAATTTACATTCCCACCACAGTGCAAGAGGGTGAGGGTTCCCTTTTCTCCACATCCTCTCCAGCATTTCTTGTTTGTAGATTTTTTGATGATGGCCATTCTGACTGGTGTGAGGTGATACTTCATTGTAGTTTTGATTTGCATTTCTCTAATGATTAGTGATGTTGAGCATCCTTTCATGTGTTTGTTGACAATCTGTATATCTTCCTTGGATAAATGTCTATTTACGTCTTCTGCCCATTTTTGGATTGGGTTGTTTGTTTTTTTGATATTGAGCTGCATGAACTGCTTGTAAATTTTGGAGATTAATAATTTGTCAGTTGCTTCATTTGCAAATATTTTCTCCCATTCTGAGGGTTATCTTTTCATCTTGTTTATGGTTTCCTTTGCTGTGCAAAAGCTTTTAAGTGTCATTAGGTCCCATTTGTTTATTTTTGTTTTTATTTCCATTTCTCTGGGAGGTGGGTCAAAAAGGATCTTGCTGTGATTTATGTCATAGAGTGTTCTGCCTTTGTTTTCCTCTAAGAGTTTTATAGTGTCTGGGCTTAACATTTAGATCTTTAATCTATTTTGAATTTATTTTTGTGTATGGTGTTAGGGAGTGTTCTAATTTCATTCTTTTACATGTAGCTGTCCAGTTTTCCCAGCACCACTTGTTGAAGAGACTGTCTTTTCTCCATTGTATATCTTTGCCTCCTTTGTCATAGATTAGTTGACCATAGGTGCATGGGTGTATCTCTGGGCTTTCTATCTTGTTCCATTGATTTATGTTTCTGTTTTTGCGCCAGTACCATATTGTCTTGATTACTGTAGCTTTGTAGTCTAGTCTGAAGTCAGGGAGTCTGATTCCTCCAGCTCCGTTTTTTTTTCTCTCAAGACTGCTTTGGCTATTCGAGGTCTTTTGTGTCTCCATACAAATTTTAGGGTGATTTGTTCTAGTTCCATAAAAAATGCCATTGGTAATTTGATAGGGATTTCATTGAATCTATAGATTGCTTTGGGTAGTATAGTCATTTTCACAGTATTGATTCTTCCAGTCCAAGAACATGGTATATCTGTTTCTCCATCTGTTGGTATCATCTTTAATTTCTATCATCAGTGTCTTATGGTTTTCTGCATACAGGTCTTTTGTCTCCCTAGGTAGGTTTATTCCTAGGTATTTTATTCTTTTTGTTGCAATGGTAAATGGGAGTGTTTCCATAATTTCTCTTTCAGGTTTTTCATCATTAGTGTATAGGAATGCAAGAGATTTCTGTGCATTAATTTTGTATCCTGCTACTTTACCACATTCATTGATTAGCTCTAGTAGTTTTCCGGTAGCATCTTTAGGATTCTCTATGTGTAGTATCATGTCATCTGCAAACAGTGGCAGTTTTCCTTCTTCTTTTCCGATTTGGATTCCTTTTATTTCTTTTTCTTCTCTGATTGCTGTGGCTAAAACTTCCAAAACTATGTTGAAAAACAGTGGTGAGAGTGGACAACCTTGTCTTGTTCCTGATCTTAGTGGAAATGGTTTCATTTTTTCACCATTGAGAACAATGTTGGCTGTTGGTTTCTCATATATGGCCTTTATTATGTTGAGGTAAGTACCCTGTATGCCTACTTTCTTGAGGGTTTTTATCATAAATGGTGTTGAATTTTGTTGAAAGATTTTAATACATCTGTTGAGATGATCATATGGTTTTTCTGCTTCGATTTGTTTATATGGTGTATCACATTGATTGGTTTGCATATATTGAGGAATGCTTTCATTCCTGGGAGAAACCTTACTTGATCATAGTGTATGATCCTTTTAATGTGCTGTTGGATTCTGTTTGCTAGTATTTTGTTCAGGAATTTTGCATCTGTGTTCATTGGTGATATTGGCCTGTAGTTTTCTTTCTTTGTGACATCCTTGTCTGGTTTTGGTATCAAGGTGATGGTGGCCTTGTAGAATGAGTTTGGGAGTGTTCCTCCCTCTGCTATATTTTGGAAGACTTTGCGAAGGACAGGTGTTAGCACTTCTCTAAATGCTTGATAGAATTCACCTGTGAAGCCATCTGGTCCTGGGTTTTTGATTATTGGAAGATTTTTAATCACAGTCTCAATTTCAGTGCTTGCGATTGGTCTGTTTTTATTTTCTATTTCTTCCTAGTTCAGTCTCAGAAGGTTGTGCTTTTCTAAGAATTTGTCCATTTCTTCCAGGTTGTCCATTTTATTGGCATATAGTTGCTTGTAGTAATCTCTTATGATCCTTTGTATTTCTGCAGTGTCAGTTGTTACTTTTCCTTTTTCATTTCTAATTCTGTTGATCTGAGCCGTCTCCCTTTTTTTCCTGATGAGTCTGGCTAATGGTTTATCAATTTTGTTTATCTTCTGAAAAAGTCAGCTTTTATTTTATTTTATTTGTTTATTTTTTTGTGGTACGCGGGCCTCTCACTGTTGTGGCCTCTCCCATTGTGGAGCACAGGCTCCGGACGTGCAGGCTCAGTAGCCATGGCTCACAGGCCCAGCCGCTCTGCGGCATGTGGGATCTTCCCGGACCGGTGCACAAACCCGTGTCCCCTGCATCAGCAGGTGGACTCTCAACCACTGCGCCACCAGGGAAGCCCCAAAACCAGCTTTTAGTTTTATTGATCCTTGCTATCGTTTCCTTCATTTCTTTCTGATCTGATCTTTATAATTTCTTTCCTTCTGCTAACTTTGGGGTTTTCTTGTTCTTCTTTCTCTAATTGCTTTAGGTGTAAGGTTAGGTTGTCTATTTGAGATGTTTCTTGTTTCTTGAGGTAGGATTGTATTGCTGTAAACTTCCCTCTTAGAACTGTTTATGCTGCATCCCATAGGTTTTGAAGTGTCGTGTTTTCAGTGTCATTTGTTTCTAGGTATTTTTTGGTTTCCTCTTTGATTTCTTCAGTGATCTCTTGGTTATTTAGCAGTGTTGTTTAGCCTCCATGTGTTTGTATTTTTTACAGATTTTTTTCTTGTAATTGATATCTAGTCTCATGGCATTGTAGTCAGAAAAGATACCTGATACAATTTCAGTTTTCTTAAATTTACCAGTGCTTGGTTTGTGACCCAAGATATGATCTGGCCTCGAGAATGTTGTATGAGCACTTGAGAAGAAAGTGTATTCTGCTGTTTTGGAATGGAATGTCCTATAAATATCAATTAAGTCTATCTTGTTTAATGTATCATTTAAAGCTTGTATTTCCTTATTTATTTTCATTTTGGATGATCTGTCCATTGGTGAAAGTGTGGTGTTAAAGTCCCCTACTATGGTTGTGTTACTCTCGATGTCCCCTTTTATGGCTGTTAGCCTTTGCCTTATGTATGCAGGTGCTCCTATGTTGGGTGCATAAATATTTACAATTGTTATATCTTCTTGGATTGAGCCCATGATCATTATGTAGTGTCCTTCTTTTTCCCTTGTAATAGTCTTTATTTTAAAGTCTATTTTGTCTGATATGAGAATTGCTACTCCAGCTTTCTTTTGATTTCCGTTTGCATGGAATATCTTTTCCCATCCCCTTACTTCCAGTCTGTATGTGTCCCTAGGTCTGAAGTGGTTCTCTTGTAGACAGCATGTATATGGGTGTTGTTTTTGTATCCATTCAGCTAGTCTGTGTCTTTTGGAGTATTTAATTCATTTACATTTAAGGTAGTTATCAATGTGTATCTTCCTATTACTATTTTCTTAATTGTTTTGTGTTTGTTATTGTAGATCTTTTTCTTCTCTTGTGTTCCTGCCTAAAGAAGTTCCTTTAGCATTTGTTGTAAAGCTGGTTTGGTGATGCTGTATTCTCTTAGCTCTTGATTGTCTGTAAAGGTTTTAATTTCTCTATTGAATCTGAATGAGATCCTTGCTGGGCAGAGTAATCTTGGTTGTAGGTTTTTCCCTTTCATCTCTTTAAATATGTCTTGTCACTCCCTTTTGGCTTGCAGACTTCCTGCTGAAAGATGAGCTGTTAACCTTATGGGGATTCCCTTGTTTGTTTGTTGTTTTTCCCTTGCTGCTTTTAATATTTTTTTCTTTGTTTTTAGTTTTTGATAGTTTGATTAATATGAGTCTTGGCATGTTTCTCTTTGGATTTATCCTGTATGGGACACTCTGGGCTTTCTGGGCTTGATTAACTATTTCCTATCCCATATTAGGCAAGTTTTGAACTAAAATCTCTTCAAATATTTTCTCAGTCCCTTTCTTTTTTCTTCTTCTTCTGGGACCCCTATACTTCGAATGTTGGTGCGCATTTAATGTTGTCCCAGAGGTCTCTGAAACTGTCCTCAATTCTTTTAACTCTTTTTTCTTTATTCTTCTATGCAGTACTTATTTCCACTGTTTTATCTTCCAGGTCACTTTTCCGTTCTTCTGCCTCAGTTATTCTGCTTTTGCTTCCTTCTAGAGCAATTTTAATTTCACTTATTGTGTTGTTCATCATTGTTTGTTTGCTCTTTAGTTCTTCTAGGTCCTTGTTAAGGGTTTCTTGTATTTTCTCCATTCTCTTTCCAAGATTTTGGATCATCTTTACTCTCATTACTCTGAATTCAATTTCAGGTAGACTGCCTATTTCCTCTTCATTTGTTTGGTCTGGTTGGTTTTTACCTTGCTCCTTCAGCTACTGTGTATTTCTCTGTCTTCTCATTTTGCTTAAGTTACTGTGTTTGGGGTCTCTTTTTCGCAGGCTGCATGTTCTTAGTTCCCACTGTTTTTGGTGTCTTCTCCCAGAGGCTAAGGTTCGTTTAGTTGGGTTGTGTAGGCTTCCTGGTGGAGGGGACTGGTGCCTGTGTTCTGGTGCATGATGGTGGATCTTGTCTTTTTGGTGGGCAGGACTACGTCTGGTGGTGTGCTTTGGGGTGTGTGTTACCTTACTATGATTTTAGGCTGCCTCTCTGTTAATGGGTGGGTTTGTGTTCCTGTCTTGCTAGTGTTTGGCATAGGGTGTCCGGCACTGTAGCCTGCTGGTCGTTGCGTGGAGCTGTGTCTTAGCATTGAGGTGGAGATCTCTTGGAGAGCGTTTGTTGTTTGACATTAAATGGAGCCAGGAGGTCTCCGGTGGACCAATGTCCTGAACTCGGTTCTCCCACCTCAGAGCCACAGGCCTGACACCCGGCCAGAGCACCATGACCCTGTCAGCCACATGGCTCAGAAGAAAAGGGAGAAAAAAATAAAGAAAAAAATAAGGTAAAATAGAGTTATTATAATAAAAAATAATTATTAAAAATAAAAAAATTAAAAAGTAATAAAAAAAGAAAAAAAAAGAAAGAAAGAAATGAGAGCAACCAAACCAAAAAACAAATCCACCAATGGTAACAAATGCTAAAAGCTATACTAAAACAAAAAGAAAATCAAAAACGCACAGACAGAACCCTAGGAGAAATGATAAAAGCAAAGACAGACAAAAATCACACAAAGAAGCATACACACACACACTCACAAAAAGAGAAAAGGGAAAAAAATATATATCTATATACAAAAAAAAAAAGGAGGAAGAGAGCAACCAACTCAATAAACAAATCTACCAATGATAATAAACTCTAAATACTAAACTAAGATAAACATAAAACCAGAAACAAATTAGATGCAGAAAGCAAACCTCAAGTCTACAGTTGCTCCCAAAGTCTCCCGCTTCAATTTTGAGATGATTCGTTGTATATTCAGGTATTCCACAGATGCAGGGTACATCACGTTGATTGTGAGGATTTAACCCACTGCTCCTGAGGCTGCTGGGAGAGATTTCCCTTTCTCTTCTTTGTTCACACAGCTCTTGGGGTTCAGCTTTGGATTTGGCCCCGCCTCTGCGTGTAGGTTGCCTAAGGGCGTCTGTTTCCCGAGACAGGACGAGGTTAAATTAGCAAGTGATGGTCACCTTATCTTTGACAAAGGAGGCAGAAATGTACAGTGGAGAAAGGACAGCCTATTCAATAAGTGGTGCTGGGAAAACTGGACAGCTACATGTAAAAGTATGAGATTAGATCACTCCCTAACACCATACACAAAAATAAGCTCAAAATGGATTAAAGACCTAAATGTAAGGCCAGAAACTATCAAACTCTTAGAGGAAAACATAGGCAGAACACTCTATGACATAAATCACAGCAAGATCCTTTTTGACCCACCTCCTAGAGAAATGGAAATAAAAACAAAAGTAAACAAATGGGACCTAATGACACTTAAAAGCTTTTGCGCAGCAAAGGAAACCATAAAGAAGACCAAAAGACAACCCTCAGAATGGGAGAAAATATTTGCAAATGAAGCAACTGACAAAGGATTAATCTCCAAAATTTATAAGCAGCTCATGCAGCTTAATAACAAAAGAACAAACAACCCAATCCAAAAATGGGCAGAAGACCTAAATAGACATTTTTCCAAAGAAGATATACAGAGTGCCAACAAACACATGAAAGAATGCTCAACATCACTAATCATTAGAGAAATGCAAATCAAAACTACAATGAGATATCATCTCACACCAGTCAGAATGGCCATCATCAAAAAATCTAGAAACAATAAATGCTGGAGAGGGTGTGGAGAAAAGGGAACCCTCTTACACTGTTGGTGGGAATGTAAATTGATACAGCCACTGTGGAGAACAGTATGGAGGTTCCTTAAAAAGCTACAAATAGAACTACCATATGACCCAGCAATCCCACTAGTGGGCATATACCCTGAGAAAACCATAATTCAAAAAGAGTCATGTACCAAAATGTTCATTGCAGCTCTATTTACAATAGCCCAGAGATGGAAACAACCTAAGTGTCCATCATCGGATGAATGGATAAAGAAGATGTGGCACATATATACAATGGAATATTACTCAGCCATAAAAAGAGACGAAATTGAGCTATTTGTAATGAGGTGGATAGACCTAGAGTCTGTCATACAGAGTGAAGTAAGTCAGAAAGAGAGAGACAAATACCGTATGCTAACACATATATATGGAATTTAAGAAAAAAAAAATGTCATGAAAAACCTAGGGGTGAAACAGGAATAAAGACACAGACTTACTAGAGAATGGACTTGAGGCTATGGGGAGGGGGAAGGGTAAACGGTGACAAAGCAATAAAGAGGCATGGACATGTATACACTACCAAACGTAAGGTAGATAGCTAGTGGGAAGCAGCCGCATAGCACAGGGAGATCAGCTCGGTGCTTTGTGACCGCCTGGAGGGGTGGGATAGGGAGGGTGGGAGGGAGGGTGACGCAAGCAGGAAGAGATATGGGAACATATGTATATATATAACTGATTCATTTTGTTGTGAAGCTGAAACTAACATACCATTGTAAAGCAATTATGCTCCAATAAAGATGTTTAAAAAAAATAAAAAATAAAAAAATAAAAAAAAAATTAGCAAGTGATTAGGGGGCTCTGGCTCACTCAGCCTGGGGGAAGGGAGGGGTATGGAATGTGGGGCAAGCCTGCAGCGGCAGAGGCCAGCCTGACCTTGCAACAGCCTGAGGTGTGCCATGTGTTCTCCCTGGGAAGTTGTCCCTGGATCACGGGACCTTGGCAGTGGTGGGCTGCACAGGCTCCCAGGAGGGGGGATGTGGATAGTGACCTGTGCTTGCACACAGGCTTCTTGGTGGCTGCAGTAGCAGCCTTAGCGTTTCCTGCCTGTCTCTAGTGTCCGCGCTGATAGCCGCGGCTCGCGCCCATCTGTAGAGTTCGTTTAGGCAGTGCTCTGAATCCCCTCTCCTCACTCACCCCGAAACAATGGTCTCTTGTCTCTTAGCCAGTTCCAGACTTTTTCCTGGACTGTCTCCCAACTAGCTGTGGCGCACCAGCCCGCTTCAGGCTGTGTTCACGCTGCCAACCCCAGTCCTCTCCCTGGGATCTGACCTCCGAAGCCCGAGCCTTAGCTCCCAGCCCCGACCCGTCCCGGTGGGTGAGCAGACAAGCCTCTCAGGCTGGTAAGTGCTGGTCCGCACTGATCCTCTTTGTGGGAATCTCTCCACTTCGCCTTCTGCACCCCTGTTGCTGTGCTCTCCTCCATGGCTCCGAAGCTTCCCCCCTTTCACCCCACGTCTCCACCAGTGAAGCGGCTTCCTAGTGTGTCGAAACTTTTCCTCCTTCACAGCTCCCTCCCAGAGGTACAGGTCCTGACCCTATTCTTTTGTCTGTTTTTTCTTTTTTCTTTTGCCCTACTCAGGTATGCAGGGAGTTTTTTGCCTTTTGGGAAGTCTGAGGTCTTCTGCCAGCGTTCAGTAGGCGTTCTGTAGGAGTTGTTCCACATGTAGATGTATATCTGATTTATTTGTGGGGAGGAAGGTGATCTCCACGTCTTACTCCTTTGCCATCTTGAAGGTCTCCCTGCCTTGTAAATTCTTAATTCTAATTAAATGTCAGGTTAGAAAACTCCTTAGACAAGTTTTATTAGTTTATCATAGCTGAATAGAATTCTCATTCCTTTTCTTTGCCTTGAAAATTGTTTTTTAACACTTCAAGGGGACACCTGTTAATTTACTTTAAGATATAGTGGACAAGTATATGTTAACTGTGTCGAAACTCTTTATGATTTTATAAACGTTATCTAGCCTTTGTTTTTACAGACTGAAGAGTCCTAATTTTCCATCCCTATTATTTTTTCTAGGATTCCTTCATTCTTTTGGTAAGTTTTTGCCTAGATAACACTACCCAGTGGTCTGAATAATCAGTCTCACATCTTGGCACAAGGGTGTTCCTGTGCCAAAAGGGCCAGGACCTTAGCTACCATAGATAGCTGTGGGTTGGTGCCCTATGCTCTACTGGCAAGTTGGGTTAGTGTATGATAAATATACTTCTTAGTTTCCTCCTGTTTCTGTGTAATTTCATAGAAGGGGTAGCTTAATTTAAGAAGTAGGGGCATGTTCATTTTAATATAGATCCATTCTAAAATTCATCTTTCAGTATTTGGTTGTATGAAAAATTTGAAAAATGCACAGTGAGTAGCAGTATTGGGTAACAGTTACTCATGTTCATTTTGAGTAACAGAAGGTTTTAATTTTGATTAAAATAAAAAATTTATCCATTTTTTTCATGGTTGGTGCTTTTTCTGCCCTGTCCAAGAACTCTTTGCCCACCCATAGGATGTCAAAGAGTTTTCTCCTATGTTTTTGTCAAGAAATTTTAGTTTTATTTTATTTTTTAAAAAAATTTATTTATTTTATTTATTTATTTTTGGCTGCATTGGGTCTTCGCTTCTGCACACCTGCTTTCTCTAGTTGTGGCAAGTGGGGGCTACTCTTCATTGCAGTGCACGGCCTTCTCATCGTGTTGGCTTCTCTTGTTGCAGAGCACAGGCTCTAGGTGTGTGGGCTTCAGTAGTTGTGGCTCGTGGGCCCTAGAGCACAGGCTCAGTAGTTGTGGCACATGGGCTTAGTTGCTCCGTGGCATGTGGGATCTTCCTGGACCAGGGATCAAACCTGTGTCCCCTGCATTAGCAGGTGGATTCTTAACCACCGCGCCACCAGGGAAGTCCCAACAGTTTTATTTTTTAATATTTAAATCTTTTATTCATTTTGAATTAATTTTTGTGTGTGGTGTGAAGTACGGGTTGATGCCATAAGGATATCTAATTACTCCTGCACCAGTTTTTGAAAATGCTGTCTCTTTTGAATTATGTTGGTTCCTTTTAAAAAAATCAGTTGTCTTTATATGTGTGGATTCATTTTTAAACTCTTAGTTCCATTGATAAATATATTTATCTCAAAAAATATATATATATTTATCTCAGTGCTAATTCCACAGTCTCATTTCTTATATCTTTTATAGTAAGTCCCGAAATCATGTAGTGTTAAGTCTTTTCTAAGTCCTTTACATTTTTTTTTTCTTGGCTGTGCTGTGCAGCTTGTGGGATTTTAGTTCCCCAACCAGGTATTGAACCTGGGCCATGGCAATGAAAGGGCCGAGTTGTAACCACTGGAATGCCAGGGAATTCCCTCCATATTCATTTTGGAATCAGCTTGTCAATTCTACAAGAAAGCTTTCTGGGATTGTGTAGAATCTGTAGCTCAGTTTAGGAAGTATAGACATCTCAGTATTGAATCTTTTAAGTAATGAACATGATGTAGCTCTTCATTTTTTTAGGTGTTTTAGAAATTTCTCTCAATAATGTTTAGTAGTTTTCAGTGTAGGGGTTTTTCACAATCTTTATTAAATTAACTCCCAAGTACTTTATGTTTTTTGATGCTATTGTAAATGCTGTTTTTTTAAAAATTTCATTTTCCAGTTTTTTGTTGCTAGTGTATAGAAATACAGGTGATCTTTATCTGTTGATCTTATATCTAATGAGTTTGCTCAATTCACTTACCATTTTTATGTGTGTTTTTTAACTGATTCCTTAGAGTTTTTTATGAAGAGTAATCATATTGTTTGTGAATAGAGACAGCTTTACTTTTTCCTTTGCAATCATCATGCCTTTTATTTATTTTTCTTGTTTTATTTCACTAGCTATGACCTGTAGTACAATATTGAATAGAAGAGAACAGATATCCTTGCTTCATCCCTGATCTTTGGAGGGAATGTATTATTGCAAATATTTTCTCTCAACCTGTTTCTCCTTTTCTTTTTCAAACTATGTTCTTTTTTATTCACTGTGAAAATTTACATAAAGTAAATAACTGTTTATTCTACAGTTCTATGAGTTTTGACAGTTGCCAACAGTTGTGTAACCGTCACCATAATAGATACTACAGAACAGTTCCATTGCCCTCAAAAATTACATTGCTGCTACTTTGTAGTCAGCCCCTCGCAACCACTTTGCTATCCTCTATCTCGAGTAGTTTTGCCTTTTCTGGAATGTTATATAAATGGAATTATATAGCATATAGCCTTTAAAAATTTTTTAAAAATTTATAATATAACTTAAATGTGTACAAATATAAAACTACTATGAATGCCTTATACTTACAGTTTTAATTTAAGTATAAAACAAACATGAAATTCTAATAAAACCAGAAAGCCAACATATTTCAAATGAACAGTATTAATTTAATTGGAAGGATATTAACTGCAACTGAAATCACCACTGTTGGTTTGATACTAGAGAGTTCTGTTTCTCCTACCTCTCTTTTAGGCCTGCTGTTACTGAGTGGCATTAAAAATGTTGAGCTGGCTGTGTGGTTTGAGGTAATCACTTCACATTTAAGGCCAAATTGCCAACGAGTAATCCATGAAAGTCTTTTAACAGGGCATTTCTTGATACTTAGAAAGCTCTCTTGTTTGATTGAAGTTAAGGGTGGTGGTATTGAAATCTGCATATAGTGTCTGTTAAACCCACTTATAGGGACTTCCCTGGCAGTCCAGTGGTTAAGACTCTGCACTCCCACTGCAGGGGGCGTGGGTTCGATCCCTGGTCGGGGAAGTAAGATCCCACATGCCTTGCAGCACAGCCAAAAAAGGAAAAACACCAAAGCCACTTATAATGGGAATCAGGAATTTGGCACAGAGGTGGGCTTTGCTCAGTTCACAGATACGCTGACAACATGAACATGGTCCCAACTGCTAAGAGGCAGTAGGACATAGCCTCTTGAGTTTGACTTCTTTTGATGTTGCATGCATTGATAATTCAGTCCTTTTATTGTTGAGCAGTATTCTATGGTTTGGATGTACAGTTTGTTTATAATCCACCAGTTGAAGGACACCTGAATCATTTCTAGTTTTGAGCGATAATGAATAAAATTGCTATAACTTCATGTACAATTGTCTGTGAACATAAGTTCTTGGGTAGATAACTAGGAGTTTGATTGCTGGGTCATATAGTAAGTATATATTTAACTTTGTAAGAAACTGCTAAACTCTTTCGTAAAGTGGATGTATAACATTTTGAGTTCCTACCAGCACATTCCTTTTCCAGTTTTCTGCATCCTTGTTGATACTTGGTATTGCCAAATGTTTATTTAGGTATTATAGGTGTATCTCACTGTCATTTAAAAAAAATTTTTATTGGAGTATAGTTGCTTTACAATGTTGCGTTAGTTTCTACTGTACAGCAAAGTGAATCAGCTATACGTATACATATATCCCCTCTTTTTTGGATTTCCATCCAATTTAGGTTACCACAGAGCATTGAATAGAGTTCTCTATGCTACACAGTAGGTTCTCATTAATTATCTATTTTATACATAGTATCAGTAGTGTATATATGTCAATCCCAATCTCCCAATTCATCCTACCTACTCCCGCAACCCCTTGGTATCCATACGTTTGTTCTCTACGTCTTTGTCTCTATTCTGCTTTGTAAATGCGATTGTCTATACCAATTTTTTCAGATTACATATATATACGTTAATATACGATACTTGTTTTTCTGACTTACTTCACTGTGTATGACAGTCTCTAGGTCCATCCACATCTGTACAAATGACCCAATTTTGTTCCTTTTTATGGCTGAGTAATATTCCATTGTATATCTGTACCACATCTTCTTTATCCATTCCTCTGTTGATGAACATTTATGTTGTTTCCATGTCATGGCTATTGTAAATAGTGCTGCAGTGAACATTGGGGCGCACGTGTCTTTTCGAATTATGGTTTTCTCTGGATATATGCCCAGGAATGGGATTGCTGGGTCACATGGTAGTTCTATTTTTTAGTTTTTTAAGGAACCTCCATACTGTTCTCCACAGAGGCTGTATCAATTTACATTCCCACCAAAAGTGCAAGAGGGTTCCATTTTTTCCACACCCTCTCCAGCATTTATTGTTTATAGATTTCATGATGATGGCCATTCTGACTGGTGTGAGGTGATATCTCGTAGTTTTGATTTGCCTTTTTCTAATTATTAGTGATGTTGAGCATCTTTTCATGTGCCTCTTGGCCATCTCCATATCTTCTTTGGTGAAATGTCTCTTTAGGGCTTCTGCCCATTTTTAGATTGGTTTGTTTGCTTTTGATATTGAGATATATGATCTGTTTGTATATTTTGCAGATTAATCCTTTGTTACTTCTTTTTTTAATTAAAAAAATTTAATGTAATTATTGATGTGGTTGACATTAGAGCTACCATTTTATTATTATTTTATCATTCAAATTTTATTTTTTAAAACAGCAATTTCTTATTAGTTATCTATTTTATACATATTAGTGTATATATGTCAATCCCAATCTCCCAATTCATCTCACCACCACCTACCTCCTCGCCACTTTGCTCCCTTGGTGTCCATACGTTTCTTCTATACATCTGTGTCTCTATTTGTGCCCTGCAAAACGTTTTATCAGTACCATTTTTCTAGGTTCCACATATATGCATTAATATATGATTTTTGTTTTTTTCTTTCTGACTTAACTTCACTCTCTATGACAGTCTCTAGATCCATCCACATCTCTACAAATGACCCAATTTCGTTCTGTTTTATGGCTGAGTAATATTCCAGTGTATATATGTACCACATCTTCTTTATCCATTCGTCTGTCGATGGGCATTTAGGTTGCTTCCATGGGGTGCATGTGTCTTTTCGAATTATGGTTTTCTCTGGGTGTATGCCCAGTAGTGGGATTACTGGGTCACATGGTAGTTCTATTTTTAGTTTTTTAAAGAACCTCCATACTGTTCTCCATAGTGGCTGTATCAATTTACATTCCCACCAACAGTGCAAGAGGGTCCCCTTTTCTCCACACCCTCTCCAGCATTTGTGGTTTGTAGATTTTCTGGTGATGCCCATTCTGACTGGTGTCAGGTGATACCTCATTGTAGTTTTGATTTGCATTTCTCTAATATTAGTGATGTTGAGCAGCTTTTTTCATGTGCTTCTTGGCCATCTGTATGTCCTCTTTGGAGAAATGTCTATTTAGGTCTTCTGCCCATTTTTTGATTAGGTTGTTTGTTTTTTTAATATTGAGCTGCATGAGCTGTTTATATATTTTGGAGATTAATCCTTTGTCCATTGATATGTTTGCAAATATTTTCTCCCATTCTGAGGGTTGTCTTTTCGTCTTGTTTGTAGTTTCCTTTGCTTTGCAAAAGCTTTTAAGTTTCATTAGGTCCCATTTGTTTGTTTTTATTTCCATTACTCTAGGAGGTGGATCAAAAAAGATCTTGCTGTGATTCTGTGATTTATGTCAAAGAGTGTTCTTCCTATGTTTTCCTCTAAGAGTTTTATAGTGTCTGGTCTTACATTTAGGTCTCTAATCCATTTTGAATTTATTTTTGTGTATGGTGTTAGGGAGTGCTCTAATTTCATCTTTTACATGTAGCTGTCCAGTTTTCCCAGCACCACTTGTTGAAGAGACTGTCTTTTCTCCATTGTATATCCTTGCCTCCTTTGTCATAGATTAGTTGATCATGGGTGTGTGGGTTTATCTCTGGGCTTTCTATCGTATTCCATTGATCTTTGTTTCTGTTTTTGTGCCAGTACCATATTATCTTGATTACTGTAGCTTTGTAGTCTAATCTGAAGTCAGGGGGTCTGATTCCTCCAGCTCCATTTTTTTCCCTCGAGACTGCTTTGGCTCTTTGGGGTCTTTTGTGTCTCCATAGAAATTTTAAGATTTTTTGTTCCAGTTCTGTAAAAGATGCCATTGGTAATTTGATAGGGATTGCATTGAATCTGTAGATTGCTTTGGGTAGTGTAGTCATCTTCACAATATTGATTCTTCCAATCCAAGAACATGGTATATCTCTCCATCTGTTTGTGTCATCTTTGGTTTCTTTCATCAGTGTCTTATAGTTTTCTGCATACAGGTCTTTTGTCTCCTTAGGTAGGTTTATTCTTAGGTATTTTATTCTTTTTGTTGCTATGGTGAATGAGATTATTTCCTTAATTTCTCTTTCTGATCTTTCGTTGTTAGTGTATAGGAATGCAGGAGATTTCTGTGCATTAATTTTGTATCCTGGAACTTTACCAAATTCATTGATTAGCTCTGGTAGTTTTCTGGTAGCATCTTTAGGATTCTCTATGTATAGTATCATGTCATCTGCAAACAGTGACAGTTTTACTTCTTCTTTTCCAATTGATATTCCTTTTATTTCTTTTTCTTCTCTGACTGCTGTGGCTAGCACTTCTAAAACTATGTTGATTAATAGTGGTGAGAGTGGACATCCTTGGCTTGTTCCTGATCTTAGAGGAAATGCTTTCAGTTTTTCACCATTGAGAATGATGTTTGCTGTTGGTTTGTCATATATGGCCTTTCTTATGTTGAGGTAGGTTCCCTCTATGCCCACTTTCTGGAGAGTTTTTATCATAATTGGGTGTTGAATTTTGTCAAAAGCTTTTTCTGCATCTATTGAGATGATCATATGGTTTTTATTCTTCAATTTGTTAATATGGTGTATTGCATTGATTGATTCGCATATATTGAAGAATCCTTGCATCCCTGGGATAAATCCCACTTGATCATGGTGTATGATCCTTTTAATGTGTTGTTGGATTCTGTTTGCTAGTATTTTGTTGAGGATTTTTGCATCTATATTCATCAGTGATATTGGTCTGTAATTTCCTTTTTTTGTAGTATCTTTGTCTGGTTTTTGTATCAGGGTGATGGTGGCTTCATAGAATGAGTTTTGGAGTGTTCCTTCCTCTGCAAGTTTTTGCAAGAGTTTGAGAAGGATGGGTGTTAGCTCTTCTCTAAATGTTTGGTAGAATTCACCTGTGAAGCCATCTGGTTCTGGGCTTTTGTTTGTTGGAAGATTTTTTTTTTTTTTTTTTTTGCGGTACGCGGGCCTCTCTCTGTTGTGGCCTCTCCCGTTGCGGAGCACAGCCTCCGGATGCGCAGGCCCAGCGGCCATGGCTCACGGGCCCATCCGCTCCGCGGCATGTGGGATCTTCCCGGACCGGGGCACGAACCCGTGTCCCCTGCATCGGCAGGCGGACTCTCAACCACTGCGCCACCAGGGAAGCCCTTGGAAGATTTTTAATTACAGTTTCAATTTCATTACTTGTGATTGGTCTGTTCATATTTTCTATTTTTTCGTGGTCCAGTCTTGGAAGGTTATGCCTTTCTAAGAGTTTGTCCATTTCTTCCAGGTTGTCCATTTTATTGTCATAGAGTTGCTTGTAGTAGTCTCTTATGATGATTTGTATTTCTGTGGTGTCTGTTATAATTTCTCCATTTTCATTTCTAATTTTATTGATTTGAGTCCTCTCCCTCTTTTTCTTGATGAGTCTGGCTAAAGGTTTATCAATTTTGTTTATGCTCTCAAAGAACCAGCGTTTTTTTTTTTTTTTTTTGGCGGTATGCGACTCTCTCACTGTTGTCGCCTCTCCTGTTGCAGAGCACAGGCTCTGGACGCGCAGGCTCAGCGGCCATGGCTCATGGGCCCAGCCGCTCCGCAGCCTGTGGGATCTTCCTGGACCGGGACACGAACCTGTGTCCCCTGCATCGGCAGGCGGACTCTCAACCACTGCGCCACCAGGGAAACCACAGAGAACCAGCTTTTAGTTTTATTGATCTTTGCTGTTGTTTTCTTTGTTTCTATTTCATTTATTTCTGCTCTGATCTTTATGATTTCTTTCCTTCTGCTAACTTTGTGTTTTGTTTGTTCCACTTTCTGTAGTTCCTTTAGGTATAAGGTTAGATTGTTTATTTGAGATTTTTCCTGTTTCTTGACGTAGGCTTGTGTTTCTGTAAACTTCCCTCTTAGAACTGCTTTTGCTGCATCCCATAGGTTTTGGATCGTCGTGTTTTTGTTGTAATTTGTTTGTAGGTATTTTTTGATTTCGTCTTTGATTTCTTCAGTGATCTTTTGGTTCTTTAGTAGCATATTGTTTAGCCTCCGTGTGTTTGTGTTTTTTACGGTTTTTTTCTCCGTAATTGATTTCTAATCTCATAGTATCGTGGTCAGAAAAGATGCTTGATACGATTTCAGTTTTCTTAAATTTACCAAGGGTTGATTTGTGACCCAAGATGTGATCTGTCCTGGAGAATGTTCCATGTGCACTTCAGAAGAAAGTGTATTTTGCTGCTTTCGGATGGATTGTCCTATAGATATCAATTACGTCTATCTGGTTTAATGTGTCATATAAGGCTTGTGACTCCTTATTAGTTTTCTTTCTGGATGATCTATCTGTTGGTGTAAGTGTAGTGTTGAAGTCCCTCACTATTGTGTTACTGTCGATTTCCACTATTTTGGCTGTCAGCATTTGCCTTATGTATTGAAGTGCTTCTGTGTTGGGTGCGTACATATTTACAATTGTTATATCCTCTTGGATTGATCCCTTTATCATTATGTTGTGTCCTTTGTTGTAACAGTCTTTATTTTAAAGTCTATTTTGTCTTATATGAGTATTGCTACTCCAGCTTTCTTTTGATTTCTATTTGCATGGAATATCTTTTTCCATCCCCTCACTTTCAGTTTGTATGTGTCCCTAGGTCTGAAGTGGGTGTTTTGTGGGCAACATATATACAGATCTTGTTTTTATATTCATTCAGCCACTTTGTGTCTTTTGGTTGGAGCATTTAATCCATTTACATATAAAGTAATTATCAATATGTATGTTCCTGTTACCATTTTTTAAATTGTTTTGGGTTTGTTTTTGTAGGTCTTTTTCTTCTCTTGTGTTTCCTACCTAGAGAAGTTCTTTTAGCATTTGTTGTAAAGTTGGTCTGGTGGTGCTGAATTCTCTTAGCTTTTGCTTGTCTGTAAAGCTTTTGATTTCTCTGTGAGATCTGAGTGAGAGCCTTGCTGGCTAGAGTAATCTTGGTTGTAGATTTTTCCCTTTCATCACTTTAAATATATCCTGTCACTCTCTTCTGGCCTATAGAGTTTCTGCTGAAAGATCAGCTGATAACCTTGCATGGATTCCCTTGTATGTTATTTGTTGTTTTTCCCTTGCTGCTTTTAATATTTTTTCTTTGTATTTAATTTTTGATAGTTTGATTAATATGTGTCTCAGCATTTTTCTCCTTGGGTTTATCCTGCCTGGACTCCCTGCGCTTCCTGGACTTGATTGACTATTTCCTTTCCCATGTTAGGAAAGTTTTCAACAATAATCTCTTCACATTTTTTTCAGACCCTTTCTCTTTCTGTTCTTCCTCTGGGACCACTATAATTCGAATGTTGGTGCGTTTAATGTTGTCCCAGTGGTCTCTGAGGCTGTCTTCAATTCTTTTCATTCTTTTTTCTTTATTCTGCTCCTTGGCTGTTATTTCCACCATTCTATCTTCCAGGTCACTTATCCGTTCTTCTGCCTCAGTTATTCTGCTATTGATTCCTTCTATTTTGTTTTTTAATTTCAGTTATTGTGTTGTTCATCACTGTTTGTTTGTTCTTTAGTTTTTATAGGTCTCTGTTAAACATTTCTTGTATTTTCTCCATTCTGCTTCCAAGATTTTGGGTCATCTTTACTATCATTACTCTGAATTCTTTTCATGTGGACTGCCTATTTCCTCTTCATTTGTTTGGTCTGGTGGGTTTTTACCTTGCTCCTTCATCTGCTGCGTATTTCTGTGTCTTCTCTTTTGTCTAACTTACTGTGTTTGAGGTCTCCTTTCCGCACGTTGCAGGGTCATAGTTCCTCTTGCTTCTGTTGTCTGCCCCCAGTGGGTGAGTTTGGTCCAGTGACTTGTTTAGGCTTCCTGGTGGGAAGGACTGGCGCCTGCGTTTTGGTGGGTGGAGCTGGATCTTTTCCCTGTGATGGACAGGGCTGTGTCAGGTGGTGTGTTTTGGGGTGTCTGTGGCCTTAGTACGACTTTAGGCAGCCTGTCTGCTGATGGTTGGGTTTGTGTTCCTGTCTTGTTTGTTGTTTGTCGTGGGGTGTCCAGCAGTGGAGCCTGCAGGCAGTTGGGTGGAGTCGGGTCTTGGAGTTGAGATGGAGACTCCCGGGAGAGCTCTGGGGCCAGGAATTCTCTGGCATTCCAGTTTCCTGGGCTCGGCACTCCCACGTCAGAGGCTCAGGCCTGACCCCCTGCCTGGAAACCAAGACCCCGCATGCCACACAGCTCAGCAAAAATGGGGGAAAAAAAAAGAAAAGAAAAAAGAAAGAAATAAAAGGGTAGGAAGAAAACAAATGAAAACAAACAGACATACGAAACTCGGGACAAATAGCAAAGACAAAAACAAGCAAGAAGCAACAGCAACAATTAAAAAGGAAGAAACAAACAAAGGAAGAGACAAACAAAACCCCAAATGGTAAAAGTAAAACCAAACAGAAACAAAAATAATCACACACACACACACACACACACACACACACACACACACACACACACACACGTACAAAATAAGAAACCAAAACATAAAACAGAGAAAATGAAAAAGAACAGCCAGACCAACAAAAGAATCCCAAAACAAAATTAAACAATTAAAAGCAAAACTAACCAGAAAAACAAAAACAAAAGCAGAATGCAAATTGAAGGAAAAAGCAAGGAATACAAAACAAACACACAAAAACAATAAATAAAAGTTAAATAGCACAAAGAAAAAAAAAGCAAGTTAAAAACACAGAACAACAAAAAAGTAATGTAGAAATAGAAAAAATATATTATAAATTTAAAAAACTAAATAAAAACAAATAATAAAATATACAGGACAAAACAAAACATTAAAAAAATAGTAATAATTATATTTTCCTGGGGTCTCAACTGTCAGTGTCCTTGCCCTCACCTTGAGTCACAGCCAACCTCTGTATCCCCAGGCCACCCTCCAAAACCTCTAGGTAGGTTTCTGGTCTCTCTCTGGGTACTGGGGGACAGCTAGGACTCTGACATGGCCCAACTCTTGGGTGTACTAGTCCCCAAAGTCCATAGCTGCTAGCACTAGACTGGTTTCTGTTCTGGGAACACTCGTTGTCCGTTCAGATATTTCATAGATGGAGGATTTACCAAGACGATCGCGGGGATTTAACGTGCAGTTTGTGTAGCTGCACGGAAAGATTTTTGTTCCTCTTCTTTAGTCGCCCCGCCCCTGGGGCTCAGCTGTGGTTTTAACCCCACCTTTGCGTGTGTGCCACCCACCGGAGTCTGCTTCCGAGGCTGCCTTGGAGCCCTCAGGTCTGCTCTGGTGAGGACAGGGCGCGGAGGTGGCATGACTGCCTGGGTCTTGGGGGCCCTGGCAGCGACAGGTACGCAGGAAAACTGGTGGCCACGGGCATGAGAGATCTGGCCCTAGTGGGAGCCTTTCCTAGCGCCTGGTGACCGGCATGAGAAGGTCAGTTCTGGCAGCTTTTCCTAGCGCCTGTTGGGGCAGGGGTCAGTGCGTGGGGAGAGAGAGGCTGCTGTGGTGGTTCCACCCACTGCACGTCATTCAACAGTGGTGCCTTGCTTCTATGGCAGTTTGGGTTTCCTTCATAAGTGTCCCGGTTGCTGATTTCCTCCCTCCTGTCCCCTCAGGCTGTCTCCTTGCAGCCAACAGCAGTTCTCCCCCCAGGTTTGCTTTCTAATCCCCATGTTGCAGCTCTCAGCCCCCGTGTGAACTGGCAGACACACGTCCCAGTCTGGGGCACACAGGCCTGTGGCACTGACCATCTGTGTAGGTCTCACTCTGTCCCGTCTGCTACAGACCAGCCATTTCATCCTCCTCTGACAGCCTCAGATGTTCGCCTTCTGTCCCAAGTGATTTCCCCATCAGTGAGGGGGCTTCCCCGGATGCGGGAACCTCTGTGCTTCAGCTCCCCTGAGGGGCACAGATCCTGTCCCACTTTTTCTCCTCTTATTTTTCCCTTCTTACTTTCATCCTACCCGGTTATGCAGGGGTGTTTCTTGTTGTTTCTGGTGTCCGAGGTCTTCTGCTAGTGTTCAGCCGGTGTTCTTTGAGAATTGTTCCATCTGTAGATGTATTCTTGATGCTTTTGTGGAGAGAGATGAACTACACGTCCTTCTACTCCGCCGCCATCTTGGTTTCTCCTCATTGTTGTCTTAATTTGCGCTTCTCTAATGATTTAATGATGTTGAACATGTTTTCATGTATAAATAAGCATGGCAGAAATGCCATCTGTAACAGTTTCTTTTGAAGAGCAGAAGGTTTTACTTTTGCTGAGGTCCAATTTATCTGTTTTTTTCTTTTATGGTTAGTGCTTTTTGTGTTCTGAAAACTCTGGCACTCATTCATTTTGATCTCTCATTAAACGCTATGGTTCCTTTAAATAATTAAACTACTAGAGAGTAAATCCTAAGAGTTTTTATCACAAGGAAAAACACTTTTTTTTTTCTATTCATTTAATTTTGTTTCTGTGTGAGATGATGGATGTTCACTAAAACTATTGTGGTGATCATTTCATGATATATGTAAGTCAGATAATTATGCTGTATACCTTAAACTTATAAGTGCTATATGTCAATTATATCTCAATAAAATTGTAAGAAGAAAATAAAATAGTTAAACTACTGGTATGGGGAATACTTTGTCTGTACAGCCTTTGACTGATAATAGAATCTTCACACACCAGGAGTTGACCATTTCAGAAGGGAAGAGTAATTCTCCATCCACTATAGCTGCACTTCTTTTTTCCAGATATCTGTGATATGGGGACAACCACTTATTTCCAAGCCTTTTTTGAAAAAAAAAATCATTTACTTTCCTTTTGTATTGGTGAAGTATAAAGGAAGAATATATTGTAAATCAGTTCCTCTGAAACTACACAATTACTGGTGCCCCTAGATTTTTAAGAAGGAACTTGTAACAAAGTTTAATTTTTGTTTTGTTTTGTTTTTCAGTGGTGGCATCAGCAAATTGATTTTCATACTACTTTCTTGAACCATTTGGCACGATTGGTGCCCGAAATTTATTTTGCTGAAATGGAACCAGACTTGGAAAAGCAGGAGGAGAATATACAAATGTCAATAGTCACTCCACTGGAATGGTACTTATTTGGAGAAGATCCAGATATTTGCTTAGAGAAATTGAAGCACAGTGGAGCATTTCAACTCTGTGGGAAGGTTTTCAAAAGTGGAGAGACAACATATTCTTGTAGGTAAGATTTAGAAATGTACAGGATTGGTTATAATAACAACTTGGTGTTCTGTATGTATTTTATGATGTACCTTTCTTGGTATATTACTATTTATAATATATTTAATTCTACATAATTTACTTTGTTTTATTGTGCACTATAAGTTTGTTTTTGCTAATACAGCTTGTTTCTAAATATATGACTTAAACAGTTCTCTCACTTTTTCTTCCTGTTCTGCAGAAGTATATAAGTGATATATTTTTGCCTTGTTTATAACATAGTCCATACACCCTTATCTGAAACTCTTGGCGCCACATGTATTTCAGAATTCTGAATACTTCCCTAGTGGAGTCAGGTCAGGATCCTGTAATCAAACAGAGCATTTCTGTAAGAAACCTATGACTGTTCACAGCAAGTGGTATAAATAAAGTCTATAGTCCCTTGTCATTTCAGGTCATTTTTCCGCCACCAGGTGAGATTTGGTATCAGAGGGTTGTGGACCTGTAGGAGCATTTGTAATTTAGTTGGATAGAAGAGGCCAGTGGTAAGGAAACTGGAAACAGCTTTAGGCTTTTTTTTTGCCTTTTGTGAGAGAGATTGACTTAACACAGCATGGTAACACAGAGAACTTTTTTATTCTCTACTCCTGCCTGAAACTTTTAACTTTTAGATCTTAACAACACTTTTAGTTTTTCTTTCTTTCTTTTTTTTTTTTTTTTGCGGTACGCGGGCCTCTCACTGTTGTGGCTTCTCCTGTTGGGGAGCACAGGCTCCGGACGTGCAGGCTCAGCGACCATGGCTCACGGGCCCAGCCGCTCCGTGGCATGTGGGATCCTCCCGGACCGGGGCACGAACCCGTGTCCCCTGCATCAGCAGGCGGACTCTCAACCACTGCGCCACCAGGGAGGCCCTTTTCTTTCTTTTATTAGAGGTTGTTTAGGTTAGGAATGTGAAGTTTTAGATTTTATACAGAGAATTGTTTTTTGCTTCACTGTAATTCTAGGTTTGACTGGTTTATGTATAGTTAACAGTTGTGTAGAACATACTGCTTTTCTTTATTCTCTTCCTTTCTCAGGAAACAGTCAGCTTTAGTATTTTATTTCTATTTTGCTATATGACAGTAAGTTTCATTTATCTTGTTATATATTTTTAGCTGAAGCCTGGTCAATTTCAGCTAAAGCATAGTAGATATTTGTAGACCTCATTTCTCCAAAAGGGTCATGGAGGCATTTTTAATTGTCACAGCTAGGGGAATGGTACTGGCATCTAGTGGGTAGAGACCAGGGTTGCTGCTTAAACATCCTATGGCACACGGACAGTCACCTATATAATTATTAGGTGATTCAGTTCAAAATAATAATTATTCAGTTCAAAATGTCAGTACTGCTGAGGTTGACAAATCCTGCTCTGAATAGGTTAGTAGATGATATTATATTTTAGAGGCTATTATTAGTCAGTTTTTACTTATTAGCCTATAAAAATTCATTTTTAAAACTGCCGAATTCCATCTCTTCAACTTTTCTAAATAAATATTTTAAAAATTAATTTTGCACTTTGCACTAATATATATTATTGTTAATGTTTCCTTGAAAGTATTAAATAAAATTTTACATTTTAGAAGTTTTTATTAGGAAAGAGATTAAGAGAGATTGAATTTAATTTATTCAGTAAATATTCATTGAATACCTGTTGTGTGCCAGGCACTGATCTACATGCTTGGGACATATCATTATAATAAAATAAATTAAAATCCTTTAATTTATGTTGCTTACATTCTAATGAATTTTGTCTTTAACCAAGCCTCATTTACCAGTGAACAATCAGTGTCTGTAAAATACATTCATAACTGTAATAGGGTAAGATGATGCAGAGAATGAAAAAAAGCTGATGATTTGTCAGAAAACTAATTTTGGTATATGTGCTACCAAATGGAGCACCAGAAAATGAATTTTTTTTTGAATTTTATTTATTTTTTATACATCAGGTTCTTATTAGTTATCTATTTTATACATATTAGTGTATATATGTCAATCCCAATTCATCACACCACCCCTACCACCCCCAACTTTCCCCCCTTTGTGTCCATATGTTTGTTCTCTACATCTGTGTCTCTATTTCTGCCTTGCAAACCAGTTCATCTGTACCATTTTTTAGATTCCACATATATGCATTAATATACAATATTTGTTTTTCTCTTTCTGACTTACTTCACTCTGTATGACAGTCTCTAGGTCCATCCGTGTCTCTACAAATGACCCAATTTCGTTCCTTTTTATGGCTGAGTAATATTCCACTGTATATATGTACCACAACGTCTTTATCCATTCGTCTGTCAATGGGCGTTTAGGTTGCTTCCATGACCTGGCTATTGAAAATAGTGCTTCAGTGAACATTGGGGTGCACGTGTCTTTTTGACTTTAAAGTTTTTATTGAATTTGTTAACAATACTGCTTCTGTTTTATGTATTGGTTTTTTGGCCACAAGGCATGTGGGAATCTTAGCTCCCCGATCAGGGATTGAACCCACACCCCCTGCCTTGGAAGGTGAAGTCTTAACCACTGGACTGCCAGGGAAGTCCCTGGAATTCAGTTTTTAAAGTATTTTCATAATCAGTTTGTGCATGATATAGGAAATTCATTCACATTATTTTATAGTCATACCTTGAGCATCAGCAGGAGTCATGTAAATTTTGGAGTCTGATTTTTAATCTTTTTCAGGGACTGTGCAATTGATCCAACATGTGTACTCTGTATGGACTGCTTCCAGAATAGTGTTCATAAAAATCATCGTTACAAGGTATGAAAATAGATGCCTAAAATCTCTAGATTGGCAGGAGTCTGATGGCCAGCTAGTCCAAATTCCTGACTAGTACTTGAGTTCCTGCTGTAACAGACCTGATTTGTGAACCTTTAGCTCTGGTTAAACATATCATGTGATAAGACATCTACTACTTCAAGATGCAGCTCCTTACAATTTTTTAATTTTTGAGATACATCATTTTTATGCAGAAGATTGTATAAAGCATATGAACAGCTTAAAGAATAACTATAAAATGAACACCTGTGTAACCACTACTTAGGTCAAGAAATGAGACATTTCCAGCTCTCAGTGGCCTCCCATTTGTTCCTTCTGGATCACCATCCTTCTCTCCTCCTTTGTGATAATCTCTCTCTCCTGTGTTTTGTGATAATGGTTTCCTTGATTTCCCTTTTAGCTTATCACCCAAATCATATTGAATGGTTCTGTTTTTGAATTCTGTACAGATGGAGTCATTCTGTATCTTTTTCTTGTTGAGTAGCTTTCACTCGGCATTAAGTATATACTTATATATATATACGCATATATATATTTTGTCCATTTACCTTATAGGGTTTAATAATCCATATTGTCTTTATTCATTGTACTGTATATAGATATGTAGATTGTTTCCAATTTGGGACTGTTATTGTATTAAAACAATTCTGCTGTGGACATTCTTATTTGTGTATTTTGGTACACATGTACAGGAGTTTATCCAGGGTATATATCTGGAATAGAATTGCTGAGTTCTAGGGTATATCTTAAGTCATAGTAGATAGTGTTTTCCAAAGTGGTTATACCAACACACACTTACAAGATTTGGTGTTGCTAGTCTTTTAAATTTTAGCCAGTTTGGTGGGTATATAATGGTATCACATGGTGGTCTTAGTTTAATTTTCTTAATTAGTAGTGAGGTTGAGGGATTTGCCTCTCCTGTGACATCTTCAGACAACTTTGTTATTTTGAGCTGAAATGTATTTTTCAAGTAACAGTATTGGTTCTGTGCTCTGGGCTTGGGCAGATATAATAATTGATGTTTCTCTTTGTACATATAATATGCCGAAGGTCCCATGTAAATGTAAATAACATCTTAAAGTTATGTAGACTATTTCTTCCATAGAGCTGAAAGTGTGGTTCATGTTTTTAGACTGGCTTCAACATTAGTGCTTCTATCTCAGGAAATGATAAGCTATAGATATATGTTATATATATATATGTATTTTTATTATTGTGCAAAAGAAAAAACATGAGGAGCCTATCATATAGTGTGGTTAAAATGTTTTCCTAACATTGCAAAGCTAATCAGTGATGGAATTTACAAAGTTGATCATTGGTTAATTTCGTATTTCCCAGTCGTCTCCATTTATTATAGTTTTTTCCTTATGTTGGAGAACTCAAGAAAGGATGCCAGAAGTAGAGACAATGAGGAAGTTGTTAATTTCTTCTTAGTTTTACTCTGGGATGTTAAGGGGGAGAGATGCTGAAGTCTCAAGGCCAGAGTTTTCCAGTTGCCAGACTTTGGGATTTTGTGGTCCAGTATAATTTCACAAGACTTGGGTAAGACATAGGGTTTTCAAATTTTTATTTGGCTAGGGAAGTTCAATTTTAATTTTAAAAAGAGCACATGAACAGCAACCAAAAAATACCTACCATCTCCTATCATTTTATGAAGAAAAAGAAAATTTAATTCCAAGAAAGTAGGATAATCTCAGACTAAAGAGCAGGTCTTTAGATTGCATACATGTAGCTCTGTTAAAGAGCTCATCACATTCCTTATTCCTTCCTTTTCTGATTTTCCGTGGACTGGTAAAACTTGTCTGTTAAATTTTAGGAACTTCTTCACTAAGCTACCTTCGAGTATTGAAAGTTTACCAGTCTACACTGCCACCACAAAGCACTCTTTTATGAAGCATGCTTAGGTTTATCATCTTTAGGTTTTTGCAGAGCTCTTCTTGTAGAGGGTGCGTACACAGCTTACTCAGGAACCTTTGAGTTTTCAGAAGGATGGGCTGTTATGTAACTAATAAAAAATTATGTTCATAAGCTTTTAAAAATATTACCCTTCAAAAGTGAGTGTGAAGAGAACAGAAGACTTTTGGTGGGAGAATAATTTGGTAGAGTCTTTCTGGAATACCTATTATGTGTGGTGAAATTTTTAAAGAAAAGTGAGGGAATGACTAATAAATACAATTCACGTAATAGTAACCTCCAGGGCAAGTGGATGATCACAGAGGGAACATCATCAGTATTAATATTCTCTTGTGTTAGATGCTGGATCATTTTATTATTATACTTTGTAACTTGCCTATATATTGTGTATATTCTTTTTATAATAAAAAACATAATAAAAGAAAAAATGAAGCCATTTAAAAAAAAGATGAGAAGAAATAAGAAGGGATCTGTGTTGCTGCAGAGAAGGGGAAGAAAAGAATAACGATGGGGATGCAGACCCAAGATCAGGTACTATGTGAAGAAAGCACCAAGAAAAACCTTTTGTCACAGAATAGCACAGAACAACTTTTGCAGTCCCCGGCACCACAGAGGAAGTGGGGCTGCTGCACAGAGATGGCATGGCAACTCTGTCCAGACCTGCTCCACCATGTCCAAGTTTTCCTTTAAAGTCACGCTGCTGTCTGCCTTACGGAGTACTCAGTGTTCCCAAAAGTACACCTTTCACAGCAGTCTTAAAGTCTGCAGCAGAAGAATGTAAAGTTCCTGCAGTGACATGTGCAGTTATTACCAACGATGAAATAGGAATAAATCCTGCACTGCTGGAAATGTTTTTCTGAAGCATGGTTCAGAACTGCGAATTAGGGAGTTCTCTGGTGGTCTAGCGGTTAGGACTCAGTGCTTTCACTGCTATGGCCCGAGTTCAGTCCCTGGTTAGGGAACTGAGATCCTGCAAGCCACACAGTGCGGCCAAAAAAAGAACTTTGAATTATTCTTAGAGATCGTGTTGGAAGTTCTGCTACTTGGAACATACGATTACCTTTCAGAATAAATATTGGTATTGTTGTTGTAAAATTGAAATCAGGCATTTAAAATACTGTGAAAACACCAATAGTTGATGAAATAATGAAAGGTGACTCTCCATCCCTTCTTGTTATTCACACTCTTCATGTGAAGAGAGAATGCTTCTGCGTTGCGGGTGTTATCACCACAGATCATAGTTCTATCATTGCTACCTCACAACACACACAGGTGTTTCATTTGGGGTAAATGGATTACCCAACTGTGTTTTATAACTGGAGGATGCTTCTGATAATTCTTTCTGAGAACATTTGGAAAATTAAAATTTATTGAGTCTTCCTATTTGTCTTTGAGTTAAACATTTAAAAAGGATTGCTGTTTGCTTGATAGCACCTGACTTGCAGACACAAAAATAGTTCGTCTTGATTATATATTGTTTATGATAAAAAATCATATCAATGAATACTTAACTATCTTAACTTTTTATTGTTTTTTTAAAAATTTTATTTTTGGCTGCATTGGGTCTTTGTTGCTGCGCGTGGGCTTTCTCTAGTTACAGTGAGTGGGGGCTGCTCTTTGTTGTGGTGCGTGGGCTTCTCATTGCAGTGGCTTCTCTTGTTGCGGAGCACGGGCTCTAGGTGCGCAGGCTTCAGTAGTTGTGGCTCGCAGGCTGTAGAGCGCAGGCTCAGTAGTTGTGGTGCGTGGGCTTAGTTGCTCTGCGGCATGTGGGATCTTCCCGGACCAGGGCTCGAACCCATGTCCCCTGCATTGGCAGGCGGATTCTTAACCACTGCGCCACCAGGGAAGCCCTGTTGAGGTTGTTTTTAAGTGTCAAACTTCATGTGTTCATATAAATTTTAATTTAATACCAAAGAGCCAAAAATTGAATTTTCCCTTATGTGTAAAACTTATATCCCATTCCAAAGAGTTTTCTCTGTGATCTTGCACAATCCAAGATGAGAATTGAAAGTAAAGTAGAGGCATAAAAAACAAGAAACAAAACAAAACAAAAACCTTTTGAGAACAGGAAAATAACAGATAAAAATTGGAGCTTTTTGTTCTGCTGTGTGTAATGTGACCCTTCTTTGTGATATCCAGCTTTTCAGTAGTTTATCCCTTAAAAAAAGCTACAGTAAGATAAATAAGGTCTGAGGATCTAATGTATTTAACATGGTGACTATAGTTGATAACACTGTATTATTGTATGATTGAAATTTGCTTAGAGAGTAGAACTTAAACATTCTTACATACACACAAAAAGGTAACCATGAAACAAGAAAGAATATACTGAAGTACTATCTTTAAAAAAACTTTCAGTAAACCTCTGCATTTTTATCCTCAAAATAAAAACACCCACTGTTTAAGATTATTATTATTATTTTTTTGGCTGCACCACGTGGTATGTGGGATCTTAGTTCCCCGACCAGGGATCGAATCTGTGCCCCCTGCAATGGAAACATGGAGTCTTAACCACTGTACTGCCAGGGAAGTCCCAAAGATTATTTTTAACTCCATAAATGTTTCCTTTTTGTTGTTAAATGAGAATAGTGAGTTACAAAAATAGTATATTCATACAGCTGTTTCCTCTAATCAGAAAAAAACAGTTTTCAAATGAAGCTTACAGAGTTGTAAAAGGAAGAATAAAATTCTCATGTTATACTTTTAAATGGAAAAAGCACAATATGTATAATTATGCATTCAATTTTTGGATTCAATTTTGCATTCAATTATGTTTCTTTTAGAACTTATTGGGTATATAATATTAAACCATAATATATTTTAACTGCTTACCTATTGGAGAATTTGTTCAGGTTTCAGTTTTTTTTAATTGTAAGCAATATTGCTATAAATATCTTTATATGTAAATCATTTTTCTATATGTAAGATTATTTTTTAGGCTAGGTTCTCAGAAGTGGAATTACTGGATTAAAAAATAGAGACCTTTCAGAGAATAAAAAGACAAGCCACAGACTGGGTGGAAGGCTTTGCAAAACATGTATCTGATAAAGGATTGTTATCCACTATATATAAAAAACTCTTAAAACTCAACAGTAAGAAAATGAACAACTCAGCTTTAAAAATGGGCAAAAGATCTGAAACAGACACTTCACCAAGAAGATACGTAAATGGCAATAAGCACACAAAAAGATGCAAAACATCATATGTCATTAGAGAATTACAAATTAAAACCATAGTGAGATACCACTACATACCTATTAGAATGGCAGAAATCCAAAATATTGACAATACCAAATGCTGGTGAGGATGTGGAGGAACAGGAACTCCTATTCATTGCTGGGTTGGGAATGCAAAACGATACAGCCACTTTGGAAGACAGTTTGGCAGTTTCTTATAGAAATAAATACACTGTAACCATATAATCCAGCAATCATGCTCCTTGGTATTTACCCAAATGAATTGAAAACTTATATCCACAAAAAACACACAAAAAACCTGCACAGAAATGTTTATGGCAGTTTTATTCATATTTGCTGAAACTTGGATGCAACCAAGATGTCTTTCAGTTGGTGAATGGGTGAAAAAACTTTGGTACGTTGATACAATGGAATTTTTAAAAAATGTTTTATTTATTTATTTTATTTTTATTTTTGGCTGCGTTGGGTCTTCGTTGCTGTGCGCAGGCTTTCTTTAGTTCCAGCGAGTGGGGGCTACTCTTCGTTGTGGTGCACGGACTTCTCAGTGTGGTGGCTTCTCTTGTTGCGGAGCATGGGCTATAGGGCACACGGGCTTCAGTAGTTGTGGCACACGGGCTCAGTAGTTGTGGCACACGGGCTCAGTAGTTGTGGCTCACGGGCTGTAGAGTGCAGGCTCAGTAGTTGTGGCACACAGGCTTGGTTGCTCCACGGCACGTGGGATCTTCCTGGACCAGGGCTCGAACCTGTGTCCCCTGCATTGGCAGGCAGAATCTTAACCACTGCGCCCACCACCAGGGAAGTCCTACAATGGAATATTATTCAGTGCTAAAAAGAAATGATCTATCAAGCTATGAAAAGATATGGCAGGACCTTAAATGCATGTTTCTAAATGAAAGAAGCCATTGTGAAAAGGCTATATACTGTATGGTTCCAGCTGTATGACATTCTGGAAAAGGCAGCACTATGGAGACAGTAAGAAGATCAGTGGATGCTGAGGCTGGGAGATGATGGTGGGAGGGATAGAGGGATGAATAGGTGGAGTACAGGGAATTTTTAGTGCAGTAAAACTACCCTGTGTGATACTGTAGTGGTGTATATACGTCATTATACATTTGTCAAGACCCCCAAAATGTACAACACAAAGAGAGAACCCAAATGTAAATTATGGACTTTAGTTAATGTATCAGGGACTTACTTCCCTGGTGGCACAGTGGTTAAGAATCTGCCTGCCAATGCAGGGGACACGGGTTCAAGCCCTGGTCCCAGAAGATCCCACATGGCACAGATCAACTAAGCCCGTGTGCCACAACTACTGAGCCCATGTGCCTAGAACCTGTGCTCCGCGACAAGAGAAGCCACTGCAGTGAAAAGCCCGCGTGCAGCAACTAAGAGTCAAAGCAGCCAAATATAAATTACTTAATTTAAAAAAAATAATGTATCAACATTGACTCCTCAATTGCAACAAATGTGCCACACTATTGCAAGATGTTCATAATAGGGGAAACTGTGGGTAGGGAAAAGGAGGGATATATGAGAACTCAGTATTTTCTGAGGTATAAAAATAACGATCAGGGTCTATTTTAACAGCCTGCTATAATCCTACATGATGAGAATTTGTATTCATATATTATCTTTGAAACACAACATTAAAAAAAATAATTTAGGCAATGCAATAAAACTTACCTTTTAAAAATTCAAATAATACAAAAGAATACAAATAAAAATTTTTGTTGCCTTTCTGTCCCATCATACTTTCTTTGTTAAACTGAACACAATTTAGTGCACATCCTTGCAGATCTTTATGCATGTACACTCATATATATATTTATATGTTTAGGAGGATGTTTGTGTGTGTACAAATGGGATCCTACTGTATATTTTGTTTTGCAACTTTTTTTTTTGGCCATGCTGCACAGTTTGCAGGATCTCAGTTCCCCGACCAGGGATTGAACCTGGGCCACAGCAGTGAAAGCCTGGAATCCTAACCACTAGGTCACCAGGGAACTCCCTGCAACTTGATTTTAACTTAATATATCATGGAGATAATTCTGTGTTGATATATATAATAACTCTTGCCTTATTTAATTGCTGCATGTATTCCTTTGTGGGAATATGTCATCAAATATTTAACCCATCACCCTTTTCTAGATAATTACACTGTTTCCAGCTTTCACTGATCAACAAATAATGGAACATACACATATACCTTTGTTTTAATATAAACCAGTGTATATATTAAAGAATGCTTGAGACTAGATTCTTAGAGGTAGATTTTCTGGATTGAAGGGTACATGCATTTAAAATTTTCATAGATTTTGCCAAATGTTTTTCCTGAATTGCTGTGTCAATTTACAGTCCCATTAAAAGGATATGAGGGGCTTCCCTGGTGGCGCAGTGGTTAAGAATCCACCTGCCAATGCAGGGGACATGGGTTCGAGCCCTGGTCTGGGAAGATCCCACATGCTGCGGAGCAACCAAGCCCACGCACCACAACTACTGAGCCTGCACTCTAGAGCTCGCTTGCCACAACTGCTGAAGTCCGCGCGCCTAGAGCCTGTGCTCCACAACAAAAGAAGCCACTGCAATGAGAAGCCCGTGCACTGCAACGAAGAGTAGCCCCCACTCGCCACAACCAGAGGGAGCCTGCGCACAGCAACAAAGACCCAACACAGCCAAAAATAAAAATAAAAAAAGGATATGAGAATGTTCTTTATCTACATCCCCAAAGTTTATTTAGTCAGTCTTTACTTTTTGCCAATCCGTTAGTCAAATAATCTCATTTTAATTTGCATTTCTATTACTAGTATTAACATCTTTTCATTTTTTAATTGTATGTTTAATTTCTTCTGTGTATTGCCTGTTTTTATCCTTAATTTTTCTTTTGCCTTTTTCTTACTGTTATATACGTTACAAATATTTTCTCTTACTATGCTTGTCTTTAATAATTTTTAAAGTCAGATTTTTTTGAGATATAATTTATATACAATAAAATCTACCCTTGTAAGTGTAGTTCCATGAGTTTTCACAGACATACAGTTCAGTAACCACCACAATAATCAATATATAAAACATATCATTCCCAGAAGTTCTCCCGTTTGCAGGCAGTCCTCTTGCCCACTTACCCCAGCTCCTGGCAGTCACTGATCAGTTTTCTGTCCCTATAGTTTTGGCTTTTCCAAATGTCATATAAGTGAAATCTATATATAGTATGTAGTGTTTCCTATCTGGTTATATTCACTTAGCATAGTGCCTTTGAGATCCTCTCATGTCTCAGCAGTTTGTTCCTTTTTATTGCTGAGTAGTATGCCGTTGTATGGATATGCCACAATATATTACCTGTTCATCAGTTGATGAATATTTGTCTTGTTTCCAGCTTTTAAATAAAGCTGTTACAAACATTCAAGTACATGTCTTTGTGTGGGCATATTTTTTAATTTTTCTTGGGTAACCTCAGGGTGATATTGCTGGATTATAAATTAAGTGTATTTTTTGACTGTATAAAATCTATTTTCTGTCTTTTAAACTTGATATATGCTATCATTTGCCTTACTGACATTTTAATTTATATGTTGTCAAATTTGCCAGATTTTTTTTTTTAATGCTTCTGGATTTTGTGCCTTGCTTCCATGGCATTCCCTATACTAAGGTTATGCTTTTACTTTCATTTGAAACAACTACATTTTTAGTAATCATGGATGAGTCTAGCATTCTTCAGTATATAAAATTGATTTGTATATTCTAATTTCTTTTGTTACTATTGTTCTAGTGATAATGTTTGTACTAATAATTTTTATAATGCCTTTAGTTCCTTTTTACTCCCTTATGTAACTTTTTATTATCTAGTCTGTCAGTTTTAATGCTATCTTTGACTCCCTCCTATTACCTATTTAATAGTTGATAATCTTATGTTGCCTTCTCTTTCCCTTCTCCCACTTTTTAGTTGTAGTCTTTCTGATTGTGAGATCATATAATGTTTACATTCTTCTATCCATGTATCTTTCAACACCCTTGATTTGTTCTTAGCGCTACAATTAAATACATAAAATGTTCGCCATCTGTCCTTTTTCTGAAGTTCCCCAGTCACTGCTTGGTCAGCTGAAGTGCATCCTCTAGGGGTCAGTAAACTACAGTTTGTGGGTCAAATCTGGCTCACCATCTGTTTTTGTATTGCCTGCAAGCTAAGCTTGGTTTTTATTCTTTTCTTCTTTTTTTTTTTCTTTTGGCTGTACCGCAAGGCATGCGGAATCTTAGTTCCCCAACCAGGTATCAAACCTGTGCCCCCTGAAGTGGAAGCGCAGAGTCTTAACCTCTGGACCTCCAGGGAAGTCCCTTAGCTTGGTTTTTATATTTTCAGATGGTTGGGAAAAAAGATGAGAAGAATAATATTTCATGATAAATGAAAATTATATGAAATTAAAATTTCAGTGCCTATAAATAAAGTCTCATTGGAATGTGGCTATGCTGGTTCATTTATTTATTGTCTGTGGCTGATGCTTCACTGCCAGAGCAGAATAGAGTAATTCAACAGAGATTCCATGGCCTGCAAAGACTAAAATATTTACTGTCTGTTCCTTTACACAGGAAGTTTGCTGATCACTGCTCAGGTAGATTCCTCAGGAAGGTCGCATGTATACTGTGTTTCTTAAGTTCTGACATGTTCAAAATTATATTATAGCTCGGCTGTAGACAGTATTCTTGGTTTGCAGTTTCTTTCCTTGAAAATGCTGCTCTGCTGTTGTCTTGCTTTATGTGTTGTTATTGAGAAGTCTGATGCCAGTCTAATTTTCTTGTGATTATGTTATTTCATCTTTTTGCCTAGGGCCTCAGGACTTTTATCTTTAAAATCCAGTAGTTTTAGGAGGGTATACTTTGGAGTTGATCATACTGAGTGAGTTTTCTCTTAGTCACTTTTGGCCGTTTGATTGTGTAGATTCAGGTCTTTTATTTCCAGGAAGTTTTCTTAGATTAAAGTTTTAAATATTACCTCTGTTCCATTGTTTTGATTTTTCTTTGGTGATTCCAGTTATACTCATCTGCCTCTATTAGGCCTATCTTCTATTTCAACCACTTTTTCTCTGACCCTGTATTTCTTTACTTCATCTTATTTTCATTCTCTTGTTTTCCTGCTTTGTTTCAATGCTATTTATTAACTTTTCATTTGAGTCTATCATCTTGTAATTTAAAAAAATTCATTTCTGATATGATATCGTTTTCTTCCTGGTTTTTCCCCTTAGTTCACTCGAGTCTCATTTTATTTATTCCTATTTCTTTGTCCGTTTCTGTTCTTAGTTCTTATATTTATGATTAAAGGTGTTTAGTCTGATTAAGGGTTTTTAATGCTTGTTTGAGGCTGTGTAATTCAGTTTGGAGCATTGTATAGTTTTCTCCAGCTTCATAATTGGGTTTTGGCTCTTATTTGCATTTTTTGGCTTTTTTTTTTGCAATAGTTTTGTGTGGATATGGTGTACTTCTTTCTGTTCTTTTTCATTTCATGGATAGGTTTACAAGTGCTCTCTTCTGTCAGTTCTACCCTCTTCTCTGTTTTTTTTTTTTTTTTTTTGCGGTACGCGAGCCTCTCACTGTTGTGCTCTCTCCCGTTGCGGAGCACAGGCTCCGGACGCGCAGGCTCAGCGGCCATGGCTCACGGGCCCAGCAGCTCCGTGGCATGTGGGATCTTCCCAGACCGGGGCATGAACCTGTGTCCCCTGCATCGGCAGGCGGACTCTCAACCACTGCGCCACCAGGGAAGCCCCTAACTTATTTTATAGATGATATTGGTGATGGTGGTGAGGTGAGGGGAGGGTTTGGCATGTCTTGTTTCTCTCTTGTTTCATAGGATCCTTAAATTTTCTTTCTTATTTACTTCTTTCATTTACTGCCCCATCTATAATGGGTTACCACCTTTTTTAATGTATTTGATTTTCCTCCAAAAGTAATGCTTTTCTGAGGTGGCCACTTCTGGTCCTGTTTACTTTCAGTCTCTTTCCCTGTGAACCACCAAGTCCTAACCTGTGTTCAGTATTTGTCCCTTGGCATTGGGCTTTCTCTTCTGGAGTGTGATTTTGTTTGTGCTTGATCTAAGTCCTTTGTACCCCTCTGTTCTCTTTCATGGGGTCACTTAAGCTTCCCTCTCGTATTGTCTGTAACCACAGGCTTGAAGTGATAGGCAACAGGAACTCTGATAAAGCAAGTCATTTGAAGGTTGTGGTATTTATTTTTTGTCTCCTAGTAATCTTGCAGACATGAGTCATGTGTGGCTTTATTTGTTCTCCTTGTTAATTGTATGCTTTGGAGGGGGGAGATTTGGGGAAGATTCAAATTCAGGTCATTGTCATCCTTCTCTATCTAAATTAGGATATTTTAGATAATTTTTTTTTTTTTACAGGAACCCTCACAGGGACAATGTTGTGAATAAGTTTTAGTTGCTGTGGAACATCAGTATAGATGAAAATACTTTATACATGTCTTAAGTACTTATACAAGTATCATTATAATGATTTTTAAGAAGTTTGTTTAATCATAAAATCTACTGAAGCATTCTGGGTGAAGTATAGATTATTTTTTGCACACGTCACAACCTGTTCTCCATTAGTACAAAGTTTAAAAACTATTATTTAAAAACTTTGAATATGTTTCAAAAATATCAATTTTGAAGGTTCAGTTTTGTTGTGATTAAGTATTAAGGATTTTTTTGGGTTAACTAATCAAAATATTTTTTGATATATATCTATAACATTAAAGGCAATTAAGGTTGAAATAGAGGGAAACATTTATTATTTGAGTCATCTTTATCATTCTTCTTTGCCTTGTGATATGTTTTGAAATTAAGACATACTCATTTTTCATTTATCAGATGCATACTTCTACTGGAGGAGGATTTTGTGACTGTGGAGACACAGAAGCATGGAAAACTGGCCCTTTTTGTATAAGTCATGAACCTGGAAGAGCAGGTACCACAAAAGAGGTAAGAATATTGCTATTTTTTTAATTGCTAACTATTTTAAGGTTGATGAAATTAAATAGAAATAAATGTTATGTGTATGGGTTAAGCCGAATTCCATTGATAATCCTGATTTTTATGTTCTAATATTTAAATGTAAGGAGTTTTATTTGACTCTAGAGAATTTAAGTGTTTGATAATTATATTCCATATTTCTCTAAAGAAGGAATGAATTTACAATGAAAAGATGAACTTAGAATACTTTTTTGTTAAGCAATTTGATGAGTAAACAATATATTAACCCAAAAGAGCAAATGGAAGTAGTTATTAATAGATAGGAGACTATAATGAATTAGAAAACAGTAGAATTGACACATAAATTCCATAATTGCTTTTCTTAAAGAAAAAAACGTCAGCAAACTGATTATCCACTATACATCCTAATCAAGAAAAAAAACGGCGAGCAAGCCCAGATGTAGACCGTTAAAAAGGAATGGGAAAATAACCATAGAACTACAGATACAGAAGGATTGTAAAAGGCTCCTTATGTGACTCTGAACAAATACATTTGAAAATAGATTCTTCTTTTATCAGACAGTATTAAGTGCCATAATTTATTCAAAAACATAGAAAACTTGAATAGGCAGTAACCATTGAAGAAATTTAGAAAATTGTCACAAGAAAGTACTTCCTAAAAAATGCCATGCTCTAATAGTTTTACAGAGGAATCCTTTTCAAAACTTAAGGAATAAATAGTTTTTGTACTCTTTAAACTGTTCCTGATAACTATAGCATTGAGTACCCTTAGGGTATATATTTTGATCTCTTAAGTACCATTTCCCACTAAAAGAAATCAGGGCTTTTTGTAAAACTGCCTGATTCCACATGTGAGTTAGGGAATAGATAAGGTAGGCTTGTGAGGATGGGTTTGTGTCAAAAGAACCTAAAACCCAGTTTGAAAAGGCTCCCACTGACCTGAGTTGGACAATTGGGGCATCAGAAAAACAATAATAAATAACCACTATGATTGATTGAATCATACTTAATATATAAAAATCCATGAGTTTCTAATAATGAAACTTACATAAGAACTAAATAGAATAAAACTTGTTTGTTGCCATGCAGTGGTTATTGTATCATTTCCTTACTCTAAAAACTGGTAATTGAAGGGAATGGACTAAACGTTTATTCTACCTTTTCAACAGGAATTGTATTTCATTGTAAGCAAGTATCTCCAGTTCATGAGGTAAAGCTCTTCTTTCTACAGGAATGCTAGCTAATAGAGAAGGAATAATAGAATTAGAAAAATCAACATTTTGCAAACCCTAAGGAAATATTTGATTTAGACAAAGATCATTAATGGATGCTAAAACCCTTAAAACTTGAATTGATGAGGAACAATATGGGCATGGTTCTGAATTACCATCTCATAGATTACTTGCTAGTCATAAGGGAAAAAACAAAACTGTACAGTGAGGCGGGCAGGGGAGGGCATCATACTGTTGTCACCTGAAACCAGTCATCAGTATTAGCATCATTATGAATATTGGGTTGATATGGCATAATGAGCCTCCTCGTATGATGTAAAATACAGTACATAGTTTAACATCTGAAAATCAGTTAATGTAATACTATATAAATAGAATAAAAAACAAAGCCACATGATCATTTCTGTAGATGCAGCAAAAGCATTTGACTAAATCCAACACACTTTCATGATAAGAAGACTTAAACTTATAGGGACTTCCCTGGTGGCACAGTGGTTAAGAATCGCCTGCCAGTGCAGGGGACACGGGTTGGAGCCCTGTTCTGGGAAGATCCCACCTGCTGTGGAGCAGCTAAGCCTGTGTGCCACAACTACCGAGCCTGCGCTCTAGAGCCCGCGAGCCACAACTACTGAGCCCACGTACCATAACTACTGAAGCCTGCATGCCTAGAGCCCGTGCTCCACAAGAGAAGCCATCGCAATGAGAAGCCCGCGTACCGCAACAAAGAGTAGCCCCCGCTTGCCTCAACTAGAGAAAGCCCGCACACAGCAACAAAGACCCAACGCAGCCAAAAATAAATGAATAAATAAATAAATAAATTTAAAAAAAGACGTAAACTTATAATAGAAGAGAACTTCCTTAACCTGATAGAGGGCATTTATGAAAAACTCACAACTATAATTATATTGTATACTTTCCCCCTAAGATCAGGAATAAGGCAGATTCTGCTTTTGCCACAGAGCATATCCATTCAATATTGTAGTGGAGGTTCTAGCTGGGGCAGTTAGGCAAGAAAAAGAAATAAAAAGCACCCAGATTGGAAAGGAAGAAGTAAAACTAGCTCTGTTTGCAGATGACATGATTTTGTATATAGAAAATCCTAAGGAATCCACTAAAACATTATTAGAACTAATAAATTCAGCACAGTTGCAGGATATGAGATAATTATACAAAAATTACTTGTGTCTATGCATTAGTAATGAACAATACAAAAATGAAATTAAGAAAAAAGAAATACAAAATGTATTTAATTTGAGAAGATATATGCACCCTTAATGTTCATTGCAGCATTATTTACAATAGCCAAGATATGGAATCAACCTGAGTGCCCATCAATAGCTGAATGGATAAAGAAGATGTGGTGTGTCTGTGTAAATATACACACATACACAAAATGGAATATTACTCAGCCATAAAAAAATGAAATATTGCCATTTGAGACAAAATGGATAGACCTAGAGGGTGTTATGCTAAGTGAAATAAATCAGACAAAGACAAATACTGTATGATTTCACTTATATGTGGAATCTAAAGAACAAAACAAATGAACAAACATAACAAAACAGAAACAGAGTCACAGATACAGAGAACAAGTGTTTGCTAGAGGGGATGGAGTTAGGGGGAGGAAAAAAATAGGTGAGGGAAGTTAAGAGGTACAAACTTTCCGTTACAAAATAGGTTATGGGTATGAAGTGTACAGTGTGGGGAGTATAGTCAATAATTATATAGTATCTTTGTATGGTGATAGATGGTGACTAGACTTACGGTGACCATTTTGAAATGGTGACCATTTATTATCAAATATATATCAGATCACTATGTCGTATACCAGGAACTAACATAGTATTATAGGTCAACTATACTTCAAAAACAAACAAATAAATTCATAGAAAAAGAGATCAGATTTGTGGTATCAGAGGCAGGTGGTGGGAGGAGGGGGAATTGGATGAAGGTGGTCAAAAAAGTATAAACTTCTAAGATAAATAAGTACTGGGGTATAATGTACACCATGATTAAAATAATTAACACTGCTGTGTGTTATATGTGAAAGTTGTTAAGAGAGTAAACTCTGAGTTCCCACCACAAGGAAAAAATATTTTTTCTTTTATTTTGTATCTGTATGACTTGATGGATGTTGACTAAACTTATTGTGGTAATCATTTCATGATGTATTTAAGTCATATTATCCTGTACACCTTCAACTTAAACAGTGCTATGTCAATTATATCTCAAAACTGGAAGAAAAAATATAAAAAGAAATAGATTCTAATGTTGTTTATGTAAAACAATAAATTCAAATGGACTCTTCTGATTGAATTTGGATAAATTTTAATTAAAGAGGAACATTTTGGGACTGAGGCTTTGTCCAGTTATAAAGATTTGCACAGAAATCATGTAACAAATAATTGGGCATGGCATAAACTCTTGTTTTAACAAGACAATTTTTGGCAAACCTAAATATTTTCACAAGAATATATTTTTTTACTTGCATTAAAACATTTTTAGTATTTACTTTGTACTTATGGTCATTGACAGACTTTTGTTGAATATCCACTCCTTCAACATGTACAGTTTCTAAGGACAGTGTTGCATTTTTCTAATTGTTTCTCAGTGTCCCAGATTTAGGGAAGCAGATTTACAAAGATTTTACTTAAGTGCTGTTGTGTCACAGTTCTGGATTTAGTGCAGGCATATTTAGATGTGATCAGATCTTAACTTGTGCTAACATGTGCATGTCTTGATACTTCAAATCAACTCAGTTATATATAAAAGTAACGGGAAGAAAAATAAATTGGGACCCGGGGCTTACCTCAGAATTTATCTGACCTAAGGAAGAGAAAAGTAGTCATTTTAAAGTGTTCATTGCATCCTTTTATATCTAGGGGATGAGCATGCAGGGGCTGAAAGCTTCGTTGCCTGGAAAGAATTTAGCAGTAGTAGATCTTTTATGTATTTAGAGACATCTGTGTGTATTTCTCTGGAAGCCCATGGGAGATTTTTTGTTTGTTTGTTTGTTTTTATGGAGGCTTTGTTACGTAGCAGGATTAGTTAAATCATTGGCCATTGGCAATTGATTCAACCTCTAGCCCCTCTGGGGTTGGGGATGGGACTGAAAGTTGGCAACCTTCTAATCACAAGGTTGGGTCTCCAGGCAACCAGCCCGCATCCTTAGGTGCTTTCTAAAAGTCACCTCATAAACATAACAAAAGACAGCCCCCACTTCTTCACTTGGGAAATTCCAAGGGTTTTAGGAGCTCTGTGCCAGAAACTGGGATGAAGATATTTCTTATTATAAATCACAGTATTAAAGGCCATGCTCCCCAAATTCAGCTACACATTCAGTACAGTTCCCCAGCTGGAAATTTTTTTTAGGTAATTGACAAGATGGCTCTAAAATTCATATGAAATTGTAAGGGACCCACAATAGCCAAAACAACCCTGGAAAAGAAGAACAAAGTTGGAGGACTCACACATCCCTCTTTTAAAACTTAATACAAAGCAACAGTAATCAAGACAGTGTGGTACTGGCATAATGATAAAAATATAGATTAACAGAATAGATTTGAAATCCCAGAAATAAACCCACATGTCTGTGGTCAGCCATTTTTCAACAAGAGTACCAAGACCATTCACTAGGGTAAGAATGATCTTTTTACCAAATAGGACTGGGACAACTGGATATCCACATGCAAAAGAATGAATCTGGACCCCTAACTCACACCAACCACAAAAATTAACTCAGAATGGATCAAAGACCTAAAAATAAGAGCAAAAACGATAAAACTCTTACAAGAAAACAGGGATAAATCTTTATTACCTTGGATTTGGCAATAGATTCATAGATGTAACACCAAAAGCATTAGTAATAAAAGAAAAAAAACCTTAAATTGAACTTCATCAAAATTAAACACTATTGGGCTTCCCTGGTGGCGCAGTGGTTGAGAGTCCGCCTGCCGATGCAGGGGACACGGGTTCGTGCCCCGGTCCGGGAAGATCCCACATGCCGTGGAGCGGCTGGGCCCGTGAGCCATGGCCACCGAGCCTGCGCGTCTGGAGCCTGTGCTCCGCAACAGGAGAGGCCACAACAGTGAGAGGCCCGCGTACCGCGAAAAAAAAAAAAAAAAATTAAACACTTTTATGTTCCAAAGGACACTACCAAGAAAGTGAGAAGATAGTACACAGAATGAGAGAGAGATATTTGCAAGTCATATTATCCGGTAAAAGGAACTGGTATGTTGAACTTACAAAGAACTCTTAAAACTTAAAAATAAAAAGACAACCCAGTTTTTTTTTTCTTTTTTTTTAGTGGTGGCATTTTATTATTTTATTTTATTTCATTTCATTTCACTGTGTGACTTGCAGGATCTTAGTTCCCCAACCAGGGGTTGAACCTGTGCCCTCTACAGTTAAAGCGCGGAGTCCTAACCACTGGACAGCCGGGGAATTCTTCACATCCCAGTTTTTAAAATGGGCAAAGGATCTGAATATGAATTTTTTCAGAGAATATACAAAATAACCAATAAGCACATGAAAAGATGCTCAACATCATAAGTCATTAGAGAAATGCAAACCAAAACCATAATGAAATACTTCTTAATACCCGCTAATGGCTATAATCAAGAAGCAGGTAATAACAAGTGTTATTCGAACCCTCAGACACTGCTGGTGGAAATGTAAAATGGTGCACCCACTTTGGAAAGAGGCAGTTCTTCAACCTGTGAAATGTAGAGTTGCTACATGCCCCAGCAATTGTACTCCTAGACAGACTCAAAATAATTGAAAACAGGTGTTCAAATAATTATTTATACATGAAAGTTCATAGCATTATTCATAATAGTGTTATTATTATAATAAAACAGTGTTATACAAAAATAGAATAGTATTATTATTCTTAATAAAAATCAGAAACAATCCAAATGTTCATCAGCTGATAAATGGATAAGCAAATGTGGTTAGGTTATATCCATTACAGTGGAATATTATTTGGTTATAAAGGGGAATAAAGTGCTGAAACATACTTCAATTTAGAGGAACTCTCTGAAAACATTATGCTAAGTGAAAGAAGCCAGTTACAAAAGACCACATATTACATGATTTCAGTTATATGAAATGTCCAGTATAGAACATCCGTAGGGACAAAAACTAGATTAGTGATTTTTTAGGTCTATGAGGATGGAGACCTTGTGGGTGTGATCATTAAAGGTTTTTTGTATTTTTTTTTTTTTTTTGCGGTATGCGGGCCTCTCACTGTTGTGGTCTCTCCCGTTGCAGAGCACAGGCTCCGGACGCGCCGGCTCAGCGGCCATGGCTCACGGGCCCAGCCGCTCTGCGGCATGTGGGATCTTCCCGGACCGGGGCACAAACCCGTGTCCCCTGCACTGGCAGGCGGACTCTCAACCACTGCGCCACCAGGGAAGCCCTTGTATGTTTTTTTGAGTTGATGAAAATGTTCTAAAACTGACTGTGGTAATAGCTGCACATAAAAACCATTGAATAGTATATTTTTAGTGAATTATATGGTATGTGAATTTATCTCAAGCTGCTAAGAAATTGAAGTACATAGTCTTACTAATGACATATTGTTGCTAAAAATGTTTTACCTGAACTTAATAAAGCCTTGAGATCTAACTTCTAGTTTATAGGAAATACAGGGGAGAGATGAACAAGATAAAGAATACCGCAAGGAAGATAAATATAATATATAGGACATTTCAAGATAAATCTAGAATGTAGGACTTTTTATAGGAAAAATTGGCCTGACCTCAGTCATGAAGAACAAAAGTCAAGGGGTGGGCATGAGAGATTCATTTAGATGTAAATGACTTGAGGCATAGCCAAATGTGATAGACATTTGGGGAATAATTAGGAAACTTGAATATGGTCAAGATATCAGATAATATTTAAAAGTTATTGTTAATGTTATTAGATTATAATAAGGATATTAAGATTATATAAGGAAATGTCCATGTTAAATACATATTAAAGGGCTTCCCTGGTGGCGCAGTGGTTGAGAGTCCGCCTGCCGATGCAGGGGACACGGGTTTGTGCCCCGGTCCAGGAAGATCCCACATGCCGCGGAGCGGCTGGGCCCGTGAGCCATGGCCGCTGAGCCTGCACGTCCGGAGCCTGTGCTCCGCAACAGGAGAGGCCACAACAGTGAGAGGCCCGCGTACCACAAAAAATCAATCAATCAATCAATCAATAAATATTAAAGTATTTAGGAGTAAAATATCATGATGACTATTTTTTACCTTAAAATAAGCAATAAAAAAGGAAGCATATATGGAAAAAAGAGTTACTAAATTTAGGTAAAATTTGTTTTTATTATACCGGTTTCTCTGTTTCTCTGTATTTAAAAAAAAGATAAAAAATAAATAAAAATCATTCTATTACTTAAACACTACACAAATAACAAAAACATACAAATTATTCCTGAACACAGAGGGCAGAAGAGGGAAATTTTCCAAATTTGTTATATAAAGCCAACATTATGTTGACTTCAGATCTGACATAATATGGAATTTATAAATCAGTTGTATTAATAATTGTTATGCTGAAAGCCTAAATAAAACTAACAGGTAAAATCAAGTTTGACAGAATAATATAATCATGCCTACATTCCTAGAATGAACTGTTTTTGGAATTCATCTGTGAAACTGTTTATGCCTGGCACTTTTTGGGAAAGTAGCTCTTTGATAAGATTTTCAGTTTCTTCCAGAATTATTGGCCTCAAATCAAAAGCTGTTAATCATGCTTGATGATGAAGCACTAGTGTATTCCCATTATAGATAGAGACAGGATAAGGAAATTCACTATTGCTCTTATTATTTACCGCTATTCTGGAAGTCAGTCAAATAGACAAACAGAATGAACTAAAATACATAAATATTGGAGAGGAGGCAAAATAGTCATGATTTATACCTTGACAACCCAAGAAAATTAACTGAAAAAGAATTAGAAACTATAGTAGAGTTTAGTTAGGTTGTTAGTTATGGAACTTACATACTAAAAATCATAGTTTAATGTATTCAACAAAATTTTTTTTTCAGGCAAGTCACTTTATTTATTTATTTACATATACATGTATCTATTCTTTTTCAAATTCTTTTTGCACTTAGGTTGTTATAGAAAAAATATTTCTTGAATGCCCTTAAAAGCAATAGCTTTTAGAAAATGTAGTGAAAGAAAAGATCCCATTTACTATACCATCAAAAAAAATAAAATACCTAGGGAAAAAACCAAGAAGAAATCTGCCAGGTCTGTTTTAAGAAAACTTTAAAACTATACTCCTGTAGGAGTATGGGCATGTAAGAAAAAAAAAAATCAGAAGACACATTTCATTCTTGGATTGGAAGGTTCAGTATTACAAATGATAAAAGTTTTTCCAAAATTAGTCCATAAATTCATTATATTCCCAATCAGAATAACAGCCAAATTCTCTTTTGGAACTTGACAAAAGTAATCAGAAGTTCTTCTGGAAAAATTTATGAGAATTGCCAGGAAAAACTGAAGAGTTATGAGTGTGAATAGATCCAACAGATTTTAAATGTATTAAAGAGCCATAGTAATCCAGACAATGTGACAGTTGGGACTAAAATTCAGATCTTTAGAATCTGGGCTCTAGCACATTTTTTTTTTTCTAACCTTGAATTTGGAAATAATTTCAAATTTGTAAAAAGTTGCAAAAATAGAGTACAAAGAATATTCATATACTCTTTACCCATTCACCTATCGTTAACATATACCTTATTGTTCAGCACTCTATTTTTATTTATTTATTTTTTAAAAAATATTTATTTATTTATTTTGGCTGCTCTGGGTCTTAGTTGTGGCATTTGGGATCTTTAGGTGCGGCATGCAGACTCTTAGTTGTGGCATGCGTTCAGGATCTAGTTCCCCAACCAGGAATCGAACCCAGGCCCCCTGCATTGGGAGTGCAGAGTCTTACCCACTGGACCACGAGGAAGTCCCTCAGCCCTCTATTTTTAGATTGCCTCTTCTCTCTTACTCATTTATTTGTCCTGATTCCAAATGATTATTCCTTCATTTGACAAATAAAAAATTTGCTTGATTAAATATCACCAGATGTCCCTTTCTATTCATTCTCTTGTTTCTGGTTCTTTTTTTTTTTTTTTTTAATAAATTTATTTATTTATTTTTGGCTGCATTGGGTCCTCATTGCTGCACACAGGCTTTCTCTTGTTGGGGCGAGGAGGGGCTACTCTTCATTGTGGTGTGTGGGCTTCTCATTGGGGTGGCTTGTCTCTGTTGCAGAGCAAAGGCTAGAGGTGCGCAGGCTTCAGTAGTTGTGGCTCACAGGCTCTAGAGTGCAGGCTCAGTAGTTGTGGCGCACAGGCTTAGTTGCTCCATGGCATGTGGGATCTTCCCGGACCAGGGCTCGAACCTGTGTCCCCTGCATTGGCAGGCGAATTCTTAACCACTGTACCACCAGGGAAGTCCCTCTTGTTTCTGTTTTAAGAACCCTTTTCATTCTGATTATTTCCATTTCCTCCTCTGATATTTTTTTAAAGGGTATTGGAATATTTTAGCATATAGTCAGAGGGCTTTGTGGCTTGATTTTTATATCCTCATCATTCCATAACTAATCACTCTAGAAAATTGTTTTTGTACTGTTTTGTGTTAAGTAGCTGAAGAATCCTTGGGAGTTAAATTGCTCATTGAGTTTAGAAAACTAGCCTCCCTCTTCCTATATCATGGGATTCCAGTCTGTTGGTGGTTTTCCTGAGTCATATGGCCTCAGTACACTGAATTTAGTCCTGAACTAACCTGATCTTCTTGGATTTCTTTGGCTTTCTAATTAGATTCCAAAGGTAGTTGGTCATTCAGTCTTATTCTGAAGGTAAATCTGGATATTCTGCAATGACTCTAGATCTGATTCATGATCTAGATGTGAGAGAAGGACACTTATGGCTAGCATATAACTAATCAATTGCCACCCAACAGTCTTTTGTACTTCGCATTTGTTTCATCTCTGCTTTGGTGAATGTGAAATCCATACTCTGCCAGGCGTGTGGCATTGTGCCAACCATAATAGGGATTTACCAAATGTAATTAGACGTGGCTGATACTAATCAGCCCATCATCCAGCATTTGGCAGTATCTCTTAAAGTGTATTTAAGAGAAGTTTCTTTCTAGTCCTGCAGTACATTTCTGGGTTAATTTTTAAGGTTTTTTAAAATCTATTTTGATTATCACCCTTTTGTTCCCTCTAATGGACCTTCTTATTTTCTAAGCTATAAATGATTTATTTTAAAGTTTCTTCTGTACTTGGACTTCCCTGCTGGCGCAGTGGTTAAGAATCTGCCTGCCAGTGCAGGGGACATGGGTTCTATCCCTGGTCCGGGAAGATCCCACATGTCCTGGAACAACTAAGCCTGTGCACCACAACTACTGAGCCTGCGTTCTGGAGCCCGTGAGCCACAACTACTGAGCCCACGCTCCACAATTCCTGAAGCCCGTGTGCTTTAGGGCCCGTGCTCCACAACAAGAGAAGCCACCACAATGAGAAGCCCGCGTGCTGCAATGAAGAGTAGCCCCTGCTCGCCACAACTAGAGAAATCCCGCGTGCAGCAATGAAGACCCAACACAACCAAAAAATAAATTAAAAAAAAAAAAGTTTCTTCTGTACTTACCAGACCTCTTCTGAAGAACTTAGCCTCTGATTGATACAGTATGGAAGTAATGAGTAGATTCTCTTAACTCTTTAATTCAGACTACTTTTCTGAGGAATTGAAAGGAAATATTGAGCTAAAAAAGGTAAGAAATAGGAACATAGTGGATTAATATTGCTCTTAGTACCTTTGGCACTCTATTTTCTCTCTCTCTAGCAAAAGCTTCTGAGCAAAATCTCCAGAGGAAAGGTGACATATTGAGGAGATGGTAGAAATTAAAATAATAAAGCATTGGGGAGTGAGAAAGAATAGATGCAAAAGAATAAATGTGTAGGTTAATGTTTTCGTCACCACAGAATAAAATACAGTTCATTAGTACGGTCTATAGCAGGTAGGTTAAAATTGAATATTAAAAGCATTGTACTGAATTTCTAGTGGATTGTGTGTGTGTGTGTGTGTGTGTGTGTGTGTGTGTGTGTGTCTTAAAGAGCTACTATGTTTCTTTTCCTGCTTACTGCTTTGTTTAAACATCTTATTGGGCTGTAACTTGCATAATGTATTAAAGAATTCACCCATTTAAAGTATAACTTCAGTGCTTTTTTAACATGTACTTCATTCTTTTTTTTATGACCAAATAATATTCCATTGTATGGATTACATACCATTTTATTTATCCGTTCTTCAGTTTATGGAAATTTAGGTCGTTTCCACTTTCTGGCTATTATGAGTAATGCTGCTACAAATATTTGTGTACAAGTTTTTGTGCAGATATATGTTTTCATACTTCTTGGATAGATATCTAGGAGTAGAATTGCTGGGTCATATGGTAACTATACTTAACATTTTGAGCATCTCTCAGACTGTTTTCCAAATTGAACCATTTTACATTTCCACCAGCAGTGCATAGGGTTCAAATATCTCCACATCCTGGCCAATACTTATTGTTATCTCCCTTTTTGATTATAGACACCTTAGCAAGTATGAAGAGGTATCTCATTGTGGTTTTGATTTGCATTTCCATAATGGTTTATGACATAGAGCATTTAAATGTGTTTTTTTTTAGCTAATTGGTTTGAACAAGCCTTTTATTAAGGAAGTTGTATTTTGTAATGAAATTAACATTTTTTTCCCCCCATGGGAGTCAAAAGCCCAGATTTTAGTCTTGCTTATTATATCTGTTTAGAGGTTCTTTGACCTTGGATGGGACCTTTATCTTTTAAATGCCTTTAATTTTCTGCCTTAACAGAGTGGCTATAAGGATCAGTTGAAATAAATTAGTGAGAAAAGTTTTTGTCAGCTGGAGGGGATAACCACTCCCTATAACTCATTGTTCTCTGATGATATAATTATTCAGGCAGGGAAGAACATTCATAATGAAGAGCATCATAAAGGAGACCTCTGTGGTTTTGCCTTCTTGCCTTTCTGTCATCTGTAGCACCAACTTGGCCACAAGGAGTTAAGCTAAACCGATGTGAATAGCAGCGTCTTGAGTTGAAGTTAAATTCATTCCTGGAGGATGGTGTAAATGAACTCATTGAAATTATTGCTATAAATTAATAACATTATCTTTCTCATCCACTTACTTGTATACAACATTGGTAGTATGTTTTTCTATACTTTCTTGCAGAACTTACGCTGTCCGTTGAATGAAGAGGTAATTGACCAAGCCAGGAAAATATTCCCTTCAGTGATAAAATACATTGTAGAAATGACTGTATGGGAAGAGGAAAAAGAACTGCCTCCTCAACTCCAGATAAGGTGGGGGATTTTTTAAAAGGGAGAAGTTTTCATGATGGTTATTTATATTGCAAAACGGGTGTTTGAAAAATGTCTTTGTTGTTATTTACTGCTTTAACTTAACTATCATTATGAAGATTTTATAGAGAATTGCCTTATTGAAATACTTCCAAAATGCCCATTTATATGAGATGGTCTCTTAAGACACTATACAGAAGTTAAGCCAAAGGAAGAGCCTAATCAGGAGCTTCAGATTTTTAAGAAAACACATTTTGGGGGTCTTGTTCTAAATGATTTACAAGGTCCTAGCAGCCATTCATCCCAGTAGGGAGTAAATTGCCCAGTGTGATACTGGCCTGGACCAACTTCCAGGTTCTCTGAGAGGTTTGTGAACAAAGGTGGGGACTTCGGAATACTGTGTCTCCCTTTAGTCCAAGTCTTTAGCTATTTTCTTGATCAGAAGTTTTGATGGGGGCCACATTCACAGAAAAATAGACGAGATGAAAAGGCAGAGGGCTATGTACCAGATGAAGGAACAAGAAAAAACCCCAGAAAAACAACTAAATGAAGTGGAGATAGGCAACCTTCCAGAAAAAGAATTCAGAATAATGATAGTGAAGGTGATCCAAGACCTTGGAAAAAGAATGGATGCAGAGATCGAGAAGATGCAAGAAATGTTTAACGAAGACCTAGAAGAATTAAAGAACAAATAAAAAGAGATGAACAGTACAATAACTGAAATGAAAACTACACTAGAAGGAATCAATAACAGAATAACTGAGGCAGAAGAACGGATAAGTGATCTGGAATACAGAATGGTGGAATTCACTGCTGTGGAACAGAATAAAGAAAAAAAGAATGAAAAGAAATGAAGACAACCTAAGAGACCTCTGGGACAACATTAAATGCAACAACATTTGCATTATAGGGGTCCCAGAAGGAGAAGAGAGAGAGAAAGGATCCGAGAAAATATTTGAAGAGATTATAGTCAAAAACTTCCCTAACATGGGAAAGGAAAGAGCCACCCAAATCCAGGAAAGGCAGAGAGTCCCATACAGGATAAACCCAAGGAGAAACACACTGAGACACATAGTAATCAAATTGGCAAAAATTAAAGACAAAGAAAAATTATTGGAAGCAGCAAGGGAAAAACAACAAATAACATACAAGGGAATTCCTATAAGGTTAACAGCTGATTTCTCAGCAGAAACTCTACAAGCCAGAAGAGAGTGGCATGATATACTTAAAGTGATGAAAGGGAAGAACCTACAACCAAGATTACTCTACCCAGCAAGGATCTCATTCACATTTGATGGAGAAATCAAAAGCTTTACAGACGAGCAAAAGCTAAGAGAATTCAGCACCACCAAACCAGCTCTACAACAAATGCTAAAGGAACTTCTCTAAGTGGGAAACACAAGAGAAGAAAAGGACCTACAAAAACAAACCCAAAACAATTAAGAAAATGGTCATAGGAACATGCATATCAATAATTACCTTAAATGTGAATGGATTAAATACTACAACCAAAAGACACAGGCTCGCTGAATGGATACAAAAACAAGACCCATACATACGCTGTCTACAAGAACCCACTTCAGACCTAGGGACACATACAGACTGAAAGTGAGGGGATGGAAAAAGATATTCCATGCAAATGGAAATCTAAAGAAAGCTGGAGTAGCAATACTCATATCAGATAAAATAGACTTTAAAATAAAGAATGTTACAAGAGACAAGGAAGGCCACTACATGATGATCAAAGGATCGATCCAAGAAGAAGATATAACAATTATAAATATATATGCACCCAACATAGGAGCACCTCAATACTTAAGGCAACTGCTAACAGCTCTAAAAGAGGAAATCGACAGTAACACAATAATAGTGAGGGACTTTAACACCTCATTAACACCAATGGACAGGCCATTCAAACAGAAAATTAATAAGGAAACCCAAGCTTTAAATGACACAATAGACCAGATAGATTTAATAGACATTTATAGGACATTCCATCCAAAAACAGCAGATTACACTTTCTTCTCAAGTGCGCATGGAACATTCTCCAGGATAGATCACATCTTGGGTCACAAATCAAGCCTAAATAAATTTAAGAAAATTGAAATCATATCAAGCATCTTTTCTGACCACAACGCTATGAGATTAGAAATCAGTTATAGGGGAAAAAAACATAAAAAGCACAAACACATGGAGGCTAAACACTACGTTACTAAATAACCAAGAGATCACTGAGGAAATCAAAGCGGAAATCAAAAAATACCTAGAGACAAGTGACAATGAAAACACGATGATCCAAAACCTATGGGAGGCAGCAAAAGCAGTTCTAAGAGGGAAGTTTATAGCTATACAAGCCCACCTCAAAAACAAGTAACAATCTAACATTACACCTAAAGGAGCTAGAGAAAGAAGAACAAACCAAACCCAAAGTTAGCAGAAGGAAAGAAATCATAAAGATCAGAGCAGAAATAAATGAAATAGAAACAAAGAAAACAATAGCAAAGATCAATAGAACTAAAAGCTGGTTCTTTGAGAAGATAAACAAAATTGATAAACCATTAGCCAGACTCATCAAGAAAAAGAGGAAGAGGACTCAAATCAATAAAATTAGAAATGACAAAGGAGAAATCACAACTGACATGGCAGAAATACAAAGAATTATAAGAGATTACGACAAACAACTATGCCAATAAAATAGACAACCTAGAAGAAATGGACAAATTCTTAGAAAGGTATAACCTTCCAAAACTGAACCAGGAAGAAATAGAAAATATGAACAGACCAATCACAAGTAATGAAGTTGAAACTGTGATTAAAAATCTTCTAACAAACGTCCAGGACCAGATGGTTTCACACGTGAATTTTGTCAGACATTTAGAGAAGAGCTAACACCCATCCTTCTCAAACTCTTCCAAAAAATAGCAGAGGAAGGAAAGCTCCAAAACTCATTCTATGAGGCCACCATCACCCTGATACCAAAACGAGACAAAGATACTACAAAAAAAGAAAATTACAGACCAATATCACTGATGAATATAGATGCAAAAATCCTCAACAAAATACTAGCAAACAGAATCCAAAAATACATAAAAGTGGGATTTATCCCAGGGATGCAAGGATACTTCAATATACGCAAATTAATCAATGTGATACAGCATATTAGCAAATTGAAGTGGGATCAAGTGGGATTTATCCCAGGGATGCAAGGATACTTCAATATACGCAATATATCCCAGGGATGCAAGGATATATGCAATATATCCCAGGGATGCAAGGATATACGCAATATATCCCAGGGATGCAAGGATACTTCAATATACGCAAATTAATCAATGTGATACAGCATATTAGCAAATTGAAGAATAAAAACCATATGATCATCTCAATAGATGCAGAAAAAGCTTGTGACAAAATTCAACACCACTTATGATAAATATTTTCCAGAAAGTGGGCATAGAGGGAACTACCTCAACATAATAAAGGCCATATACTACAAACCCACAGCAAACATCATTCTCAATGGTGAAAAACTGAAAGCATTTCCTCTAAGATGAGGAATGAGACAAGGATGTCCACCCTCACCACTATTATTCAACATAATTTTGGAAGTCCTAGCCAAGGCAATCAGAGAAGAAAAAGAAATAAAAGGAATACAAATTGGAAAAGAAGAAGTAAAACTGTCACCGTTTGCAGATGACATGATAGTATACATAGAGAATCCTAAAGATGCCACCAGAAAACTATTAGAGCTAATTAATGTATTTGGTAAAGTTGCAGGATACAACATTAATGCACAGAAATCTCTTGCATTCGTATACACATCATCCTATACAATGATTTTTCATCATTCCTTCAGATGATGAAAAATCTGAAAGAGAAATTAAGAAACACTCCCATTTACCATTGCAACAAAAAGAATAAAATACCTAGGAATAAACTGACCTAGGGAGACAAAAGACCTGTATGCAGAAAACTATAAGGCACTGTTGAAAGAAATTAAAGATGATACCAAAAGATGGAGAGATATTCCATGTTCTTGGATTGGAAGAATCAATACTGTGAAAATGACTATACTACCCAAAGCAATCTACAGATTCAATGCAATCCTTGTCAAATTACCAATGGCATTTTTTACAGAACTAGAACAAAAAACCTTAAATTTTGTATGGAGATACAGAAGACCCCAAATAGCCAAAGCAGTCTTGAGGGAAAAAAGCAGAGCTGGAGGAATCAGACTCCCTGACTTCACACTAGACTACAAAGCTACAGTAATCAAGACAATATGGTACTGGCACAAAAACAGAAACATAGATCAATGAAACAGGATAGAAAGCCCAGAGATAAACCCATGCAACCTATTGTCAACTAATCTATGACAAAGGAGGCAAGGATATACAATGGAGAAAAGAGAGTCTCTTCAATAAGTTGTACTGGGGAAACTAGACAGCTACATGTAAAAGAATGAAATTAGAACACTCCCTAACACCATACACAAAATTAAACTCAAAATGGATTAGAGACCTAAATGTAAGACTGGACACTGTAAAACTCTTAGAGGAAAACATAGGAAGAACACTCTTTGGCCTAAATCACAGCGAGATCTTTTTTGATCCACCTCCTAGAGTAATGGAAATAAAAACAAAAATAAACAAATGGGACCTAATGAAACTTAAAAGCTTTTGCAAAGCAAAGGAAACTACACACAAGTCAAAAAGACAACCCTCAGAATGGGAAAACATACTCGTAGACAAATCAACAGACAAAGTATTAATCTCCAACATATATAAACAGCTCATGCAGCTCAATATTAAAAAAACAAACAACCCAATCAAAAAATGGGCAGAAGACCTAAATAGACATTTCTCCAAAGAGGACATACAGGTGGCTAAGAAGCACATGAAAAGCTGCTCAATATCACTAATCATTAGAGAAATGCAAATCAAAACTACAATGAGGTATCACCTGATACCAGTCAGAATGGGCATCATCAGAAAATCTACAAACAACAAATGCTGGAGAGGGTGTGGAGAAAAGGCGGCCCTCTTGCACTGTTGGTGGGAATGTAAATTGATACAGCCACTATGGAGAACAGTATGGAGGTTCATTAAAAAACTGAAAATAGAATTACCATATGACCCAGCAATCCCACTACTGGGCATATACCCAGAGAAAACCATAATTGAAAAAGACACATGCGCCCCAATGTTCAGTGCTGCACTATTTCCAGTAGCCAGGTTATGGAAGCAACCTAAATGCCCATCGACAGACGAATGGATAAAGAAGATGTGGTACCTGTATGCAATGGAATATTACACAGCCATAAAAAGGAACGAAATTGGGTCATTTGTGGAGACGTGGGTGAATCAAGAGACTGTCATAGAGAGTGAAGTAAGTCAGAAAGAGAAAAACAAATATGGTATATTAACGCATATCTGTGGAACCTAGAAAAATGATAGAGATGAACCGGTTTGCAGGGCAAAAATAGAGACACAGATGTAGAGAACAAACGTATGGACACCAAGGGGGGAAAGCAGCTGGGAGTGGGGGAACGGTGTGATGAATTGGGAGATTGGGATTGACATGTATTCACTGATGTGTATAAAATGGATGACTAATAAGAACTTGCTGTATAAAAAAATAAAATTAAATTTAAAAAAAAAAGAAAAGAAAAAGAAGAAAAAGAAAAGAAGATATTTTGATGGAGGTTCCCTTGTGGTGCAGTGGTTAACAATCCACCTGCCAATGCAGGGGACATGGATGTGAGCCCTGGTCCAGGAAGATCCCACATGCCGTGGAGCAACTAAGCCCATGTGCCACAACTATTGAGCCTGCACTTTATTTTTTTTATTTTTATTTTTTGGTATGCTGGCCTCTCACTGTTGTGGCCTCTGCCGTTGTGGAGCACAGGCTCCGGACGCGCAGGCTCAGCGGCCACGGCTCAGGGGCCAGCCGCTCCGCGGCACGTGGGATCTTCCCAGACCGGGGCATGAACCCGTGTCCCCTGCATCGGCAGGTGGACTCTCAACCACTGTGCCACCAGGGAAGCCCTGAGCCTGCACTTGAGATCCCATGTTCCACAACTACTGAAGCCCGTGCGCCTAGAGCCCATGCACTGGAACAAGAGAAGCCAACGCAACGAGAAGCCTGCACACTGCACCAAAGACCCAACGCAGCCAAAAATACATAAATTAATTAATTTAAAAAAATTTAAAATATTTGATGGTAGGAATAAGGAGATAGCCCTTTGCCCTGTGCTTTGGGATCTAGATTTATTTCAGGTGTAGGGATTTAACAGTTTTTTGTGGTTTTTCTTCGGTACGCGGGCCTCTCACTGTTGTGGCCTGTCACGTTGCGGAGCACAGGCTCCGGACGCGCAGGCTGAGCGGCCATGGCTCACGGGCCCAGCCACTCCGCGGCATGTGTGATCTTTCCAGACCGGGGCACGAACCCGTGTCCCCTGCATCGGCAGGCGGACTCTAAACCACTTCGCCACCAGGGGAGCCCCAACAGTTGTTTTTTAAAAGTTTATTTATTATTTATTTTTGTCCGCATTGGGTCTTCATTGCCGCCCGCGTGCTTTCTCCAGTTGCGGCGAGCAGGGGCTGTTCTTCGTTGAGGTGCGTGGGCTTCTCATTGCAGTGGCTTGTCTTTGTTGCGGAGCACAGACTCTAGACGCATGGGCTTCAGTAGTTGTGGCTTGCGGGCTCCGTAGTTGTGGCTCGTGGGTTCTAGAGCGCAGCCTCAGTAGTTGTGGCACACGGGCTTAGTTGCTCTGCGGCATGTGGGATCTTCCCGTACCAGGGCTCGAACCCATGTCCCCTGCATTGGCAGGCAGATTCTTAACCCCTGCGCCACAAGGGAATTCCCTTAACAGTTTTTTTTAGCTAAAACCCAGCAATTTCTAACGACCATATGTCTTTTAGTGACAGTAATATTTGCTCTTAATTTACAAATGCAAAAGAGAATTCTAGACCTGATATGAAATACAGTTTGGGGCTTGTAGGAATTTTTCTACCTGAGTAATATAGGAGTTTCACAAACCTAAGTACAGTTTTTTTAGTTTATTGGGTGTATTTGTATTATTCTATGAGAGAGAATTAAGAATTTCAATTTTTAAAAACATTAAATGTATTGTTTTGACTTTTGCTGGGCCATAAACTGTTTATAAAAATAACGATCATCAGCGATTGTGTCCACAAAGGTTTTAATTTCAGATATTTTGATAGCATCAGTTAAATGCTTTAAGAAACTTTGTGTTGGTAAACATAGTACTAGCAATATGCCTGTCTAAAAAGGGTGGGTTGCTTGAATGTGGTCATGTATGTAGACCGCACTGGACTTCAAATTCACAGATCTGAGTTCTAATTCTCACTGCTTATTGGCTTTGGGACCATAGAGAAGTCTTTTTGAGCCTCTATTTCCTAAGGTATAAGAGGCCTGAGAAAAGCTGCCTCTTAGAGTTATGAGGATCAATTGAGTATTAGTGAAAGGTTATTATAAACTGTTTAAAACTGATAATAACTTCTGACATTTGTGTAGCCCATGACAGCCATTTTCACGTATTTTATAAGATCCTCACACCACTCTCAAATGTAGATATTATACTCTTCTTAGAGGTGGAAAAGCTACTGTCATCTCAGCAAGATTAAATGCTTAAGTGATTTGTCTAAGACCTCTCAGTCAAATGGTAGTTCTGGCACTTTAAATCTATATACCTTTTTAAAAAAAACTTAAATGTGCTATAAAACCAGTATCACTTAAAATAAATAGAAGGTAAAAACAAAAATAAGTTAAATAAAAACTAAATGTTAATAAAATCTGTCTGTCGTTGCCTGCTTGAAGGTTCTGAGCCTGAGGCCTGTCTCCTTTTGTCAAAGTGGGAGATTAGCAAGATTTAAGAATGGTGTTAAAGACATACTGCCACTTACTGAGAATAATATTTTAATTCTGAAAGTTAGAAAAATTGGGGGACAAACATCGAAAAGGTAATTCTTTTGTCAGGGTTTTTAAATTTTATGGCACTGTACCACTTAAAATCACCTCCTATACTAGTATTACAGAGGTACTTTCCCATACGTAGGAAGCTACATGGTGCTGCTTCATCACATGGCATATATTATTTTAGCCTGTATTTCATGTTTTCCTTTGTTTATTTGTTGCAGTGTCTGAATATATATCTTTTTTTAAAAACAGAGAGAAAAATGATAGCTACTACTGTGTCCTTTTCAATGATGAACACCATTCATATGACCATGTCATATACAGTCTACAAAGAGCTCTTGACTGTGAGCTCACAGAGGCACAGTTGCACACCACTGCCATAGACAAAGAGGTTCGTGTCATTTGAATTATTATGCTGTCTTCATCAGCTTCCTGGAAATTGGGTGTTGACTGGCCCTTGCCAAGTGCCTTAGTATTGTGTTAGGTACAACCATCCTCTTCATTTATCCTTTATAGCCTAAGTAAATTGGTTGAAACTTGATTTTTCTGTGTGTGTTTAACAGTTTAAGATGACTAATTTTCCTCTTTTGTTCTAAATAATTAGAAAGTTACTGAATATACTTGGCAAAGAGTAGTTAAGAATGTCAGCTCGGGCTTCCCTGGTGGCGCAGTGGTTGAGAGTCCGCCTGCCGATGCAGGGGACGCAGGTTTGTGCCCCGGTCCGGGAAGATCCCACATACCGCGGAGTGGCTGGGCCTGTGAGCCATGGCCGCTGAGCCTGTGCATCCGGAGCCTGTGCTCCGCAATGGGAGGGGCCACAACAGTGAGAGGCCCGTGTACCGCCAAAAAAAAAAAAAAAGAATGTCAGCTCAACCTCAGTCTGTTTCTATAATTATTGAATGAATGAATAAATGCATGAATTATGAGAAGTTGGTTAGTTAACATCATCTATTAAAACTATTTTTAGAATAATATTGATAGCATGGCTCAGCTTTTATTTAACACCCATCCAAAGCAAAATGTGTTCTTCGGGTATGCAGAAGGAACATTAACCTAATCCCTACCCTCAAGAGGAGGGTAAGATGGTAGAAGAAATATCATGGCACTAGTAATTAGCATTGTGATTCTAGGACTTGAGGAATCAATATCCTGGCCAAACCTCTAACCCACTAGTGGACCAAAAGTGTGATATGGAACACATGATGAAGAATTTTAAGTTTACTCATGAAAACTATCTAAGACATATAATAGGAGTTTAGTAAACCTAACTTATTATTATCTGATAGAAATAGAATATACTACAATAAGTAAATAATTGACATTCTTGCCAAGCAGGAAATCTAGAATCCTAAAGTATAGAAACTCTCCACTAGTGGTATTGAAAGTTCTGAAGCTACATAAAACTGCTAAACATTTATGTTTATCTTCTAGGTATTGTCAATCTTAGGACTTTTAGGCAGTCAACAAATGATTGATAATTAAGAGCTTATTGGGTCTTTGGGCTTTATATTACTTATTGATTGATTGGGATTGTCAATCTACTACCACCTAATTCTCATGTTTGTCTATAATTAGGGCCGTCGGGCTGTTAAAGCAGGTGCTTTTGCTGCTTGCCAGGAAGCAAAGGAAGATATAAAGGTAATTTTCTGAATTAGAGTCAAAAAGAGAATTTTAAGAGGAATGCACATTACAAGAGCCCAAGTAAAACAATTATATTGTTGAAGTGGTTTGACATCCTAAGTAAAGATAAGATTGGAGCACTTAGACCCAGAGATTTGGAACTGCAACAGTTATAGATTTCTTTTTTTGAAGAGTAGATTACTTAGTTAGAACAAAAATTTTAAAACTAGTTTGTTTTTAATATTCCTTTCATTTCTAGAGTCATTCAGAAAATGTCTCTCAACATCCACTTCATGTAGAAGTATTACACTCTGAGGTTATGGCTCATCAGAAATTTGCTTTGCGTCTGGGGTCCTGGATGAATAAAATTATGAGCTATTCAAGTAAGTATATAGCCTATTTTTCTTATTTTTCATAAACTATTGTCTTTTTTTTAATTGTCTTTTTAAATAGCCACAAATTTTAAAATGTCATTGAGTATAAAATAAAATGGTTTTTGTTTTTTTTTATACATTTTGCTTATTTTCAGGATTGCATTTCAGATGCTGTGAATAATGTTTCATTGGCTCTTGATTCTTTGATATTGGCAGAATAATTCTTGATATCAAGTGTAGGATGATTACTGTTAGTTTTTTCATATGTTATTATAGGAAATGTACTTTTGGGAGAAAATACTTTAAGAATAAAAATTATATGACTTTTTTTGTTTGTAGGTGACTTCAGACAGATCTTTTGCCAAGCATGCCTTAGAGAAGAACCTGGCTCTGAGAATCCCTGTCTCATAAGCAGGTTAATGCTTTGGGATGCAAAGCTTTATAAAGGTAGGTAGATCTTTACTTGTGCTTCTTGCCATGAAGCAGAGGAATATTATGACCTTAAAGTGGAGTTTAATCTCTTTTGTTTATTAAATCAGTGAACTTGATAAGATATTATACTTTGAAGGTGAGGTTAACCAATCAATATGTATTCTGTGTTAAAACCCTGGGATATTGCCTTTTAATTATAGTGCCTTTTCATTTACTCAGAACCAGTAAAAAGAGTATGTATGCATTCATGCAGTAGTGCCATTATAAAAGCTATGTTAATTTTCATTTTTAAAATTTAAATGAAGAACCAAAAGTAAAAGGTGAGAGAAAGGTTAAAGGGGATGGAGAAGGGAAAGTACAGAGTAAGAGTAGTCTTTAGTGAAACAGAATGAAAAGGAATGGAGAAAGGTGGGAGAAGTAGGATGAAGTAAGGTACAGGAGTGAGAGGGGTACAGAAAAAGAGGGGAAAGGCATTACATGTATGTATTTTAAATTCTAGCTATTAAATATTAATGCAATAAATGCCACTAACATTTGAGTCCTTGAGATCTATTAGCATGTGAAATATTTTTATAATATTCTGCCACTACTAATAGCTGGAATGTTTTTTTTGCCTTGGTGATACTCCTCCCACCTCCCTAAAAAATGATGTATAGGTGCCCGTAAGATCCTTCACGAATTGATCTTCAGCAGTTTTTTTATGGAGATGGAATACAAAAAATTCTTTGCTATGGAATTTGTGAAGGTAATTGCTCTTTATAAATAGATATCAATAAATAGAAATAGAAAACCATTTTTGTAAGTGAAATAATGGAAACAAAGGGGATAATTATGAAGCAAGAATTTAATTTTATAGTTCATTTCTCTGTCAAAAAGTTCATTTATTTTCACGTTTGGTAGTATGGAAACAGTAGTCTGAGAGAGGAGATAGGTGGAAAATGACCTATTGTTTGCCTAGAAAAAGCAGTAGGAAGTTATCACATTCATGAATACATTTATCTTTTCTAATCATTTGTTAGTAAAATTATAACAAGAGCAGTGACTAGCTGAAAGGCATAGCAGGGAAAAGGAACAGATATACATGCTAAAAGGAGGCAGATATCTGATGGGCAAGAGTTATACTTAACTATTTGAGGCTAGAATATAAAGATAAATCTTACAGCTTTTTAATATTGTTTTATTGATCTATTGTATATCCCTTATATTGTTATATTTTTTGTCTCTCTCTCTCTCAAGTTAGACTAGTTAGAACATGTACTTCTTTAACCTTCTGCTTTGCCTTATACAGAGGTATCCAGTAAATACTTGTTAGTTTACTCTGATTTTGAGTGGCAGGAAATTCTGTAAAACTTAGGACAGAGGTAGACCCAGGATGGAATTGGAAGCAGAGAGTTAAATAATGATTGTCATAGGCAAATGATACTATGGGATAAGATACCTGCACTTCCTGGATTTTATAAGTAGATTGTTAAAAGCAACTAAGACATTTGGTTTCTTTAAAGGTGATGACAACTCAAATTATCAACTCTATTCTTCTAAAACTCATTAGAGATAGAATATTGGACCATATCTGTGATCTGAAATGAAGTTTTTTCCTTATACAACAGCAGTTCTCCCTCCTTATATGATGTTTTTCTGTATACCATGGTTACCTCTTAAACTTTGTATGAATTCTAATGGTTGAAATTAAATATGTAGGTCAGGGATCTAACACTGTGCTTACATATAATAGATGCTTGATGCATGACTGGATGTATTATTATTTTTGTTCTCCCAAGATATCAGGATTGATTTTCAGCTGGTATGCACCAGTATGTATAAGAAGTTATGTACAGCCAGCATCCATTCTGTTTAAGGCTGGGTTGAATCTGATGGTTGGTTTTCTGGGTCATATCAGCTTTTAAATACTTTCAATATAGTCCCTGCCCTATTCCATTGGGGTAAAATCTGCTAAAAATTGCCCCAGATTCTGTTTGAGAAAGTATATACTACACCTTTACAGTCCTCTGTGATTTTTACGTGTGTGTGTGTGTGTGTGTGTGTGTGTGTTTGTTGTGTTTTTTAAAAATAGTTCTCAGTATCCAACTATGCTAGTTTGGGTAGCTGAATTCATATTCGGTCTTTTGTTATTCTCTTTCTAGTAAATTTTTGTTGACCATAGTATCTCCCCTTAATAAATAGGAGTTATAATACTTGCCATCTTATACATAGGAACAAATATAGCAGCTGTTAAAATTGGGATTTTAAAAGTTTTCAGTACTTATTTATAATTGCTTCTCCACTTATTGTTTTATCTTCCAGTATTATAAGCAGCTACAGAAAGACTATATCAGTGATGATCATGACAGAAGTATCTCTATAACTGCACTCTCAGTTCAGATGTTTACTGTTCCTACTTTGGTATGTATTAATTAGTCTTGGCAACCTTTCTAAGTAATATTTATTTTATTATTTAAGAATTTTAGTTAGTGTTGAATTGAATTAAAACAATTTCTGAGTCACTATGCTGGTCTAATTACACGTGGAAAATTGAATAATGCTTCAGTGGTATCTGCACGTGAAAATGCTTTAATGATACCCAAGGGCTAGGTAATTTGTGGAGTGGGAGTGATGGCACTACCTTGGTCCAAAAGTGCTTATTCCTGCAGGTGAAACCTAGGGATGGTTTCTCAGTGTCTAGAGTAACTTAGGAACAGTGCCTTTTTAATACCAAAAATTTTTTTGTGTGCTATTCTCTTGTTCTTTAGGTTTTTTTTTTTTTAAATCATTGTTAGGGTGGGGGAATAGAGTAAGACAAAACAAAACAGGAGGAGAGTATAACTGTTGAGCATTTGCATGAGATGGAGCTGCATAGGCCTGGGAGGAGGAGGGTGGAGGATTCTGCTTCCTTTTTATCCTGCTACTTTTCCTGTTTCTTCTGGAAAGTTCCTACTTTCTCTTTTCAAAGGCCAGAGAAAAGAATGGGGAAGAGAAATTGGATTGCGATTAAGGGGGAGATGTCAGAATAGAAAATATATATGACAGAAGCCTGAAGTATATCTGTTTGTTCTGCTTTGCTCACTGTGTGATTAACAGTGGTAAACATTCATGTAAATGAATGTTACACAGATACTGTGTAACCTGTGTAATGGGCTTGGGGTGTTCAGATAGGTGTTTTCTAGTTGCTGAGGAGTAGGGAATTTTTACTTTTAGAAAATAATTTCTCAGAAATTGCTATCCTGTGAGACTAAGGAATATGTTTGATGCTCAACAAACATTTATTCAAAATGATTTACCAACCAAATGAATAAATAAGTAAAGTCCATACTATAATGAGTTAATACTAAAGACAATATTCTTCACATGTTCTGCAGGCTCGACATCTTATTGAAGAGCAAAATGTTATCTCTGTCATCACTGAAACTCTGCTGGAAGTTTTGCCTGAGTACTTGGATAGGAACAATAAATTCAACTTCCAGGGTTATAGCCAGGACAAATTGGGAAGAGTATATGCAGTAATATGTGATCTAAAGTAAGTTGTTCGAGTAAAAAGGTGAGGGTACCTGTTAAACACAGTTGTGTTTATTCTGTCCTATATATAAACATCTGATCCTTTTGGTTATCTTGGAATCTTTATAATGATGGCAAGGACAAAGAACTGTTACTGTGATGTCAATAAATGTTTTAAGTGAAGGCTTCTAATAGAGTTAAAATCAGGTCAATAAAGAAGGTACTGAGGAAGGGCCTCTCACAGGAACTTAGGGTCTCTTGGGGTCACCACATGAATCTCCATCATGGTCACCATGCCTTCCACTCACTTCCACTCATGTATTTTGGTTCTGCCCCTCTTGCATAGTCTCTTTGTGCTTAGTTTCAGATGATCTTGTTGATGTGAATTTTTTTAACTCCTTTTTCATACATATGACCAAGTATTCATCAGGGGTTTCTTAAGTTTTTCTCCCTGAAGAAATGGAGTTTCCTTTTAAAGTAAAGTTGGAATCATATGATAGGTCACATTTGGGATCATTGGACCTAAAAGGAAATAAATTTCTAATTTTTTTAGAAATAGATGGTGACTACTATAAGGATTATGCTGTATAAAGTATTCAATAAATCATAAACTTAATTATTTTAAGAATATATTAAGACAAAATATGTTTCATTTAGTTCACTATTAAAAAAAGAGCTCTAAGATATATATGATTACTTATTCTAGTCCCTACGTGAATAAAATCATTCTAATTTTGTCCACTTCTTCTAGTGACCATGTAAAGTATAGAGAGCTGGAAACAAGTTTCTAAACCAACCTAGAAATAGTTTACTCTAGTTAGAAAAATACATTTGACAGATTTCTGGAACTATGCATTGGATCCTTGATATTACTCAGAAAAATGTTTTCAGACCCTTTCAAATTCTGCAATTTCTAAACATGATTATGACATGTAATTCTTTCTTTAAAGTTCAGTAAATCGTTATGTTATCATATCTTCAGTACAAGTTGAGATGGTGATGAGTTCAGTAGTGAATTGCCATTTAGCCAGTGTGATTCACAAATTATGCATAATTTATAATATGCAAAACAAACAAAAAATATACAAAAACTCCAAATGGCAGTACTTAAAGTTTAGTGTTAAATCAGTGTATTTATCATTCCTTTGGTCTACTGTATAGGAAAAATCTCTTTCTGTGGTTCTCATTACTCTGAAGTATTCTTATAACAGTTATTTTTCTATCCAGAGAAGTGCATAATCACATCATTGTTTTGTCTTATTTTATTTTGTGGATCTCTGACTATAATTATTCTCTGTGGTAAATAATTTAGAGTTAATGCATCCCTAGATACTTACCCCTATGGTAAAACTTTAGGGTCCCTGGTTGGGAAGGTAATTTTAAAGTTTTCCCACTCATCTGATGCTCACAACTGCTCTCCTACATCCTTACATAAGTAGAGATATCTCTAATGACAAGGAGAAGGGAAAATTAATGTCTTTTGAGGACCTGATTAGCAGATATTGTGTTAGACTTCTCGTGTAATTCACTCTCACAAGGGTCCTGTGTTATTTATTAGTAACTGCTATGTGCTAAGAAGCTTTACTTATTTTACTTCATTTTATTCTTGCAACATTCTCATAAGGTAGGTGATATCTTTATTTGTAGATTATAATTATTTGCCTAAGGTCACAAAACTAGTAAGTTGCAGAATTTGGATTTGAGCCTAACGCTATTTATCTGTAATACTCATGTTCCTTTCACTACATTATGTAGCTTCACAGACTACATAAACAACAACAAAGCCTTCTCTGAAACCTGGCCTAAAGCACCAATCAGATATACATAACAAATAATAACTGAACCCCATTTCTCAGTCTCTCATTGTAGAAATTTTGTAGTCATTCTTATTATTTCCCCATATACTTACTCATTCACCACTTCTTCCTGAAGCCCTGCTTATTTTTAAATCAGTTAGAAATAACCACAAATACTTAATGCCTTTTAACTGTTTCTAGAATAAAGTACAGATTCTTCCAGAATTTGTAGCTCTTCATAGTCTCACTTTATATACTACTTATCTGACTGTACCTCAGCATGAAATAAGTTTATTGGCCCTAGCAGAAGCTCTGTTCAGCCTGCCTCAGGAAATTTTCACTCTCTCAAAGCAGTGCATTCTAACCCTTGAGTAGCCCCTTCCAACTTTTAGAAAGTTTATTTTATATTGAAATCTGTCTTTATAGCTTTCATTATGTGGCTCTAGCTCACCCTTTGACCATTCAGAGCAACTCAGTGCTCATTTAACTTGACGTATTTGAAGACAGCAGGCATATCTGACAACTCTTTTTTATGTTAAGTTGCATCATTTTCTTTAAATATACCCATTTCATATTTAAAATTCCTTCTACATTATTGTCCTTCGCTACTGAAGCTGTTTTAGTTGACTGTGTACCACTTAAGGTATATGCCAAGAAATGAACACAGTACTCTGAGGTCTGTGTAGTAGAAGGAAGGGATTATTACCTCTCTCATTCTAAATAAATACACCTGTATTAATTTAGTTTCATTTGTCACTCACTCTATGGAAGGTATCTGTTGGGATATTATGGAAATGAAACTTAGAAAAGAGATGCAGTTGAACCTTGGTTCTGTTAAGTGAATATTGTCCTTTTATTACTCTAACTTGTTCCTTCCTTTTTCTGAAAAGTATAGCATATTCTCAATGCAAGTCACCCTCTTCCTCTCCTACTCTGTCCCACCCTCTCCTTCCAGTGCTTTTACCACCTATTTTTATCTGCAGACTGCTTTTCTTTTCCTTTCCTTCCTTACTCTTTCCTTTCTTCCTATCTCTTACATCTTCTTTACTTCCTAGGTCTCCTACAGGGGTCAGGCATGAACTATGTGAAACTAGAAATGTAAATTTTCTTCTCTAGATCAGTGCTTCTCAAATATTAATATGAATGCAAATCTTTATGGGAGCTTGTTAAAATGCAGATTATTACTCAGTGGATTCTGCATTTCTAAAGATTCAGTTGATGCTCATGCTTCTAGTTTGTGAACCAACCTTTTGAGTAGCAGTGCTCTAGAAAACAGCCAGACTTTGATGCCATTTGTTCATTGTGGTAGAGTTTAAACTTTAGTCTTTTTTACTTTAAAAGGAAGATTTAGAATGTAATTAGTGTATTTCAAAGTTATTTCTTTGATAAAGTCCTGATGATTGTTTTTCTTTTGTTTTTTTTTTTGCGGTACGCGGGCCTCTCACTGTTGTGGCCCCTCCCGTTGCGGAGCGCAGGCTCAGTGGCCATGGCTCACGGGCCCAGCCGCTCCGCGGCATGTGGGATCCTCCCGGACCGGGGCACGAACCCATGTCCCCTGTATCAGCAGGTGGACACTCATCCACTGCGCCACCAGGGAAGCCCCTGATGATTGTATTTTAACTTTCAACATATTAATGGATATTTAAAGAAAGGGAAAATTAAACCACAATCCTTACTATCTTTATGAATAAAACTAATTTTTCCTCCATCTTTTTGCCATGTCTTTTATGTTCAGCATTACTTCCTTTGTGCCCTTTTTTTGGGAACTTAACATTGGATTACAGTGTCCAGTATACATATCTGTTTTCCCATCTGCACTTTGAACCTCAAGGGTAGGGTGTCTGGTTCATGTTTATGTTCCTGATACCTGGTGTGTAATAGGAATTGATTTGGGTTGACTGAGTGCAAAATAATTTTTAACAATTGTTAATGATTCCTTCCTGAGAAGTTATTTTGTGATAAACCATGTTCCCACTGGATATGAAAACAGCCATTGTCTTTACAGCCAAAAGAAGTATTGGTCTTGTAAATTATAGGCTAAAATGGGTCTGTTTATCTTATGAAACAAATACATTCTGATATGTAAGCCACGATGACATAGGTGCTTATATCCTTCTTCTGGGTTCTGGGCGAAGAAAGCCTGGAGGTAGGAAGTCTGTTCCAAATTTCCTGACCCACCAGCAGTAGTATATCTATGGTACTGAAATCAGGTAGCAGGAACGAATGGCTCTGGGAACCAGTGCAGAATAGTCACACAAAGTTGTACAAATCTTTAGTCATTACATACTGAGCAGCAGTAACAAAGGTATTGAATCCTCAGGCCAAACTACTATAATTCTCATGACTGCATGCTTTAGGGGAAAATGTGTGTCATTTTAATGCACAAAAATATTTTATAACTTACAAAATATTCTGAAATAGTTTGCACAACCAGCATACATCAGGCACATGTAGTTTTGACATGCATTTTGAGGCTGAAGGGATTTCAACTGGTCCTTTGGGTGAAGGGTATGAACAGTTCTAGAAAATTTGTACTGTGGTTGTCCAGCTGTGACAGGCTAGATTCACTTAATCAGACTAACTTTTGAGTGGAGAAGTCAGGCTTAGCTTTGACATCTGCCTCTCATAGGTAGAGCATTCACATTTTGCTGGTGTAATTCTAGCACTGCCTAGAGTTATAAGAAATTAGAATTCATAATTTTGATGAATCAACATTATCTATAGCCCTGAGAACCTTAAAATTATCCCAAAATAGGAAAGTGAAATGTTTCTTTGTCTCTTGAAATGATAGGTATATCCTGATCAGCAAGCCTGCAGTGTGGACGGAAAGATTAAGAATGCAGTTCCTTGAAGGCTTTAGATCTTTTTTGAAGATTCTTACCTGTATGCAGGTATGATAGTTCTTCTGTACATCAGTAAGATAAATTTATTTAAAAAAATTTAACCCCAATCTTTAATGTTTTGTTTTGTTTTGAGCAAATTATGTTTTTTATTTGAGAAAGGATAAATCTAGCAAAATAGAAGTAAAATTTAAACACTGCCTCACTGATTCTGCTTTAATAGATCTTTCTGAATAGCTTAGTTAACTGCAGTTGTTACTATTAATGTTTATTTATGCTTACCATGTGATAACTGTAGTAAGCACTTTCATGCATTCTTTCTTTTGAGCTTCATAGCAATCTTATGAGGTAGTTACTATTATTATCCCCCTTTTACCTATAAGGGAATCATAGCTTAGAAATAATTTGACCAGGGTCATACAGCTAGAAAAGTGACAGAGTTATGATTTGAACCCGTGCGTTCTGACCTAGTGTAACAGCTATGTTAAAAAACTACACATACATGAATATAAATCCTGATGATTTTATATTTTGCCAGTGGAAGAGCAAAGAAAGAGGGCCCATATGTATATGTTAACCACTCTTTTCTTGTAGGGAATGGAAGAAATCAGAAGACAGGTTGGGCAACACATAGAAGTGGATCCTGACTGGGAGGCTGCCATTGCTATACAGATGCAATTGAAGAACATTTTACTAATGTTCCAAGAGTGGTGCGCTTGTGATGTAAGTAAAATTTGTTAGAAGGATCCGTGCCTTTTTAAGTGTTCTGATTGTTATTAATAGTATAGTTTTATGTTGCAACTTCCTTGATGTAAAGTTTTATTGCTTAAATAGTTTCTTATATGTTTGAATTATCTTATTAAATTTGTAGTTTTTTACACTTAATTAGAAAATGTGCTCCATGGCATTCCATTTACCTTTGGGAATAGTGGAGTTTAAAAAATACAGCACACACTAATCAATTAAATTATTTATTGATAAATTTATTTCCTTGGACATGAATATTAATAATAAAATTAGGACTAGACTTTTAAATATTCCAACAGTGGAGGGGTGTAGATATTAATTCAATCAAGAGCCTTGTTATATGAGTTAAACCATTAAGAAAATTAATTTTAGTTATTTATTTTTTAATTAATTTATTTTTGGCTGCGTTGGGTCTTCGTTGCTGTGTACAGGCTTTCTCTAGTTGCGGCGAGCGGGGGCTACTCTTCATTGCAGTGTGCGGGCTTCTCATTGCAGTGGCTTCTCTTGTTGCAGAGCACAGGCTCTAGGCGCGTGGGCTTCAGTAGTTGTGGCATGCAGGCTCAGTAGTTGTGGCTCTCAGGGTCTAGAGCTCAGGCTCAGTAGTTGTGGCGCTTGGGCTTAGTTGCACCACAGCATGTGAGATCTTCCTGGAGCAGGGCTCGAACCCATGTCCCCTTCATTGGCAGGCAGATTCTTTTTTTAAATAAATTCATTTATTTATTTTTGGCTGTGTTGGGTCTTCGTTTCTGTGCGAGGGCTTTCTCTAGTTGCGGCGAGCGGGGACCACTCTTCATCGCTGTGCGCGGGCCTCTCACTGTCGCAGCCTCTCTTGTTGCAGAGGACAGGCTCCAGACGCGCAGGCTCAGTAGTTGTGGCTCACGGGCCCAGTTGCTCCGCGGCATGTGGGATCTTCCCAGACCAAGGCTCGAACCCATGTTCCCTGCATTGGCAGGCAGACTCTCAACCACTGCGCCACCAGGGAAGCTCCTAGCAGGCAGATTTTTAACGACTGTGCCACCAGGGAAGTCCAAGAAAATTAATTTTAAAATATAGAACTAATGTTTTTCCTTAAGCAATAATTTTATTTTATTTGTTTTAAAAAGTATTTATTTTATTTTTGGCTGCGTTGGGTTTTAGTTGCGGCACATGGGATCTTCGTTGTGGCATGTGGGATCCTCTGCTGTGGCATGCGTCCTCCTCTTTGCAGTGTGTGGTCTTCTCTAGTTGTGGCCTGCATGCTCAGTAGTTGCGGCGTGCGGGCTTAGTTGCCCCATGGTATGTGGGATCTTAGTTCACCAACCAGGGATTGAACCCATGTCCCCTGCATTGGAAGGCTGATTCTTAACCACTGGAACTCCAGCAGAGTCCCCTCCTTAAGCAATGATTTTAGACCATAATGCTCTTTAAACACGTAATCCTACTCCAGACTCCCTTTGGAGAAGATGACCTCATTTATTTCTGTTCTGAGAAAATTAACATTATCTAAGTCAAATTCTTTCATCTTCTCCAGTTTCTCTGTACATCTCACTATAGTCAATTCACTGAGTTTCTATATATATCTTCACTATTGGTCTCTTTCATTTTCCTCTTTCTAAAAGTGATGTCTCTACCTAGGCTCTTGGTCCCAACCTATATTTCTTCTTCCTGGAGTTTGCTTCCTCAGTTATCTCCTCTGGTATTTCCCACTCTTTCATTCATCTGCCTGTAAACACACAGGACTCTCCTATTCTTAAGAACAATGAGAATAAAAGCCCCCTTACTTGTCATTGCTACCTCATGAACTGTATTTTATCTCTCTCTTTTCCTCATCTGCTCCACCACCAGCCATTGGTCATGGGTTCAGAGTGGCGGTCATGCTCACAGACACAATAGACTTTAATCTAGCACAGCAGCTGTATAGAACAATAAGGACAGGAAATATTGTCCAGCAACTACCACAGCACATATTTTTTGGCTCCCTTCGTCTCTATGAAGGGCATGCTTAATTGTTGGAGACGAGGTCAAAGAGTGTGGTGTTCATGTTGACATCTGCAAAACCTCCTGAAGTCATCTACATTTACTGTCGCCACTCTTTAGCTTCTAAAACTTCTTTAGAGCCAGGTTTCTGCCCTTACCAATTGATAGGAGCTGCTTTTTGAAAAACTTTCAAAGGATCTATTCAGTAACCAAATTCAGAGGTCTTTTCTAAGTCCCCCATCTTCCTTAAATGTCTGTAACATTGTATTCTTTTGAGAACCTTCATCATTTAGAAACTCCTTCCCTCTGACTTTCACAAACTTATCCTAATATTTCTCTTGTTGATTACCCATTTTCAATCAATGATTGCCTTTTTTCCCCTCACTTCCTTCTGCCTACTAAATAAGACATTCCCCAATGTTTTCTTTTTCTTACAGATCTTTTATTTCTACCACCCCAATTAAAACTTCGTAAGATAACTTTCCCAAACTATAGAATCACTTCTGTTTGTGTGCTACACATTACTGCTTGGATCTTACATTTGCATTTCAAACTCAGAGTATATTAAATTGATTTGTCATCATTTCATTCTACTTCCAGCTTGCATTTTTTCTTCTTGACTCCCTTATTCTGTTCATGACACCATGATTCATACGTTCATCCATACAGGAAATCTGAGAGCCACTGTGTTCTGTGTGTTAGATGTTAACAGATTTTGATGGGGGGAGAAAGTTTTATGTTCATGTAAGATCGGGAAATGCTAGGTTGAACAAAATCAAACATGATTTTTTAAGCCACTGAACTTCTCAAACCCTTTGATCAATCAGTGTTCTCAGGACTTCCCTGGTGGCTCAGTGGTTAAGAATCCACCTGCCAGTGCAGGGGACACGGGTTCAAGCCCTGGTCTGGGAAGATCCCACATGCCATGGAGAACTAAGCCCGTGTGCCACAACTACTGAGCCTGCGTGCTGCAACTACTGAAGCCCATGTGCCTAGAGCCCATGCTCTGCAACAAGATAAGCCACTGCAATGAGAAGCCTGCGCACGTCAATGAAGAGTAGCCCCCGCTCACCGCAGCTAGAGAAAGCCCTCACGCAGCAACGAAGAACCAACACAGCAAAAACTAACTAACTAACTAAATAAATTTATTTAAAGAAAAAAAATTAATGTGCTCATTTCTAAGAGAGATATTCCCAAAATTTATTTAACTATAGAATTCCTTTTTTTAAGATACAATCAGTGAGAAATACTCTTAAAAAGTGACCTTTGACTCATTTCCCTGCCATACTCACCCAGATTTGAGTCTTCCTTATCCTAAATTTATTTTATAATCTTAACTTATTTCCTATGGGTTTATTCTTTTTTGCCCTGACTGCCCCCACCCTAGTTTGAGTCCCTTATCACCTTACACTTAACTTAGTAATAAACTTTCTATTGGTTTCCTTGTCTCCTAACACTACTGTCTCCAATCTGTTACCTTCAGTGATACCCACTAATCCTTCTTGAAGCAATATGTTGACTACATTATTACACTTCAGACAGTATCAGTATATTCAGCTTTACATGGCAACGCAAGGCGTATTTCCAGTTTAATTGCTCATTAATTCTGTCCATAAACCCTTTGATTTATCTAGTTTTTATTCCTTTCCATTGCCCGAACAGGAGTTATTACTTCCCCTTATTTCTCTTTGTTTATTCTGTATCTCTGCTTACAGTGCTACCATCTCTCCATCTTCCCGCCATACTTAAATTCTGCATATTCTTTCAAACCCCACTCAAAAGCTTTTTTAAAAATTTATTTATTTATTTATTTTTGGCTATGTTGGGTCTTTGTTGCTGCACGCGGGCTTTCTCTAGTTCCGGCGAGTGGTGGCTACTCTTTGTTGCAGTGCGTGGGCTTCTCATTGCAGTGGCTTGTCTTGTTGCAGAGCACAGGCTCTAGGCACGTGGGCTTCAGCAGTTGTGGCACGTGGGCTCAGTAGTTGTGGCTTGTGGGCTCTAGAGCACAGCCTCAGTATGTGGCACACGGGCTTAGTTGCTCCATGGCATGTGGGATCTTCCTGCACGAGGGCTTGAACCTGTGTCCCCTGCATTGGCAGGTGGATTCTTAACCACTGTGCCACCAGGGAAGCCCCTCAAAAGCTACTTTTGCAAACAAGTATTCCCAGTTGTTTGTGATTCTTTTTTTTTTTTTTGCCCTATTAAGGTTATTAGTTTATACCATTTATGTGGCTTACAATTTTTTACTTTGATTGTGTGTGTATGTGTGTCTGTCTGACTGTCATAATATTTCCTACAGGTTTGCAGATCCTGTTGATGTAGCTCTAGTAACACGTCAAACAATTTTGTGCTTGTATTTAGTAAATGTATACTGAATGATGTAATAAAGTAGATAACTTGTCAATTTATTTGCATTTTTATTTTCCTTTTAGGAGGAACTCTTACTGGTGGCTTATAAAGAATGTCATAAAGCTGTGATGAGGTGCAGTACAAGTTTCAAATCTAGTAGCAAAACAGTAGTACAATTGTGTGGTCATACTTTGGAAACTAAATCCTACAGAGTATCTGAAGATCTTGTAAGCATACATCTGCCAATCTCTAGGACTCTTGCTGGTGAGTGTTTATTTGGTTTTTGCATGTTTCTATTAGCTTTGTTTTCTAGATATTCATATTAGAATCAGTACTATTTTTGTTCTCAGTATGCACAGACATACTCGGATCAGATACTGCAGTTAAAAGCTGTCACTATCCTTCAAAGAGCTGTGACCAGAACATCTAAGTGTGCTACCTGGGCTTTTTGTTATCTTGGTCAACTAATGGATCCTTATACTATATACTTAAGGACTAACTTGGTAATTTATCGCCTAACCAAATGTAAATGTAGGAAAATCTTGTTGCTGTTTTTTCACCCTCTTCTCTTCCTGATTGCACCAGTGTGTTCACTGTGTCACTGTTCCTTTCACCACTAAAAGAAAGAAATCATAGATTTTCTTTAATCATCGTTTGATTTGCATTTCTATGTAAACCGACCGTGTCAGTGTCTTTTTCTTTTAACAACTTTGTATAAGTGTACATAATTATATTTTTAATTGTGGTAAAATATATGTAACATAAAATTTACCATTTTAATCATTTTTTAAGTATATAGTTCAGTGACATTAAGTACATTCACATTGTTGTACAGCCATCACCACCATCTATATCCAGAATTCTTTCCATCTTCCCAATCTGACATTTGTGCCCATTTAACATAACTCCTCATTCCCTGCTCCCTACAGTCTCTGATTTTCTGTCTCTATGACTTGACTACTCTAGGTACCTCATATAAGTGAAATCATACTCATATCCTTTTATAACTGGATTATTTCACTTAGCATAATGTCCTCAGAGTTCATCCATGTTGTAGTATATGTCAGATTTCCTTCATTTTTAAGGTTGAATAATATTCCATAGTATGTATATACCACGTTTTGTTTATCTATTCATCCTCCAGTAGATGCTTGGGTTGCTTACATCTTTTGGCTATTGTCGAATAATGTTGCCATGAACACAGGTGTCCAAATATGCACTTGAGTGCTTGTTTTCAATTCTTGGGGTATATACCCATAAAGTGGAATTGCTGGATCATAAGGTAATTCTACTTTTTAATTTTTTGAGGAACCACCATACTGTTTTCCATAGCAGCTGCACCATCTTACATTCTCAGAAGCAGAGCACAAGGATTCCAATTTCTTTACATCCTCATCAACACTTGTTATTTTTTGTTTTTTAAATAGCCATCCTAATGAGTGTGAAGTGGTATCTCCTTGTGGTTTTGATTTGCATTTCCTTAATAATTAGTGATACTGACCATCTTTTCCTGTGCTTACTGGCCATATGTATATCTTCTTTGGAGAAAGGTTCAAGTCCTTTGTCTATTTTTTAATCAGATTTTGTTGTTGAGTTATTGGAGTTCTTTGTATATTCTGGATATTAACTGCTTATCAGATATATGGTTTGCAGATATTTTCTCCCATTCTGTGAGTTGCCTTTTCACTCTCTTTATAGTGTCCTTTGATGCACAGAAGTTTTTAACTTGGTGTAGTCTCATTTATTTTCCCTTTGGTTGCCTGTACTTTTGGTGTCATATCCAAGAAATTATGGCCAAATCCAATGTTATGAAGCCTTTTCCCTATGTTATTTTCTAAGAGTTTTATGGTTTTAGCTCCTGTGTTGAGATCTTTGATTCATTTTTAGTTAATTTTTGTATATGGTATAATTGACATGATTTTATGTCACTTCTATTTTTATAAAAAGAAATACCAAGATTCGTTTTTATTTATTTTACTGAAGTATAGTTGATTTACATGTTGTGTTTAATTTCTGCTGTACAGTAAAATGACTCAGCTATATGTATATATACATTCTTTTTCATATTCTTTACCATTATGGTTTACCACAGGATATTGAATACAGTTCCCTGTGCTATACAGTAGGACTGTGTTGTTTATAAGTTTTTATTTCTTTTGATGCTTGGCTAAGAGGAGAATAATTTCTTAAGAGGCAGAATATTATTTTTATATAATTTATAAGCACACCTTGTACAATGTAGGATCTTAAATATGTTAGTAAAACTGTGTTTCAAAATTAGAAATCAAATGTTTGCATTCTGAGATGTCATTTCTAAACTCAATAAACGTATGTTTAAATCTCACAAGTTTTCAAACTTGATGAGTTAACTAGGAAACAAATCAGCTGGGTTTATTGCTTTCTCATTTTTCTCTCTTTTTTTTTAACCTTTAGGTCTTCATGTGCGTTTAAGCAGGCTGGGTGCTATTTCAAGACTGCATGAATTTGTGCCTTTTGTAAGTGACTCTATTAAATGTTGATTTGCTTATATTCTATTTCTAAATACCTCTTTTAAAAAAAATTATTTATTTATTTATTTATTTATGGCTGTGTTGGGTCTTCGTTGCTGCGCGTGGGCTTTCTCTAGTTGTGGTGAGCAGGGGCTACTCTTCATTGCAGTGCGTGGGCTTCTCATTGCGGTGGCTTCTCTTGTTGTGGAGCACGGGCTCTAGGTGCATGGGCTTAGTTGCTCCACGGCATGTGGGATCTTCCCGGACCGGGGCTCGAACCCGCGTTCCCTGCATTGGCAGGCAGATTCTTAACCACTGCACCACCAGGGAAGTCCCCTCTAAATACCTCTTGGTTGAGTGGGAAGAAAAAGAACATTTTGAAATCATGGGGACTTGGAGTCATCTAGTTCAAGCCCTCAGTCTTACAGATGAGAAAACTGAGCAATGTATAGTGGCGTAACATCCAAGCCCTCTGGGATATAATGGAATTGATCTCACTCTGTTTCAGGAGGATTTTCAAGTAGAGGTACTAGTGGAATATCCTTTGCGTTGTCTGGTATTGGTTGCCCAGGTTGTTGCTGAGATGTGGCGAAGAAATGGGCTGTCTCTCATTAGCCAGGTATGGCAAGGCCTGTTGTTCACACTATGAATGTGTTCATTTTCTGCTTGTTTTTTCTTTTATATGTTTTACTTTGTGTCCCTGGATTTTGCTGAGTATTTGTTTTGTGTTCTCTTATATAAACTCAGAAATGAAAGTTCTAGTGGCCATATAGACATTTATCCTTTAATACTGTTAAGTGGGTAGATTCGGTGAAAGCCAGTAGTACCAGGAACCATCCCACCAATATACGTCTTTTCTGAAGATTACTTGGGAACATGTAATCTTCCCACCACCAGTCTTAATGGAAGGGCATTGTTTCCCTCTGTTGTAGAGCAAATAAGGAGAAGTGCTTTTCCTAAGTGGTGGGGAAACAGGGCTTGTAAAGATACCACTTGGGAGAAAAATAGTGTTATGATTGATTATAGAAATTGGTTTACTTTATTGAAGTGGGCATTTTAAACTTAAGGGAAGTAAATTCTTTTGTTACGCATGTTGAGAGTAATAACTAGTATAGAGCATTTTTAACTCTGAATTATTTTCATGCCGTATTTTCTCACTTCATTCTCACAAATCCCTTAAAATGATTTGTAGATTTACAGCTTATTTTTTGCCACAAAGGAGTTCTTGGGGTTTCTAGTTTAGAGAAAATTTTAAGAATTCTGTTTGAGATAAAATGATTCTTTTAGCTTCTGTTCTCCTTTTTATTTTATAGGTGTTTTATTACCAAGATGTTAAGTGCAGAGAAGAAATGTATGATAAAGATATCATTATGCTTCAGGTACCTATTTAAATTACCTCTGATATTTGTGTTAACCTTCCTTCCTAGGTTCCTTATAATAAGCGAAGATACTGTAACTATTGTTAACTTCACTTAAATTTTTCTCACTGTTGAAATGAATATAGTATCATAGAAGCAGAAGGGACTACTGCATTATCTTCTGCAGATTTACCTTATAATTTTTTCTCACAGTCCTACTAGAGACAAAGTGTTTCTCCATTTAATACATGAGAACTATGGTACTTGATTTCTTTCACAGATTGGTGCATCTTTAATGGATCCCAACAAATTCTTATTACTGGTACTTCAGAGGTATGAACTTGCTGATGCTTTTAACAAGACCATATCCACAAAAGACCAGGTAAGTGACAGAAACTGATAAGTAAATTAATTCCAAAGGAAATATTATTTTAAAAATTTTAATCATATTTAAGATTTTTATTTATTTATGTATATCTCCAAAAATCAGGCACATACGTAAAACATACATATACACACATATATTCTTTTTACTCTATAAAAATTAGAATATAGTTGGCCCTCCATATCCATGGATACAGAATCCCAACTGTACTAGCCATTTTATATAAGGGACTTGAGCATCTGTGGATTTTGGTATCTGCAGGGGTCCTAGAACCAGTCCCCTGCAGATACTGAGTGATGACTGTGTATAGATTAACAAAAAGGAGAAGAAAACTCACATGAAACTCTGCCTCCTAGAAATGATCACTTTTAAAGTTTTGGTGTCTTTTTTTTTTTTTTTAACATCTTTATTGGGGTATAATTGCTTTTTTTTTTAACATCTTTATTGGGGTATAATTGCTTAATTGTGTGTTAGTTTCTCCTTTATAACAAAGTGAATCAGTTATACATATACACATGTTCCCATATCTCTTCCCTCTTGCGTCTCCCTCCCTCCCACCCTCCCTATCCCACCCCTCCATGCGGTCACAAAGCACCCAGCTGATCTCCCTGTGCTATGCGGCTGCTTCCCACTAGATATCTACCTTACGTTTGGTAGTGTATATATGTCCATGCCTCTCTCTCGCTTTGTCACAGCTTACCCTTCCCCCTCCCCATATTCTCAAGTCCATTCTCTAGTAGGTCTGTGTCTTTATAACTGTCTTACCCCTAGGTTCTTCATGACATTTTTTTTCTCTTAAATTCCATATATATGTATTAGCATACGGTATTTGTCTTTCTCTTTCTGACTTACTTCACTCTGTGTGACAGACTCTGGGTCTATCCACCTCATTACAAATAGCTCAATTTCGTTTCTTTTTATGGCTGAGTAATATTCCATTGTATATATGTGCCACATCTTCTTTATCCATTCATCCGATGATGGACACTTAGGTTGTTTCCATTTCCGGGCTATTGTAAATAGAGCTGCAATGAACATTTTGGTACATGACTCTTTTTGAATTATGGTTTTCTCAGGGTATATGCCCAGTGGTGGGATTGCTGGGTCATATGGTAGTTCTATTTGTAGTTTTTTAAGGAACCTCCATACTGTTCTCCATAGTGGCTGTACCAATTCACATTCCCACCAGCAGTGCAAGAGTGTTCCCTTTTCTCCACACCCTCTCCAGCATTTATTGTTTCTAGATTTTTTGATGATGGCCATTCTGACTGGTGTGAGATGATATCTCATTGTAGTTTTGATTTGCATTTCTCTAATGGTTAATGATGTTGAGCATTCTTTCATGTGTTTGTTGGCAGTCTGTATATCTTTGGAGAAATGTCTATATAGGTCTTCTGCCCATTTTTGGATTGGGTTGTTTGTTTTTTTGTTATTGAGCTGCATGAGCTGCTTGTAAATTTTGGAAATTAATCCTTTGTCAGTTGCTTCATTTGCAAATATTTTCTCCCATTCTGAGGGTTGTCTTTTCATCTTGTTTATGGTTTCCTTTGCTGTGAAAAAGCTTTGAAGTTTCATTAGGTCCCAATTGTTTATTTTTGATTTTATTTCCATTTCTCTAGGAGGTGGGTCAAAAAAGAATCTTGCTGTGATTTATGTCATAGAGTGTTCTGCCTGTGTTTTCCTCCAAGAGTTTGATAGTGTCTGGCCTTACATTTAGGTCTTTAATCCATTTTGAGTTTATTTTTATGTATGGTGTTAGGGAGTGTTCTAATTTCATTCTTTTACATGTAGCTGTCCAGTTTTCCCAGCACCACTGATTGAAGAGGCTGTCCTTTCTCCACTGTACATTCCTGCCTCCTTTATCAAAGATAAGGTGACCATATGTGCGTGGGTTTATCTCTGGGCTTTCTCTCCTGTTCCATTGATCTATCTTTCTGTTTTTGTGCCACTACCATACTGTTTTGATTACTGTAGCTTTGTAGTATAGTCTGAAGTCAGGGAGCCTGATTCCTTCAGCTCCGTTTTTCGTTCTCAAGATTGCTTTGGCTATTCGGGGTCTTTTGTGTTTCCATACAAATTGTGAAATTTTTTGTTCTAGTTCTGTGAAAAATGCCAGTGGTAGTTTGATAGGGATTGCATTGAATCTGTAGATTGCTTTGGGTAGTAGAGTCGTTTTCACAATGTTGATTCTTCCAATCCAAGAACATGGTATATCTCTCCATCTGTTTGTATCATCTTTAATTTCTTTCAACCGTGTTTTATAATTTTCTGCATACAGGTCTTTTGTCTCCTTAGGTAGGTTTATTCTTAGATATTTTATTCTTTTTGTTGCAATGGTAAATGGGAGTGTTTTCTTGATTTCACTTTCAGATTTTTCATCATTAGTGTATACGAATGCAAGAGATTTCTGTGCATTAATTTTGTATCCTGCAACTTTACCAAATTCATTGATTAGCTCTAGTAGTTTTCTGGTAGCATCTTTAGGATTCTCTATATATAGTATCATGTCATCTGCAAACAGTGACAGCTTTACTTCTTCTTTTCCGATTTGGATTCCTTTTATTTCCTTTTCTTCTCTGATTGCTGTGGCTAAAACTTCCAAAACTATGTTGAATAAGACTGGTGAGAGTGGGCAACCTTGTCTTGTTCCTGATCTTAGTGGAAATGCTTTCAGTTTTTCACCATTGAGGATGATGTTGGCTGTGGGTTTGTCATATATGGCCTTTAGTATGTTGAGGATAGTTCCCTCTATGCCTACTTTCTGCAGGGTTTTTATCATATATGGGTGTTGAATTTTGTCAAAAGCTATCTCTGCATCTATTGAGATGATCATATGGTTTTTCTCCTTCAATTTGTTAATATGGTTTATCACATTGATTGATTTGTGTATATTGAAGAATCCTTGCATTCCTGGAATAAACCCCACTTGATCATGGTGTATGATCCTTTTAATGAGCTGTTGGATTCTGTTTGCTAGTATTTTGTTCAGGATTTCTGCATCTGTGTTCATCCGTGATATTGGCCTGTAGTTTTCTTTCTTTGTGACATCCTTGTCTGGTTTTGGTATCAAGGTGATGGTGGCCTCGTAGAATGAATTTGGGAGTGTTCCTCCCTCTGCTATATTTTGGAAGAGTTTGAGAAGGATAGGTGTTAGGTCTTCTCCAAATGTTTGATAGAATTCGCCTGTGAAGCCATCTGGTCCTGGGCTTTTGTTTGTTGGAAGATTTTTAATCACAGTTGCAATTTCAGTGCTTGTGATTGGTCTGTTCATATTTTCTATTTCTTCCTGATTCAGTCTTGGCAGGTTGTACATTTCTAAGAATTGATCCGTTTCTTCTAGGTTGTCCATTTTATTGGCATAGAGTTGCTTGTAGTAATCTCTCATGATCTTTTGTATTTCTGCAGTGTCAGTTGTTACTTCTCCTTTTTCATTTCTAATTCTATTGATTTGAGTCTTCTCCGTTTTTTTCTTGATGAGTCTGGCTAATGGTATATCTATTTTGTTTATCTTCTCAAAGAACCAGCTTTTAGTTTTATTGATGTTTGCTATCTTTTTTCATTTATTTCTGATCTGATTTTTATGATATCTTTCCTTCTGCTAACTTAGGGGTTTTTTTGTTCTTCTTTCTCTAATTGCTTTAGGTGCAAGGTTAGGTTGTTTATTCGAGATGTTTCCTGTTTCTTAAGGTGGGCTTATATTGCTATAAACTTCCCTCTTAGAACTGCTTTTGCTGCATCCCATAGGTTTTGGGTCGTCATGTCTCCATTGTCATTTGTTTCTAGGTATTTTTTTATTTCCTCTTTGATTTTTTCAGTGATCACTTCGTTATTAAGTAGTGTATTGTTTAGCCTCCATGTGTTTGTACTTTTTACAGATCTTTTTCTGTAATTGACATCTAGTCTCATAGCATTGTGGTCGGAAAAGATACTTGATACAATTTCAGTTTTCTTAAATTTACCAAGGCTTGATTTGTGACCCAAGATATGATCTATCCTGGAGAATGTTCCATGAACACTTGAGAAAAATGTGTATTCTGTTGTTTTTGGATGGAGTGTCCTATAAATATCAATTAAGTCCATCTTAATTTATCATTTAATGTATCATTTAAAGCTTGTGTTCCCTTATTTATTTTCATTTTGGATGATCTGTCCATTGGTGAAAGTGGGGTGTTAAAGTCCCCTACTGTGAATGTGTTACTGTCGATTTCCCCTTTTATGGCTGTTAGTATTTGCCTTATGTATTGAGGTGCTCCTATGTTGGGTGCATAAATATTTACAATTGTTATATCTTCTTCTTGGGTCGATCCCTTGATCATTATGTAGTGTCCTTCTTTGTCTCTTCTAATAGTCTTTATTTTAAAGTCTATTTTGTCTGATATGAGAATTGCTACTCCAGCTTTCTTTTGGTTTCCATTTGCATGGAATATCTTTTTCCATCCCTTCACTTTCAGTCTGTATGTGTCTCTAGGTCTGAAGTGGGTCTCTTGTAGACAGCATATATCTGGGTCTTGTTTGTGTGTCCATTTAGCCAATCTGTGTCTTTTGGTGGGAGCATTTAGTCCATTTACATTTAAGGTAATTATTGATATGTATGTTCCTATTCCCATTTTCTTAATTGTTTTGGGTTAGTTATTGTAGGTCTTTTCCTTCTCTTGTGTTTCTTGCATAGAGAAGTTCCTTTAGCATTTGTTGTAAAGCTGGTTTGGTGGTGCTGAACTCCCCCAGTTTTTGCTTGTCTGTAAAGGTTTTAATTTCTTCATCAAATCTGAATGAGATCCTTGCTGGGTAGAGTAATCTTGGTTGCAGGTTTTTCTTCTTCATCACTTTAAATATGTCCTGCCAGTCCCTTCTGGCTTGCAGAGTTTCTGCTGAAAGAGCAGCTGTTAACCTTATGGGGATTCCCTTGTGTGTTATTTTTCCCTTGCTGCTTTTAATATGCTTTCTTTGTATTTAATTTTTGACAGTTTGATTAATATGTGTCTTGGCGTATTTCTCCTTGGATTTATCCTGTATGGGACTCTCTGTGATTCCTGGACTTGATTAACTATTTCCTTTCCCATATTAGGGAAGTTTTCAACTATAATCTCTTCAAATATTTTCTCAGTCCCTTTCTTTTTCTCTTCTTCTTCTGGAACCCCTATAATTCGAATGTTGGTGCGTTTAATGTTGTCCCAGAGGTCTCTGAGACTGTCCTCAGTTCTTTTCATTCTCTTTTCTTTATTCTGCTCTGCAGTAGTTATTTCCACTATTTTATCTTCCAGGTCACCTATCCGTTCTTCTGCCTCAGTTATTCTGCTATCGATCCCATCTAGAGTATTTTTCATTTCATTTATTGTTTTGTTCATCATTGTTTGTTTCATCTTTAGTTCTTCTAGGTCCTTGTTAAATGTTTCTTGCATTTTCTCTTTTTTATTTCCAAGATTTTGGATCATCTTTACTATCATTATTCTGAATTCTTTTTCAGGTAGACTGCCTATTTCCTCTTCATTTGTTAGGTTTGGTGGGTTTTTATCTTGCTCCTTCATCTGTGGTATGTTTTTCTGTCTTCTCATTTTGCTTATCTTACTGTGTTTGGTTTATCTTACTGTCTCCTTTTTGCAGGCTGCAGGTTCGTAGTTCCCGTTGTTTTTGGTGTCTGTCCCCAGTGGCTAAGGTTGGTTCAGTGGGTTGTGTAGGCTTCCTGGTGGAGGGGACTACTGCCTGTGTTCTGGTAGGTGAGGCTGGATCTTATCTCTCTGGTGGGCAGGTCCACACCTATGGTGTGTTTTGGGGTGTTTGTGGACTTATTATGATTTTAGGCAGCCTCTCTGCTAATGGGTGGGGTTGTGTTCCTGTATTGCTAGTTGTTTGCCATAGGGTGTCCAGCACCGTAGCTTGCTGGTCATTGAGTGACGCTGGCTGCTGGCATTGAGATGGAGATCTCTGGGAGATTTTCGCCGTTTGATATTATGTGGAGCTGCGAGGTCTCTTGTTGACCAGTGTCCTGAAGTTGGCTCTCCCACCTCAGAGGCACAGCACTGACTCCTGGGTGAAGCACCAAGAGCCTTTCATCCACATGGCTCAAAATGAAAGGGAGAAAAAGTAGAGAGAAAGAATTAGTAGAAGTAGGAAGAAAGAAAGAAAGGAAGGAAGAAAGGAAGGAAGAAAGAAAAGAAGGAAAGAAGGAAGGAAAGAAAGGAGGGAGGGAGGGAGGGAAGGAGGGAGGGACGGTGGGAGGAAGGAAGGAGGGAAGGAAGGAAAAAAGCAAGCAAGAAAGAAAAAGTAAATTAAAATAAAGTAAAATACAATAAAGTTATTAAATTAAAAATAATTATTAAGAAAAAAAACAGACAGAACCTTAGGACAAATGCTGGAAGCAAAGCTATACAGACAAAATCTCATACAGAAGCATACACATACACACTCACAAAAAGAGGAAAAGGGTAAAAAATCATAAATCTTGCTCTCAAAGTCCACCTCCTCAATTTGGGATGATTTGTTGTCTAAAGGAGGGAGGGAGGGAGGGAGGGAGGCAAAGAAGGAAGGAAGGAAGGAAGGAAGGAAGATAAAGTAAAATAAAATAAAGTTATTAAAATCAAAAATAATTATTAAGAAAAAACAATTTTTTAAAAAAAGGACAGATAGAACCCTAGGACAAATGGTGGAAGCAAAGCTATACAGACAAAATCTCACAGAGAAGCATACACATACACACTCACAAAAAGAGGAAAATGGGAAAAAATCCTAAATCTTGCTCTCAAAGTCCACCTCCTCCATTTGGGATGATTCGTAGTCTATTCATGTATTCCACAGATGCAGGGTACATCAAGTTGATTGTGGAGCTTTTATCCGCTGCTTCTGAGGCTGCTGGGAGAGACTTCCCTTTTTCTTCTTTGTTCTCACAGCTCCCAGGGGCTCAGCTTTGGATTTGGCCCCGCCTCTGCGTGTAGGTCGCAGAAGGGCGTCTGTTTTTTGCTCAGACAGGACGGGGTTAAAGGAGCCGCTGATTCGGGGTCTCCGGCTCACTCAGGCCAGGGGGAGAGAGGGGCACGGAGTGCGGGGCGAGCCTGCGGCGGCAGAGGCCGGCGTGACGTTGCACCAGCCTGAGGCTCGCCGTGCGTTCTCCCGGGGAAGTTGTCCCTGGATCCCGGGAACCTGGCAGTGGCGGGCTGGACAGGCTCCCCGGAAGCAGGGTGTGGATAGTAACCTGTGCTCGCACACAGGCTTCTTGCTGGCAGCAGCAGCAGCCTTAGCGTCTCCTGCCCGTCTCTGGGGTCCGCGCTTTGAGCCGCGGCTCGCGCCTGTCTCCTGAGCTCCTTTAAGCAGTGCTCTTAATCCCTTCTCCTCGGGCACCAGGAAACAAAGAGGGAAGAAAAAGTCTCTTGCCTCTTCGGCAGCTCCAGACCTTTTCCTGGACTCCCTCCCGGCTAGCTGGCTAGCCGTGGTGCACTAACCCCTTCAGGCTGTGTTCATGCCGCCAACCCCAGTCCTCTCCCGGTGCTCCAACCGAAGCCCGAGCCTCAGCTCCCAGCCCTGCCCGCCCCGGCGGGTGAGCAGACAAGCCTCTCAGGCTGTTGAGTGCCGGTCGGCACCGATCCTCTGTGTGGGAATCTCTCCGCTTTGCTCTCCGCACCCCTGTTGCTGCACTCTCCTCCGCGGCGCCGAAGCTCCCCCTCTCCGCCCCCCGCAGTCTCCGCCCGCAAAGGGGCTTCCTAGTGTGTGGAAACCTTTCCTCCTTCACAGCTCCCTCCCACTGGTGCAGGTCCCATCCCTATTCTTTTGTCTCTGTTTTTTCTTTTTTTCTTTTGCCCTACCCAGGTACGTGGGGGAGTTTCTTGCCTTTGGGAGGTCTGAGGTCTGCCAGCGCTCAGTAGGTGTTCTGTAGGAGTTGTTCCACGTGTAGATGTATTTCTGGTGTGTCTGTGGGGAGGAAGGTGATCTCCGCGTCTTACTCTTCCGCCGTCTTCCCCTCGTCCGTCTTATTTGTTTTTAAAGGAAAAATTGAATCTTTTATATGTACTTTTTTTTTTTTTTTTTTTGCGGTATGCGGGCCTCTCACTGTTGTGGCCTCTCCCGTTGCGGAGCACAGGCTCCGGACGCGCAGGCTCAGCGGCCATGGCTCACGGGCCCAGCCGCTCCGCAGCATGTGGGATCTTCCCAGACCGGGGTACGAACCCGTGTCCCCTGCATCGGCAGCCAGACTCTCAGCCACTGCGCCACCAGGGAAGCCCTATATGTACTATTTTTGTAATATGCTTCCTGTGCTTAATGAAATATTGTGATAGGTTTTTTCTTGTCACTAAGTATGCAGGAACCTCATCTTTTTTTTACACCATAATTTTTAATTGCTGTGTAGTATTACAGTATATGAATGCATTATACTTTAGTCCCCTATTGCTGAAGAGGCTTTTCAAGTTTTTTGCTCATATAAACGTCTCTGCACCTCAAGGTTTAAACACTTGCCTAATTATTTTGTTACGATAAATTCTTCGAAGTGGATTTGCTGAAGAATACAGTATACTCTTTCTTATGACTCTGAATACATATTGTCAAATTGCTCTCAGAAAAGTAACTCCAATTTAAGCTCTCTCTAGCAGTATGTACATCTGTAATGGTACTGATATTTTTAATCTTTGTTGGTCTGATACATGAAAGATGGTGTTTAATTTTCATTTGCAATTCTTTAATTATCAGTGAGGTTGACCATGTTTTCATGATTATTGACCTTTTTTTTCCTTTTTTGTAGTGAATTACCTGTTCCTGTCCTTCACCCTTTTCCTGTTTTTTGTAAAAGTTCGTTGTTTAGTAAAGATATTAATTCTTTACTTGTATTTGTTATCAATAAATTTTTTATGGTTTATATTTTGTCTCTGGAGTTTTGTGACATCTTCATTGTTTTAGTACTTGATACCAGTTTATAAAGTAACCTTTGACTACTTTGAATTTATGAATTACATTATTTTATTCTTCAAATTAGAAGTCACTTGCAACAGACCAAAGGATAGGCTATAAAATACAAAGCTAATTTTTAGTCATGTTTTTATACTCAGTGAAAATGAATATCTCATTTACTGTAGTATTTAAATAACAGGTGTGTTAGGGAAGGGAACTCTCACCATAAGTGTTAGTTACCTATTTGAAGACACTGTCTCACCAACCCAGATAAGAAGGAAGCCAATAATAGAGGAAAAGTTAAAGATTAGAATTCTTTTGTTAACTGAAGACTAGATGGGAAATAATGATAATAAAAACAGTAATAATATTTAACAATTGTTTTTGAGTTCTTACTTCGTGCCAAGTATTGTGAACCTTGTTGAATTTGATGTCAAAAAAGGGAATTATTCACCTCATAATTCTCTGTTGCTGTGGTCCGAAAGAAAATACTGGATCAGTTGGACTATCTGATCCAGAAAAAAATGTATGTTTTATGGAGGTTTTTGATTCTTAAGTAACTAATTTTTTCTTTTACAATTCTATAGGATTTGATTAAACAATATAATACCTTAATAGAAGAAATGCTTCAAGTCCTCATCTATATTGTGGGTAAGATTAAAACATGTTTTGAAATAGAACATGAGTTACTTTTTAGAGAGAACATTAATAAGAACTGTAAGTTATTTTGTTCTCCTCCCAAATACAGCAGAGAATATTAGAGATTAATGTGACTAATGTGATTGATATGTTTAGGAACTCACCTTTTAAAAAACACAGCTATTACATCTTCATTTTTCAATACCTGATTTGTAATTGTTTGGACTTGTTTGTAGAGATCTGGGATATAATTATCCTAGTCAGAAAAGTAAATGTAAAATAACTATGTCAAGTGCTAAAAATTTTATGTGTGTATATATATATATATATATATATAAAATTTCAATGTAACATTCATCTAAGTAAGATATATTTTCATCAAGTCAGTCTGTTAAATTACTTTGTGCAAATATTGGCCATACTTCTACTTTTGTATATTCTATATTATAGTCTCTGTTGATCTTACCAGCTAAGTAAAAGTTTTTGACTTCTCATTCTGGTTCTTATTTCTTACTTTACTGCAGGAGACACTGCTTTGTATTAATACTTCCTAGTGAGGTTTCTAGCCATTAGCCAAATCTGAAAACCTGGGTTCATTTTATTTGTTTATTAGGGAGCTAGTTGCTGGGCTAGCTGCTTGTCTCAGCAGGAAGTGTGGTAAACCGTCATTGCTAAGTGAGATTGCTAAATCTTCCAGGCACTAACTCTTCTGGAATAACTCCAGAGTATTCCATAGGAAACTGCTGAAAAAAATGGACAAATTAAAAATGTGTAGAAGATTTTTAAGTTGGTGACATACTTTATTAAATTACAAAGACTTGAGGGGAATTTTTGTATTTGTTCTTGGAATACTATATGAAGAATTTCTAATACTGCTTATTAATGCTATATATTAAAATTGCTAATATATTTTTGCTGTTTTATATTTTACTATTTTATTATTCCTACTATTATTTTGCTGTTATTTTGTTTACCCAAATTCATTGGGTATTTCCTTCTATGTGATTTGATTTTTAGTTAATATTTGCTGCATTCCTGAGTGTAAGTTTATTACCTTTAGGAGTCATCATTTTTAAAAGTGTGTGTGTTTGTGTGTGTGTGTAAAATCTCTGATTATATTAAGATTAATATAATCTCTGATTATATTATATTAATTAAGAAAACATTAAGAAGTAGCAAAAGATTTGGATTAGGAATCAGAAGATCTAGAGTTGACCTCGCTATAAACTATCAAGAGCGTGCCATTTACATTTTTAGGGTCTCAAATTCTTGATTTGTAAAACGTGAAAGTAATCTACATGATCTCTAAGGTTCTTTCTAGCACGAAACTTATAGAGGGTACTGTTTTGGTGGAAAACAATTGAAAATTACAGTGTTTGAAGAGGAGTGAGTCTGTTGGAAGTGAATTAAATTAACAAAATGTCATTCTTTGGCTAATTTGTAGAATTCGTCAAATCTCTTAGGCAAAAAATTCCTGTCTTCTAATAACCCTCTTATAGATATCACAGGACTTTGTACTCATGTTGTAGTATTGAAAATCAGTGGTGACATAAGGTCAAATATTTTAAGCCTTCTTGAAGCATTGGGGATTAGATGCTGTTGACACCAGTGAAGTTCCCATAGTTAATTTAGCTATTTTCTCTCCCCATTTGGCAGTTTATCGAGATGAAAAGTGGAAACCTGATTATGTGGGCATGTTAGCAACACCATCCATTCCTGATACATATTACTATTTTGTCATTTAACCCATAGAGATATTTTTAAGTATTTTGTTTTTTAGTTTTCACTTTGTTCTTTCTTAAATAACAAGTAGAGACAACATTGAGGAAATCTTGAAAGAAAAGCTATTGTTCCATGATGGCCACTACTTATTCAATGCTATCTTCCTTGTTTTCTGGGTTAGAGACCATGCTAATTTAATCAAGGGGCCTTGTTTATAATGTATGAGTATGTGTATGTATATGTGTGTGTGTGTTTAAGTTAAGAGAAGGCCTGTGTTCTTCAGATCTCTTCATTTTTCTTCCTCTTTTAGCAAAGAGACTCTTGTTCAGATTTAGGAACATATCCAAATAATTTTTGGTTACTATCTCATAGATTTGATTTAATGCAGTGTTCTTGATGGGAAGAGATTTAAATGGAAAGCAATTAATTGTTTTACTTTTTCTTTTCATTGTTTGTATTAGGAGAGCGTTATGTCCCTGGAGTGGGAAATGTGACCAAAGAAGAGGTCACAATGAGAGAAATTATTCACTTGCTTTGTATTGAACCCATGCCACACAGTGCCATTGCCAAAAATTTACCTGAGAATGTAAGTCCAGTTTTGTTTTTCACTCCATTCACCTCAAGATGGGATAGTTTTTTCTTTTTCTTTAATTGGAAGCCACTCGAAGTTTTAGGAAAATCTGTTTAGGAAATTTTCAGATATAAAACTCACCATTAATTTTTTTGTGGTATAAACTTTAATTCTGGCCTTTTGGGCATTAGGAAACATTTTAGAGACATTCTGACTGTTTAGAAAACATTTTAGAGCAGGAAACTCTTTGCTTTTTTGTTTTACTTTAACATAAATTTTCTCCAGAGGAAAAGGGGACTTCCTGAAATGCTGAGACTATTTGGGTGGTGTGTTAGTCTGGGTCTTCTGAGAAGCAGATGTCAAGACAAAAGATTTAAGATTTAATTAGGAACAATGACTATGAGAGAAATGGTGAGGAAACTGGGAAAGGCTGGGGGAGCCATCATACTGTGGTGCAAATCTGACTCCAGGTGAAGGAAAGAGGGAAGGAACGTTAGGTAGGACTGTCCTAGACTGCTGGGTAGTCTAATCAAGGCTTGTTGCCTTCCCATGTCTCCCGGAGTGAGCCTGCATTAGTATTTCTCTAGCTGGAGGTCTGCAGGGTGCAGTCTCATGGCTGACACAGGTGATACTTATGTTCAGTATTGCTGATATTGAAACAGTAATCCTAAAGATTATGAGTCATATTTTTCACTCCGAGATTTAATTTTGAATTAGAACAATGATTCTTAGAAGAGATTAGATTTACCTGTACTATCAAGGCTATCCAGAGAAGTAGAATGGAGGTAAGCTTTGACTGTTGGTCATTTTTCTTCCAACATACCTGTATCTTTTTCCAATTTCATTGTTAACTGATTCTCAAACTTTAACCATTTGGCATATCACCTTCATAATATTTGCACATCTGTCTACCAATTTTATAATTATTAATACAGTTTATTTATTTATTATTATTTTTGGCTGTGTTGGGTCTTTGTTGCTGTGCGTGGGCTTTCTCTAGTTGCAGCTAGTGGGGGCTACTCTTCGTTGAGTGCGCAGCCTTCTCATTGTGTTGGCTTCTCTTGTTGCGGAACACAGGCTCTAGGCACACGGGCTTCAGTAGTTGTGGCGTGCAGGCTCAGTAGTTGTGGCTCACGGGCTCAGTAGCTGTGACGCACGGGCTTAGTGGCTCCGCGGCATGGGGGATCTTCCCGGACCAGGGATTAAACCCACGTCCCCTGCATTGACAGGCAGATTCTTAACCACTGTGCCACCAGGGAAGTCCCTTATTAATACATTTTAAAATCAACTTACATTTTTCCTTAGCATCTTTCTAAGCAATATTACAATGAAATAGTAGGTTTAACATTCTAGATTAATTTTTTCCTAATACATGTTAAGATAAATGAATATTCAAAAATTTAAAAATATATAACTGTGTGCCACCTAAAATAATTTCACATACCAATAATGATACACATTCCGTATTTTGCAAAAAAAAAAAAAAAAAAAAGCTTTAGTGTCTACCCTAAGTTTTCACTGCTTATCTCAAGTATGTTTTTAAAGGAGGCTAAATTTAATTTTTGCAACACTATAGGAATCTATGAATTTGCTTTAGTATATTGACTAGGTCCTTATCCTGATTTTAAATGACTTCATTAAGAAAAAATTCCTTATTGGGACTTCCCTGGTGGTCCAGTGGTTAGGACTCCGTCCTTCCACTGCAGGGGCATGGGTTCAATCCCTGGTCGGGGAACTAAGATCCCACATGACCACGGCATGGCCAAAAAAAAACAACAAAAAAATTCCGAATTCAAGGAAAAATTCAGGCCAGTCAGAAAAAAATAAAATTATTATAATTGCAGAAGCCAGAATATATTTGGACATCTACATATGTGTTTTACCGTAGATCCTATTTATTTTGTTACCTTGGTTTTAGGGATTAGTACAGCATGGGCATGTGCTTAAATGATGTGGGTGATGAACCTACTAGATAAAGAAAATAATAATTTCTTTGAATTACTGGTTGTATGTGTATATATATATGAGGGCAAACTTAGATTAAATTTCTTCCTTAAGCAGTTTATACATACATCTTACCTCTGTTAAGAAATTGGTCGTCCGACCTAATTTTTAAATATTGGAAATTGATCTTTTTTTATTGTTCATAAAACACTCAGGAATGCTATTGAAAGTGTATTTCAGTTCACAGTAAGAGAAGATAAAGTCATTACATGAAGGTAAAAATGACAAAAATGTTGTTTCAACAGGAAAATAATGAAACTGGCTTAGAAAATGTCATAAACAAAGTGGCCACATTTAAGTAAGTACTTAATATTTATGCTTATTCTGAAAGTTAGACCAATCTTTGTTCTTGTATTTCGGATACTTTGTAGAAGCTCTGAAGTTCTTTCCTGAACTCCCAAGGACAAAAACAAAGTACAGACAGAATGGGTGAGAACAAGGGGCACACTGTAGGCACTTAGTACCTGTATGATGAAGAAATGAGTATTTTTGTCAAGTGAATGAGAAATGTCCATTTGTGATATTAGGTGACTTAAGTAAGCAAAAAAACCTTTCGATAGTCTCTTTCCCATCAATTCTAAGCCATGACTTCGTTTATTCTATTAAATTTTTATATTGTATTCTAATTTTAGACTTTGCTAGGATTAAAACATTATTTTGCAATCCTTTGATTCTTTGAGATACAAAAAAATGGAAATAAGGTTTTAAGTGGATTAATTCTTGAAATTAAAAATTGATACTGGTAGTGAATTTTACTGTTATAGTAATATATTTATAGATAAATTGCTAGTTTCAAATAACCTTAAAAATAGAGTGTAGCTTTTTTATGCTCTAATATTGTTCAATAAAGTATTTCACTTACTTTGAAAGAGACCAAAAGCTGTTTAATGTGCAGAACAAATATGGTGTGCTCCTTTTGGCCTTAATGCTTTTCCTTATAGTTCTCTGTAGAGGATTCACCACTATATTTTAATTTACAATTCAATTTTCTACAGATATGATATCTTACTACCATTTTATATTTGACCTTAGACAATGCAAGCTGTAGTTGAACAGGACATCTTGAACAGGCTTCGTTTTTAGCTTCTGAAGCCTTAGGGATTTAGGTAGGGTATGGGGTCAGATCTACGTAGTATAAAATAAACTTCTTCAGATTTGTTTAAATTTCATAATTATGAAACACAGCTTAGCTGTTACCAGGACTTTGAGCTTACAGTGTAGGTTTTTAGTTTTACTCTTGAAATGAAATTTCTCATTTCAGTTTAAGCAAGTTGAATGAGATAAGGCTGATTTCTTTTCTTGATTTTGACTTTTATATTAACTTTTAGGTTCTTATTTTGTCTTACTCTATACTTCAAGAGCACTGCAGTTCACCTCTGTATTTTCTATCGTTTTAGGAAACCAGGTGTATCAGGACATGGAGTTTATGAGCTGAAAGATGAATCATTGAAAGACTTCAATATGTACTTTTATCATTACTCCAAAACACAACATAGCAAGGTAGGAAAAGTTATCCTCTTCAGTAAATAGCCTAAAATGCTTTATGCTTTCTAACTCCATAGAAAATTGCCTGGTTTTTCTGTAGTTTCATACTGGTTTTCATTATTAGAGCTCATTATCTTACCCAAGAAATTAAAATTGAATCAATAATGTTATCTAGTTCGTAGGAAATATTCACATTTTCCTGATTATACCAAAAATATTCTTTTAGTTGTGTTAGGGGTAGGAGGATTCAATCAAGGATCATGCACTTTATTTGGTGTCATGTTGCTATAGTCTCCTTTAATTTGGAATAATCTTTTTGCCTTTTTTTGTCTTTCATAACATTGACATTTCTGTAGAGTATAGGCTAGTTGTCTTTTAGAATATCCTATATTCTGGATATGTCTGATTGTATTCTTGTGAGTAGATTCAAATTAAACATCTTAGGGCAAAAATACTACATAAATGATATATTGCATCACATCAGTAGGCACATATAATGTCTTTTTGTCCCATTAAGGGTTGATGTTAAGTTAGATCACTTAGGTAAGGTAATATCTGGCTTTGTTCTTATAAAATGAATAATTTCCAGTTTGTCGTACAATGCCCTGTATATAATAGACACTAGGTAAATACTGTTGACTGAAAGAATGGGGACTAAATTAGTGATGAAGATTATTACCCATCTATTTTGCAGTGGCTTTCCCTAGGACAACCATTTTGTTTCTGGAATAAGGTAGCATTTGAATACATATTTCAGTATATAAAGTATTTTGGTAGGTTTGTGAATCTTTCCTGCCTGCTTCAAAGTACCCCATTTTTTTCATACTTGTCAAGTGGTGTATTTTAAGATAGACTTTTTTTTTTAAATATATATAGGCTGAACACATGCAGAAGAAAAGGAGAAAACAGGAAAACAAAGATGAAGGTAAAAAATGAGACACTGAATTGACTCATTTTGACTATATGCTGTGATTTTGTATCAGCAAAGCATATAGTGTTTTGTTTTTGTTGTTTTTTGAGAGTGGGCAACTAATGGAAGTGCAAAGAACCCTTTGTTTCTTGCTCACATATTAAGGTATAGCCTACATCAGTGGTGATAGAATTTTAAATTTATAACAAATGGAGTTTATTTTGGGTGACTTACATAGTGACTTATTTCCCTTGACATTGATGTTTTCAGCGCTTTAAAGGTAACAAAGATCATGTGTTGTTTTGCGTGTAATATATGATTCTGACATTTGCAATTTAGCATGAAGGATAACCCAAATAAAATTGTACCTATTTGTCTCTCCTGACATTGATCTCCTACCCACTTTAGCACTACCACCACCTCCTCCTCCTGAATTCTGCCCTGCTTTCAGCAAAGCAGTTAACCTTCTCAATTGTGATATCATGATGTACATTCTCAGGACCATATTTGAGCAGGCAGTAGACCCAGATTCTAACTTGTGGACTGAAGGGATGCTCCAAATGGTATGTATACCGAAAATATTTTCTCTATTTCAAATACTTTCTCTACTTCATAGAGTTCTTGGAGGTCTGGAGAAGATCGGTAGTCTAACTTTCTGACTTCAGAACCACAACTAGAGCACCTGAGACCTAAGGGTCATTGAAAACAGCTTAGATGTGGCACAGATTTCCTTGTGACACATTCTCAAGTTTTTAGGATCATTACTCTTGAGAATCATTTACATTAAAAAAAAAGCAGAGAAAAATTTTAAAAAGGGCTGTTCCTGCTAATAATAAATTGGCATGTCATTATTGTATCATAGTTTTCTGTATTTTTATTTCACATTGTATTATCAGGAGACAGTATAATAAAGATTTGAAGACAGGTTTAGGCTTGAATTTACCTCACTTGGGTTAGCGCACTTCCCATTTAAGGAGCAAAGAGTAATTTCCCCATTGCTAAAATGGGTTTAAATATAATTATTTCATAGAGTTGTTATGAGAATTAGCTCATTAAATGGAAGCAGCTATTTTTTTCTTCATACTGTTATGGATAAGTTATTTAATAATGTCACCTTTGGTAGCTGTATTAGGATATTTATTTATCATCTGCCAACTAAATTTCCTTGGCTGTTATTGGTCTGGAGGCTCTAAATGCTATCATACTCTATGTGTATCTCACTTTTTTTTTTTATAACAGCGGTAAATAAATGCAGTAAAAATTTCAACCCATAGAGATATATTTGAAATCAAAAGTTAAAATTTCTCTCCCTGCCTCCCATCGCCCTACCTAAAGGTTTGTATCATCTGAAAGTCGTTCCACATTAGAGCATATAGGCCTACCTCATGCTTATAGCTGTGTATTCCATTGTATGGACATCTATGATGCATTTAACTATCTCCTGTTAATAGACATTTAGGTTGTTTTTAGGTCTTTGTATAACAAAGAACACTAAAATGAACATTGTTGTACAAATATCTTTGTACACTTAAGTGAGTGACTCTGTTACACTAATTCCTAGCACTAGGTCTGTACCTTTACATTTTTGATAGATATTGTGTAATTAGCCTCCAAAAATGTTATACTGATTTACTTTCCCATTACCAGTGTGGTGAAGAGTGCCTGCTTCCTAACACCTTTGCCAGCTCTGTATTTTACTAAGCTCTAAAATATTTGCCTTTTTTTTTTTTTTGCCATTTTAATAGGTGAAAAACAGATGATCTTGTTTCACTCACATTTCTTTAATTTTAAGTGAACTTGAACCCTTTTTTTTTTGGCCGTGCCATGTGGCTTGCGGGAACTTCCCCGACCTGGGATTGAACCCAGGCCACGGCAGTGGAAGCCCAGAATCCTAACCACTAGTCCACCAGGCAACTCCCAAGATTGAACATTTTTCATATGTGTATATTTCATTTCTTTTTCTGTGAACTGCTTGTTCATAACCTTTGCACATTTTTTACCCATCAGATTGCTTATTTTTTTACCTCCATTTAAAATGTATTTACCTGAAGAAGCACAGTTTTAAAGATCTTGTCCTACTTTCCTTTTTCAGGCGTTTCATATTCTGGCATTGGGCTTACTAGAAGAAAAGCAACAGCTTCAAAAATCTCCCGAAGAAGAAGTGACATTTGACTTTTACCATAAGGCCTCAAGTATGTTTTAGTATCATTTTCAACACAGTTTCAGCTATTTGCCAATTTGTAACAGAAAGTTTAGCTCTGACAGGATTTTAATCTGTTAGTCCTTAAGACGGAAAACTCTGAAATTGTTTTAAGTCTTTTCGTAGCATTTTTAGTTTTTAACATTTTCAGTAACACAGGTATGTTTTTTAATCCCCATGGCAGTCCTTTTACTGCATGATCTCACCCCCCTTTTGGGGGTGCTGCATGCATTGATGGTTTCTTACTTTCATTCCTTGTCTCAGTATTATCAAATATTTGCTGCTATCTCAACCATAATGTTTATACTACCCATCTATGGAAGATATTAATGTTCCTGAATTTAAAATGATTGCAGAAGTCTGAGTGAATGATAATGTGTTTGTTTTGCACAATTTTCAATGTGGAAGAGCAGGATAGGTTTAGATTAGATTTTTCTTAAACGCTACATGATTAAGACAGTTTTTTCAGAGCACATTCTAGGAACATTGATTTATAAGATCAATAAGACAAAAACATCTCATTTTCTATTTAAACACTATTTTTTAGATTCTTGACTACATCATAAACCTATTCAGTTTATGGATAGGACAGCTCCCACTTCCATATTTTTGGGAGCTTTGGTTCTCAGTAAGTACTTTTAGACAGTGAGCCAAGTAGAGGGAAGGCAAAAGATATATCATTAAGGGTAGTTTTCACTTAGCAGCCCCAGTGGAACATGTACAAGAGAGACCTAAAGTAATTCCGTTTTTTCAAGTTCTTTAATTTAATACTTAGTACTTCATGTAATTGTAGATTCTTCCATTGAAAAATTAATGTAGTTAAGGGATTGACTGTAAACTTTGGTTATCAATGTGAATAACATTAACTATAAATTATAATTTATACATAATTATGAAGATATATGTTCATGATATATACTTTTTGTGTTTTAAAAAAGGATTGGGAAGTTCAGCCATGAATGCTCAGAATATACAAATGCTTTTAGAAAAACTCAAGGGAATTCCCCAGTTAGAAGGCCAGAAGGACATGATTACATGGATACTCCAGGTAAAACTGAAAAATAAACTGATCATTATCTTGGTTTAAATATTTAAGAATCTTCTGCTTGCCTTTAAGATTAAACCATAATAGTTTAATCTTAGTAGTAGTAGTAGTAGTAGTAGTAGTAGTAGTAGTAGTAGTAGTAGTAAATGTAAAATGTAAAATCATTTACTACTGATTTTCATGATCACTCATAATTTTTCATGTTAGTAATCCTATTTTCCGTATGTTTTAGTGAGGGCTCTTTTTAATAAATTAACATTTATTCGTTTCATTATTCAGTAAATACGTATTGGGTACCTGCTTATGTGCCATGTTCATTTCTAGGCTCCGAAAAAGACAGATAAGGTGCTTGCTATCATGTTGCAAACATTGAGCTATAGACAATAAACAAAAAAATTATCAGAATAATTCAGTAGATGAGTAGGGGTAACTTTAGATGGGTAATCAGAAAAGGCCTCTTTTAGGTGGTAACACTGGAACTGAATGACATGGAGCCAGTCTTACAAGAATCTTGAAAAGTCCTCCAGAATGAGGGAACAGCAATGCGGAAGCTCTAAGGAGGCCAGAAAGAAGGCTAGTGTGACTGGAGCATAATGGGGGAGGGAGAGAAAGGTAGGCAGCAAGGTCAGAGGCACAGCCGGGGCCAGGTCATATAGGACCTTACAGGTCAGGGGTAAATGGATTATAGGGACAAGAGTAAACACAGGGTAACCATTAGAAGATTATTGCAGTAATCCTGGTGAGAAATGAGCATGACTTCAGCTAGAAAGCAGATGGCAAGAAACTGGACTGATTCACGTATAATGTGATAGTAGGAGCTATAGAAATTGCTGATACATTAGATGGAAGAAGTGAGAGAAATCAAAATGACTCCTAATTTGGAGTTTGAACTATTGGGTGGATGGCAGTGCCTTTGGGGAGGAGTGAATGAGGGGTAGGGAGAGAGGTCAGGAATGTTACTTTAATGGAAAACCCTCCAAATGGAAACATGAAGCCAAGGTCATGGAGCTTCCTTTCACTGTATTTATGAAAATATTTTTATGTTATCAGCTAGATATTATGTTGATAATTAGAATATAGGGTGGGGCTTCCCTGGTGGCGCAGTGGTTGGGAGTCCGCCTGACGATGCAGGGGACGCAGGTTCGTGCCCCGGTCCAGGAAGATCCCACATGCTGCGGAGCAGCTGGGCCCGGCTGGGCCCGTGAGCCATGGCCGATGAGCCTGCGCGTCTGGAGCCTGTGCTCCGCAACGGGAGAGGCCACAACAGTGAGAGGCCCGCATACCACACAAAAAAAAAAAAGAATATAGGGTGGTTACATCAATTGGGGATCTTTGTACTGATTTGTACTTCAAGCAGTTAGTCCTTTTTATTACTTAATCAGAGACACTCCTTAAACAAGTGTGATATAATTTGATATGTAACTATAAGGTAATGATGTTATCAAGATTTCTCTTGAAGTAGATTTCATGAATATTTACTATTTTTCTTAAACCTACCAATATAATCATTTTAAAATATAAAACAAAAACAAATAAAAGAAGTAAAGTAGATAACTATTCTATAGATTTTACTCATATGTAGAATATTAAATTAAATAAATGAACAGATCAAACCAAACAAAATCAAGCACATAGATACAGAAAACAGAGTAGTGATTACCAGAGGGAAGGGAGTAGGGGCAGAGTGAAATGGGCTAAGGGGGTCAACTGTATCATAATGGATGGAAACTAAGTTTTTGGTGGTGTGCATGCTGTAGTGTATAGAGATGTAGAAATACAACATTGTACACATGAAACTTGTATAATGTTATAAACCAATGATACCGCAATTTTAAAAAAGTCAATTGAGCCATCAATTAGTCCAACATTTATATCCTATGGACCTGGTGTTATAAATTGGAGATCTGGTCCTGAAAGTTCATTTTTCCATTACAATACCAAAGTCCATTGTCAAAATATATAAAAATCACAAATATCTGTTCTTATAAACATTAGATACTTTATCCAAATGGTTAATATAAAGTTTTGTTTTAAGTTCCTTGTGGGGGTTTTTTCCACATGAGACTGAGGCTCTTTCAAAATATAAATACTACAAGTTTTATGGATGTGCTGTCCTATTTCTGAAATCTTGATATTGTTAAAAAGAATGAGATAGCTCTTCCTTGGCACTGCCTGCGGAGGTGGCGGCCGTCTCCTACTTGGCATCATGGCTACCCTCATGAAGCCCAAGATTGTCAAAAAGAGGACCAAGAAGTTCATCTAGCACCAGTCAGGCCAGTATGTCAAAATTAAGTGTAACTGGCAGAAACCCAGAGGTATTGATAGTAGGGTGCTCAGAAGATTCAAGGGCCAGATCTTGATGGGAGCAACAAGAAAACAAAGCATATGCTGCCCAGTGGCTTCCGGAAGTTCCTAGTCCACAACATCGAGGAGCTTGAAGTGCTGCTATGCAACAAATCATACTCTACTGAGACTGCTCACAATGTCTCCTCAAAGAACTGTAAAGCCATTGTAGAGAGAGCAGCCCAGCTGGCCACCAGAGTCACCAATCTTTGTGCCAGGTTGTGCAGTGAAGAAAATGAGTACACAGCTCATGTGCACGTTGTATTTGTGTCAATAAAACCATAAAACTCAGACAAAAAAAAGAGTAAGATAGATCTGTATAAGCTGTTTTGCAAACACCTCTAAAGATAAATGATGAAGTGAAAAAGGAAAGTAGGAAACAGTGTATATAGTAGGATCGGTTTTTATGAGAATATATGTAAATATAAAGAAATATATATTCTGATTTTTTTCCTGAAAAGAAATACTAATTATCTTTAATTTAGTTGATTTTGGGGAGAGGGACTGGCATCAGGAAGAAAAGGTATCACTTTCCATATTGTATCTTTGTCTTTATATGTCTTTGCACTAAAAATGTTATTTTAAATTTTAAAAAATTTCCATAGCAAAAGCAGAGGTATGCTCACCCCTGCAGACTGATTCAGCTGATTTTTGCTATCCCCAACCTTCTTCTTAGCTGGATTGCTATTTATTATGTATTTGCAGGTATTTCTCTCTCTCTCTCTCTCTCTGTGTGTGTGTGTGTGTGTGTGTGTGTGTGTGTGTAAATATATATAAATAGCTTAAGTTTAAGTCAAAGACATTTGGAGACATGATGACAAAATCAGTTGAGTGAATTTCTCTGTTCCTGATCAATCTAACCATATCTTTTTTTAACATTTCATCTGTTTTTCACAGATGTTTGACACCGTGAAGCGATTAAGAGAAAAATCTTGTTTAATTGTAGCAACTACATCAGGATCAGAATCTATTAAAAATGATGAGGTAATAACATTATAATGATGATGACGTTCATCTCTGTCTTTGAACTTTACTGGTATAAGGGAGCTGCTTCTTTTTGTGAGAAGGAACCTGTTTATTGTAAGGTATATAAGATGTCTACTATTGTTCATTGTGTTTCTGTACCACATGGATTAGTGGTAGTTGACATACATAGTTATCCAATATAATATATATATTTCACAAAAGTAGAGGAAATTGATGTTCAGTGCAGCGCTGTTGAAAATACCATATTTTATTAATTTTTGAAATATTTTAATGTCTGAAATTGGAATATGTCTTATAATCCTTGCCTTCTTATTATTTAATCAGCAGCATTCTTAGTGGAACACAAGATTATGGTGCATCTAAGATTTAATGAAACGCAGTAATCTTTACGTTATGAATTTCCATAATATAATGAATCAGGTTTTGATGATTCTAATCTCAAAATCATTAGAATATTATTACTTGTGGTTATTAACTATCTTTCCTAAAAGAAAAACACTGGACTTAAGTTAAAATAAATAAAAAGACACCAATGCATTTCAGTAATGTTGTTAAAGTTCTCATTCTTAGCAATGTGTTAAGTAGTAACTGTTAGACATCAAGTTGGCTTTAAATTGATTAAATGTCAGTGGTTAAATGATTGACAAATGATTCAAAATTATTATTATTACTGTTTTTTTTTTTTTGCGGTACGTGGGCCTCTCACTGCTGTGGCCTCTCCTGTTGTGGAGCACAGGCTCCAGATGCGCAGGCTCAGCGGCCATGGCTCACGGGCCCAGCCGCTCCGCGGCATGTGGGATCTTCCCAGACCGGGGCACGAACCCGTGTCCCCTGCATTGGCAGGTGGACTCTCAACCACTGCGCCACCAGGGAAGCCCTCAAAATTATTATTTCATTTAATTTTGTTTCTTAATATACCTGCATTGAATATAAAAAGCAGTTTATTAGATATTTAAGATACTTGGCATTTTAAGTTAAAAAAATGTTTTAATAAGTTAAATTATTGAAGTAACCAGTGGAACAATTAATTGTAAGATGTGATGGAGCCTGTATGTTAATTTTGAGTCATCAGATTGAATCTGAGTTTACTCTAGGAAATTTTGCCTGACTGAACAGTATATGTAAATTTTCACAATGGATCTTACCTAATTTTTCTGGTCTTTTAATACCCAGATTACTCATGATAAAGAAAAAGCAGAACGAAAAAGAAAAGCTGAAGCTGCTAGGCTTCATCGCCAGAAGATCATGGCTCAGATGTCCGCCTTACAGAAGAACTTTATTGAAACTCACAAACTCATGTATGACAGTACGTCAGAAATGTCTGGGAAAGAAGACTCCATTATGGAGGAAGAGAGGTAAAATAAAGCAGAACTAAAAATTAGCAACCCAGTTTCTTGTAGGAAAAATTACATATTCACTTTAAATAATATTTTTTCAAAATATATTTCAAAGTAAGAGAAATCACACTATTTTTAAGCTAGCAAGGGCACAGTGAAGCCTCTTACTGGATGTAATTTTATGTTGATAAACTGTTCAAGTGCACAATGAAGTTAGTCGGGAACCTTTATGCACAAAAAGGCATGACGATGGAAACAGCAAAGATAGAAATCATCTCCTGTTATCTTGTACGTGCGGACTTCTTTAGGTACACATTTATGTATCAGTTCATATATTCCACATCATTTTTATGAGTTCTGGTAAAAATGACTGCTGCTATTACAGATTGAAAAAAAACCCTTCACTTGAAAAAGATGGTCCATGTTAATTTTTCCTTTTTTCTAAAAAAGAAAGAAGGCAACGCCTATAGTTTTAGTCATGGAGAGCACATTGGAATGGGAATTAGTAAACCTCGTTTTCTGACTATGACACTATGCTGTGCTCTTGGGGAAATCTGTTAACTTTCTGAGAGTAGTGGTTTGTGGGCTGTTATTTAGATACAGTGAGAAAAGGGAGGAGGCAAAATAATGGTTCTATGAAAAGCATTCCAATTTAAAATATTGAAAATCCCTTTTATGCTTATTTTTAAAAACAAGCTTTCACTGCTCCTTAAAACAATGTGTGTTGTGGATACTTTTAGGAAATTGTGCTTCTGCAATAACAGTAGACAGTAAACATACTTTACATAATATGTCTGTAATCCTGAAGCTGAGTATGCTAACAAAGAACCACAAAGAATACTGACTCTATATCTTAAAGATTAAAATTATGGTGGTAAACTATCCTGGGATGACAACATCCCAGTAATAAAACTAGAAACTAAGACAAAACTTTAAACAACAAGCAGAAGTCCCAACCCTCTTGATATTACCTATGAACAATATAACATTTAGAAAGTAATGAACAAGAGACTACTGTATATTTATTCAAACAAGAGGATGTAAGCAGAAATGTACTCAGAATTAATTAATGGCCCTAGTGCTTTCATAATATATTTTTATTGCCTGATTGATTGTACACATAAAATTGTGTATGTGTTCTCACTGAAAACAATTCACATAACACAGTAAGTCTCCTTTGACCGTCCTCTGCATTCCTGATCTTTCTCCACAGATAACCATTGTGATAATAACTATGGTTCTAGGTGTCTTTCTATGCATTTGTAAACATGTGTACGTGAATAATAATGAGTCTTGTTTTGTGTGTTTTAGTGGCTTTTTAAAATTTTACCATCCTTTTTTGTTCTGTGGGTTGCTTTTTCATTCAGTGTCTTTTAAATCTTTTCATGTCAATACAGATAGACCTTTAGAGTAGATTCTACATCATTCTTTATGACTGCTGCATAGTATTCCATAGTATGGATATATAATATTTTATTTATCATATTTTGGACATTTAAGTTGTTTTTCCCTTGTTCCCCAGTTTTCCCATATTACAAACAACGTGTCAGAACATTTTTGTATGTTCCCCCTTACACAACCCTACAAGTACTTCTCAAGGGTGGAATCTAATAAATGAAAGGGCTGGGTCATAATTATTTAAAATTTTAATAGATACTGCCACATTGCCCTCCAAAGTAGTTTCACCAATTTCTACTCCCAGCAGTGTATGAAGAGTTCCTGTTTCTTTCATTCTCACCAATACTTAAAATTATCAGTACTTGAAAATATTTGGTATAATCAAAATTATAAATTTGTGCCCTTCTGAAATTCCCTGATTGGTTAGTACTAGGTTGAGCATCTTTTCTTATAATTATTCACTAGCCTGTTAAATTTTGTCTTCTGAGAATTGCCTCTTATTATCCTTTGCCCATGTCTATTGGATACTTTACTTTTATCTTACTGATTTCTAGAAGTCCTTTAAAATTATGGATATTAAAGTTTGTTTCATGTTTCTCATATGTTGTTCCTGTTTATTTAACATTAATTATGAAATTTTAGCCATAGCAAAGTTTTCAGTGTTGATAAAGACAGATTTGTCAGTCTTTTCGAGTTTTAACTTTTTGTATCTTGTTTAAGAAGGCTTTTCCTATCCCAAAGTCACAAATATATTCTCTTACATGTTTTAAATGTAATTACATTTTTCATTTACATTACATTTACAAATTTACATTTACAAATTACATTTACATTTAAAATTTTAATTACAGTTATATTAACACATTTTCCTTTTAAAAATCAAATGTTAGAGATAAAGCTAAAGTTCCATTTGAGTACTGGCCCAAATCCTGCACCCCTTTCTGCCCTTCCTCAGAGATACTCTGGTTATAAGTTTTATGTATATCTTATAAGAATTTTTACTGTGCTATTAGATACAAATATATGTAACCATAGAAATTATATAGTGTCATTCAGCCTTTTGTTTTATTTGCATAAATGTTATTATGCATGTATCATTCTTCAGTTTCCCATTTTCATTTAATATTATGTCTTGGAAATCTGTATATGTATATTCTTACATACAAAACAAGCTCAGGGACTTCCCTGGCGGTCCGGTGGTTAAGACAACGTGCTCACAATGAGGGGGCCTGGGTTCAATCCCTGGTCAGGGAACTAGATCCTGCATGCTGCGACTAAGAGCCCGGATGCCGCAACTAAGACCCAGGGTGGCCAAATAAATAAATTAATTAATAAAATAATAAAAAAAACAAGCTTAGCATTCCTCATTCTTGGCATTTGGACAGCAGTTCTTATGCCTAATGAATTGCAGGGCATTTAGCATTTCTGGCCCTTTATCCACTGAAGTGCAGTAGCGCCCCCTAGTCCTTATGATAACCAAAAAGTTAACTTTACTCACATGTTGCTGAACCCCTCCTAAAAAGTAGTAAGTACCACACCTAGCTGAGACCCACCTTTTAAAAACTTCATACTATTCTGTATTATGTAATTTCATGTATACTGATGATAACCATTTAAGTTATTTCCAGTTTGTTGGATGATATATGATATCTCAGGGAGCTTCTTGCATGGATAGCGAGGCAGTATTACACGGCATGGCCTGTGAAGTCAGATCATCTGGGTTAAATCCTGGCCCGGTTACTTCCTAGATGAATCATTAGATAAGTCTCTTACCATCTCTAGGCCTCAGATTCTTCATCTGAAAAATAGAGATAATAATAGTACCTGCCTTATAGGATTGTTGGAAGGATTAAATGAGGTAACAAAGTATTTGAAACAGTGCCTCACATTACAATTAGTGCTTTGTAAGTATTTGCTCTTATTTATTATTGTACACATTGAATACATCTTATGAATTGCTAAGTCATTAAGATGTATATTTTAAATTTTAATAGCTACCAAAGTAGAACAGAAACTTCAATGCCTAATAAGAGGGAATGGATAAAACCATTATGGCACATCTAGTGAGAGTACTGTGCAGCCATTTAAAAATAATGTTTCTGAAGAAAATTTCATGACATGAGAAAACAGCTAAGATATAAGTGAATAAAGCAGGACACAAACCGTATATGTAATGTGGTCTTAATTATGTAAAAAATGTTATAAATAGAAAGCAGACTGGAAGGACATGTACAAGTCGTTATTTCTAGGTTGTGAGAGTATGATGCTTTTTATTTTCTTCTTTATATTTTTCTAGACTTTCCAAAATTTCTTAATAAGTATGTATTACTTTTATAATCAGAAAAAACAGATTCACAGCTTCTTGGTGCAGTAAGTTAACTATAATTATAATATGCATTCTACTTTGTGATCTGCTTTTTCTCTTTTTGCACTTATCAACACAGAATGTATTTTCTAGTAAGCAAATTAACTGATAAAAGTCAGAAAAATCAAGGGGGAAGATTTTAAGCTAATATTGCTAAATATAATTTTTATTTTATTTTTTTTATTCTTAAAGTTCTTGCCCTAAAGTTACTTAAAATCTACCAAAATATAAAGACAAGTGACCAAAACATGTGTCCTCATTTCTGGTCGTTTCTCTTGCTAGCACCCCAGCAGTCAGTGACTACTGTAAAATTGCTTTGGGTCCTAAACGGGGTCCGTCTGTTACTGAAAAGGAGGTGCTGACATGCATCCTCTGCCAAGAAGAACAAGAGGTGAAACTAGAAAATAATGCCATGGTATTATCGGCCTGTGTCCAGAAATCCACCGCCTTAACCCAGCACAGGGGAAAACCCATAGAACTCTCAGGGGGTATGTATTGTTTAATAAATGTCTTTTTGAGCATTTCTTTTCATACTTGTGTAATTAGAAAAAATACTATCTGAAAGAAGTTTGGGAGTGAGATTGTATTTAGCCTTATTTGGTCAGATCACATTTTACCCATTTATAAAATGGATGCTAGATTTTTACATGCCATTTTGGCTCCTTTGTCTGTTTTTTAAAATTTTGGTTAACACATGGCCACGTTGCTCATTCTGTCTCTTTCTATCTATCTCCATTTCTTTTTGCTGAACCATTTGCAAGTAGGAATTCATGACATTTCCCTAAATATTCCCTAAATATTTCCACATGCATTTTCTAAAACTAAAGATAATCTATTATATATCTAGCATACCAGTATAACATTTAAGAAAATTACTAATTCAGTAATATCATCTAATATAAAATCCATATTTGAATTTCCCCAACTGCCCTCAAAATGTCTTTTTTTAGCTAGACTTTTTTTTCCATTTAGGATTCAGACATGTTTCCTATGTTGCTTATTTTATGTCTGTTTTAATCTAGAATAGTCACTTGCCTTTTTTTTTTTTTCATGATAAGTTTTTTGAAGAATGCAGGCCAGTTTTCCTGTACAGTGTCTTACATTGTGGATTTGTCTGGTTGTTGCCATGTGGTTAGGTTCTTGTTAAACATTTTCTTGGCTGGAGTACTTATTACATAATATGTTGTAATTCTTATATCACATCAGGAGTTAGCTGCTTTATTTTTTAAATACCCTTGGAATAATAATAATGATAAAAAAGGTTAACATCTAATGAATACTCACCATGTGCCAGGCACTGGTTAAGTGCTTTATGTGTATTTACTCACTTAATCTTCATAACAGCCCTGTGATTTAGGTACCAGTATTGGCTCCATTTACAGATGAAGAAACTGAGGCACAGAGAAATTAATTAACTTGTCAGAAGCCACAAATTATAAATGGTGAAATCAGGTTTTGAACCCCATGGTCTGTGCTCTTAGCCAGTAGATTATATTGCCTCTAAATATCCCTTAAAGTTACCCAGTCAAATCACTTTTAAAATACAAAAGTAAACTGTGCTTGAATCATAGAAAATTGCTTCAACAACCAAGATAATGCAACTTAAAGCCTAATGTTAATACATCAAGAATAGAAGTTGTGGGCTTCCCTGGTGGCGCAGTGGTTGAGAGTCCACCTGCCGATGCAGGGGACACGGGTTCGTGCCCCGGTCCGGGAAGATCCCACATGCCGCGGAGCGGCTGGGCCTGTGAGCCATGGCCGCTGAGCCTGCGCATCCGGAGCCTGTGCTCCGCAACGTGAGAGGCCACAACAGTGAGAGGCCTGCGTACCGCAAAAAAAAAAAAAGAATAGAAGTTGTCATTAATCCATACTAATCACACCTGGAAGTCTAGCTTTATATTTTCCTCTTTTTACTTACTCTTAAGAATATATATACTACTGCCATGATATTGTGACACTTTTATTGGACATTCCTAAGAAAGTTTATGATTAGAATTTTAGACCTGATAACCTCTTTTTTTGTTTGGTTTCTTTTTATGATTGTGGGGCAGATGAATACATACCTCATATTTTTGTCTTTCTGTATCAGAAACCGTGGACCCACTTTTCATGGATTCAGACTTGGCATATGGAACTTACACAGGAAGCTGTGGTCATGTAATGCATGCAGTGTGCTGGCAGAAGTAAGTTGTCCTTCTGACATGTTCTTGAAAGAAGCTAGGAATATTGAAGTTCTCTAAAGGCCACAAAAAGGCATGTTTTCTCGTGTCTTCTTTTTTTCTTATTTGAATAATTGAAGCAGTTTTAATTAGATTTTGTTTGCATGATACTCATTATAGTATCACCCTTAGAAATTGGTGTGTAAAGTTATCAACTTAAAATTTTCACTGTACTTGCTTTGCACAAACTAATTAGTCTCTTTTGATAAGTATTTGTATAAAAGAAGTAATAATCTTTATAAAAATCTCATTCCCCTCAAAACATAGAAGGAAAAGTACCTTTGAGATAGAATAGGGGACATGAAGTTCTAGTTGTATATCTGGAAGAGATAAAAGTTCAGAAATATAATTCCTGCGAAATATTTTGTGTAGGGTTTACCTTTTTGGCATCAGATTAAAATACATAATTTTCCTGTAATAGCCCTTACTACTTCAGTTGGTCATTGGAAACTGAGGGAGGTAGTATCTGTATTGTATCTCCATGCTGTTGAGGCAGGAGACAAGTTATAATTCAGTAAAACTATTTTAAATTTGTTTCTGCCCTGATGTGTCCTCCAGTTTGTCCCCAAAAGAATGGGCGTCCTATTTCTTCTATAATTATAATTTGTGTATTTTTGCATGTAGATTCTAAAGATGTTTATTGAGGCAAAAATTCCAGATTTTTTTCAGTTGAATTAGAGCAAAGATACATGTGTAGTTTTGAATGGACCTATGTCTTGGAATTTTGCAGGTATTTTGAAGCTGTACAGCTGAGCTCTCAGCAACGCATTCATGTTGACCTTTTTGACTTAGAGAGTGGAGAATATCTTTGCCCTCTTTGCAAGTCTCTGTGCAATACTGTGATCCCCATTATTCCTTTGCAACCTCAAAGGATAAGCAGGTATATTTTAATTTATGTTTTGGTTAATTTTTTTTAAGTTGTCTTTAATCCTTTTGTTGTGACTGTTTTAATTAGATTACTAATTCCTTTTTTGCTATTTAATTAATACTTTTTCATTTTATAACTTGTATTCCACTTTAAAAATATGATAAAAGCCCCAATTTTTGGTTTCTAAAGGAACTGGAACATTCATTTACTCAAGTCTACATGTTTTGTATCTGTCTTCCAACAGCCATTAAAGTAATAGAACTTTGATCTCCATCTTAGCACTCACAGAAGGAAGAAAGTTGCAAAGAAGATCCATTCCTTTCTTATAGTCCTTTGCCAGCATTAGAGTTGCTATTAGGAGTTTGGTTGCTCTGCAGGTCTTTGTATTATTATTTCTATTCTATTTTTCTGAAGATCCAAATGCTGTAGTTGTAGAGACATGGACAAAAGGTTAACTATAAAGGTAAATAAACACAATAGGTTCATCTATGGATAGTTTTTTAGTGTTTAGAATAAATTTTTAAACTTTTATATTCTGACCATCTGTGAATAGAATTTAATAGCAGATTTATTAGTTTTTTTATGACAACTAGAACATGTAATTGTATATTTCTGTATTCTCACTATTCTACATGATGATAACAGTACTATTTATTATTATTATTATTTCAGTTTTTTTTAACTCAGTGACTTTGTAGTGATAGACCTAAGTTTTTCTAAAGAAAATGATTTTATTGATAAAACACTTTTAACTTGTTTTCACAGCATAAGAGTTCAAAGGTGATAGGTTTGGCAATCAGCGTCAGTAAGTAGTTGCTCTGTCTCTCCTATTCCATGTCATTAGAAAACATAATTTTGAATTGTTTTCTATTCAGTGTATTGGGACATAGAATGTCATCTTTTAGGAAGAAGGTGACATCACAAAGATTTATCTTTTATTTATTTATTTATTTTAGTTTTATTTATTTTTTGGCTGTGTTGGGTCTTCGTTGCTGCACATGGGCTTTCTCTAGTTGTGGTGAACGGGGGCTACTTACTCTTCATTGTGGTGTGCAGGCTTCTCTTTGTGGTAGCTTCTCTTGTTGCCAGGCACGGGCTCTAGGCACGCAGGCTTCAGTAGTTGCAATGCGTGGGCTCAGTAGTTGTGGCTTACGGGCTCTAGAGCGCGGGCTCAGTAGTTGTGGCTCACAGGCTCAGTTGCTCTGCAGCATGTGGGATCTTCCCAGACCAGGGCTCAGACCGTGTCCCCTGCATTGGCAGGTGGATTCTTAACCACTATGCCATCAGGGAAGTCCTCCTTGATATCTTTAAGAATAGGATGCTTCAGGGCAGTCCTTTCTAAAGTTAGACTGATCCTTACAACTAGGTCTCTTCAAACCCTGTGACACTTTTAGTCTGTAGTAACAATTTTGTTACTTAGGATCTGAAATACATAATTATACATAACATTTTTATTAGGCATTTGAACTTACCTGTATAGTTGGAATATATTTGCCTCTTTTGTTAGAAAATCAACATGAGTATAACCTAAGATACTAAAGTTAAGAGCATATAAAAAACTTTATCAAAACTAATAATAAGCTAGCATTTTTAAAGAAAATTGGTCATAACAAATCAGAGTACACTTTCATTTCTGAGAACTGAAAAAATTCTTAGATCAAATTTGTGCCCAGAGATGTGAATTTTGGCACAGTTCATTGTATATTTTAACTTCACTTAAAGCTGTCCTTTCAGTAAGCAAATCTCTACTTTATAGTCCTTTTTAATAGCACTGTTTCTGGTCCCCCTTGGTTATTAATAGCAGTTTGGGTCAAACCCCTGCCCTTACGGAATTTATATTACAGAGAGGAGAGACCAATGGTAAACATAAAAATACAGAGTATTGAGTAGTGAGAAATACAGAGAAAAACTAAATTGGCAGCATAAAGGGCTAGAGACAGACCAGTGCATGAGGTTCTCTACAGATTGAGTCGGCAGGGAGCTCCTCTCCGAGACGGTGACGTTTGGATAGAGACCTGAATAAAGTGAAGGACAAGCAGTGCTACTCTCTGAGAGAAGAGAATTCTAAGAACAGGCAATATCAAGAGCAAAGACCCTGAAGTAGGAGCACATCAGCATGTTGAAGGTGAAGCAAGAAGGCAGCAGGTTCAAGGCACAGGAAGAAGGCAGTACGCTTGGAATGGAGCAAGCAAGGAACCAGATCCTAAAAGGGCTTATGAGCTAAGATTTGAAGTTAGAACTGTATTTTATGTGTGATGGAAAACCATTGGAATGTTTTGGATAGGGAAGTGATACAATCTGATTTACATTTTTAAAAGATCTTGCTGGCGGTTGTGTGATGAATGTATAGATAATAAAGAAGCACTGCTGTGGAAGCAGGAAGAACAGTCTATTGAAGTAGTCCAGGTGATGGATAGTGTAACTTGGATTAGGGTAGTAATGATGGAGATAGAAAGAAGTGATCAACTTGGAATACATTTAGAAGATGAAACCTGCAAGACTAGCTGATAGATTAGAACGTGGTGTGTGAAGGAATCAGATATATCAGTGGTGATACCTAGTTTTTGACTTGAGCAGCTAGAATGGTGATTTCATTTACTGACATTTATTACTTCCAGGTTATGGGTGTATGGGTGGTATCTTGTTCTTTGTACTTTAAAATTTTTCTTCCCTCCCAAAACTACATTTTTAGGCACCAGTGTTTCTATGACCTAGGAAGCTAATCTGGAGGAGCTTGACTTTTTCATACAGCCGTTTATCCATGGAAAGACCCTACAAATTCAGCTTTTCAGTTTGACTTTGTGCCAATGGCTTTAATAATTTTTAAATATCATTTTTCAGTGAGAATACAGAAGCTCTTGCTCAACTTTTGACCCTGGCACGATGGATACAGACTGTTCTGGCCAGAATAACAGGTTATAATATGAAACATGCTAAAGGTTTGCTTAAAATTATTTTATATTTAGCTGTATGAGATTTAAGTGTCAGAGTCTTTATTTTTTTGAAAGTACTTATTGCTCTAAATATTAGAGCAAATTATATTGCTTTAAATATTAGGAAATAGGTTTTTTTAGACCAAGGCTAAGTTTGGCTTAAATCACTTTACTCAATTTAATAATTTTTCATACTATGAGGTAGTATGGACAGTAATTAATCTGGAGTCACAATGCTTGGATTTAAGTCTTAGATCTATCACTTACTATCTGTGTGATCTTGGACAAGTTACTTAACCTCTCTGTGCCTCAGCTTTCTTATTTGCAAAGTGGGAATGATAATAGTACCTATCTCATTGATTGAAGGATTGAGTTATCCTACATAAAGTAGAACAGTGCATGGTACATAGTAAATACTATATAAGTGTTAACTATTATTAATACTGTTAATATGTTGTAATTAATATTAATAACAACAAACATTTGGAAATTATTACCCCATTTATATATTCTTCACAGTTGAGAGATAAGACTACCTAAAGGCTCAGAGAAGTAAACAATGGCAGGCAGATTGGGGTGGAAGTAAAAATCTGAGGAATGTTTAGTACAGGCAGTGAGTTTCCTGGGGTTTTTTTGTTCCTCCTTTATTTCCCAGTTTTGACCCTGGGGTAGCCTGAGTCACAGAACTATGCAGTGGACATGAACAATAAAAAATCCAGGAGAGATGCCATCTTTCTGGCCAGAGGACTGGAAAAGAAGCCCCTCAGAGCTGGAGAGTGTAAAGGGAATTCTTTTTTTTTTTCCGCGTCTTTATTGGAGTATAATTGCTTTACAATGGTGTGCTTCTGCTTTATAACAAAGTGAATCAGTTATACATACATATATATCCCCATATCTCTTCCCTCTTGCATCTCCGTCCCTCCCACCCTCCCTATCCCACCCCCCCAATCCCACCCCTCTAGGTGGTCACAAAGCACCGAGCTGATCTCCCTGTGCTATGCAGCTGCTTCCCACTAGCTATCAGTTTTACATTTGGTAGTGTATATATGTCCATGCCACTTGTTGTGTTTTTTTCCCTCTCTTTTGGCTCTTTCCCAAGGCCAGCTTCAGTCATGGAACTGCACTGCCATGGTGGCCACATAAATATCTAAAATCCCAAGAGAAAACCAGTCTTACTTGTCAAAAGATCTGGGAGAAATGGGACCACTATATTCCAAAAAATTCTGGGTGAATCCTCATTATTTTTTTCTTTGCCTCACAGCTTCACCGCAAGGTTAGCCCCAGTCAGCACAGGGGACTAAAACTGAGAGAAATTGGTCATTTTGACCAGAGGAACTGGGAAGAAGGGCCCCTTGGAGCTAGAGAGTATAGGGGGAATCCCAGAGAGGAGAGAGCTGTAGAAGGGAATCTCCTACTTTTGAGACAAGCACAAGTCCTGAGCTCAGCTCCAAGCTGCACGTGTGTGGAACAGGCCCAAAGAAGCATAGCAACAGCTTTGAGACTGAAGCTGCATTAAACCACCACTCAAGTTCCAGACTAAGCCCTGAGTAGTACATATACTGGCAGACCCAAACAGCATAGCAAAGGCTCTGAAAACTAACATTGGAACCACCACTTACAGGGAGTGAGACAGAACTTGTTGAACCTGATTTGGGTTGGGTTGATTGCCTACTAGAACAACAACAAAAAAGGTACATTTTTCCAGAGAATGCTAATGCGGACCAGTAATGTTCAATATATTCACAATGTAATATTCAAAGTATCCAAGACACAATCCAGAATTACTGAAGGTACAGAGAACCAGGAGAATCTGACCAACTCTCAAGGAAAAAAACAGTCAACCAACTGCCAATCCTGAGATGTTTTAGTGTTGAACTTTTCAGACAAAAAGTATAAAGCAGCTTTATAGTCATGAAACATGAAATAAAGGTGAACACTCGTGAAGTGAATGGAAAAATAGGAGTTCTCATCAGGAAAAAATAGAAACTATAAAAAAAGAACCAAATGGAGATAACAAAATTGAAAAAATACTATATGAATTAAAAAATTAACTGAATGGGGGCTTCCCTGGTGGCGCAGTGGTTAAGAATCCGCCTGCCAATGCAGGGGACATGGGTTCGAGCCCTGGTCTGGGAAGATCCCACATGCTACAGAGCAACTAAGCCCGTGCACCACAACTACTGAAGCCTGCGCGCCTAGAGCCCATGAGCCACAGCTACTGAAGCCAGCACGCCACAACTACTGAGCCCGTGTGCTGCAACTACTGAAGCCTGCGCGCCTAGAGCCGGTGCTCCCCAACAAGAGAAGCCACCTTAATGAGAAGCCCTCGCACCAGAATGAAGAGTAACCCCCGCTCGCAACAACTAGAGAAAGCCCGCGCACAGCAACGAAGACGCAGCGCAGCCCAAAAATTAATTAATTAAATCTTTTAGAAAAAAAGAATACAATTTTAACTGAATGGGCTCAGTAGTAGAATGGAGACGGTGAGATAAGAGTCAGTGAATTTGAAATTAGATCAGGGGAAATTACACAATGAAGAATGGACAGAAAAGTGATGCAGAAAAACGATGCAGTATCCTTAGGGACATATGGAACATTTTTTTCTTCCCTTTAGCCCAACATTTGTGTCATTGAAGTCCTGAAAAGAAAAAGGATGGTACAGAAAAAATAGTGAGGAAATAATAGCTGGAAACTTTCCAAACTTAGAGAAAGACTTAAATTTATAGGTTTAAGAAGCTCAGTGAACTTCAAACTTAAAAGCATACCTAGATAGATCATACCCAAACTGCTGAAAACCAGAGATGAAGAAAAGAATCTGAAGAGCCACCAGAAGAAAACAAGTCATTTCACATACGGGAATAACAATTCTAATTTGATAAGGAAATGGAGCCACAAAGAGGTTTAGTATTTACCCAAGGTCTTAGTAACAGTCACTGGCAGAGCTAGGATTCATACCCAGGCAGCTTGGCTCCAGATCCTTGTTCTTATTCACTAACACATGCTGCCTTACTAATAGAATACTATGCATTTGTTAAAAATAGAAATATAGAGGGTCAGTTACTGATGTGGAAGACATTTATGATCTGTTAGTGAAAAAACAAGATACAGAACAGTACTAGAGATGTTGTCCTTTTTAAAAAAAATCTACACGTGTAACATTTATATGGAGAACAGAAGAATATCACCCTAATGCCATCTGGTTATCTGGGTGGAGAAATTGTGAATGATTATTTATTGCTTATTAACATTTTCTAAGTTTTCTAAAATGATCATATATAATTTACAAAAGCTAGAAAAGTGTGTGTCAGGCTAAACTCCTGTGATTTTTCTTTCTTTTTCCTTTTAATTTGTAAGGAGAAAAGCCAACAATTCCAGTCTTGTTTGATCAAGGAATGGGTGATTCCACTTTTGAGTTCCATTCTATTCTGAGTTTTGGAGTTCAGTCTTCGTAAGTATCTAAACAAGAGAAGTTTGTAAGTGGTTGTGAAAATAAGAGTGAAGAACAGTTCTTTCCTTCCTTCTTGCTTTATTTGTAAAATTGTTTTCTTTATCCCATTTTTATCTTGTTGCTTTCTCCCTAGAGTTTTATTTGTACTAATGAAATTAAGTGGTTTGAGATATTAGAGTAATATGTATTTAATATGTATTAGGGTGAACCATGCCTATAATTAACTGTTTTTGACCAACAAAAATACTATTTTTATATAGTCCAACCTACAACAAGAACAGAATTTAAGAGACTTAAGTTAAAATCACATCTGACTTGCTCTGTGACTTCTGAAAAGTCTCAGGTCACTCCAACCCTACCACAATTCATTTTCTTGTTTGTAAGATTGAGACAGTGGTCTTCTAACTTACCTCATAACGTTAATGGAAAGATATTTATGTGAAGGCACTCTGAAAAATATATATCCAAATCAGATATTACTTGTTAATGAATATCATCTGAGGTACATTTTTCTAGTTGTGATCCTTGTTTACATTATGTATCCCATTGCTACTGAAAATATTTGTTACTTGCAACAAATAGAAGTTCAGGAAACCAGAAATAATCATTGCTAGTACATATATTATTATATACACACACAGACATACACACACCCCTATCAGCGCAGAAGTACTTCTTGGTCCCTTATCCATACACTAAAACTTATGTCAGATCTGTTTCCTCTGAGTTTTTTTTTTTTTTTTTGCGGTACGCGGGCCTCTCACCGTTGCGGCCTCTCCCGCTGCGGAGCACAGGTTCCGGACGCGCAAGCTCAGATTCTCCACGGCATGTGGGATCTTCCCGGACCGGGACACGAACCCGCGTCCGCTGCATCGGCAGGCGGACTCTCAACCACTGCGTCACCAGGGAAGCCCTCCTCTGAGTTTTAATCCTCTCTCCAGTCTGTTCCTTAATTTGGACCTGGACCCTTTCTGCTGTGAACATTTACTGCATCTTTTATAAGAAATTATCTGGGTCATTACCATTTTGTCGGAGACATTTTTCTACCTGTAGGAGTTACAGTTCTGCTTTTCCCATTTTTTCTTAAGGAATAAATCTTCTTCAGCAGCTCTTATCTCTAATTTGACAAAGGGTAGTTTACTTTGTCAAAAGGAGTTAAATTCTTACTTTGGTACTTAATTGGACTTCTCAATAGGTAGCCCCTTTTACTAGACCATTATATCAATATAAATTTTTCTTGTTTTATTTTTAGGATAAAATATTCTAATAGCATCAAGGAAATGGTCCTTCTCTTTGCCACAACAATTTATAGAATTGGATTGAAAGTGCCTCCTGATGAAACGGATCCTCGAATCCCCATGATGACCTGGAGCACATGTGCTTTCACTATCCAGGCAATTGGTAAAGCCTATAAGAGAACTAGTTTGGAGCTTTATAGAAACAGAATTAACATTGATTGACCAAAATTCCTTTTTTTCCCTGATGGCCTGGAATACTTTGACTTGTTTAAGGACTCTTAGTATATCAGTAGATTAGGTGACATGATGCCATTTAGCCTTAGAATATTTTGTATTAATCTCTTTTAACTACAAAAATGAGCATATAAACTAAAAATACTTGAAAGGGACAGCATGAAGCAAGCTATATTAGAAAGGTGGCAGAGTTACAACACTGGAAGATCAGAGAAAAACAAAGGAAGAAGAATCAACCCAGAAATGTCCAGTATTTTTATTTCTTTTACACTTTGAGATAAAAAGAAAGGTAAACTAAAGTCATCTAAAAAATTACCAGGAAAGAGAAAGGAAGACTGAGGGGGTCAGGAGAGACGGATTAGCAGCAAGAAACCTACCAAGTCTGAAGGGAAGCCCACTGTCAAGTTCTCTGCCATGTTGAAAGCTTCTAGCTATCAAATCAACATGTTGTGCACCAGCGGTCCCCAACCTTTTTGGCACCAGGGACCAGTTTCATGGAAGACAGTTCTTCTGCGGACTGGTGGCCTGGGCGTGGGGGAGTGGTTCAGGTGGTAATGCAGGTGATGGGGAGCAGCAGATGAAGCTTCGCTCACTCACTGCTCACCTCCTGCTGTGCAGCCCGGTTCCTACCAGGCCACTGACCGATATCGGTCCGCAACCTGGGGGTTGGGGACCCCTGTTGTACACCTTAAACTTACACAGTGTTATATATCTCATTAAAGACAGGGGTAGTGAAGCAGTGAAGAATTGCTTAGATTTTTAAATTAGTATATTTGCTCATGACAGTCACAAGATAGAGTACTACATGAAAAAGAGTTAAGAACTGTAATTCTTTCATGTCATCTTTATCCAAGCCAGTTTCAGACTCATTTTCCAGTTTTTCTGGTAGTTGTTTTTAATGGTTCTACCACATTTTCTTCATTTAAATATAGTTTTGTAATAAGACACTATTTCATGATTTGAAGTAACTAACATGAAGCCACTTCTTTTTTTTTAATAAATTTATTTATTTATATTTTATTTTTGGCTGCGTTGGGTCTTCGTTGCTGCACACAGGCCTTTCTCTAGTTGCAGAGAGAGGGTGCTACTCTTCGTTGCGGTGCACGGGCTTCTCATTGCAGTGGCTTCTCTTGTGGAGCACGGGCTCTAGGTGTGCGGGCTTCAGTAGTTGTGGCTCGTGGGCTCTAGAGCGCAGGCTCAGTAGTTGTGGCGCACGGGCTTAGTTGCTCTGCAGCATGTAGGATCTACCAGGGCTCAAACCCATGTCCCCTGCACTGGCAGGCAGATTCTTAACTACTGCGCCACCAGGGAAGTCCAAAGCCACTTCTTTCACAGAGCGTTCCTGGACATCAGCATCAGTCTCTGTGAACGGATTTTAGAAGTTATTTCCAAACCTGTCAGACTTAAATTGTGGGTAAAAAATAAATACACAGGTTTATATTTACTATGATTAAATAAAATGAGAAAAGGAAAAGATGAGGTTTAAATAGAATCTGAACAATATGATATGAAATGTAAAGCATTCTTTTGGAGTCATAATCTACTAAATATCTTCAGATTTCCAATGAAGGTACTTTTACACTTTACTATTTTGGGAACACAAGCATTAGGAATTGGAAATTTATATTTAGGCATTGAACATTTTAAAAAGTGACAGTTTTGTTATAGAGTAGATGAGAAATTCATTGGAGAATAGGACTGAGTCTTCATGTGTGTTTCTGTAACATAGTAATTTGAATCTATTTGATTAATAGAGTGTTATATAGTTTTCACTCTAGGGCTTTTTCCATGCAGTGGATATAATGCTGTACTTTATTCCTAGTACATAAACAGCTAACTTATCTCACTCCCTGTGGGTGTGGAGAGACATATACAGGATGTGTTGGCACAGTTATGAAAAATAGTTGAGGAATCAAAACAGAGGGTCTGACAAAGAGAATGGAAGAAGAGGACAAATATTGTCAATCGATCACTTTGTGAATAAGATATCTTATGCCGCATAACAGGAGGGGGCCCTTCTGAGATAAAGGCACTAATCTCTGAAGAATTTAGTACTTCCTCGCTCAGATTATTTAACAAAACTTCTTCCCAAGCAATACCCAGGAAATAACAAAGTTTTGCTTAATGACTAATTCCAAAGTCCATAAAATGTCAGTTCAGGAATTGTTTCAAAACCAATAGGGTGGTTATATGATCCACACATCCTCCAAATTTTAAAAATGTATATATAAATCATGTGATATTCATTTTAATATAAAATTTACAAATACAAAATCAGTACTGAACTGAAAAGATATATTAATAGGTTTTATACTTGCTCAAGTGACTTTTGTAACACAATATATAATATTCAGTTAAACATCTGGTATCTAATGGTAAAAAAAACTACCAGCAAATTGAGGTTACATTTAGAATTAAACATGGTGATACTTGATTTAGTTCATACTGACCTTTTAACTATCGCATTTTGTGTTTAATGGTGTCTAGATTAGCCAAAATTTTGTCCATTTTTAGCCAGTTCTGGTTTTCTATTTTTTCTGCTTTCTTCAAAGCTAGAATAAGAGAAAATACATGATAAGAAAATGCAAAAAGAAAATAGGAAATAAGCCTTCCACTCTCACAGATGTGTTTGCTACCAAGGATCAGTGAAAATAAGAGTAATTTAGTAATAAATACCCTAGCCAACAAGGCAAAATATATTTCTGAACCCATGCTTTTTTGGTATTTTCAGTTTCATCTTTTTATCCTATAAATCTAATTGTTTTTTAATAGTACCTAAAAGAGCAATAACGTTACTTACGTCTGTCTTATGTATTATTTTTTAACAAAATAGGTGTTACTATATTAAAAAAATTACTTATTTAAAAATTTTTTGCAGAGAAGGACAAATACTGTATGTTTTTATTTATATGTGCTATCTAAAATATAAAACAAATGAACAAATATAGCAAACAGACTCACAGATACAAAGGACAAACTAGTGGTTACCAGAGGGGAGAGGGGTAGGAGTAGGGGCAAAATAGGTGAAGGAGATTAAGAGGTACAAACTACTAGGTACAAAATAAATGTTACAAGGAAGTAATACAAAGCACAGGAATATAGTCAGTATTTTATAATAACTTTGTATGGAGTGTAATGTGTAAAAATATCAAATTACTATATACCTGAACTTAATATAATATTGTAAGTCAACTATACTTCAATTAAAGAAAAAAAATTTTTTTTGCATAGGAATTTTTTTTTTTTAAAGGAGGATAAATGAACCAGAATGCTTTGTTTTTCCCAGGTATTTTTTTTTTTTTTTTTTTTTTTTTTTTTTTTTTGCAGTACACGGGCCTCTCACTGTTGCGGCCTCTCTCGTTGCGGAGCACAGGCTCCGGACGTGCAGGCTCAGTGGCCATGGCTCACGGGCCCAGCCGCTCCGCAGCATGTAGGATCTTCCCAGACCAGGGCACGAACCCGTGCCCCCTACACCGGCAGGCGGACTCTCAACCACTGTGCCACCAGGGAAGCCCCCAGGTATTCTTTATTGATTGCTGCAGGGACTTTATTATTTGTAGTAGCAATTTGTGAATGATCTACATTTGCCTTTGTAGTATTCTCTCACTCAAAAGTTTGGAAATTTGGGGGACTTCCCTGGTGGTCCAGTGGTTAAGACTCCGTGCTTCCAATGCAGGGGGCCTGGGTTTGACCCGGTGCCGCATGCCACAACTAAAAGAGCCCACATGTAGCAACGAAGATCCCGTGTGCTGCCACTAAGACTCAGCGCAGCGAAATAAATAAATAAATAAATATTTTTAAAAATTGGGTGGGGGGGAAATTTTGGCATAGACTTAAACATGAAATTTTGAAGGGGAAAAGTGCAAAGCATCTGGTCAAAAATAAGATTAGTTAAAGAATATCTGATAGAAACCAAGTATACAATTGTAGCAGTATTCAGAATTTATCATTTTTGTTTTTCTTACTCCTTGAGAAAACCTCTTGGGAGATGAAGGAAAACCTTTGTTTGGAGCACTTCAAAATAGACAGGTATGTGTATTCCAGCAGGGTACGTGTAACTCTTGGTATGCTTTTTTAGGGAGTCCGCAGTATATTTATCATTTAAAAAAATCTTTATTCATTCCTTTTTCTGTAAAAGCAGAATTCTGTTAAAAAAAAAAAGCTACTTCAGTCTCATAGGAGACTGAAGGGCCAACATTGTACACTTTGGAGAGTTTTCTCAATCTTAGTGGTTAAATGTAATTCACAGAAAGATTTCTGATGATACTTGGTTACTTTTTATCCCCTTCTCTGTTTATTTCCAAATCAGAACCCTAGTGTCTCTTACATTTTTCCTTCTCACTAATTTTGTACCATCATGTAATATTAAGTATTAATGCTGGCTTAGCTCTAGATAAATCATCATACTGAATTCAAGAATAAAACTAAACCATGACTCCTTGATGGGCAGATCCTGACTCTGTATAACTATACTCCTGCCTCAGGCCCAAGCCTCATAACATTGGGGACCCTGAAAAACAGTGCTTAAGAAGTGTGCTCAGTAGCCCTGTGAAAACAAACTGGGTAACAGGATTCCCTAGACCACCTACTTCCTAGCCATTTCTCTCATTATCTGATAGCTGACACAGGGGACTTGGAGTCCACGATGTGCTTCCCTATAGTTCCCATCCTTCCATCTGGGAAGCAGAAGATCTGTTCCCTGAATTCAGTGATTTTCTGCCATCATTTTAGAATTTCTGTAAATACGTTTGTTTGCACAGGCCTCAATAGAATAATTTAGGCCAGATATTTAAGAGAATGACTCTGGGGAAAATGAGTACTTAAATGAGAATTGAGATGATTATATCTTTAATACCTCTTTGTCATGGGAAGATCTATTAAAAAAATTCGGTGAAGTCATAAAACTTTTTAGAAGTATTAAAAATATTGTAACTAAATTTGCAAGAATGTAAAGTATATAGTAAGTCTGCACTAATTCTTGCAGACTGGGATTGGTTTTTACATTGAATGACTTAGGTCTTTTATCTTCCCTTATCTTTTTATCTTCCCCTCTCTTACAATCTAGCATAATGGTCTAAAAGCATTAATGCAGTTTGCCATTGCACAAAGGATTACCTGTTCTCAGGTCCTGATACGGAAACATCTGATTCGTCTTCTATCAGGTAGAGTCTTCTCTGAATTATTATTATTATGTTATTTATGTGTCTTTTCCCATTGCATTTCTGGCAGTGTATTTTATTAGGAAACAACACACTGCACTAACTTTGGATACTCATTACCACAGCCTTACAAAAGAAAAAAACAAAAAGAAAAAAAACACATGGCTGCCCCTTTAATACCTGCAATCTTATTTTTAAAGCCAAGTGTTTTCAAATGTTGTCAACGTGTATCGGTTATACCCACCTAGGGGCTTTTTTGAACCAACATCCACAATCACTAACATCTTGTATCTCAGTCTGGTTAGAAAAGGGAGCAGTGATGTGGCTAGAACATTTAAAAATATGTTTAGTTTTGCTGGTGTGTATCAAAGTCATATAAAAATAATAGAAGTGCTAAGTGTGGTAATCTCAGACTGTAGGTCCATGCATGCCCTTTTCTTTGAGAGACAGGCTATAACAGCTGAGTTGGGGTTTTTTTTAGATTCTAACAAGCTAGAAATTAAGCCCATATGGTACTCAATATAAAAACAAAAAGAGGGATTAGGGGTCATACAGTAGTAGAATGATTTGGCTTTCATTTTGGTTGTCTGCATTTCCATTTAGGTATTTGTACTACAAGAGCTCCTTTGCGTCTAAATAGGTCAGGCTTAAAAAAGACTGTTTTTATAAGTGTTTTTATTCGTAAGTTCAATATGTCACAGGTAAAGAGGTTTAAACTTGCACTTCCTAGGTATGTTTCTACCAAATAAGAGAGTCATTCAGTCTTTTTAAGCTTTAAAGCCAGGCATAGTGTTTTTCTAGCTGATCTAACAGGCTTTTTTCCCCAAAATTGACCAGTTACTTTACCTTGAAAGTCTGTTGAAACAGGTCACCTTCCTCCTTGTTGATTCCCACAAGCTTCTTAGGGAGCTCTTCCTGGGCAGCTTTCTGTCACTCTAATGACATGGGGGTTCCATGGCTCCATCCAAATCTGCCACCTAAATTTCATTAGAACTTTTACCCTGCCAAGTTTTATATCTTCAAGTTTATTTCCAGCTATCTCCTGAATTAATCTCATGCTAATAGGAATCTAATATTAATGCTGTTCCCTAGCTACACACTTAAATTTTTTCTGTTTTTTCATTTACTTTTTCTCTTATTGGTCAGTTGCACAGGCCCAGAATTTTGCACGTGTTACACATGCTTCTTATTCTTAGGACCTCTTCCTATTGTTAACAGTTTATCCTATTTGCACAGTAATATTTTGGTCTTGTTTTTTTAATTTTTTGGCATCTCTTTTCATTTCAGTTATAATTTGGATACCTTGTTTTACCAGCACTTCCAAATAGTCTCCCTGCTTTTACATTCATCACACGTTATGGGATTTATAATGTTTAAAACACGTCAAAATAAGCACCAAACAAAGAGACTATTTAACATCATCACAGATAGCAGAAACTGAAATAATAGTGCATAATCTCTAATTGGCAGTAACTAATAGAATTGATGTGCTTTTGCTCTGTAATGTAGCTTTGTGCCTTTATGTAAAAGTTTGGTATGTGAAAATTTATTAGCAGGAACATCTTTATTTGCAAGGTGTTAGGGCTATAAACTCTGTATAGAGGTAGAAGATATGGTCTCTGCCATTTGTAAGGCTTATGATTGAATTAAAGAAGCAGAACCTCTGTGAAAACTCACATTATAATGTAGCCAAATGCCAGATATATGGTAAGAATACATGCTTCAAGAATTGAGACAGGAAGGGATCACTGTGGGGCTCTGCTGTTTTTTTCCTCTAACAGGGTCCATAAAGATAAGCTGAGAGGAACAGAGACAGCATTCTAAGCCCAGGGCACAATTTAAACAGATTGAGGAGGTAGGAAAGCATGTGATATGTTCAAGTTAGGCAAGTTTGATAGGAGTAGTGGCACCTGTAGATAGATAGAGAAGCATGAAGTTGTTTTGATAAAAATAGAGGATCTTAAATGCCCCAATGAGAAGTTTGAACTTCATTCTTCAAGTTATTGGGAATTTTTGAAACATTTTGAGCAATAATATTCTAAAATTAATTTGATATTGTATAGGTTGGATTGGAAAAAGGAAAAATTAAAGGTAACATGCATCTGCATGTAGTAGCATAAATTAGGGAGGGAATTGTGATGGGTGGAGGCAAGATTTTGAATTAAAATGAGTAACTAGATTATTGAGAGAAATAGGGAAGTCCAGAAAGTCCACAATAGAGAGCTGTTTTGTGTGAAAGGTGATGAATAATGTTGTAACATGTTGATTCTGCAGTAGCAACAGGACATACAATGCTCACTGCCATGTATGTGCCAGGCATTGTACAAGGATCTTTTTATATAATCATGTCTTTGAACTGCCATTCTTCAAGGAAATTATCATTTTCCTGATTTACAGATGAAGAAACTGAGGCACAGAGAAGTTATTTGACTTGATTGAGGTCATAAAAAGAGGCAGAACTAGTATTTGAATCCAAGCCTGACCATAAAACCTATGCTTTTCCTGCTATATCACATAAGTTTTGCTGAGATATTTAATTTAGCATAAATGGAAGATTTATTTATTTACTTATAGCTATTTAGCTATTAACATAGCTAGTTAATGGCAGAGCCCTGTTATCACTTTGTTTTTTAAGGCCAATATTAATAGCGTTTATCGATTACTGTATGCCAAGCTCAGGATAAGTACTTTTAATGCACATGTTAACGAACCTCTCAACAATCTTGTATACACTGTAGACTTAGAGAAGTCAAGTACCTTGCTTATGACAAATAGTCGCAGGAAGTACTGCATCCCATTTCTGTCTGACTCCAAAGCCCATGCTCTTAACTTTTATGGTTTTGTTTAGAATCTTGGATTTGGGGTTGAGAAATTCACCTAGTCTGAATTTTTTTTTTTTTTTTTTTTTTTTTGGCGGTCCGTGGGCCTCTCACTGTTGTGGCCTCTCTTGTTGCGGAGCACAGGCTCCGGACGTGCAGGCTTAGCGGCCATGGCTCACAGGCCCAGCCGCTCCGCGGCATGTGGGATCTTCCCGGACCAGGGCACGAACCCGTGTCCCCTGCATTGGCAGGCGAACTCTCAACCACTGCACCACCAGGGAAGCCCCTAGTCTGAATTTTAAACAAATAATAGTTTTATTGAAATAAATTAATTCCCTCATTTTTATATATACAAAACCCTTACTGTTGTTTTGAATTCTTGATTTCACTTCCTTGTCACTCTTTCTCTGACTTCCAAATTTAGAGACTGATCAAATCAGAAAGACAAAGTTTTTGAGCTGTCTGCATTTCCTTCCATTCATCAGCCCATATAAACCATTATCTAATTTTAATTCAGGAGGATCATCTCCATACTCCTTTCATTTACAGTGCTTTTCATGCTCTCCCTGCTCCAAACCCCAAATTGTTCACGTATTTTATGTATCACAGAACATTTAGAAATGCGTAGTTAGGGGGGAAAAAGTGGTAGGGAACATTGTATAAAAGGAATTCTTTTTCATTCAGCAAATACTTATCAAACAATTTCTTACTTCAGTCATCCTAGTTTATTTACCCTTTGCCCCGTATCTTATATTTCAACCATTAAATTGCATCCAGGGCTTTTTAGAGCCTTTTCTCAGTTTAGTTTATCTTTAATTATGGTTCCTATATCTTAAAGGTGTGATATACCAGTTTATCAGTTTCTGTATTATAACCCTGTTAAATTTTTGTTTTAGATCTTGCATTATATTTAACTACATTGCTTATGACTGACTGAATTACATTAAGGTTTTTTTGTTTTTTAGTTGTTCTTCCTAACCTCAAATCAGAAGCTACACCTTGCCTTCTATCTGTAGATCTATTTCATGTTTTGGTAAGTGTTCAGTAAATTTTTTTTTTAAGTCACTCAAGCTTAGAATTTCGTGTGTTTTCCTCATTGAAATTTATGCTCTTTGTTCAAGATTATAAATTATCAGTGTTCAAAGTTTAGTCTCTTTTGTCCATTCCCTTTACAAATAGATACAGATTTGACTGAGACCATGAAAATCACTTTAAAAATGAAACCACATTTACCCTTTACTTTGTAATAGTCTTATTCTAGTTGATTATATTTAATTAGTGTCTATACAAACAAACTTTTTCTAATAATGTATTTTCCCCCTTCCTCTTTTTCTCATCTTGTTTACATTCTAAGCAGTGAATGATGGGGTGAGCTGTCTTAAAATCATTAATTATTCGTGATAGGGACCAGGCCATGGGTGCATCCAGGCTTCCCCCAAAACACCTATGGTTAGGTGGCAACTGTTTTTTGAGTTTCTTGCACAGCTTTTCCATCCCTGTGAAGATTCCATTCCTTCAAAGCGAGTTCTCTAGAAAGAGCCATGGTGAAGTTGGGAGCATGGAGTTTGTGGATGCAAGGTTAGCCAGTATCCTCTACCCAGTGGTTGTCTCCCTATCTTTTGGAATCTCTTGGGGGAACCTTGAAAAGAATGCTGGTAAATGGGCCCGACCACCTGAGATTATGATTTGATTGGACTGGGGTGGGGCCTGTGTATCAGTGTTATTTTAAGAGCTCCCCAAGTGATTGTAATGTTGAATCTTCTAAAATCGCAGGGTTGAGACCACTACCTAGAACTAGAATAAGTAGACCCAGCAAAGGGTTAAATCTGTTTGGTGATGACATTTGTCCTCTATTTGTGGTATATTATATTACAAAATATCTTGTTGAATAATTAGGAAAAATATGGTGGTTATTAAAAAAAAACACAAACAGTGCAGGATCTGGTGTTCTTTACATTTAGTTATGAGATTAACTTGTGTTGGTCTTTGTTGTTACCCATGTTGATGTCCATTTTCTCTCATAGGTGGGTACTGTGTTAGCATTCCCATCCTTGTATTGGGATGATGCTGTTGATCTGCAGCCTTCATCAATTAGTTCTTCCTATAACCACCTTTATCTCTTCCATTTGATCACCATGGCACACATGCTTCAGATACTTCTTACCACAGACACAGGTAAAGCTCCCATCAGTTGTTAGCTGTAAATAACATTTGCCCATGATTTATTGGCAAAATAAATTATGTTTGTGATTAATCATTTTATATATTTCTAAGTTCTGTATTATGTCTCTTTTTGAATGACTGTTCATTTGTTTCTTTACGGATGCTGTTTAAACGGAAAGGTTAGAAGAACTGTGACAGGAATAATTAGGTCAACCACTTGATTCTCTAACTTGCAGCTGCTCTCTAGGTATACAGGGAGACCATTTGGATCTGCTTTTCCCTTTCTTTTTTTTTTTCAAATTCCCCAATCTCAAGGTTGAGGATTAGTCTCTCCATTGTTTGTTCCTACCTAAATACTTTCAGCCTTTCGATAAGCCTGTCTACGAAACATTCTTGATTCCTCCAGCTAGAATGATAGTACTTTGTTCATTTTATAGCAGTTATCACATAGTGTCTTATTTTATAGTTATATCTTACTGTTGTTCCACTCCTTTCCCTGCTTCTCCTTTCTCCCTGCTCCTCCATGCCTACTGTTTCTTTAATAGGGAACATTCAAATTTCAAAATCTTCCCTCATAAGCTTCAAGTGTCTAGCAACTTTTGTTATACCCAGTAAGAACTCAATAAATATTTTTTGGATGAATGTTCATTTGAGGATACATGAGTAATATCATGGAATTGTGGTATAGTTGTCCTTATAGACTCTGCTCTTAATAGAAAGCAAAGTTGGGTTTTGAGTATCAGTGATCAATAAAGGCTACTGAAAGTTCAAATAATTTAGAGGACAGATAATTAAAGTGACCTTAGAACGGTATCTAGCAAAATTACATATGCATTTACCTTTTGACCCACCAATCCCACTTCTAGGAATCTACCCCAAAGCTCTACTGGCAAAAGTATGAAAGGATATAAGCACAGATTATTCATTGTGGCATTATTTGGAATAGCAGAAAACTGGGAGATTGGTTGAATGACCTATGGTATATCCATATAATGGAATGCTGTGCAGCTATAAAACGGAATGAACAAGATCTATTGAAGAAGTGATCTCCAGGATATATTATTAAGTGAAAAAAGTAGGGTACAGAACACTGGTTTTAGTATATACCTTTGTGTGAGGTATTTTATGTGTATTCATGTGTTTACATTCTTACATATATTCATACTTGCTTATTTTTTTAATAAATGAAACAACAGAAGTATAAACCGAAAACTGATTAAAAAGAGTTGCCTCTAGGACAAAGTAAAGAGTACAATACTTTGAGCAAAGACTCTTATGAATGTCTTTTTAATATAGTTGATTTTAGAACCCTAATTATACTTAACTAAAAAAAAAATCTAAATGGTGAAAATAATTTTTTAACAATTGAAAACAACAAATGAACCTAACAAGTGTATCAAGAAAATAATTGCTTAAGTGACTTTAAAAAACAGTATTTCAACTGTACTTCCCTAGTAGGATATATTCTGATAATGGAAGAACTACAAAAAAAATCTTAAATTGAACTCAGTTAGTGGTATCAGTAGTACTAATATTCTTATTTTGAAATTATTTTAGGCGGTTTTTAAACCAAATAAGGATTGTGTTAATGTCATTGGGAACCAGATTTTCAGTATAAGAAGGAAGACACACAAGAATAAATTCAGAAAAGTTAAGTAAAAACCAAATAATCTCCCAGTCACAATCCCTGCAAGTTATTTTTTGGGTGTCAGCAGACTGACTGTAAGTTTATATGGAGAGGCAGAAGACTCAGAATAGCCAACTCAGTATTGAAGGAGAAGAACAAAGTCAGAGGACTGATACTACTTGACTTTAAGATTTACTGTAAAGCTACAGGAATCAAGACAGTGTGGTACTGGTGAAAGAACAGACCAATGAATCAATGGAACAAAACAGAGAGCCCCCAAATAGACCCACATAAATATAGTCAATTGATCTTTGATGAAGGAGCAAAGACAAATGGAGGAAAGATAATCTTTTCAACAAATGGTGCTGGAACAACTGGATATCCACATGCAAGACACAGACACAGATCTTACACCTTTCCCAAAAATTAACTAAAAGTGGATTATAGACCTAAATGTAAAAATACAAAACTATAAAACTCCTGGAAGATAACATAGAAGAAAACCTAGGTTACCTTGGGTATGCAATGACTTTTTAGGTACAACACCAAAGGTACAATCCATGAAAGAAATAATTGGTAAGTTGGACTTCATTACAATTCAAAACTTCTGTTCTGCAAAAGATTATTATCAGGAGAGTGAGAAGATAAGCCACAAACTGGTTGAATGGATTTCCAAAAGATGCATCTGATAAAGAACTGTTATCCAAAATATACAAAGAACTCCTCTAAGATTCAACAGTAAGAAAACAATCTCGTTAAAAATGGACAAAAGACCTGAACAGACACCTTGCCAAAGAAGATATCCAGATGGCAAATAAGCATATGAAAAGATGTTTACAATTAGGTGTCATTAGAGAATTACAAATTAAAACAACAACGAGATACCAGTATACATCTATCAGAATGGGCAAAATCCAGAACACTGACAGCACTAAGTACTGGCAAGGATGTGGAGCAACAGGAGCTCTCATTCATTGCTGGTAGGAATGAAGCCCATGCCACTTTGAAATACAGTTCAGCAGTTTCTTAACCAAACTAAACATGCTGCTACCATGCAGTCCAGCAGTCACACTCCTTGGTACCTACCCAAATGAACTGAAAAGCCATGTCCACACTAAACCTGCACACAGATGTTTATAGCAGCTTTATTCATAACTGTTAAAACTTGGTAGCAACCCATATGTCCTTGTGACTGGATAAATAAACTGTGGTACATCCAAGCAATGGAGTATTCTTCAGTGCTAAAAAGAAATGAGCTGTGAAGCAATGAAAAGACATGGAGGAAACTTAAATACATATAACTAAGTGAAAAAAGCAAATTTGAAAATGCAACATACTGTATGATTCTATGACATTCTGGAAAATGCAAAACTATGAGATAGTAAAATGACCAGTGGTGATTGGCAAGGGTTAGGGGAGAGAGAGGTGAATAGGCAGAGCACAGAGGGTTTTTAGGGTTTAATGAAACTACTCTGTGGGATACTATACTAATGGATACATCTTATACATTTGTCAAAACCCATAGAATGGGGCTTCCCTGGTGGCGCAGGGGTTGAGAGTCCGCCTGCCGATGCAGGGGACGCGGGTTCGTGCCCTGGTCCGGGAAGATCCCACATGCCGCGGAGAGGCTGGGCCCGTGAGCCATGGCTGCTGAGCCTGCGCGTCCGGAGCCTGTGCTCCGCAACGGGAGAGGCCACAACAGTGAGAGGCCCGCGTACTGCAAAAAAAAAAAAAAAAAAAAAAAAAAAAAAACCTGTAGAATGTACAACAGCAAGAATTATCTCCAATGTAAACTATGGACTTTGGGTGATAATGATGTGTCAATATAGGTTGTAACAAATGTGCCAGTCCTGGTGAATGGTACTGATAGTGGGAGAGATCGTAGGTGTTTGGGAACAGTGGGTATATGGGAAATCTGTGCTTTTCTCTCAGTTTTGCTGTGAACCTAAAGCTGCTTTAAAAAATAAAGTTTATTAATGTAAAAAGATCTTGTTACCTGGGTGTGTGAATTTGTCAAAATTCATTAAATGGTGCATTTAATATTTGTGCATTTTATTGTATGTAAAATTTACCTCATACTGAAAAAAACAGTCATATACAAATATTGAACTCTTACATTTAAATTGGAAATATCAGTATGAGTTCATGATATATTTTCCTTTAAAAAAAAAAAAGTGTATTTTCTAAAGAGACCTTAATTGAAAAAGGAAAAGAACTGGCAATATTCAAGGTAAGAGACTCAGGGTAATTTTAACTGTGGCCTTTCAGATGAATTAATGGATAAACAAAATATTTTTAAAACAAGAGAGTACTACTCAAATGTGCTGTACCCATCCCTCGCAGCAGACTGAAGATAGGCATTTTTATCCCCATTTTAATATAATAAAACTAAAGTTCAGAGAACTTCAATGGCTTACACAAAATTTTAACTTAAGTGGGAGAGGTGGCAGTTGCTGGAAAGGTTTAGGATGGTCCTACTAAAGGTTAAGGATAGATTATGGAGGAAATAACCCCACAAGATTCTTTTTATGTGTCTCTTTGCTTGAGCAAGAAGGCAGAACAGCAACCTACTTTCCTTTCTAGAGGTTGAATTTCTACCTGCTAGACAGGACAGCTAGGAACCCAGAGCAGGTAGATGACCACTAATTTATTTACCTGGTCATGTTATAATGAGGTAAACATTTATTAAACATCATGTTTAGCAAGGCTGTGATTCTGCCCTATTTGTTTCTCTAGCTAACATACTGTTAAAGTTTATGTAACAGTTTTAATATTCAGGATCAACAATTTAGACTGAGAACAAGGGAAAGAACCTCAGTTGAGTTGACATTGCTTATTTTCCTGGAACCATGAAATTGAGGTTTAATTGATAAATTGAATAGCAAATTCATAGATTTATCTTTCAGAATTTCTTTTTCAGGTCTCCCCCTTGCACAAATTCAAGAAGAGAGTGAAGAGGCTCGTTCTGCATCTTCTTTCTTGGCAGAAGTTTCTCAGTATACAAGTGGGTGAGTAACAGTCCATTAGTCCAGTCTATTTCAGTATTGTTTTTATAATTCCACATCTTTGTTCAGTTGTTTGGCAGTATAACTTTTTTTTTTTGTTTGTTATGGTACGCGGGCCTCTCACTGCTGTGGTCTCTCCCTTTGCGGAGCACAGGCTCCGGACGCGCAGGCTCAGTGGCCATGGCTCACGGGCCTAGCCGCTCCGCGGCATGTGGGATCTTCCCGGACCAGGGCACGAACCCGTGTCCCTTGCATTGGCAGGCGGACTCTCAACCACTGCACCACCAGGGAAGCCCGGCAGTATAACTTTTGAACCATTTTAATTCCAGTTTTAAAAAATCAGTTAAAAGGCTTTTGGAATAACAACAAGTAAAACCTACCCATTCATTTGTTTCTGAGTCTAAAACAAGTTTTGACACATCTTTACTCTTGTAAACTGTTATGGGAACATAGGCAAAAGATGATAGAATTTTAACAATATGCAGCAGTTAGAATTTAAATAAATGTAAAAAGGTGAAAATAGGTTGCCCTTTTAAAGCAATTCATACAGTTAATACACTTAACTACCTAGAGGTTTTTTAAGGCTGCTGTGAGTAATATGTGAAATATATTGGCAATGCAGAGGTTAAAACCAAAAGTACAACAGAGTGCTCTGCTGCGCTTCATCTGCTGCCAAGTTCTGCTCTTTGTTTTCATCTTCTTCGCCAGTCAACCTTTTTCTTTTAGTTTAAGTACTGAATATGTGTGCGTGTGTATTTATTTTTATGTTAATAGACTATTTTTAGAGCTGTTTTAGGTTTACAGAAAGCTTGAATAGAAAGTACAAAGAGTTCCCATTTCCTCCCTCCCCCCACCAATTTCTCCATTATTAATGTCTTGCATTTGTGTGGTACATTTGTTAAATTGTTGAACCAGTATTGATACATTGTTATTAACTACAGTCCATAGTTTACATTAAGGTTCACTCTTTATGTTGTAAAATTATAGTATTATATAGATTAGTTTCACTGCCCTGCAAATCACCAATTTTAATACAGAAATCAGGAAAGTATTAACTTTTTTTTTTTTTTTTTTTAGCTAACTTGGCTTATTTGGTTAGTTATTGCTAAATATATTTGCTCCACATTTCATTACAAGGGTTAGGAGAAAGAAAAAAGTAGTTCTTTGCCTTAAACATCTACCTGGTAAAAAATGCAAGATTTGTGGTTTTCTTTAGCTAGTTAAATATTTTGTTTTAAATATTTAAAAATTAAATGGATAAAAAATTATTTAATGCTTAGCTATGTTTTTGAAAGGGGATGTGTTTACAGTCTAGATTTTAGTCTGATCTGTATTCTGTTCTCTTCTGGAATTATTGCCTCTTAGCTGCATTGGGTGTGGTATTCCTGGCTGGTATTTATGGGTCTCGTTGAAGAATGGCATCATCCCTTATCTTCGCTGTGCTGCATTGTTTTTCCACTATTTACTTGGAGTAACTCCACCTGAAGAACTATTTACCAGTAAGTAGGAAAATGAAATCACAGAGTAGTAAATAAAAGACTTTTTTTGTTACCTTCAACCTCAGGAATACAAGGTGAGAGCAGGCAAAACCACTTCATTCCTCACCTCTTTCATCAGTGTTCATTCCAAACATGTGTGTGCCCCTGCCCTGGTGTAGGTAAAAGGTGAGGCCAGAAACCAGATTAGCCTCACAGTCTGCAAAACCTATTCATGGCTCCTATCTATGTACAGTTTTTGTACTTGAGCTTACAAAATGCCTGCGCGCAGAGTATAATGGTTAAGGTATACAAAAAATTAGAAAGATTGATTGCTTTTAAGGGAAAAGAACTGTTTGGCTAAGTAGGAGGAAATTTTTATTATATACTCTGTTTCTTGAATTTTGAACATATGACTGTATCTATTATGAAAGAGTTAAAATGCTGCTGGGAAAGGGCTGTTGTGATAAACCAAGGCTATGTGTATTTGAGTAACAGAATCATTTCCGTTCTCCTTTACTTGCCTTAAATCTACATCAAGGTAGAGAAGGTTTCCTTGTGGCTTTGTATGGGTAAAAATCAGAAGGTTTGTATGATTTTGGAAGAGTCATCAAATTTGCTCAGAGATTCTTTCTTTTGTCCTTTTCTCAGGTCAGCCTTAAGAAGGTTCTATATCTTGAACTCAGTTCAGTAGGGTTTGTTAGATGTAGGTTTGTTCTGATTCTGTATAAATATGATGCTACTTTCCAAGTGGTTGTCAGTACAGATCTGTTGTTTTCATTTTTTTAAAAATCATATATTATCTAGTCTGTGCTGTAGTATGGCAATGGATAAGATAAAGTCCTTTCTTTTATTGAGAGGAGATGAAATATAAACAAACAGATAAATATATATAGTATAATGTGAAATGGTAATAAGTGCTGCAAAGAAAAATAAGCAGGTCATGGGAGTAGAGAATGCTGGGGTAGAGTCATGAAAGCCTTGTTTGTGAGGAGATATTGAGCAAAGGGACATTGAAAAAGGAGATAGGGTTGAACTGGGCGGGTGATTGAAGGAAGAGTATTCCTAAGCAGAAGGAACAATAACTGCAAAGGCTTTGCTTGACATAGTCAAGGAATACTAGAGATGAGTGGCCGAAGCCTATTGAACGGGGGGAGGGTGGTAGGAGATGAGGTCCAGATCAGGTAGGGCCTTTATGCCACAATAAGGACTTTTGTATTTTGTATTTTTGTGGTGGTTTGCTGTTGGAGAAGTCTGATCAGGAGAATGACTCAATCAGATTTAAACGGATCACTGTAAAATTAATTAATTAATTAAAAAAAAAAAGGATCACTGTGTCTTGTCACCCACAGTTTCATAGAGTACAAAGTATACTCTGTGTAGACAGAGTATAGAAATGAGCATAAACAATGTAGAAACTCTACTGTTGACCAGGTAAGAATAATGTACTTATTAAATGTATTTTTATTTCCTTGCAGATCCTGCAGAAGGAGAGTACAGTGCACTCTGTAGCTATTTATCTTTACCCACAAATTTGTTCCTGCTTTTCCAGAAATATTGGGATACTGTAAGGCCCCTCCTGCAGAGGTACTGTGGGGTTAAAATATCATTATTGGGTTATTATACAGTTTGAAAATGTTAAATTAAAAATATTTGCTAAGCTCTTAGATTGATTAGCATCGTTTGAAGGGGTGACAAAAATATACGAGATTCCTAATTCACACACATAAGGAGTTGGGGATAAGACCAGCAGCAATGGGCAGCTGGAATTTCTGCTTGTTCTACCATGACTACCATTCATGGTTCTTATTTTCCCTACAGCTGCTATCTCATCCCAGTTTTAAATGGGGTGGGGGGTGGGTGGAGTGAGGGTAGGTCCTGTTGTAAGCAGCAGTACAGTCACAGTTAAACATTGGAGGAACCCAAAGTGGGGCTACAATAGTAGCATATCTCATATGGTAGCACATATCTCAGCAGGGTGACTGAGGAGGAAATAAAGGTCATTTGGTAGATCAGAGATGTATCTAGTTAAATTTTCTGTGGAAAAGTGTGTCTTTTTTTAATTAAAAATTTCTTCCTACCCCATTACTTACTGGCCCTTCTGATCACTCTCTACCCTCCAAACCTCCAATCTCCTTACCCTATCTTTGCTGCCACCATTTTCCATCTTTTTTTTTTTTTTTGAGATATAATTGACATATACCATCATTTTAATAATTAGTTCTCATCGTGTTACTCTTACTTTATTTCCCCCATTAAAGATTCTGGCATCCAATTCCAATACTTGTTGCAGGGGGGCGGGTTGTTTTTCCCACGCATCCAGCAAGTAATTCTGCAACATCATCTGGGTGTCCTGCTATTCAGCTCAATCCTGATGCTGTCTTCCTGGAGATGCTGTCAGATTCCATGGGTTAAGGGCTCAGTCCATAAAACTGACGACCCCACCTCCACATACTTCAGAAAGAGCCAGTCACAGTCCAGGTTGTCACCTGTGCTCACCAAAAGACTATAGTTTGATTAGTCTGTAGAGCAGCTCACAGAACTCAGAGAAACGTTTTACTTACTAGATCATCAGTTTTTTATCAAAGGATATAACTCAGGGCCAGCCAGATGGAAGAGACACATAGGGCAAGGTATGAGGAAAAGGGAGCAGAACTTCCACACTCTATCTCTGAGCACACCACTCTCCCTGAATCGACACGTGTTCACCAACCTGGAAGCTCTCCAAATCCTGTCCTTTAGAGGTTTTATGGAAGCTTTATTACATAAGCGTGATTGAGTAAACCATTGGCCGTTGGCGACTGATTCATCCTCCACCCCTCTTCCCTCCCCAGAGGCTGGTGGGTAAGGAGTGGCTGAAAGTTCCAACCCTCTAGTCACTGGTTAGTTCTCCTGGCTACCAGCCCTCATCCTTTTGTTCAAAAGCCACTTTGTTAACATAACAAAAGACACCTTTTTCACTCACATCACTTTGGAAATTCCAAGGGTTTTGGAAGCTCAGTGCTGAAGTTGTGCTGAGTCAGTCTGTGCCAGGAACTGGGTCAGAGACCAAATATATTTATTATTGTTAAAAAAATTAAGTTTGAAGATCTAATTGGCTTTATTAAATGATTTATGAATGGGCAGCATCCCATCTAGCAAGTAGAAAGGAGCCTTTTATAGTCAGCAAGGAGGTGGGACAACGAAGTCATAAATGAGAAAAGGATTATTTCAGGCAAGGAAACCTTCCTTTGCGGGACAAAAGGATCTGTTAGGCAGATTACCTCACTGCTACTGACCAGGAAATTCCAGACCGATGGGTAAAGATTTCACTTCTGGGGAAGGTTGAAACTGCAATTAGGTTTAGGTGTTAAGTCTTGGTTTGATGGACGTGGGCTTAGCACAAGTAACTTCCATTTGGGGCTTGTCTCTTTTTTAATGTTATCAGTCACAGTATCACACCCTTGATTTCCTTTAGTCTTTTCAATTTTCTACCCTTTTTCTTTCTCCTTTTTCTTTGATCAGTGTCTTTTTCCCTGCATGCCCATGTCAGGATTTGTGTGAATGTCCGCCCATCTCCTGACACCTTTCTCTGTGCTCTCACCTCTTCTTTTGGGTTCTTTTCTGTGTTTTCTCATTTCTCATGAGGTATTCTGATTTTCAGTGTGATAAAAATGAATCCAAAAAAAAAATCAGTATCATGCTTTGTGTTGAATGCAATCACAGTAGGTTATACTAATTTTACTTTTATATTGTTGGAGTCGATACATTTTTAACTTGCCATTTTAGTTTAGTGTTAAAAATTCAAACTTTGAAACAAAGTCTGTACCATTCCTGGCTCTGCTTGCCTCAGAGCCTTTCCTCATTGTCTTCTCTGAAAGGCAGGGGACTGACCTCTGTAGGCCATATTTCCCAGTCTCCCTCATCTGTTGGCTTCAGCCTGTGGGAGGCACTGGCAAGATATTGGAGGTCAGGAGGAAGAGAGAAACCTGTGTTTAGACCACCTCTCTCTGCCTTGTGGGGCATCCCTGACAATGGCTACTGTCAGTTCTACTGATGTTCTACTGGATGTCAGAACATCTAGTTCCCACCAGACAAGTCTACTGTAGTTCTAGCATCCACCAGTGACCCTGAGCTCCAACAAAACCACTCAAAAAATATTATTTTGTTCCTCCAGCCTGGGAAGGATAGTAGCTTCCTGTTATTGGCTAATCTTTGGGTTGCCTTGCCTTATTTGACTCCTGGTTGGCTTCTCAGCCCTTCTGTCACCTTTATTTCCAATTCCTAGTATTAAATTCCCTCTTGTTAAAATACTCAGAGTGGTTTCTGTTTTTCTAGTAATAGATAACCTTTTAAAAAAGAAATTAATAAAAGGGGGGGGTAAATAGAAAAAAGAAGGGGAGAAAAGAAAGGGAGAAGAAAGGGGGACAAGATATAAGGTAAAAGAAGTCTAGCAGAGGGCACATGGAAAGAAGGGACAGAGAGGTTTGGAGAGGATGGCTCCATGAATATTCCACTGAAGTTGTGATGACCCATTTGCCTTTTCTCTCTGCTCCCCATATAGATGGTGTACAGACCCTGCCTTACTAAACTGTCTGAAGCAAAAAAGCGCCATAGTCAGGTTGGTTTTACTTCTCAGTCCTTCCCCATCTACAAGTTGTGTTTCCAAAAGTAGTTGGTTGATGAGGATGCTTTCTAGTCTGTTGTCTTCATTCTCACTCAGCACATTGTTTCTTACATTTCTGTTAGGTCTTTGCCGGAAATTCGATTCTTCGTACAGTTGATTTTTTTCTTGGAGTGGCTGTCCTTTCTCTCTTAAATTGTTTGACACCACCAGCACCTTAAGCTAGTGCATACCTGTTAAAAGGCTTCTTGCAGCTGCTAGTGTATTAAAATGAGAGGGTAGTGACAGTATTCATATAAACCACTTTTTTTCCTTTTGAGAATAAAGATATAAATAGAACTATTCCCTCCTCCCCATCTCTTCCTTTCTATAAGCTTAGAGACTACCCAGCAAAACTTTTCTTCAGCCCCTCTATCTCCCTTAAGTTATGGTTTAATCAAAATCCATCTCTTCCTCAAGGACAGTTTTTATTTATTTATTTATTTATTTATATTTTTTGGCTGTCTTGGGTCTTTCTTGCTGTGCGCGGGCTTTCTCTAGTTGTGGTGAGCAGGGGCTACTCTTCGTTGTGGTGTGCAGGCTTCTCATTGCGGTGGCTTCTCTTGTTGCGGAGCACAGGCTCTAGGTGCGTGGGCTTCAGTAGTTGCGTCAGTGGGCCCTAGAGCACGTGGGCTTCAGTAGTTGTGGCACGTGGGCTGAGTAGTTGTGGCTCACGGGCTCTAGACCACAGGCTCAGTTGTTGTGGTGCACGGGCTTAGTTGCTCCGTGGCACGCAGAATCTTCCCGGACCAGGGATTGAACCCATGTCCCCTGCATTGGCAGGCAGATTCTTAACCACTGTGCCACCAGGGAAGTCCCCCTTAAGGACCATTTTAAATGTTACCTTCTCCCTGAAGCCTATCCTAACACATCCTCTCATATGTGTCTGTTCATGTGTGTGTATGTGTGTCCCAGCCAACACTGTAAATCACTGAACAGTAAACTCAACAGTGGCCAGAACCGCATGCTTATCTTCTTTGCGTCCCCTCCAGGGCCTGGTTTGTATTATGTACAGTCTCTGATTTTTATTCAAATTGCATTGCGTCAATAAACAAGCAGAGGAATTGACCCCAGCCTTAAATACTAACACCAGCACAATTTTTTTTTTATGGCTAAAGCAAACATTGTGAGACAGTGTGCATTTGCTACCTTCTTTTCTCATCTGTTTTCACCCCTTGAGTTCCTTTCAGCTTCTCCTTAAATGTGCATATGCTGCTGCCTAAGACTTAACCCAACTTTAGTGATTTAGAGATTATAGATCCACCTCCTGTGCTCAGATGCAGTAGTATTCACATCACCAAGAAAAGAAGAGTTTAAAATATGAGTACATATTTTAGCACTATTAATCTCACAGAAGTCGCTGTGTGCCTTTTAGACATCTACTGTTTCCCTAGCATGGTACTAAACTAAAATACTCTGAGAGAGTTAAAAGATACAATACATACACCTTTTGGTCATGGGTAGTTTATAGTCTAATTATGTACATAAATGAGATACAGTATAATAATATATGGAATATACTGTTAATGCTATAGAAATGTAAAGAGTAAATATTCTTAATGATGTAAGTTTAGTCTTAGAGGAGATAATTTTTAGCTGAACACAGAAGAGATTATAGTAGAATTTGAATTGACTGGGGTTTGAGAAGAGAATTTCATGTTATTCAGATGACCTTCCCCAGGACATGCATGCAAGGCTTTTGTCATATTACTATGGTGAGAATGATAACATTTGCAAGCATGTAACAAGTACTAAGTATATTATGTTTCACTTCAATATCTTATTGAGTTCTCAACAGCCCTTTGAGGTTCCTTGATACTATTCATTTCTTAAATCAACATGAGTATTTAATGTTTCTCTCCTCACCCCACCCCCACCCCGGAAATGTGTTACTAAATTGAGGGTGTGCCCTATGATTGAGAAAGTATATATGTTTATTCTCAGTTTACTGACCAGGAAATACAGGATTAGGTTCAGTGACTTGTCAGGTGTTAGAGAATTTAGGATATGTAACCGGGCCTGTTTGATTTCAAAGTCTGTGTTCTTAACTACTACTTTATATTACCTTCCTAGACAGTATAGAAATATAGCTAGAACAATTTAGTCTTAGGAGATAGTAGGAGTTGGGTTTGGAGAGGAAACCAGCTGATGAAAGATCTGGAATTCTAGGCTGAAAAGTTTAGACTTAATCTAGTCAACAGTAGGAATTACTATGGATTGCAAATATGAATCCTTAAACTGTTTTTTTGGCCACGTCACACGGCTTGTGGGATCTTAGTTCCCTGACCAGACCAGGGATCAAACCCATGCCCCCTGCAGTGGAAGCACAGAGTCCTAACCACTGGACCACCAGGGAATTCCCCTCCTTTCATTATTTTTAAAACATTCTTCCTTCTGTTATTTGGTCTGTTTTTGATCTGGGCTTATTTACTCATAAAATAAAATTGCCATTTAAATTATATTTCTAGGTACCCTAGAAAAAGAAATAGTTTGATAGAGCTTCCTGATGACTATAGCTGCCTCCTAAATCAAGCTTCTCATTTCAGGTAAGAAGAAATATATATTTAAAACTTTTTTGAGCTTACAAACTCACCACCACTAGCAAACTTTTTTTAAAAGTGACCACTGAGCATCCTCTGTAACAGTGATTTTCAATCTTTTTTTTTTAATCGAGGTGAAAATCACATAACATACAATTTTGTATAATTCATTGGCATTTAGTGTATTGCCAATGTTGTGCCACCACTGTTTCTCTCTAATTTCAAAACTTTTTGATCACCCCAGGGAAACACCTTGCATCCACTAAATAATCATTCTCCATCCCGCTCTTTCCCGATTCTGTAGTAACTGATAATCTGCTTTCTGTCTCCATGGATTTGCCTATTCTAGATATATTATATAAAAGGAATCATACAATCTATGACCTTTTGTGTCTGGCTTTCTTCACTTAGTATGTCTTTGAGGTTCATTCAAGTTGTAGGATGTATCAGTACTTCATTCCTTTCTTGGCTAAATATTTCATTGTATGTATATACCAAAGTTCATTAATCTATTCATCCATTGGTGGGCATTTAGGTTGTTTCCCTCTTTTGACTATTATGAATAATGCTCCTACAAACATTCATGTACAAGTTTCTGGTAGGACATATATTTTAATTTTTCTTGGGTATATATACCTAGGAGTAGAATGCTGGGTCATTACGGTAATCCTATGTTTAACATTTTGAGGAACCATTAAACTGTCTTCCACAATGGCTGCACCATTTTACATTCCCACCAGAATGTATGAGGGCTCCTATCTCTCCATATTCTCACCAGCACCTTTTATTTTCTCGTTTGTTTGTTTGTTTTTTAATTAAAGTGATCCCAGTGGGTGAAAAATGGTAGCTCACTGCGGTTTGATATACATTTCCTTAATGATCAAGGATGTTGAACATCTTTTTGTGTGCTTGTTACAGATTTGTATATGTTCTTTGGAGAAATATGTGTTCAAGTTTTTTGCCCATTTTGTTTATTTATTTTTCATTTATTTTTTTATTTTTTAATTGGGGTATAGTTGTTTTACAATGTTGTATTAGTTTCTACTGTACAGCGAAGTGGAGTTCCCTGTGCTATACAGCAGGTTCTCATTAGTTATCTATTTTATACATATTAGTGTATATATGGTAATCCCAAGCCCATTTTATAATTGGACTATCTTTTTTGTTGTTGAGTTGTAAGAGTTCTTTTTATTTTCTGGATATTAAACCCTTATTAGATTTTAATTTGCAAATATTTCCTCCTATAAGTTGTGTTTTCATATTCTTCATAGTGTCCTTTGATGTATGAGTCCATCTTATGTTTCTTTCTTTTGTTGCTTGTGCTTTTGGTATCAAAACTAAGAATTTGTTGCCAAATCTGAGATCATGAAGATTTATTCCCATGTTTTTTCCAAATAATTTTATAGTTTTAGCTCATATTTAGGCTGTGAATCTGTTTTGAATTAATTTTTGGAATGAGGTAAGAGGTACAACTTCATTCTTTTTTCCATGTGGTTTCCAGTTGTCCCAGCACCATTTTTGGACACTGTTTTTTCCCCCTCATTAAATAGTTTTGGCACCTGCTTTGAAAATCAGTTGGTCACAGATGTTTGGGTTTATTTCTGGACTCTCAATTCTGTTCCATTGGTCTATAAGTCTATCCTTATGCTAGTACCACATTTTTTAATTACTGTACCTTTGTAGTAAGCTTTGAAATTGTAACATGAGAGCTTTCCAACTTTTTCTTTTTCAATATTGTTGTGACTATTTCGGGTCCTTTGCGATTAAATTGGAATTTGAGAATTGGCTTTTTCATTTCTGCAAAAGAGGCAATTGGGATTTTAATAGAGATTGCATTAATCTATAGATTGCTTTGGAGAGTGTTGCCTTCTTAACAATATTAAGTCTTCCAGTCCATGAACATGGATGCCTTCTATACTTAGGCCTGCTTGAATTTCATTCAGTGATGTTTTGTAGTTTTCAGCGTACAAGACTTTTCCCTCCTTGATTATATTTATTCGTAGGTATTTTATTCTTTTGAAAGCTATTGTAAATGAAATTGTTTTCTTTATTTCCTTTTTGGATTGTTCATTGCTGGTGTATGTATGTATGTATGTATGTATTTATTTTTGGCTGCATTGTGTGTTGCTGCACGCGGACTTTCTCTGGTTGTGGTGAGCAGGGGCTACTCTTTGTTGCGGTGCGCGGGCTTCTCATTGCAGTGGCTTCTCTTGTTGCAGAGCACGGGCTCTAGGCACATGGGCTTCAGTAGTTGTGGCTCGCGGGCTCTAGAGCGCAGGCTCAGTAGTTGTAGTGCACGGGCTTAGTTGCTCCGCGGCATGTGGGATCTTCCTGGACCAGGGCTCGAACCCCATGTCCCCTGCATTGGGAGGCGGATTCTTAACCACTGCACCACCAGGGAAGCCCTGCTGGTGTATTTAAACACAACCGATTTTTGTCTGTTGATCTTGTACCCTGCAACTTTCCTGATTTCCACTAGGTTTTTTTTGTTGTTGTTGTTAATGGTTTCTTTCAAAGAGCATATTTAGGAGAGTTAATTTAAAGTCTTTGTTTATTATGTCTCATGGCTGGGCTTCCTTAGGGATGATTTCTGTCAGTCTCTTTTTGGTTTCCTGTGAATGGGCCATACTTTTCTGTTTCTTTGTAAGCTTTGTTGAGAATGGGACATTTTGAGTATTGTAACATAATAACTCTGGAAATCAGATTCTTACCACATCCCAGGAATTACCATTGTTGCTTGATAAGGCTGTAGTTATCTGTTTGTTTTAGTGACTTTTCCAAACTATTTTTGCAAAGACTCTATTCGTTGTGTGTTCACTGAAGTCTCTGTTCCATTATCTCTGTGGTCAGCCAGTAACTGACAGATTTCCTTAAATGCCTGGACACAATAAGAAAAAAAAAAAAGAGAGAAGAAAAGATATAAAGACTATCTACCTCTTTAAATCCCCTCTACTACCATCACCGCCAAGGAAGCTGCTTCAGCCCACGGGAGCTGAAACAATGGTTAGTTTCTGTGCCAGCCCCTCAGTGAACTGCCAGGCAAAACTAAACATACAACCCTAATTTTTGAACACAAGGTCCCTCTTGCCCACCTTGGCACCAGCATGCTGCACCAGGATTGTGGGCAGCCACCCCCATAGCTACCTGCTGTGGGGCTGGGGGATAAGGGATGGTAACCACTACACAGAATGCCAAAATTCACTGAAATTTACTAGCCTCATTTTTGTCAAGCACTCCTCTGGACACTGCAAGTGTTTGTCCTGACTCTGAGTTCCCAGAATAATTGCTTCAGACAGTTCTTGCCAGATCAGTAGTTGTTCTGGTACAGGAACCTCACTGTTCTCAACTTCCCAAGCAAGTAGCAGTCTTAGAAATATCTTTTATACATGTGTCTTTAAACACTGTTTTACATGCATTACAGTGTGGTGACCACATTCATTCACTGAAATGACACTGAAGAACACTTTTTTTTCCCAAACACAATCTTATATGGAAGCTCATTGTAACAGTAAAACAGATAACATTGTGACTCAAAGTGCAAGCCTGGGTACTGGAAAGAGGAATAGCCTTTTAGCCCCTTAGCCTTTTCTGGCACCATGTTCCTCCTACCTCAATCAGATTAAACACTACTCTAAAGGAGTGTTTCCTAAACTTCCTTTTATCTTCATCTTCCCTTTCACTGATCACTTTCAAATCAAAAAAATACTGGCTGATAAAGACGAGTGAGAAGCAATAAAAACAAGTTACATTGTGCTCATTGCTAATACCATGTATGAATTACCTTTATAAGAGAACAACATGAGCTTAAACTCATGATGCTCTGTGATAAAATTATGTTCAATAAGGTTAACAGTAATTTTTGTTTTGCCTTCTGTAATATGATGCAATTTATTTGAATAGCATAAATTAATGAGCAGCACACCACCAGTGAAATGTCACTGAATGGAGAAATCATATTTGTATCTGCTTCAGCCATTGGTTTGTGAATATTTCATATTTGAATCACAATGCATCATCTTGAAAATAATAAGCCAAAATTATTATTGATGTAGTTCTGTATCCTTGACAATCCAGTAGCATCACACATCACCCATAGCAAACCAAACTGATAATGATGACGTGGAACTAGCAGTAACTAGTAATTAAAAGGCAAGAATCTCAGTAGCTTGAAAATCAAAGCCTATTCAAGACTCCGTTGATAATGTACTGGTGACAAGGCATTGTCTTCCCAAATTACAGAAATTCCAAAGCTCAGTTAGGCGTTTTGTTATGTTCCTGAGCTTTGTGCAACAGCTAAACTTCTTACTAAACTTAATTAGAGCTCTCAGTAAACACAACTAACTCTCAAATTTAAGGATACTAATTAATAATTCCAGTTAACTGCCTTGATCTATAAGGTGACTTAGTCTTTATAACTATATGTTAAATAACTTGCTGTCATTTGAAGGACAGATTGCATTTCAGGGTCATCTTAAGGGCTTGAAGAGCCCTTCTTTGGCCCACTCTGAGAATCACCACCCTACAGAATGACTAAGGAAATTCTCTTATTTAGTTATAACCATTGCTTTGAGCCACAAAGCCAGGGGGTTTAACTGGCCCATCAGGGGCTTGGGCAGCCCATAGTTCAGCCTCTATTACCAGTTAGAATTGACCTCAATTTCAGCTCCCTTGCTGCTTGTCTCAGGCAGATTAAGGTCAGCCAACTAAAGAAGTGACTGAATCACTTTACCTCTCAGCCCTCCAAAAATTAGCTGGATGATTTCAGAGACTGCGTCCAGCTCCAAATTCAGTGATTTTCCTAATCTTGGGGCTGCATTGGTATCAGAGATACCCTGTGAATAGATATTGTTTTCTAGTCATTCAAGGGTATCATGCTGTTGGCTCTGAGAAGAGTGTTAATCATTAATCACAGTGATGATGCTCCTGAATGATATTAGTACTTACTGGTTTCAAGTAAAAATAATAATAAATCTTATGCTCTCTTCCAGTTTTATTGTTACTACTAGTTTCCATTAAGACTGAGTCATCTCTAGTGTAGGAGTACTGGTCAGTACTGTATTTCAGGGGCATCACTCCCATTTTCCTCTATAGGATGGGACTCAGCCATCCTGTGCTAAAAGTTAAAGAAGATGTTGGCTTTATCCAAAAAGAGCAACACCCAGGGAGTGAAAATAACCCTCTCATCTACAGGAGACAGGAATGGAATACCTATGCAGGGAGTCCCTCTGCTCGTGTGTAGAGAATAGTGATTTTCTTATCTTGCCTAAGAAAGTGGGCATCGGAGAATAAACTGTTAATACCATATTAGAGATTTGTTTTGGTGCTCTTTATTCTGACCCAATTGTGGACATCAATGGATCTCTCCTGGGGTTGCATTTATTTTTTTCTGTCCAAATTGATGCTTGCTTTATGTCCATTATACAGCAGAGATAGGAGTATAAGAAGCTCCTTTTACAAAGATAGCCATTATCACTTTAATTCAGAGAGTGATACCCCTCTTGGGGGCATTATAGCAAGGCTCTAGCATGCCACTGTGTCAAATGGCCAGATCTCATAGTACTACTTGGTTCAAACAAGTAAACTTTGTCACTTTTTCTTTCCCAAGACTTGGCTGTGTTTCACAGGTAGAAAGGTGCGTCAGCTCAAAGACTGCAGTCTCCCCTTTCAACCCTAAAGATCTCAATACTTCAAAGAAGTGGGGGAAATGTGTTTAAACCCTTACTGAAAATTGTGGTTAAAACAACAACAGTAATTGTATACCTTCAAGGTCATTGCTCCAACATTGAGACACAAGATTGACTAAACCAATCCAGAGGGGGAGCTGACTGTAAATTGGTCGTGTCAGATGAAGACTGGATTCTCTAAATGCATCTCAATCTCAAGGCATATTTAAGTGCCACACTTTGTGGGAATTCGCAGAACACTGCATATTTAAAAATAAATTTTCTTACTATGAATTAATCAGAAGACTTTTTGTTATCTTCTTAAGGAAAAGTATTAAAAAGGAATCATCTAATTAAATGTTTCCTTGTGTTTTAAGAGCTTTCTTCGCTGCAAAGCAGCCAGTGATGAAAACACTGCTAATACATCTAAAACACTGCTAACTGATTATATCATGCTTTTATTATTTCTCCACCATACTGAATGTTTTCTTCCCTTTTGAGGTGCCCACGGTCTGCAGATGACGAGCGAAAGCACCCTGTCCTCTGTCTTTTCTGCGGAGCCATACTGTGTTCTCAGAACATTTGCTGCCAAGAAATTGTGAATGGAGAAGAGGTGGGAGCTTGCATTTTTCATGCCCTTCACTGTGGAGCTGGAGTCTGCATTTTCCTAAAGTGAGTAGGAAGCTTCATAATGAACTTAGGGAATCTGAATCCAGTCTGGAGGCCATCATGGCAGGACAGTATGTTGATAGGATATGATCTGTCAGAAGTTAGAGCATAGACCTGTTATTCACATGCAATTGCATTTGAAAAGATACTTAAGTATCTTCTCAAATGTAAATAATAGTTTAAAAAATATGAAGTAAGTAGTTTGAAAAATAAGGAGTTAAAAATTGGAATCTGTTCACATTTTCATTATTTGTGGAAAACCTTAAACAAATATGGTAGACTTGAAATGAAACTGAGTTATTTGTATTGAGGTGGATGGACCTATAGTCTGTCATACAGAGTGAAGTAAGTCAGAAAGAGAAAAACAAATACCATACACTAACACATATATATGGAATCTTTAAGAAAAAAAAGGTTCTAATGAACCTGGGGCAGGACAGGAATAAAGATGCAGAGGTGGAGAATGGACTTGAGGACACAGGGAGGGGGAAGGGTAAGCTGGGATGAAGTGAGAGAGTAGCATTGACATATATACACTACCAAATGTAAAATAGATAGGTAGTAGGAAGCAGCCGCCGCATAGCACAGGGAGATCAGCTCGGTGCTTTGTGACCACCTAGAGGGTTGGGATAGGGAGGGTAGGAGGGAGATGCAAGAGGGAGGGGATATGGGGATATATGTATACGTATAGCTGCTTCACTTTGTTATACAGCAGAAACTAACACATTGTAAAGCAATTATACTCCAATAAAGATGGTAAGAAAAAATGGAAACGTGAAATATGATAGGCTTTATATTGATTACTCTGGTATTGTGTAAAAATCAGGTATAGCGAAAGAGTTTAGAGTCCTAAAACTTGTATTTTCAAAGGACATGTACATTGTTACTTTATGTTGTCCTTTGAATGTTTTAATTTGCTTCACTTCTTCTACCAACCAACCATTGTTTTCCCTGGTGTCTTAGCAAATGACTGAGAACAGACCAATAGTCTCTCATATTTATGAAAGAAGAGTGCAAGTTTCCTGAGAGAGAGAAAAAATTCAAAGTGGATGCATGTGCTCTTTCTTTCCATTCTCCCCATGTAATCTAGTTTCTGTTTACATAAACCCAAACATCTCACTCACTAGGGAATATGTAATCACTGCCAATCAGCATCTGTTGGAACAAGGAGAATAAGTGTATGCAAGCAAAGCCCAAACACCTATTTTCTTCTAGGGTACCTCCAGCGATTAAACCCACTACCTATTCCAACTGTTTATTTTATAATTTCTCTCTAGAGTACTTATCTCTTATGTACACGAACATTATTTTTTATTTTTCCATTTCTCTGCTGTAAGAGTCCCAAGTACCTTCAGGGTTACAGTGGTTCTTTATAATGTGCACTGTTGGAGGCTGGCTCTAACCAGAAAAGGCTCGACACTTCCATAGATGACCTTCTTTCTGGCCCAGGGTTATCAGACTAGGAGATGTGGTTCTATTCTTCTGTTAAGCTCCCTCCCCCGCTCCAGGTCATAGGTCAGGAAATAGAACAGAAACAACCCCAGCCACCATCTTCCAGGGTACCTATGGTTCACATAGGACAGTCTCCTTCCTCTCTTCAGTATATTTAGTCAGTATTACTGACTGATCCCATTTCCCTAAGTCCATTGATCCTTTCCCATAGCTTCAACAAAAATAGCAATGTTCATTCTCTTTTATTTAGACAAAACATGATTTAGTCTGTTTGTCTATATTGTCTTTATACTGAATTCTTAACAGATACCATGTCTTTTCTCTAGATTAACTTTGACACAGTGCCTGTCATTTGCATACATGCACTTAGTAATATTTCTGTTGGTTGTTTTGTCCCTTAGAATCAGAGAATGTAGAGTAGTCCTGGTTGAAGGTAAAGCCAGAGGCTGTGCCTATCCAGCCCCTTATTTGGATGAATATGGAGAAACAGACCCTGGCCTGAAGTAAGTTTTTAAAATTTTACTCACATTATTGTACATGGATGGTGGCAGCTCTTTAAACACAAAAGCTAATACTGAGAGATATTTTTAAATAGCTATAAATTGAAAATATTAAATATGATGCCATCCTAAATGTAACATATAATTTTCAACAAGTTTGTGCTTCTCCAAAATTTTTAGACCCCCGCCATCCTAATGTTTGAATGCTCTATTATTTTTAATCAACCTTTCTTCAGAATTACTTAGAAGGTTTAATTGACGCTGATGTATAAAAGAAAGAAATCTGTAGTATCCAGTGAGGGAGTTTGGTTTAAAATGGATATTCATTGTTTCCATTGCAATACTTGAAACTTTTTATTAGCCAGCTATGTCAGCCTTCTTTGCTTTTAAACATTAGCAAAAATGCTTAGAATCCTGTAATTTTCTGTATCCTTCACTGGTGTTAGGAACTGGAGTACCACTCATGGGTATGAGAAAAAGGAGGTAAGGCCACAATGGTCCCAAAAGTACATATAGTTAAAGATTAGATCCCCTTACCATAAGCTCTTTTTGTTTAACTAAAAGTTTGTTCTTTTGAAATTTTGGGTTGGCCAAAAAAGTTTGTTCGGGATTTTTGTAACATCTTAACGGAAAAATCCGAACTTTTTCATCATCCCAATATATTATTCAGAATGAATCGGCTTATTGGATGAGGCTTAGAACCTCTTTGTTCATACGGAGATTTGTTTTTATTGTAACAGCTTTTGACCTGTATAGAGAAAGTCTTTGGATTCAGGAAGAAAAAGGTGGGTGGTGGAAGTAGTTAATGATTGAGGATAAGAGGCCTGTGTTGTTCCAGAAAGGTACAAAGAAGCAGAATTTTTAAGTTAGTTAGGCAATATGAAAATACCTAACCAGCTGAGACATGTTAGTGCCCCAGGGATGAGAGTCTCACAGTTCTCCATCATTGGCAACAGCCAGACTTCAGTCATTTTGGATTAGCTGTTATACAGTGTTACAAACTGTGCAACCTTAGAATTGGTGTGGAGTAATTTTATTTAAGTACTTGCTAATCACCAGCAAGTTTGTTGTGTCATAAAGACAATAATAACTAAGTATTTCTGAGGAGCAACGTATAATTTGAGGGCTTAGTGTTACACCTCAGACCTAACCTCTACCGTCCAAAGATCAGAAATCAAAGCTGGATAAACTATAAGAGGCCAGAAAGCCATTAAAGACCTACTCAGGCTAACCACTCTAAAAAGAATAGAACTGCTTCAAGTTATAAACCTTTCTAGCCATTTAAATGGGATCCCATAATGCCCATGGTATACTTGACCTATTTTTCTGAATAATCAAGGAGTAAGTTTCTTCTTCATTAGCTAAGTAACTTATCGAGTTCATAGTGATCAGTGGTGAAGGGAAAATATACCTTTTAAAACCTTGTCCTGGTGATTCCTCCCAGTTCCAAGAACATCTCAAAAGTTCAGACTAATTTAAACAATAAAGATGTAGTAGTTATTTGATTCAAGCTTACATGTTTTTTTCTCCCCCTGAAGGAGGGGCAACCCCCTTCATTTATCTCGTGAGCGGTATCGGAAGCTCCATTTGGTGTGGCAGCAACACTGCATCATAGAAGAGATTGCTAGGAGCCAGGAAACTAATCAGATGTTATTCGGATTCAACTGGCAGTTACTGTGAGCTCCAACTCTGCCTGGGGAGAATCACGAATGAAGACAGTAATGAAGACTGATTCAAAATTATGGAGACCTTATTGAGGGCTGGGGAAGGGTTGGAGGGTCTTTTGCTCCATGTCCAGATTCACATACATCAATAAAATATTCCTTAATGGAATATTTCTTTCAATTAATGAACATATGCTTAAAGCAAAAAAAAAAAAGACATAGATTAATCTATTTTATGTTCCAGAACACTAAAGAAATGCTTCTTCACCCCCAAGTGTCTGATTCTGCTAATAGTTCCAGAAAACTTACTTCCCTTCGTAATCTGTCCCACTGCACTTCATCCACCTGATAAATGAAGTCACATCAAGCAGTTGTGGGCATTCTTATATGTTGGTTGACTCTTCTACAATTTGTATTTGGTGTTTCCCCCCCAAATTTAATTTATCTAATGGATCACTGACAAGATTTAATAATCTGTGTTAGTCTTCCTTGCAGCTAAAGAGAAATTCAGAAACCATGCAGTGTACTTCAATTGAGAAAGTTTTCCAAAAAGTAAAAATTTTATAATTTCTCTCTTAAGGAAATGACCCTAAAGTGCCACTTACTGTTTCAGCCAGAAATTAAACTATATTTCTATATGGACAAAGTTTCCATTTCTAAGGCAAATTTCTGCCAGTGTGGAAAAGCTTTTTTTTTTCCTACTGTAGACCTCAAGAAGAGTTAGGATAATGTATTTATTATTTATCCCTGATGAAACAAAGCCTGCAGTCCTCACCTCTGATGGTGAGGATTAGCTTTATTGCATTTTGAAATTATACTTCCCATTTTCCAAAGGCAAGTTTTTAAAATAAGTTCACTTATCTCTTGATTGTGACATGACTCTATTTGACTCAGAAACCTGATGCAGTTCTGATGTAAACTATCTATAGAATGAGGATAAGAAAATTCCCCCAATGAATGGATCATGGCAGCTGTAAATTAGAACAATCAGATTTAAGCCTGTTCTGTAACATTCTGTGTCTTTGTAAGACAGATCCTTCATTTGTTATCTGTGTGCAAACTTTTCATAAACTCTGGATATATGAATAGTATAACCAACAAAAAAAGCCATGTGGTCAGTAGTCTGTGTCCTGTTAAAACATGCTGTGGTTGAGCCATCTTGTTCATAAATAACAGAGCTCTCCGGCATCTGTGCATAGACTTCTTGGTTTTGGGCTTTAACTTTTTATATCAAGAACTTATGATATAAAACAGCAGGCAGAAGATAGATTGAAATCTTATGTTTTAGCTTCTGTTGTCTCTGGGGTAATGTTAGGAGTTCGAAAGATACATTCAAAGACCGTCTTATTTTGCCTTTGGTGACCATGGTCATGTATGTGTATAAATGTTTTCCTACCTTCTTTTTGCTCAGCAAAGGCAAGCAAATAAAAATATATTTGCAAAGTGATTGATGATGCACATTTTGGGTTAGATTTTTATGGTATTTTTATGTAAAGTAAAGAAATTCTGGATTTTACAATAAGGGATTGGCATGAACAGGCATCAGAATCACAATCATGTTTCTACCTGAATAATTATTATTCAGAAGGTATCAGAAAATAGATACAACTCCAATAAACAGTTTCTAACTATTGATGGGTGAGGATTACAAATTTTAGTATTCAGTTTGTCAAATTTGCCAGTATGATTAAATGATTATAACATTTCCTTTTACTTCTTATGTAATTTTGTTGGGTGGATTGTCTGACTGGGAAGTCTGAGCCAGCCTAGGCAACAGAAGATGCTGACTTCTGCCCTAATTGATTGGTCCCAGTTTAGCAAAGATAAATTGATTTTTTATTTCTAACCTTTTTCTATCCACTTCATAAATTCTACGGTTAAGCTCTCAAGCTGCCAGAGGGACTGTCCTGCAATGGCCAGTCAGATCTCTACTGCCAAAGAACCCATTTCCTATTGAGTTCCATTTCCTGAGATTGATTCAGATCTCTGCACTGTAGATGAACATACATCTCTCAGTGCTGCCCCCAGCCCAAGGGATTTCTAATTATATTCAAATATCCTAGTTGTTTGCCTTCATCATTGGAAACAGTTTAATTAAGCATATGAAGTTTACTTAAAAATGAGCAAAAAGTCACTTTATTTTCTTTAGTGTAGTATGTGGAGGAACTGGTTCAACAGGATGGCTCCAAAACTGTGTTTTTTGAATGTTTGGTGAGGGGCTAGCAGGAATTTTAATGATACAGTGAAGAAAAACATATATCTGTATAACTAATTTATTATCGTGGTGTATGGGCTGAGTTCACCCTTTAGTGGTCATTTGTCATTTCATAACAACTATGCATTTTGGTTCACTGTGATGATGATCTATATTTAGTGACTGCCACATATTTATACCACTGATTCAAATTCCATCCATGATGCGAATAATGCATATATTGATATCTTTTATTGCAAAATGTAAATTTAAAACTTGTATAATGTTCTGTGCTTTTTGAAATAAAATATCTTATATGTGTATATTTAAAAAGAAAAAAGGGACTTCTCATGTTTGGGGATTTGGGTTTGAAGTATAAAAAAGTATACCTAGAAAGGAGCTATAGCTAAAAGTTATCTTTGTCAGCCCAGACAAATTCTTTAAAAGACATAGGTATTTAGTGTAATGGTCTCCAAACATTTTGACCATACAGTCTATCAGTAAATAATTTTTAAGATGCATATTTTACATATATATGCATATGTTCAACTGTAAGAATTAAGATTACAGATGGGGGTGGGAATAAGCCAAAATCAGATAATTTTACATTATCAAAATAATGCAAAATTATTACAACCAACAAAAGATGGGAGCAAAGGGATGAGTAGGTGGAAAGTTAAATAAGCTCACTGAGGGCTTCCCTGGTGGCGCAGTGGTTGGGAGTCCGCCTGCCGACGCAGGGGACACGGATTCGTGTCCCGGCTTGGAGGATCCCACATGCCGCTGAGCCTGTGCGTCCGGAGCATTACATAGAAGTAAAAAGATAGCACTTGAAGCTGAGAAATCAAGAAATAAAAACTACACAAACTGACAATAGGATAAAGCTAGCAGCTACATAGCAAGAAGGGGCAGTAAGAGGTAGTTTCAAAATTGCTTACATATTAGGGAAGCAACAGAGAATTTAAAGAAAGAGTACTGAGAGTATTATATAAAATCAGAATAAAGTTTACAACTAGAACTACACACAATATCAAAAGGGGGGGGAGGCAAAGAAAATAAACTACATAGTGAAACAATATAACAAAATTCAGACTAATCAACAAACGTAGATGGGCTTAACTCACCTACTTTTTAAATAATCAGCTGAGTTAACAAATAGATTCAGATGAAAATTAAAGAAATGAACCTAATTTAAAAATGGAGGCTTCCCTGGTGGCGCAATGGTTAAGACTCCGCCTGCCAATGCTGGGGACACAGGTTCGAGCCCTGGTCCGGGAAGATCCCACATGCTGCGGAGCAACTAAGCCTGTGCACCACAACTACTGAGCCTACGTGCAACAACTACTGAAGCCCACGCACCTAGAGCCCTTGCTCCACAACAAGAGAAGCCACTGCAATGAGAGGCCCACACACTGCAATGAAGAGTAGCCCCCACTTGCCTTAACTAGAGAAATCAGGCACACAGCAATGAAGACCCAATGCAGTCAAAAATAAATAAATAAATTTGAAAATGGGCAAAAGATTTGAACAGATTTTTCTCCAAAGAAGATGTACAAATTACCAGTAAGTATATGAAAAGATGTGCATTAGTCATTAGGGAAACACAAATCAAAACCACAATGAGATACCACTTCATACCCACAAGGATGGCTATTTTCAAAAAGACAGATAATGTGTTGGTGAGGACGTGAAGAAATTGGGACCAAATACAGGCAGTCCTCACTTTGTACAGTAGTGAATTACTGCATATATGTCCACGCAAGCTGAAACCATACAGAGCAATCTTAGCATCAATGGGAAAGATACCATTGGGGATTCCCTGGTGGCACAGTGGTTAAGAATCCGCCTGCCAATGCAGGGGACATGGGTTTGAGCCCTGGTCCAGGAGGATCCCACATGTCGCAGAGCAACTAAGCCCGCGTGCCACAACTGCTGAAACCCACGCACGTAGAGCCCAGTGCTCCACAACAAGAGAAGCCACTGCAACGAGAAGCCCATGCACTGCGACGAAGAGTAGCCCCCGCTCCCCACAGCTAGAGAAAGCAAGCCAGCATGCAGCAACAAAGACCCAACGCAGCGATAAATAAAATTAATTAAAAAGATACAGTTGTTCCATGGCCTTTAAAAATTTTGCTCAAATCAAACTCTGTTATAAATGTTATAAATGACAGTATAAAAACAAACTGTCAGTTATAAATGTATTGGGAAATGAAAATAGTAAAACATTTATGTAGTACAGTGTAACTTATAACATTAGAAACATTGAAAATTCAAGTTTTTTTTTTTTTCAAAAACATCTAGAAAATAACGTCAAGCATGTCTGCCTCTCTGTATAACTTATACAGAGTGAGCATCTTTTCTGTGCCTTGGCAAATTGTCATATTTCTAAGTTTGGATCAGCTTCCAAAATTTTACCCTTTGTGTTCCAAAGTTGTGAAATACTTCCAAGAGTTCCTTTAGTGTGAAGATTTTTGGCAGTGTCATTCCTTCTGGGACATTCATCTTAACCACTTTTTTTTTTCTTTTTTGAAATTTGCCTTCACTAGCTTCCTCTGACATGCATTCTCTCAAATATCAGTGGTGTCAACAATTCCATAGTTAACTACTACTCCTATAACTCCAGTATAACTTGTATAACATCTAGATTTTACCCAAATTTCACTTCCAGCATTATCACTTTAGTTCCTTTGCTGCATTAAAAAAATTTTTTTTTTATTTACTTATTTTTTATTTACTTATATATATATATTTTGGCTGTGTTGGGTCTTCATTGCTGCGCACAGCCTTTCTCAAATTGTGGCGAGCGGGGGCTGCTCTTCATGATGGTGCATGGGCTTCTCATTGTGGTGCCTTCTCGTTGTGGAGCACAGGCTCTAGGCACTCGGGCTTCAGTAGTTGTGGCACACAGGCTCAGTAGTTGTGGCTCGTAGGCTCTAGAGCACAGGCTGAGTAGTTGTGGCACACGGGCTTAGTTGCTCCGCGGCATGTGGGATCTTCCCGGATCAGGGCTTGAACCCATGGCCCCTGCATTGGCAGGCGGATTCTTAACCACTGCGCCACCAGGGAAGCCCTTTGCTGCATTTTTATCTTTGTTGGCCATTCCCTCTTTTGATTATCCATTTTTGTAAAATGTCACATGGGTTTATCACTGGGAGACAAGGAGACAGCACGACTACACGCTTTGCTCTCCGTCCCGAACTGAGCAACAGATGTGCAATGTCCAATCACCAACAGACTCTGGGGAATTCTCTGGCGGTCCAGTGGTTAGGACTGTGTGTTTTCACTGCCGAAGACCCTGGTTCGATCCCTGGTCAAGGAACTAAGATCTCACAAGCCACTTGGTGTGGCCAAAAGAAACAAAAGCAAAAAAACCAAAGACCAACAGACTCTGAAAGAAGTTACATAATTGGTCACTGATCATGACACACATCTGTTATTTAGTGATTTGTGGACTGAAGAACTAGCCACGTAATTTGCACTTTATGAAATTACTCACAGTTAATATACCATCATAAGTGAAATTTGAACCGTGTTGTTGAGGACCAATGTTAATTAATTAAAACATGGTAACTGAAAATCGTGCATGTAGGAACTGTACAAGCTGAGGATGTCATTTACTAAAGCAGCAACTTTCTAAAGCAAAACTACAGGATATAAAAGGATGAATAGACACATTAATAGGGGAGACTTTAACAAACATCTCCCAAACCTAGATAGATTAAAGTGGACAAAAAAAATTAAGAATATAGTAGACCTAAACAACATAATCAGTTTGTTAGTTGGGTCCTGCAGTACGCAGATACTGAAAGATTTGGGAGCACAAAAGGTTTAAGTTGCTGCACTAAGCCATTCAGTCACAACTCGGCAAGGGAGTACCAAGAAGTGTCCAAGTAGATCATCTAAATTCCACGCATGTTCCTCCCTTCTCTCTTAATCCAAGAGCAGCCTTACCTTCTGTTCATCCACATCAATTGCCCCTGCCAAGATGGTGACTCCTTTACTTGCTTGCTAGTTGCATGCAGCCCAAAAGTCCACAGCAATAGTTTGTAGTCTAGAAGGACACTTGCTGTATCCCCTGGCAAGAGTGGGCCACTTTTAGGGACCAAGATGTCTAACCATGAAGAGCCCAGAGTTGCAGGGACAGAAAGCACAGAGGTCTCCAGGGAGTCATCAGGAATGATGTGGATTGGAGCCACTGCTTGGATCCTGAACCCCAGGTATTCTTCCTACTGGAAACACAGCAACATATAAAGGTTTCTGATTCAGTGCATTCAGTCTGTTTTGTAAATAAATTCATTTGTATCATTTTTTAGTATCATTAATTTTAATATTTTTTTCTTTAGATGCATTTGACATTTACTGTGTAGATAATACATGTATCAATGTTTTTTCTTTTCGTTTCCAGTATTTATACCTTATTTCCTCTCTTACTAAATGGACTGGAGTATATGTGGGGACTTAGTAGCAAGAGTGGAAAGTGATCATAGAGAGCTTTCTAAGTGGGGCTTCCCTGGTAGCTCAGTGGTTAAGAATCTGCCTGCCAATGCAGGGGACATGGGTTTGAGCCCTGGTCCGGGAAGATACCATATGCTGTGAAGACCCAACGCAGCGAAAAAAAAAAAATTTTTTTTTTAATGTCTGAAACATTTATATTAACATATTTCTATACAGATAACCCAAAGAAAGTTTGATATTAGTTGTTTTTTTGGTTGGTTTGTTTTTTAGTACTGCAGGTTCTTATTAGTCATCAATTTTATACATATCAGTGTATACATGTCAATCCCAATCGCCCAATTCAGCACACCACCATCCCCACCCCACTGCGGTTTTCCCACCTTGGTGTCCATACGTTTGTTCTCTACATCTGTGTCTCAAATTCTGCCCTGCAAACCAGTTCATCTGTACCATTTCTCTAGGTCTGCATACATGAATTAATATACGATATTTGTTTTTCTCTTACTGACTTACTTCACTGTGTGTGACAGTCTCTAGATCCATCCACGTCTCAACAAATGACTCAATGGCTGAGTAATATTCAGCCATTGAATATGGCTTTTTATGGCTGAGTAATATTCCATTGTATATATGTACCACATCTTCTTTATCCATTCGTCTGTCAATGGGCATTTAGGTTGCTTCCATGACCTGGCTATTGTAAATAGCACTGCAATGAACATTGAGGTGCATGTGTCTTTTTGAATTATGGTTTTCCCTGGGTATATGCCCAGTAGTGGGATTACTGGATCATATGGTAATTCTATTTCTAGTTTTTGAAGGAAACTCCATACTGTTCTCCATAGTGGCTGTATCAGTTTACATTCCCACCAACAGTGCAAGAGGGTCCCCTTTTCTACACACCCTCTGCAGCATTTGTTGTTTGTAGATTTTCTGATGATGCCCATTCTAACTGGTGTGAGGTGATACCTCATTGTAGTTTTGATTTGCATTTCTCTAATAATTAGTGATATTGAGCAGCTTTTCATGTGCTTCTTGGCCATCTGTATGTCTTCTTTGGAGAAATGTCTATTTAGGTCTTCTGCCCATTTTTGGATTCGGGTTGTTTGTTTCTTTAATATTGAGCTGCATGAGCTGTTTATATATTTTGGAAATTAATCCTTTGTTAATTCCTTTTGCAAATATTTTCTCCCATTCTGAGGGTTGTCTGTTCGTCTTGTTTATGGTTTCCTTTGCTGTGCAAAAGCTTTGAAGCTTCATTAGGTCCCATTTGTTTATTTTTGTTTTTATTTCCATTACTCTAAGAGGTGGATCAAAAAAGATCTTGCTGTGATTTATGTCAAAGAGTGTTCTTCCTATGCTTTCCTCTAAGAGTTTTATAGTGTCCAGTCTTCATTTAGGTCTCTAATCCATTTTGAGTTTATTCTTGTGTATGGTGTTAGGGAGTGTTCTAATTTCATTCTTTTACATGTAGCTGTCCAGTTTTCCCAGCACCACTTATTGAAGAGACTGTCTTTTCTCCATTTTATATCCTTGCCTCCTTTGTCATAGATTAGTTGACCATAGATGCATGGGTTTCTTTCTGAGCTTTCTATCTTGTTTTGTTGATCTATGTTTCTGTTTTTGTGCCAGTACCATATTGTCTTGATTACTGTAGCTTTATAGTATAGTCTGAAGTCAGGGGGTCTGATTCCTCCAGCTCTGTTTTTTTCCCTCAAGACTGCTTTGGCTTTTCAGGGTCTTTTGTGTCTCCATACAAATTTTAAGATTTTTTGTTCTAGTTCTGTAAAACGTACTATTAGTAATTTGATAGGGATTGCATTGAATCTGTAGATTGCTCCGGGTAGTATAGTTATTTTCACAGTATTGATTGTTCCAATAGAAGAACATGGTATATCTCTCCACCTGTTGGTATCATCTTTAATTTCTTTCATCAGTGTCTTATAGTTTCTGCATACAGGTCTTTTGTCTCCCGAGGTAGGTTTATTCCTAGGTATTTTATTCTTTTTGTTGCAGTGGTAAATGGGAGTGTTCCTTAATTTACCTTTCAGATTTTTCATCATTAGTGTATAGGAATGCAAGAGATTTCCATGCATTAATTTTGTATCCTGCAACTTTACCAAATTCATTAATTAGCTTTAGTACTTCTCTGGTGGCATCTTTAGGATTCTCTATGTATAGTATCATGTCATCTGCAAACAGTGACAGTTTTACTTCTTTTCAAATTTGGATTCCTTTTATTTCTTTTTCTTCTCTGATTGCTGTGGCTAGGACTTCCAAAACTATGTTGAATAATAGTGGTGAGAGTGGACATCCTTGTCTCATTCCTCATCTTAGAGGAAATGCTTTCAGTTTTTCACCATTGAGAATGATGTTTGCTGTGGGTTTGTCATATATGGCCTTTATTATGTTGAGGTAGGTTCCCTCTATGCCCACTTTCTGGAGAGTTTTTTTCATAAATGGGTGTTGAATTTTGTCAAAAGCTTTCTCTGCATCTATTGAGATGATCATATGGTTTTTCTCCTTCAATTTGTTAATGTGGTGTATCACATTGATTGATTCGCGTATATTGAAGAATCCTTGCATCCCTGGGATAATTCCCACTTGATCATGGTGTATGATCCTTTTAATGAGCTGTTGGATTCTGTTTGCTAGTATTTTGTTGAGGATTTTTGCATCTGTATTCATCAGTGATATTGGTCTGTAATTTTCTTTTTGTGTAGTATCTTTGTCTGGTTTTGGTATCAGGGTGGTGGTGGCTTCATAGAATGAATTTGGGAGTGCTCCTTCCTCTGCAAGTTTTTGGAAGAGTTTAGGAAGGTTGAGTGTTAGCTCTTCTCTAAATATTTGACAGAATTCGCCTGTGTAGCCATCTGGTCCTGGGCTTTTGTTCATTGGAAGATTTTTTTTTTTTTTTTGAGGTATGCAGGCCTCTCACTGTTGTGGCTTCTCCCGTTGCAGAGCACAGGCTCCAGACGTGCAGGTTCAGCGGCAATGGCTCACAGGCCTAGCCGTTCCGCGGCATGTGGGATCCTCCCGGACCAGGGCACGAACCCATGCCCCTGCATTGGCAGGCAGACTCACAACCACTGTGCCACCAGGGAAGCCCTGTTGGAAGATTTTTAATCACAGTTTCAATTTCATTACTTGTGATTGGTCTGTTCATATTTTCTATTTCTTCCTGGTTCAGTCTTGGAAGGTTATACCTTTCTAAGAATTTGTCCATTTACTCCAGGTTGTCCATTTTATTGGCAAAGAGGTGCTTATAGTTGTCTCTTAGGATGCTTTGTATTTCTGCCATGTCTGTTGTAACTCCTCCTTTTTCATTTCTAATTTTATTGATTTGAGTCCTCTCCCTCTTTTTCTTGATGAGTCTGGCTAATGGTTTATCAATTTTGTTTATCTTCTCAAAGAACCAGATTTTAGTTTTATTGATCTTTGTTTGCTATTGTTTTCTTTGTTTCTATTTCATTTATTTCTGCTCTGATCTTTATGATTTCTTTCCTTCTGCTAACTTTGGGTTTTGTTTATTCTTCTTTCTCTAGTTCCTTTAGGTGTAAGGTTAGATTGTTTATTTGAGGTTTTTCTTGTTTCTTGAGGTAGGCTTGCATAGCTATAAACTTCCCTCTTAGAACTTCTTTTGCTGTATCCCATAGGTTTTGGATCATCGTGTTTTCGTTGTAATCTGTCTCTAGGTACTTTTTGATTTCCTCTTTGATTTCTTCAGTGACCTCTTGGTTATCTAGTAACGTATTGTTTAGCCTCCACGTGTTTTTGTTTTTAATGTTTTTCTCCCTGTAATTGATTTCTAATCTCATAGCGTTGTAGTCAGAAAAGATGCTTGATATGATTTCAATTTTCTTAAATTTACTGAGGCTTGATTTGTGACCCAAGATGTGATGTATCCAGGAGAATGTTCCATACACACTTGAAAAGAAAGTGTAATCTGCTGTTTTTGGATGGAATGTCCTATAAATATCAATTAGATCTATCTGGTCTATTGTGACATTTAAAGCTTCTGTTTCCTTATTTATTTTCATTTTGCATGATCTGTTCATTGGTGTAAGTGAGGTGTTAAAGTCTCCCACTATTATTGTGTTACTGTCAATTTCCTCTTTTAGAGCTGTTAGCAGTTGCCTTATGTATTGAGGTGCTCCTATGTTGGGTGCATATATATTTATAATTGTTATATCGTCTTCTTGGATTGATCCCTTGATCATTATGTAGTGGCCTTCACTGTCTCTTGTAACATTCTTTATTTTAAAATCTATTTTATCTGATATGAGTATTGCTCCTCCAGCTTTCTTTTGATTTCCTTTTGTATGGAATACCTTTTTCCATCCCCTCACTTTCAGTCTGTATGTGTCCCTACATCTGAAGTGGGTCTCTTGTAGACAGCATATATATGGGCCTTATTTTTGTATCCATTCAGCAAGCCTGTGTCTTTTGGTTGGAGCATTTAATCCATTCACGTTTAAGGTAATTATCGATATGTATGTTCCTATGACCATTTTCTTAATTGTTTTGGGTTTGTTTTTGTAGGTCCTTTTCTTCTCTTGTGTTTCCCACTTAGAGAAGTTCCTTTAGCATTTGTTGTAGAGCTGATTTGGTGGTGCTGAATTCTCTTAGCTTTTGCTTGTCTGTAAAGCTTTTGATTTCTCCATCGAATGTGAATGAGATCCTTGACGGTTAGAGTAGTCTTGGTTGTAGGTTCTTCCCTTTCATCAGTTTAAGTATATCATGCCACTCCCTTCTGGCTTGTACAGTTTCTGCTGAGATATCAGCTGTTCATCTTATGGGAGTTCCCTTGTATGTTATTTGTCATTTTTCCCTTGCTGCTTTCAATAATTTTTCTTTGTCTTTAATTTTTGCCAATTTGATTACTATGTGTCTCGGTGTGTTTCTCCTTGGGTTTATCCTGTATGGGACTCGCTGCGCTTCCTGGACTTGGGTGGCTCTTTCCTTTCCCATGTTAGGGAAGTTTTTGACTATAATCTCTTCAAGTATTTTCTCTGGTCGTTTCTCTCTCTCTTCTCCTTCTGGGACCCCTATAATGTGAATGTTGTTGCATTTAATGTTGTCCCAGTGATGTCTTAGGCTATCTTCATTTCTCTTCATTCTTTTTTCTTTATTCTGTTCTGCAGCAGTGAATTCCACCATTCTGTATTCCAGGTCACTTATCCGTTCTTCTGCCTCAGTTATTCTGCTATTGATTTCTTCTAGTGTAGTTTTCATTTCAGTTATTGTATTTGTTCATCTCTGTTTGTTTGTTGTTTATTTCTTCCAGGTCTTTGTTAAACATTTCTTGCATCTTCTTGATCTTTGCCTCCATTCTTTTTCCGAGCTACTGGATCATCTTCACTATCATTATTCTGAATTCTTTTTCTGGAAGGTTGCCTATCTCCACTTCATTTAGTTGTTTTTCTGGGGTTTTATCTTGTTCCTTCATCTGGTACATAGCCCTCTGCCTTTTCATCTTGTGTATCTTTCTGTGAATGTGGTTTTTGTTCCACAGGCTGCAGGATTGTAGTTCTTCTTGCTTCTGCTGTCTGCCCTCTGATTTCTAAAAATTATAAAAACACCTACCCACTTGATAGTCTGCTTTGATTAATAAGACAAAATAGAGCGATGAGACCATTCTAAGTTTTATTTCAGTACAGCTGGCAGTGGAATACTATGATCACTATGGTGCACTATTAGCATTACCAGGCAGTTATTCTACCTTAAAACACAGAAAGCTATCCAGCTTTTGGAGAAGCTAATCACTGAACCAGATTGAAAGCCACTGTACTGAACTTTTTCCAGACTGTCGCAGATACACATCAGGAATCACAACATCACCTCACCACTTTCTCTTTTGAAAACTGTGAGTATCCAACGATGCTTTGTTAATTGATGACCTTGCAACAAAGAGGAAAGCTAAAAGACTGAGCAAATATGTAGAGAATTTACTGTTCTAGTAGAATAAAACTTTAAAGAAGTTAACTGTTGGGACTTCCTTCTGGCGCAGTGGTTAGAAATCTGCCTGCAAAGGAAGGGGACGCGGGTTCGAGCCCTGGTCCAGGAAGATCCCACATGCCACAGAGCAACTAAGCCCGTGCGCCACAACTACTGAGCCCATGTGCCACAGCTACTGAAGCCCGCAAGACTAGAGCCCGTGCTCCGCAACAAGAGAAGCCACCGCAATGAGAAGCCCACGCACTGCAACGAAGGGTAGCCCCTGCTGACCGCAACTAGAGAAAGCCTACACGCAGCAACGAAGACCCAGTGCAGCCCAAAATAAATAGATTAATTAATTAAAAACAAAAGTTAACTGTTAACATTTAATGGTATAGTATTGTATTTCATAAAAGTTAGGCATAAATAGGAAGTAGATCAAGAAATAATTAGAATTACTTTTTAAATACAAATTTAGTGTGTTTTCTAACTTTACTAGTTTTAATCAGTGTCAATTTTCCCTAACATTTTGTCTATTTTAATAATCACCAAACATCAACAGGTTAAAAGACAATAGGCTCATATATCCAAAACTGAGATTACTTTGCCCATCTACCCCCCCACCTCCTGCCAGTTTTCTCTTACTGATTCCTTTTTATTGGAAATTTCTTTAATTAGAAATAGTCTTTTACAGCAAAATAAAGGATGAAGTTTTCAAAAATACAAACACTTGAGCTAGTTAATGTATTTGGTGTGAATGCATTTCTATCAAAATCAGAGTGCATCTGACACTAGCTTAAAGAGGTCAAGCTCTCAGAGGACCCCCCAAAATTTGGCCTGCAGCCTATAGATTACTGACCCCTGTTCTAGAGCATCTATATAGCCTACATAATATACCTTTAGCAGTTATTGTGGTGCATTGCAATGGGATTTGCATGTTCGCTAATCCACTATGAAACTCTTAAGGACAGAGACTGAGTTTATTCATATTTGTTCTCCCAGTACCTAGCAGAGTGGTTGGCATTAATTGGCTCTAAAATATTTTGTTTAGTGGATTAAGTAACATTCAAATAGAAACTGGTTAGATTGACCAAAAATTTTAAAAACAGGACTGTTTGCTGGTTTGTGGAAATACCTGAGCACCAGTCCACTATGAGCGTCGTGTTTTAAAAGACTGTGCAGAGTTTTTAGAAACAGCTTTATTGAGATATACAGTCAGTGCTCTGGACCTCTGTATCCTTGGGCACTGCATCCGTGGATTCAATTAACCACAGACTGAAAATATTTGCAAATTCCAGAAAGCCCCAAAAGCAAAACTTGAATTTTCTGCGTGCCAGGCAACTATTCACATAGCATTTACATTCTACTAGGTATATTGTAAGTAATCTAGAGATGATTTAAAGTATATGGGAAGATGGTTTTGGGGGACCCTAGCCTGCCATCTTCTCAGTCTGCTGGCTTTCTGAATAAAGTCGTATTCCTTGCCTCAAAAAAAAAAAAAAAAGTATATGGGAGGGTTTGCATAGGTTATATGCAAATACTATGCTGTTTGATTTTTTCTTCCAGTTTAAGTTTAAGGTGCGTGGCATAATGATCTGACTTATATACGTCATGAAATGATTATCACAATAAGTTTAATGAACATCCATCATCTCATATAGATACAAAATTAAAGAAATAGGGCTTCCCTGGTGGCGCAGTGGTTGAGAGTCTGCCTGCCGATGCAGGGGACACGGGTTCGTGCCCCGGTTTGGGAAGATCCCACATGCCGCGGAGCGGCTGGGCCCGTGAGCCATGGCCGCTGAGCCTGCGTGTCCGGAGCCTGTGAGAGGCCACAAAAGTGAGAGGCCCGCGTACCGCAAAAAAAAAAAAAAAAAAAGAAATAGAAAAATTTTTTTCCTTGTGATGAGAACTCTTAGGGTTTACTCTCTTAACAACTTTCATACATAACGTACAGCAGTGTTAATTAGGGAATTCCTTGGCGGTCCAGTGGTTAGGGCTCTGCACTTCCACTGCAGGGGGCATGGGTTCAATCCCTTGTCCGGGAACTAAGATCACCCAAGTGGAGTGGCGCGGCCAAAAGAAAAAAAAAAGACCTAAAAGACAAGAAAGCAAAAAACAAAACAAAACAAGCAGTGTTAATTATATTTATCATGTTGTACATTATATCCCTAGTAATTATTTTTCATATAACTGCAAGTTTGTACCTTTTGACTGCCTTCATTTTCCCTTCCCCCTACACCTTGCCTCTGGTAACCACAAATCTGATCTCTTTTTCTTTGAGTTTGTTTGTTTGCTTGCTTTTGAAGTATAATTGATCTACAACACTATGGTAGTTCCTACTATGCCATTTTATATAAGGGACTTGAGCATCCTCGGGTTTTGGTATCTGCAGGGGGGAACTGCAAGAGGGGTGGGGGTCTGGAACCCATCCTCCAGAGATACCAACAGATGACTATAATTCGCCTGCCATACAATCCACGCATTTAAAGTGTACAATTCTGAGATTTTTAAAAATTGAGTTATAATTCACGTATTATATTAGTTTCAGATATACGACATGAGATTTGTTTTTAAAGAGAGAGAGGGAAAGCAAAAGGAAAGGGAGGTCTCTTTTCCTTGAGTTGCACACTGGTTCATACTGTGGTATTGTAAAAATGATGTGAATAACTCATCTAGATTATTTCCTGTTTGGATTTAGGGGAAGAATAGAAAGTAGTAAATCAATGAGTATCTAAATATGGATAGACGCCACAAATGGAGGAAAAGGGAAAGAAGAAGGGATTCTCCAGTACGTTATTTATTTTGGGCAGGAGAAAAGAAGCTGTGTTGAAAGAGGCATTATGTTCTGTGGGGAACTCAGTATAAATCTGAACTTTGCTCATTATCCTTTTTTTTTTTCCTTGCGGTACGCGGGCCTCTCACTGTTGTGGCCTCTCCCGTTGTGGACGCACCGGCTCCGGACGCGCACGCGCAGGCTCAGCGGACGTGGCTCACGGGCCCGCCGCTCCGCGGCATCTTCCCGGACCGGGGCACGAACCCGTGTCCCCTGCATCGGCAGGCCGACTCTCAACCACTGCAGCACCAGGGAAGCCTCTGCTCATTATCCTTGAATATGCTCTAAGGCTGATCCTAGATTTTTGCAAATCTTACTGTATTAGTTCTCAATTGCTACATGACAAATTTCCCCAAAAACTTAGTGCTTAAAGCAACAGTAAACATTTATTATAACACATAGTGTCTGTGGGTCTGGATTTTGGGTGTGGCTTAGTTGGGTGGTTCTGGCTTGAGGTATTTCACAGAGTGGCAGTCAAAACGCCAGCTAGGCCTCCCGTCATCTGAAGGCTCGGCTGGGGCTGGAGGATCTATTTCCAAGAACAGTTCATTAAGATGGCTGGCAAATTGGTGCTGATTATTGGTGTAATGCCTCAGTTTTTTGCCAGATAGCCGCTCCAAGAGGTTGCTTGAGTGTCCTCATATTACGGCACTGGCTTTCCTCTAAGTGAGTGACCCAAGAGAGCATAAAGTGGAAGCTGCAAAGTATTTTATAACCTAGACTTGGACTTTACACACCACAATTTCTGAAAAAGCCTATTGGTTACACGAGGCAGCCCAATTCAGTATGGGAGGGACTAGACTATACAAGGGTGAAGATACCAGGAGGCAGGGATCACGGGGTGCCTAGAGGCTGACTACCAAATTTATTTGTTTTTTAATATATATATTTGAGATACATATATCTCAAAAGGAGATTCCTAAATTCAGGTACCAGCTCTTGAATATTACCTTGCCATTTATCCTAACTGAACAAGTATCTCTTGGGACAGACCAATAATTCTTTATTTATTTTTAAATTAATTAATCAATTTATTTTTGGCTGCATTGGGTCTCCGTTGCCGTGCACAGACTTTCTCTAGTTGCAGCAAGAGGGGCAACTCTTCGTTGTGGTGCGCGTGCTTCTTATTGTGGTGGCTTCTCTTGTTGGGAGCAGGGGCTCTAGGCACACAGGCTCAGTAGTTGTGGCTCGCGGGCTCTAGAGCGTAGGCTCAGTAGTTGTGGCGCACGGGCTTAGTTGCTCCATGGCATGTGGGATCTTCCCGGACCAGGGCTCAAACCCGTGTCCCCTGCATTGGTAGGCAGATTCTTAACCACTGCGCCACCAGGGAAGTCCCCAGACCAATAATTCTTTTTTTTTTTTTTTTTTTCTGCGGTACGCGGGCCTCTCCCTGTTGTGGCCTCTCCCATTGCGGAGCACAGGCTCCGGACGCGCAGGCTCAGTGGCCATGGCTCACAGGCCCAGCTGCTCCGCGGCATGTGGGATCCTCCCGGACCAGGGCACAAACCCGTATCCCCTGCATCGGCAGGCGGACTCTCAATCACTGCGCCACCAGGGAAGCCCCTTTTTCTTTTTAGAGAGGAAGCCAGTGGGGCCAGAGGATTCGGGTGTGGTTCTTTTATTTATTTATTTATTTATGTGTTTGTTTATTTTATTTTTGGCTGTGTTGGGTCTTCGTTGCTGCACGCGGGCTTTCTCTGGTTGCAGTGCATGGGCTTCTCACTGCGGTGGCTTCTCTTGTTGCAGAGCACGGGATCTAGGCTCGCGGGCTTCAGTAGTTGCAGCATGCAGGCTCAGTAGCTGTGGCTCGCGGGCTCTAGAGCGCAGCCTCAGTAGTTGTGGCGCACGGGCTCTAGAGCGCAGGCTCAGTAGTTGTGGCGCACGGGCTTAGTTGCTCCGCGGCATGTGGGATCTTCCCGGACCAGGGATCGAACCCATGTCCCCTGTATTGGCAGAAGAATTCTTTTTTTTTTAATGGTGTGTTAGTTTCTGCTGTATTACAAAGTGAATCAGTTATACATATACATATGTTCTCATATCTCCTCCCTCTTGTGTCTCCCTGCCTCCCACCCTCCCTATCCCACCCCTCTAGGTGGTCACAAACCACTGAGCTGATCTCCCTGTGCTATGCGGCTGCTGCCCACTAGCTATCTATTTTACGTTTGGTAGTGTACATATGTCCATGCCACTCTCTCACTTTGTCACAGCTTACCCTCAGTAGTTGTGGCACACAGGCTTAGTTGCTCCGCGGCATGTGGGATCTTCCCGGACCAGGATCGAACCCATGTCCCCTGCATTGGCAGGCGGATTCTTAACCACTGTGCCACCAGGGAAGTCCCGGGACCAATAATTCTTAATAGGGAAAGACCAGAGAAGAAAAGGGGCCCTGAGAAACTGTTTTCCTTGGGCACTCCAATATCCACTCCAATATAGGGTTCCTATACCTGTGGCATTAACTTTCACTATGTATTCATTCTTATACTTCCTACTCTGAGATATACTGTTGTACTATTCTCAAGATACTCATCATACAACACTTCCCTTTGCACTGCACTTTTTTCCCCCTTCAACTCTTTCTTGATATACAGCTGCTGGACTGCTTTCTCACATACTCTTCTATTTATCTTATCCTTCATGGATTTGCAAATGAGAGTTGGTCATAAGATAACAGTAAGAAGAATAATCGTCTTTCCATCATTTGGAGAATCCAGCTGTATCTACTGACTCATTTAAAATAAACACAATAGTAGTTCTATGAATAAATTCACTAAAAAGCTTACCTATGATAGCAGAGATTATATCTGGGTAGCTTGGAGAGACACATTATATTTGCTAAGTGAGTGAAAAATATTCTCTTTGAATAGAGACTATCTATCTGAAATCCTGCTAGGCATTATTTCAATGAATCTGGACTTTGTTTCCCCTATAAACTTCTTTAATTTTAAAGAAAAGTATTTACAGAAACACTAACCCTTTCCAATTCAAATTACTTGCCCTGCCAATACTCTGAAGTGAACTATATTCTGTTAGACAAAGTAATGGAAAAAGCAACTTGTGGTTTTAATCAGTGGAAAGAAAACAATTTGGCAACTTCTTTAAGTTTGAATAGAACAAGATGAGCTGCATCATCAAGTGCCTTTAATGTACATTTTGTCCTGCTTTTCATGCAAGGATCTAGACATGACAGACAGTAGAAGTGCCTGCTGTTTTTCAAAGAATGTCAAGAGGCTGTGGCATTTCCTGAACAAGAAGAAACAGATTCAATAATAGTTATGAGATTGAATATAGGATTCGTATTTAACCATTCTATATTCTCAATCAGCTTTAATCATAATGTCACTTGAGTGAAGAAAAAGATTTAAAGTAAAAGGAAGCTCATAATTCATCGCAATCTTTCAGTCCATGGCAGACTCCTGAGATTATCAAGTAGGAAAAGCATTGGACACGGGAGTTTAAGAGACCGGAGTTTTGGTTCTTCTACTCATTAGTTTTATAGCTCTAGGAAAGCTGTTAAGCTCTTTGAGTTTTTTCTTCTGTAAGTTGGTGGGTAAGGATGGGAGAGGGGTTTGATCATAAGGTTTCCTCTTTACCAAAGAGTTTGATATACCAAATACAAATTATCCCACATAGCCTCGTTTCTCCGCCCTCCTCGCTTTTCTTTGAAAGTCTTCGAGGGACTCCCGCATTGTCTTGCTCAGAATCCCATACGGGACCTCACCGGGGCTGCTCACTGAACCCTTCACTGGCGGTGTTTCAAAAAGGGAGTGAAATCTTGTTCTTCATTGATGTGAAAACCGTAAGGATACGCCGGGCTCCAGGCTGACGTTCCTTTCTGGAGGTCTCGGTCTTCTTTCTTTCTTACACTTTCAGGCCTTTCCCCAGTACCCACCGATGATTAACTTCGTGTTAGGCGGTTCTGGGGACAGCGCCAATTTGCCAGATCCTGGCAGCGCTGCTTCTGAGGAGGTGGCATGGCAGGGCCTCATGATTTGGGGCCCTTTTTCGCGACCGAACTCCTCGGTGTGTGTAAATTCGTATCGTGACAAAGCATTTACGATTTTCTTCCGAAAAGACCAACCCTGGCGTCACAACCGTGCCTCTATAACCAAGGTAACTGCTTGAGCTAGGAGGAACCACTGTGTACCAACCACTAGTCTCAGAAGCCCTACTTCTCTGCTCCAGACTGGCGGGTAGTTGCCGCTGCGGCTGGAACTACGAGGACCAGAATTCCCGCGCGCACGCGCGCTGCCATTGTGATGCTCCTTTCCCGGTAACTCGCCCTCTCAGGCAAACCTGAAGATAGCGGCAATTCTCCGGTGGGGGGCGGAGACACTCTTTGCCTGGCTCCCCTCCCCTTTCGTGATAGGCAATGGGACCAGCCAACCAACATGGCGGGCTTGGGACGCGCTCTCCAATCAGCACCTGTGGCGGAGAGGTGGGCGTGCGCACTGGCAGGGTAGGTGGGCTAGGCTGTGTCGGGTTGCGAAGGGGGAGAATAACGTCGGGTCGGGTCAGCGGGCGCTGCAGTAGTCGCCGCAGCGGCGATGGGAGCGGTGGGGACCAGGCGGCGGCGGAGGCGGCAGGAGGAGGAGCAGGAGCTGGCACAAGAGCAGCGGCTGGGGGCGGCCAGTAGCAGCAGTAACAGCAGCAGCCGCCGCCGCCAGTAAACGCGGACGGTACCCGAGGGGACTACCCAGCCGGCCGGCCCTCGAAGCCGCGCTCGGGTCCCGCCGCACTGGGCGGCGGGGGATGGGCAGGCGGCGGTCGTCCCGCCTGCTGAGGGTTGACCTCTGCCGGTCCCCGCCCTGAGCTGAACCCGAGCCCTCCGCCCGAAATCCCTGCGTCCGCCACGGCCCAGGTAGGACACACCCCCCGAGCCCCCAGGACGCCGCTGGGGGAGCCCAGCGTCCCGCCCTCCCTCAGTCCTGACCCCCTCCTCCGGCCGCACCCCTCGCCCAGTGACCGATACTGGTGCGGAGGGGAGGGGTACCGGAGACTCCTCGGTCGCTACCCACGCCCTGGGCTTGTGCCAGACCCAGTAGCTCCAAGTCGGAGACTGTTTCTCCCCCGTTTCCCTGGAGGGTTATGCCCCGTATCCCCAGAGGCTTTTGGTGTCTTCGCTGAACTTGGAGGGTCATAAAGCTTCGTTCTGTTTCTCTCTCTGTGGGTGACCCACATACCACTTGTATTCATGCTGCTTTAGGTACCAGGACTGAACACAGATGATTCTCAGGATATATTCTCAGGATATACTGAACGCTTCTTTCCCACCCCGCTTCCTCAAATCTAATAGAAGAGGGCATGGGACTATAGAATCTGTTTGTTGTGTAGTAACGACAGTGGAGGCCATGACTTTATGGTACTTAAGGTGCGAAGTAGACCTGAGGGATTTGCTCGTCGTTTGCTTTGACTAAGATGATGTTGACAACCCGGGATGCTGTGGGAGGGACAAAAGACTTCACACGTATTTACTGTTAAATCAGAAGTAAATAATACATTGGGATGCCAGGATACTTTATCCACAGTGAACTTAATTTTGTTTCAGTCGTGGTTGCATTAGAGGTAAAAATGACATTGAGTTGTACTTTGCTTTAAATTAAAGTTGATAGGTGGCAGCAATCCGGTATTAACTCTTTTCGTCCCTCGCTTTAGAAATTGTTCTATGTTTGAACATTAAAGAGGGCAATTTTATAATAACCTGTGTATTATGTAAAGATGTTTTGGTTTTAAATAGAAGTTAAGTTTTTTAAGGCGTGTATGAGGATCATAATATTATGAATGGGCACATGTACACACCCGGAGGATCCACTCTGTTTTGTTACAGTGTTTGGTTCTGAGCCATTAGTAAAAGTTTCATTGGCTTCTAAATACTGGTTTGCTAGGATAGACCATAAAGATGTATTTGCTGTTTTCTTTTGGCTAAATGTAATAGAGTACCGTTCATTTGAGGGGGAAGAGGTGATGGGAGATGGATTTTAAAGCTGAATGTTATGTATTTCTTTTCTATTTATTTAAATAAAGCAGTAATGATGGCAAATATTACTTATATGACTAAGCTTGAAGAATTCATCCTAAGTCTAAACATTTTTCAGATAACAAGTGTGTGGACTTGGATGATGTATTGTGCTCTTTTGAAATTGAAAATGTACTGAAAGGAATCTCTCTAATTTAGAAGCTTATGTTTTCCTGTATGATACATTTTTATCAAGGCACTAAAGGGGATGTTTGAAGCATGGTAATAAAGGAAAGTCTTTCTAACACTTTTCCTTTATGATAGAATGTTAAAAAATGCTTTTTCTTCTTTTAGTTTTAGACACATAAAAGAAATTGAAGTCCCTAGCTTCATTAATTTAATTTGTAATATGAAATTGAAATAAATTTGGTCTTCAGTAGTGGTCTAAGAATGGAATATCTTGCTCATTATCTTGTAGTACGGTTAATACATAATTTAGCAAATTCTTTATTGTACTGTGTATGACTTCAGATATTTGTGTCTTCTTTTGACTTTCTTTTAAATACTTATTATTTTAATGCCTCAGGAAATCTTCGTGAGAGTAGGCTTATGTGCTTTAGCAAAATGAACTCACTTATGCAGGGCTTCAAATATCTCTAATGTAGTGTTAGAAGTGAAGTTTGTATAATGCAGACAACTTTTGAGGGTATTTTACATTAAAAAAATACACTAAAATGTGAGTTAGTGATAGATTGTTGGTTTTTCATTGTAAACAAATATTACAGAGCTGAATATGCTATGATCATGGAATATAACTTTGGTGGCGGGGGCAGGCAATTCTTTATAAGTTTTATAACTTAATGTATAGAAATGACAACTTAATTGCAATTCATGAGAGACTTTGAGCTGGAACCACGCAAATTAGATACTCTCAGATTCCTAATCCTCATAATAAATGTTTGTTGCCTGGAAAAAAAAAAAACAAAAAACAGTATAAAACAAGAGAAAATGTTTAGTGAGCATTATTAAACTAGTGACTTCTGAATTGATTAGCAAAATAAAATAGCCTTTAAGAACTAATGGAGAATATAGCTTGCTTCCTTTCCCACTTAAAAAAAAATCTCCGATAGAAAAATTCTTTTATAGGTATGTGGCATTCTTTACAGTTTGAGTGCATGTTACACAGAATTATTCTAGCCATGTATTCCTTTGCTATTTTTGGGGCTCTTAAGAAAGACTCAAAATATAGCTGGAGCTATGTCAATTTATTTGATTAGTAATAAATATGGCGGGACATCCAATATTTATAGGTTTTGAAATATGAAATTAAACATTTGTACTGTTTTACTTCGTTGTCATATTTTTTGTTACTCAGTATATTGTGAACAATAGTGATGATGGTGGTAGATTTTTTTCCCCTAGGCTTCAGTGGATAGAATCCTTGGGTTAAAAATACTTTTTTTTTTTTTTTTAAACAGTTTTTGTGCTGTAAATACTCAGTGCTTTCAGGTTAAATATCATACATCCATATTTGATAAAAGACCCTTTAAGTCTATATGAAAAAAGTTGGGTTTTTAGAGCTGAATTTTGAACATAATTCCAACATATTACTGCTCACAAGTTTCTGTCCTCAATATCTTGTAATCCTTGGTTGTAAGTTTAAAATATAGATTGACATATTATTTACCTAACATCAATGTCAGTTTTGCCAGAAAGTTTCGTCTTTTAAACAGGTGATTTTTAAGCAGACTTCTTGGTATATTTTCATTTATGTTATATGACTTTAAGTTAAGCATAATGATTCCTTGTGGTTATTATTTTATGTGTTCTTAATACTTGAGTCTATAATACTTATCAACTTTTGTCAACATTTTGGATTTTTTCTGTGATTTTTTCCTTGATATTTTGGGATGTTGATAGCTGCTTTTTATTGTGTTAAGCAATTTACTTTCACTTCAATTAGAGTAGCGCTTCCCAAGGTAAAAAAATTAAGTGTTCTTTGAAAAGCACCTCAATACTCTGTAAATGGCCTATATGGGAAAAGAATCTAAAAAGGAGTGGACATATATATAACTGCTTCACTTTGCTGAACACCTGAAACTAACACAACACTGTAAATCAACTACACTCCAATAAAAATTTAAAAACAAAAAACAAAACAAAAAAACCCTGGCTTGTTGTAGTGTTTTCTGAAGAATGGGAGGTAATAGATTCTTAGCTCCCTTTGATAATGTCAAGATTTAACCTAACCATGTTTAAGAATCTATATTATATATTATATATATATTTTAGAGAATTTACATCTTTATTGAAAATAAAAATCAGTATTTTTTAATATTTGCATTAGAAAACTTATTTGCCATTATGTCTGTTTTTACTAAAATGCTTTTATCATTATTTTTATACTTGGATTTTTTTTTTTGGTCTTTCTGACGTTCCAAGGTAATTACCTTTTTAAAAAAAATGATTTTGCATTGTTTCCCTGAGCTTGTTCTAACCATGTGATCATCTCAATACTGTATTTTGCTAATATTGGTCTAACATTTAGTTTTCCGTGTGTGCTGTGTTTTATGGATTAAGTTTGGGAACCCCCGCCCCCTGCTTTTTTCCTTGATCTACTAAGTGCCTCGGTTTCTAAAATTTCTCAGAAACTTTTTTTTTTTTTTTTTTGCGGTACATGGGCCTCTCACTGTTGTGGCCTCTCATGTTGCGGAGCACAGACTCCGGACGCGCAGGCCCAGCGGCCATGGCTCACGGGCCCAGCCGCTCCGCGGCATGTGGGATCCTCCCGGACTGGGGCACGAACCCATGTCCCCTAGCATCGGCAGGCAGACTCTCAACCACTGCGCCACCAGAGAAGCCCTCTCAGAAAAGGTTTTATCAACATTTTTCAATGACCAGTAATGCAGAGATGAGGGGAGGAAAATAGGGGGAAAAAATGAATAAAGAGAAAAATGTGAGCCTTGCTTCTTATGAAATTCGATTTGAAAAAATCAGCCGGGGGCTTCCCTGGTGGCGCAGTGGTTGAGAGTCTGCCTGCCAATGCAGGGGACACGGGTTCGAGCCCTGGTCTGGGAAGATCCCACATGCCGCGGAGCGACTAGGCCCGTGAGCCACAATTACTGAGCCTGCGCGTCTGGAGCCTGTGCTCTGCAACAAGAGAGGCCGCGACAGTGAGAGGCCCGCGCACTGCAATGAAGAGTGGCCCCCACTTCCTGCAACTAGAGAAAGCCCTCGCACAGAAACGAAGACCCAACACAGCCATAAATTTAAAAAAAAAAAAAAAAAAAATCAGCTGGAAGCTAAATAGTATGGTAGATAGTAAGCTAGATTAGGACTTCATTTATTAGGGACTTATGTAGCACTTAAAAAATTCAACATGTCCAAGGCCAAAGTCAGTCCACTTTTAACTTCTGTAATTATAAATGAAGGTGTCACGATTTAATCAGTCACACAAATTCAAAAATCCCATTAATTTAATTTTTTAGGCTGCTTCTTTTCCCTGGTTCTACATGCACAAAACCTCTCCTTTTCATTTCTACTGCTACCATCTTAATTTAGCGTCTCTGATCCTCATTATCACTCCTTAGAACTACTGCAGTAGTCTCATTAAATATTTCAGTATCTACCGTGTTACCGTGGTAGGGGTTAGAGATTCAGTAGGGAACAAGACAGAAATTATCTCACTTTTGGAACTTGCAATACAGTGGGAATAGACAATTGTAGAACAAGGAATTACAAGTGTTCCAAGTATCATGAAGGGAAAATGCAGACGACCACATAAACGTATTAACTGACGGACCTAACAGTCCGGGGGATGGGTTCAGGGAAGTCTTCGTTTTATCAACCACAGTTTATTCTACATACTCTACCAGTTTTGGAGGTTAGTGGATATGTTATAGCTGTAAGTAGTTAAAAAATTAAAAATAAATGTTTTAAAATAAAGATATTTAATAAAAATTAAATGTTCATACAATTCCTGAAACAGCTTTAGACAAATCCTTTCCAAACACCAGAACACTTTGAAAACTTTTGCTCTAAAGAGGCCACCCTCTCCCTCCAATATGGGTTTCGACTTTGGGTTCTCCCAGGCCTCAATTGCTTAAGTACTGACAGAATTCCTATGTTATATTTCATACTCTTTGAACCTCAGAAGTTAGGACTAGGCATTTCCAGTAGGAGGGTATGTATGGTTACAAGAAAGAGGTCTTTCAGATAAATAGTTAGAGTCTCTTTGTAGCCAGAGTCCAGCAGCTTATAGGTGAGTTATTAAATGTACAAGTAACTAGGATATAGTTTGAACATCTTTGTAAGTTTAAAATTATATAAATTCATTTGTAAATCAGAAAAAATATCCCTTATCATATGCTGGCTCCTAATTTTTGGTTTATAAAATAAGGTTAGAATAGCCACAAATCTCATAAATTAATAAATGCTTACTAGACAGATGAATAAAACTGTTAATTGTGCTTCAAGGTGAGATCTGAATCTTTTCTCATCTCTATGATAACATATCATGAGTCATTAGATTACTTAACCTCTCTTTGCTTCGGTTTTGATTTTTTTTTTTTTTTTTTTTTTTTGCGGTACGCGGGCCTCTCTCTCACTGTTGTGGCCTCTCACGTTGCGGAGCACAGGCTCCGGACATGCAGGCTCAGCGGCTATGGCTCAAGGGCCTGTCCGCTCCGCGGCATGAGGGATCTTCCCGGACCGGGGCACGAACCCGTGTCCCCTGCATCGGCAGGCGGACTCTCAACCACTGCGCCACCAGGGAAGCCCCCCTTTTTTTTTTTTCTAGTTTTTCTATTTTTAAAAAGGGAAGTTAATATACTTAAAATCCAATTACAATGAAGATCACTACAGAGAGGATTCTTCATTGATTTTTTTTTTCTTTGTCTTAGTTGGAGGATCATAGGCAATGCTTTGTTTGGTTGATGTGGCTACAGTAGATTTTACCCAAGGAATTGTCTTGTTTAATGTTTTCCTTACTATCTTTTTTTTCTTTAATTTTAATTAACTAATTTATTTTTGGCTATGTTGGGTCTTTGTTGCTGCACATGGGCTTTCTCTAGTTGCGGCAAGCAAGGGCTACTCTTCATTGCGGTGTGTGGGCTTCTCGTTGCAGTGGCTTCTCTTGTTGTGGAGCATGGGCTCTAGGCATGCAGGCTTCAGTAGTTGTGGCACACGGGCTCAATAGTTTTGGCTTGTGGGCTCTAGAGCGCAGGCTCAGTATTTATGGCACGTGGGCTTAGTTGCTCCGTGGCATGTGGGGTCTTCCCGGACCAGGGCTCGAACCCGTGTCCCCTGCATCGGCAGGTGGATTCTTAACCACTGTGCCACCAGGGAAGCCCTTTCCTTACAATCTTGACATGTAAGTTACACTGTACTTTCTGTAAGGGAAGAATTTGTTTATGTGTTGTTAGTAGCCAGGGAGAGGTGAACTAGGTTGTTTACACTTTTATTCTGTTGTAGGTAATTGTAACCATAACTGACTTGTAAAATTTCTCTTTACTTTTAATAGATATTTTACTTTCTTGAATATATTTATGAGCTCAGAGAGATTCCATGCTGCTGGAAGTATAATTTATCTCCTGTTAAAGTTTAGAAGGAACAGTTGAAGTGTGAGTGGTGACTAAATTTTCTTTCTCTTTTGCTATCAACAAATAGGGTTATTTGTACATCTTCATCTCTTTTTACTAACACTTTATAGAGAGGCTCTTGCTAAAACCTGCAGGGTTAAAAAAAAATCTCATGGGGTTTATCCTATTCTTGACCCTTCTGTTGTTTACATTACTGTTATTAGATATTTTGAAAAGCTTAACTGGTTTGTAGTCTTTGTAAACTTGTGTCTGCACCTCAGCTTGTTTTATCTTGAGACATAATTTAGTTTCTTGTAATGTGAAAAATGTATTATTTTGACTTTTGAGATGTTTGATGAAGAGATAGCCACTCTGCATCTAACTATATTTTAATCTATTTTTGGAATATTAATCAGGTATCCTAAATATTATCTACTTAACAGATCATGATGACTTTGAAAACATCTGATTTTTTGTTTTAATAGGGGATGTTCAGTGTGTTGATAGTTTTCATCAAATTTGGAAAAATTTCAGACATTTTTTCTTCAGGTTTTTTTTTTTTAAGCATGCAATCTCTTTGGGCCCAATAAATGTATCCAGAAATTAAAATATCTACTAAAAGTGGAGAGAAACTTTATATAAGATAGTATGGTTACAATAACCGACAACAAAATAAAAGTATAAACAACCTCTCTATTCTCTCCTTCTGGGACTCCAGTTATATGTATGTTAGGCTTTTAAAAAAATTTTATTTATTTTTGGCTGTGTTGGGTCTTCATTGCTGCGCGTGGGCTTTCTCTAGTTGCAGCGAGCGGGGGCTACTCTCTGTTGCGGTGCCTGGGCTTCTCATTGCGGTGGCTTCTCTTGTTGCAGACCACGGGCTCTAGGTGTGTGGGCTTCAGTAGTTGTGGCTTGTGGGCTCTAGGGTGCAGGCTCAGTAGTTTGGGCGCACGGGCTTAGTTGCTCCACGGCATGTGGGATCTTCCTGGACCAGGGCTCGAACCCGTGTCCCCTGCATTGACAGGCTGATTCTTAACCACTGCACCACGAGGGAAGTCCATGTTAGGCTTTTTGATGTTATCCCATTACTCACTGATTCTCTGTGTGGTTTCTGTCTTTTTCTATTGTCTGTTTCATTTTGGATGATTCCTTTTTCTTTCTTTTTTAAAAAAATATTTATTTATTTGGCTGCTTTGGGTCTTGGTTGCAGCACGTGGACTCTTCCTTGTGTCGCGCAGGCTCTAGAGTGTGTGGGCTCGGTAGTTGTGGTGCACAGGGTTCTCTAGTTGTGGCACGCGGGCTCTAGAGTGCTCAGGCTTAGTTGCCCTGTGGCATGTGGGATTTTATTTCCCCGACAGGGATCAAACCTGCATCCCCTGCATTGGAAGGCGGATTCTTAACCACTGGACCACCAGGGAAGTCCTGGATGATTCCTTTTTCTGTATCTTCAACTTCACTAATCCTTTATTCCACAGTGGTTAATCTGGTGTTAATCCTATCTAGTGTATTTTTTAAATCTCAGGTATATACTTCTTATTTCTGGAAGTTCATTTAAAAAATATTTCCCATTTCTTTCCTCATGCTTAATGGTTTTCTCTGTTTCTTTGAATATATTTATAATAGCTGTTTTAAAGTCCTTGTCTACCATTCTGTCATCTGCACCATTTCTAAGTCTGTTTTTATTGATTGATATTTCTCCTTGTTTGTGTCCCTGCTAATTTCTGTTTGGATGCTCGACGTTGTAATTTTACACTGTCATGTGCTGGATTTTTTTTTTTTAATTCCTGTAAATATTATGGGGATTTGTTCTGGGATACAATTAAGCTATTTGAAAATAGTTAGATGCATTCATGGCCCTGGATGTTTTTAAAGTTTTTTTTTTTTTTCATTCTGTTTGGTGATTATACAAACTATTCACAGCCCTGTGTGAACATTAAGGATTGTTCCTGCCTGCCTCTTTCCAGGGGTTCTTTACCCTGGCCTTGATTGCTTCTGTACACACATGCACTCATAAGTACTCGCCAAAGTTTCAAGAGGAACCCTCTCTAGATATCCAGAGTTCTGTCTGCACAGCTCTTCAGTGTTCTGCCCTGCCTTGGCCTCCTCAAAACTCTGAATTCTGTCTCTTCAACTCAGCGAGACTGATGGGCTCTGTTTGGGTTCCTCATTCCTGTGCTGCAGCCTGGAAACTCTCCAGTCAGTGAGCTGGGGGCAGTCTTAAGGCTTACCTCATTTATTTCCCTTCTCTCGTGGATCCATGTTCTGTGCTGCCTATTGTCTAGTTCTAGTGTCTAAAGTCCATTGTTTCATATATTTTGTCTATTTTTCCCATTTAAGTTGGGAGGCTAAATCTGGTCCCTGTTACTTCGGTGGTCAGAAGCCGAAGTGGTCTGGTGGGTATATTGAAATGTCAAACAAAGAGGAGTCATATTTCAAAGTTATGCTGTCATTAGAAATCTGGGTATTATCTTTATGCCCAAATAATAGCTTCAAAAATATTTTCCTTACTCTTTAGACACGTCATAACCTCTTCTGATGATTAATTCTAGCACTGTTCCCATTGAAATTAAAATTGTAGGTAAAAATAATTTTCCTATTTTTCTGTTAAAGAGCAGAATCTTACATAAGCTATATATGACACTTATAGAACCCTGTTGTTATCTGTTTAGTGAATTATCTAGCTTCCCCCAAATGTAGAATTTTTTTGCTTCAGCCTTTCTAGATAATAGTAGTTGTAACTGGACTTCCTTTCCTCTTGCATTATATCCTCCCCTGCTCTGAAATCCTTCAGTGGCTCTTCCTGTCTATTGAAACTGAATGAAGTTCATCCTCTTCCTAGCCTGATTTTTAAACTTATTTATTTATTTATTTTTGGCTGCATTGGGTCTTCGTTGCTCTGCCTGGGCTTTCTCTAGCTGTGACGAGTGGGGGCTACTCTGGGCTACTCTTCGTTGCAGTGCGCGGGCTTCTCATTTGAGGTGGCTTCTCTTGTTGTGGAGCACAGGCTCTAGGCGCATGGGCTTCAGTAGTTGTGGCACATGGGCTAAGTAGTTGTGGCTTGCGGGCTCTAGAGTGCAGGATTAGTAGTTGTGGCGCATGGGCTTAGTTGCTCCGCAGCATGTAGGATCTTCCTTGATGAGGGCTTGAACCCATGTCCCCTGCATTGGCAGGCGGATTCTTAACCACTGCACCACCAGGGAAGCCCCCTAGCCTGATTTTTACAATCTGAACTCAGTTTACCTTTCAGGTTTATGTATTCTTTCTCCACAATCAGAACTCTTTTCCATTTAGACTAATGTATGCATTCATTTTCTCATGTACTTGTATGTTTTGCTCCTTTCCTTTTCTGTGCCTTTGCTTACATCTTCAGTTAGTTCTTGTCATTAAACAAACCACCCGAAAGTTCAGGAGCTAAAACAATAATTTATTAACTATTATGTGGGTTGGCAGTTTGGCTAGGCTCAGCTGAATGGTTCTTTTGGTCTTGTTTGGGCTCATTTATGTGAAGCAGTCACCTAGCTTGGGTTTCCTCACTATCTGGGTTCCAAAACCAGCAAAAGAGGGCAAGTCCAGTGCATAAGTGCTTTTCAACCTTCTGAGTCATGTTTGCTGATGTCCCATTGGTTAAAGCAAGTCATGGGGCCAACCTCAGTTTCCAGAATGGAGAAAGAAAATCTACCTTTCAGTGGCAGATGCAGCAAGGTCACATTGTAAAGGGATGTGTATACAGGAATGGGAGGAACTTTTGGCTATTTTGCAATCGCCAAACCGCTATAGATGTTATCCAGCTCCTCTAAGAAACATCGTATGATCATCCTAGCCCATGTTAGTCTCTCCCAGTTCTGATTTGTCATATGCACTAGCCCTTGCAATTTGATGTTGGTTAACTTATATATTTTACCGTTTTTTTTTTTGTGGTACGCGGGCCTCTCACTGCTGTGGCCTCTCCCGTTGCGGAGCGCAGGCTCTGGACGCGCAGGCTCAGCGGTCATGGCTCATGGGCCCAGCCGCTCCGCGGCATGTGGGATCCTCCTGGACCGGAGCACAAACCCGTGTCCCCTGCATCGGCAGGCGGACTCTCAACCACTGTGCCACCAGGGAAGCCCTACCTTTTATTTCATTTCATTTTTTTGAATTTTATCTATTTTTTTATACAGCAGGTTCTTATTAGTTTATTTTGCCTTTTAAATCCAGAGAATTACTATTAATTTCTGTTTTTGTATGATGTGTTCTACTTCAAAGAATAATTTGGAAATAATTGTTTAACTTCTTCCCTTGATTATACACTCATTGAGGGCAAAACTATGCATTATACTTCTTCCTACTCTTCTATGTATTTGTAACAATTTATTGAATGACTATATGTTAAATTTAAAAGTCAGCTCTCAATTATTTACTTGAGGACTACTTCTTTTCATTCAGCTGTCTAGGAGGTTAAAGATGTTTCATTCATTCTTCCATTCATTAAACATTTATTGAACGATTGTTCTGTGGTAGGTATTACGCTAGGTACTGAGAATACAAAGATGAGTAGAATTCTGCTCTTGACCTCAAGAAATTTATAGTCTTTTAGGAAGACATTGTAAATTGTCCTAGAAGATATGTCTTAGAAGACATGTAATTGTGCATGTGCTTCTAAGCCTCTTTCTTTACTCTGAACCTAGATTTCTGCTTCATGCTCAACTCACAGATTACCTGGCTTTTTACCATTGTATAGATGGGACAGTCTTCTGCTATCTGTCATACTGCTAGATGGTTGTTGCCTATCTAGTTTGTGTCTGGATTTCCCTGCTCTGGTTTATATGGCCATTATCTGTTACTGTTCTTTTTATAAGAGACATTAATTATAGGTACAGTTTAAATTTATGTATTTTATTTACTTTATTTTTGGTTGTGTTGGGTCTTCATTGTTGCATGCGGGCTTTCTCTAGTTGTGGCAAGCTGAAGCTACTCTTCATTGAGGTGCACAGGCTTCTGATTGTGGTGGCTTCTCTTGTTGGGGAGCACGTGCTCTAGGTGCTCGGGCTTCAGTAGTTGCAGAGCGCAGGCTCAGTAGTTGCAGTGCACGGACTCAGTAGACATGACTCGCGGGTTCTAGAGTGCAGGCTCAGTTGTTGCAGCACATGGGCTCAGTAGACGTGGCTCGCAGGCTCTAGAGTGCAGGCTCAGTAGTTGTAGTACACAGGCTGTAGAGCGCAGGCTCAGTAGTTGTGGCGCACGGGCTTAGTTGCTCTGTGACGTGTGGGATTGTCCCAGACCAAGGATCGAATCCGTGTCCCCTGCATTGGTAGGTGGTTTCTTACCCACTGTGCCACCAGGGAAGCCCCCTGTACAGTTTAAAGAATAATTATAAGGCCAAGTGGTCAAGAAATAGAACATTGCCAGCATCTCAGAAGCCCTTTCCTTATCTCCTTTTCTTACCCCCAAAGGAATTCATTCTTGTGCTTTTTATGAAAAATCATGTCCTTGTTTTTTCTTTATAGACTTACTACCTATACTTGCATCCCTATTTAACATAGTTTAGTTTTGCTTAATTTTGAACCTTACATAGAAGGACTTATGTTGTAAGTATACTTTTGTCTTGCTTGATTTTTTTCAATGTCTATCCTGAGATTTAGTCATGTAGTTCAGAGTAGCAGTAGTTTCATTTTCTTAGCATATTTTTTGTGGCAGGTAGAATAATGGTCCTCCCAAAGATACTCACTTTCTAATCCCTGAAACTTCTGAATATGTTACCTTATAGGCAGAATGGACTTTGCAGGTGTGATTAACTTAAAGCTCTGAGTTGGGAAGATTATCCTTGATTTTCCAGGTGGGTTTAGTGTACTCACAAGGGTCCTGTAAGAGGGAGGCATGTATATTTTGTCAGAGAGAAGTAAGGAGATGTGATGATGGAAGCGGAGGTCAGAGAGATTTGAAGATGCTAACTACACTACTCCAGCTTTGAAGGTGGAGGATGCCGCCATGAGCCAAAGAATGAAGGCAACTTCTAGAAGTTGGAAAACGCAAGGAAGAGGATTCTCCTCTAGAGCCTCCAGAAGGAGCATAGCCTTGCTGATACCTTGATTTTAGCCCCAGTGGAAGCCTGGACTTCTGATCTCCAGAACTGTAAGACTATAAATTTATGTTGTTTTGCTGCTAAATTTGTGGTAATTTGTTACGTCAGCAGTAGGAAGCTAGTACATTTTTTCATTGTATGAGTATATTATAATTTATCCATTCTTGCTGGACATTTGGGTTGTTTCAGTTTTTGGCATTTATGGACAGTGTGACTGAAAATTCTTGTACATATTTCCTGGTGCACGTGAGAGAAGAGTGTCTTTAGGATATACCTAGGAAAAGGGTTGCTGGGTCACAGTATGTGCATATTTTCAGCTTTACTTTATAATACAGAACTATTTTCCAAAGTACATTCCTACTAGCAGTGTGTGAGAGTCTTTACTTTTTATATTTAAATAATATCTTTTTTTATATTCACTATGACAGTGCTTCCTTTTTTTACGTAGGTGGGTACTCAAAATTTGCTTCAAGTGAAAGCACATTTGGGAACTAATTTATACTTTTTCCAACCTAGAAATAGTAGGTTTATTTTTATTCCCTTTTTGGTCAACTAATTTTTCTGTTAACTTTAAGAGCAAAATTATAACAATGCAAATGCTATAATTTAATTTGTAATCATAGTTGTAGAGTAATAATTTCTCTTGCTGACAAAAACATTTCTATATGAATTTGTTAAGTAATACTTGCATACTAGGTTTAAATTCTAGTCTTCCATGCAAACATGATTATTTTCTTTCATCAACATTCAAGCACTTCAGGGACTGTTTTGGATAACATTATGTTTGTGAATGTGACTGTTTCTTCTTCTGTTGGCTAAGAAGCATGCAAAATGACGTAGTAAGTAATGATTACCATTTATTGGGCACAGTCAGTGTAGCAGGCACTGTGATGAGTAAGCACTTTACATATATCATGTATTATCACTTTTAATCCTTAAATAGCCACAGTTGTTATCTCTTTTCTATAGTTGAGGAAATTGAGGCATAGAGAAGTTAAGTAGTGGGTCCTAGGTTTTACAGCCAGGATTTGAATCTAGGTAGTGTGGTCTCCCCCTCCCCGCACAGCTGTGGGATCTTTGTTCTCTGACCAGGAATTGAACCCAGCCCCTTGGCAGTGAGAGCACGGAGTCCTAACCACTGGGCCGCCAGGGAATTCGCCAGATAGTCTGGTCTTAATCTCTATTCTGTGAGGTCCCTGGAGCTAAAAGACAATAAACACACTGCAGTGTTATTAATTTCTCAGACAATACTCTTGTAGGGAGTTATCTTCATTAAGTATGGTTTGGTCTGGTTTATGTTTTTGGAATTCTTATATTAGTACAGTTTTTATCCATTTGCCTTTGTGTCTTATCATTTTTATTTTCATTCTCCTTTTAGTTCTCATTTTTCCTCTCATCTTTCTGTTATACTCGTATATGTGAACCTGTATGACTTATAAATTACATACAGTTTGATATCTCATTTTCATCTGGTTAATTAAATTACTTCACCAAATATCTATTGATTAACTGCAAAGTTCATAATTTTTGATTATGGCAGAGAATATAGTGACTATGATATGGTCTTCATCATCCCCTAGTTTGTAATCTAGGGGATTATCAGTATTTACTTTTTAATTTGTTGGCTATTTTTCTTCTCAATCTTTTTCTACCAAGCAAATGTTTCAAATGATTTTTCACCACATGGTATTTTACAAGTTGAATCTCCATTTAGTATGTTCTGTCTGTATTTTGATCATCTTTGGGTCTGTTTTGGCAACACCTCCAGATTTAGCATCACTGTCTGAATTCATTATCATGCTGTTTACTTTCTATTTTAGGTCATTGAAGATATTGCCAAAGAGGAATTATTTAAGTTCTTTCTTGCAGTATCTCATTTTCTTGCACCAATATCATTTTAAAGCTATTAGCTTACTGAAAAAATGAATCCCAAACAGTTATTTGACAGCATTGATACTGCAGCCAGATTACATTAATTTTTTCAGATATAATTTTTGATGTGGAATCAAAAAGAACCTGTGGTTCGTGTACAACTTTGAGAAACTATTGTCTTACACCAGTGAAGCCTGGTGTGTTAGTTATCTATGGCTGCATAACAAATTACCCCTAACTTACTGTTTTAAAACAACAGCATTATTTCACAGAATCTGTGGGTCAGGATTTTGTGTGTGACTCAGCCATCTGGGTACTCTGTTTCAAGATGAGTCAGAGACTGCAATTAAGGTAGGCTGTAGTCATCAAGAGGCACAACTGAGGAAGGATCTGTTTCCAAGCTTACTCCAGTGGTTGTTGGCATGATTCCATTCCTTGTGGGTGGTTGGACTGAGGGCTGTTGGTACCTTTTGTAAGTGGAATCATATGCTAGCAGAGGTTGTCCTAGCACATGGGTCTTTCCTTGGGGCAACATGGCAGCTTTCCTCATCAGAGCAAGCAAGTAGGAAGAGCCAGAGAGAGACAATGAGCAAGGTAGATGTCACAATCTTTTATATCTGGGAAGTGATATCCTGTCACTTTTGCTGTATTCTGTTCATTAGAGTCAAGTGACTGGATCCACCCACACTAAAGGGGAAGGGATCAATAACATGAGATAGGGATTATTGGGAGCCATTTTAGAAGCAATCTAGTACACCTCAGTAGCTTACAGGATTCTGGGCTTTTCCCTTAGGGTTCAATTTCTAATTGGAACAGGTGTATTTTTAGCTTTATATTAGTATCTTGAAGGACTCTATCCAGGATACTACTTTGTTTCATGATCTTTCTACTGGTAATTTAAAGTGAGATATGGTGAAAATTATTTGGTAATTATATTTCTGAGGGATACCTAGTAGTGTTAGAAACTTTTTTCATGGTAAAATATACATTAGATTTTCCATTTTAACTATTTTTAAGTGTACAACTCAGTGGCATTAAGTATATTAACATTGTTCTGCAACCATCACCACAATTCATCTCCAGAACTTTTTCATCTTCCCAAAAATGAAACTTTGTACCCACACTATAATCCCTATTACCTCCTCCTTGCAGCCCCTGGCAACCACTAGACAGAAACTACCTTCTGTCTCTATGAATTTGACTAATCTAGCTACCTATTATAAATGGAATCATATATTTGACCTTTTGTGATTGGCTTTTTTCACTTAACATAAGGTCTTCAAGGTTCATTCATGTTGTACCATGTGTAAGAATTTCCTTCCTTTTTAAAATTGAATAATATTCCTTTGTATATATGTGCTACATTTTTGTTTATCCATTCATCTGTCATTTGGGATGGACACTTGAGTGCTTTTGCCTCTTGGCTCTAATGAATAATTCAGCCATGAACACTGGTGTACAAAATATCTTTTTGAGTCCCTCCTTTGAATTTTTTGGAGTATATACTCAAAGGTGGAATTGCATAATTATATCATAATTCTATGTTTAATTTTTTTGAGGAATCTCCAGTACTGTTTTCTACAGTGGCTGCACCATTTCACATTTCCTCATTCCTCATTTCTATCAGCAATGCACATGGGTTCCACTTTCTCCACAATTTTGCCAACACTTATTTTCATGTTTTTTGATAGTTATTCTAAATGGGTTGTAAAGTGGTTTGATTTGTATTTTCCTAGTTAATTAATGATGTTGAGCATCTTTCCATTCTTATGATCCTTCGTATATTTTCTTTGGAGAAATGTCTATTCAGGTTTTTTGCCCATTTTTAAAATTGGGTTGTTTGTTATTTTGTTGTTGAGTTGTAGGATTTCTTTATATATTCTAAATGTTAACCCCTTATCAGATATATTATTTGCAGATATGTTCTCCCATTCCATAGGTTGCCTTTTTACTCTTTTGATGGACACTTCATCAAAATTATTTGTTTTTAATTTTGATGAAGTCACTTTATCTGTTTTTTTCTTTTCTTTTGGTGTCATATCCAAGAAATCATTGCCAAATCCAATGTCATGAAGCTTTTCCCCTATGTATTGTTCTAAGAGTTTTATAGTTTTGGATCTTACATTTAGTTCTTTGATCCAGTTTCAGTAAATTTTTATATACGGTATAAAGTAAGGGTCCAGCTTTATTCTTTAGCATGTGGATATCCAGTTTATCCAGTGCCATTTGTTGAAAAGATTGATCTTTCCCCGTTGAATGGTTTTGGCACCCTTCTCTAAAAATTTTTTGACCATATATGTGAGGCTTAAAAATTATAACTTTTAAAAATAGTGTTTTTCTACTTATTGTAAAAATACATGTTTACTATAGTAAATTTACAGAAGAGGAGTCTATCCCAAGAAAATAATCATACTATATAGGAATAACCATAGTTCATAGTTGGTAAATATGAGTTCAGGCTTTTTTTTAAAAAAATTAATTTATTTTTGGCTGTGTTGGGTCTTCGTTGCTGTGCACCTGCTTTCTCTAGTTGCGGTGAGCGGGGGTTACTCCTTGTTGCGGTGCGTGGGCTTCTCATTGTCGTGGCTTCTCTTGTTGCGGAGCACGGGCTCTAGGCGCTCAGGCTTCAGTAGTTGTGGCATGTGGGTTCAGTAGTTGTGGTTTGCCAGCTCTAGAGCTCTGGCTCAGTAGTTGTGGCGCACGGACTTAGTTGCTCCGCGGCGTGTGGGATCTTCCCAGACCAGGGCTCGAACCCGTGTCCCCTACATTGGCAGGTGGATTCTTAACTGCTGCACCACCAGGGAAGCCCCTATATGTATACTTTTTAAAAAAATAGAAATGAGATCATATATATTGTTTTATAAGTCACTTAAAATATAAAGAATATTTTTTCATGTTTAAATGTTCTTCTACAAGTTGCATTTTAAATTTAATTTTCATTTTTAATCAGTTAAATATGCACATAATTTAAAAAGTTGAATGATTCTGTACACTTCTTTATAGAAAAGAAGAGTCTCCTGGCCTCCCCACTCTGCCCTTTTTGCTGATTCTTTTGGTATTTACCTCCATATCTCAAATGAACATGCTTGTATTGCTGCTGATTAATTTTTAAATTTTAGTCATTATTTATTGGCTTTCCACTATGGAAGGTGAGGATTTAGCTTTTCACAGCCTATCTCAGCTAGGTCCTCCGATTTTCCATTAATATTATAGTTTAATTTTGGTTAGGGCAGTATTCAGAATTTAAGTTATTATGACTCTGTAAATGCTTTTGACATCTAAGTCATGAAATTTATATCTGTATAGGTATAGATGTAGGTATATAGTATGAGTAACTTTTCTACACTGGTTTTTTTTTCCTGGAAGTAATAATTGTATTGTGTTTTTCTTTGATTAGTTTTCTAACCTAATTCAATTCCAAACCAGTTGCACAACTCTTCTCTTATTGCATTTAGGTTCAAGTGAATATTCTACCAATAGCATTACCTATGAGAAATCTCTCCTGGAGTACCTATTGTCCTAAAGGCTAGGGACCATGATTTATTTATCTTAGTATTCCCACAGTTTTTGGCAGGGTACTCATCAAATGTTTGTTTATTGAAAGAATGATTGGTAAAAGTTCAGATTGTAGAATATTTTAAAATTTACCCAAATAACTTTGTATATAATAAATCAAGATTATTAATAGATTGATTCAAATATAGATTTGTATAACATAATTTAGCCATTCTCAAACTCTCTGGTCTCAGGACCTCTTATCAATCTTAAAATTTATTGAGGACCCTAAAGAGTTGTTTATTTGTTTTATCATGGATTTATAGCTAATGATATTTCCTGTATTAAAATTAAAACATATTTTAAGTTTATTTATTTTAAAATAATAAAGCTGGGCTTCCCTAGTGGCACAGTGGTTAAGAATCCACCTGCCAGTGCAGGGGGCATGGGTTCGAGCCCTGGTCCGGGAAGATCCCACATGCAGCTAAGCCCATGCGCTTTACAACTACTGAGCCTGTGCTCTAGAGCCCATGAGCCACAACTACTGAGCCCATGTGCCACAACTACTGAAGCCTGTGCACCTAGAGCCCGTGTTCCACAACAAGAGAAGCCACCACAATGAGAAGCCCGCGCACTACAACGAAGAGTAGCCCCTGCTCACCACAACTAGAGAAGGCCTGCGCGCAGCAACGAAGACCCGATGCAGCCATAAATAAATAAATAATACTATTTTCCAAAACAGAAAAACAGGTGGTGAAATGAGTGGCATTGTTTTACATTTTTTCAAGTCTCTTTAACGTCTGACCCCATAGAAGACAGCCGGATTCTCATACTTCTGTGTTCAGTTTGTTGCAATATATTGCTTTGGTTGAAGCATATGAAGAGAATATGGCCTTATTCAGATACACTATTGGAAAAGGGAGGAATATTTTACCACCTTCTCAGATAATTGTGGATTTTCTTTTTATAAATTAATTTTATTTATTAAAAAAATTAACATGGTAAATGACTTTTTTGGGTTCTACAGTTCTATGAGTTCTAGCATGTGTGTAGATTCATGTAACCTTCACTATAATCATAATAATAATCGTAATAGTTCATAATAGTATTCATAAGTATTCATAATAGCTCTACAGTCCCCCAAAACTCCTTCATACTATCCCTTTATAATCATACCTTCATCCCACCTCTAACTCTCCGCAACAACTCTTCTATTCTCTGTCACTCTAGTTTTATCCTTTTGAGAATGTCATATAAATATAATCATACACTATGTAACTTTTGGAGACCGGCAAGTGATGTCAAACATCTTTTCATGTATTTATTTGCAATCAGTATAACCTCTTTCGTGAAGTGTCTGTCTTTTGCCCAGTTTCAAATTGGGTCATTTGTTTTCTTACAGTTGAAATTTAAGTGTTCTCTATATATTTTGATACAAGCCCTTGGTTGGATATTATGATTTGCAAACATTTTCTTCCAGTATGTAGCTTGTCTTTTCATTTTCTTAACAGTGTCTTTCACAGAGTAAAAGTTTTCAATTTTGGTAAAGTTCAGTTTATCAGTTTTTTTTTTCTTTTACAAAATGTGCTTTAAGTATCATGTCCAAAATCCTTTGCAGAAAGATTTGCTTACCAGTTTATTTCTAAATGTTTTGTATTCTACATTTAGATCTGTGATGCATTGTGAGTTAAGTTTTGTATATAAGGTTTGAGGTTTAGATTGCGGTTCATTTTTTTACATACAGATGTACAGTTGTTCCAGCACTTTGTTGGAAATTGTCTCTTCTGTGTTGAATGGCCTTTGCGTCTTTGTCAAATATCACTTGGCCTAGAATAGGCAAAGCTATAGAGACAGAAAATAGACTAGTGGTTGCCAGGGACCAGGGAAAGGAGGGAATAGAGAGTGACAGCTAATAAGTATGGGGTTTCTTTTTTGGATGGTGAAAAAGTTCTGGAATTGGAGAGTGGTGGTGAATACACAGCCTTGTGAATATACTACAAACCACTGAATTGTATACTTTAAAATGATGGTATGTGGATTATATTTACATTTTTAAAAAGCTAAAAATTTAATTGGCCATATTTGTGTGGATCTATTTATGGACTCTATTTCATTTACCTGTAGTATGACTAATAAGCCTTTGCCAATAGCACAAGGGCTTGATTACTGTCACTATATAGTAGTAAGTCTTAAAATCATGTAGTGTGATTCCTCCAACTTTATTACTATTTTTCAAAACTGTTTTAGGTATTTTGGTTCCTTTGCCTTTTCACATAAATTTTAGAATCAGCTTGTCTATTTAACGCCTTTTGCTTGAATTTCATTTGGAATGTTGTTAAATCTGTTGATCAGTTTGAGCAGCTTTTTTTGTTTTTTATATGCCCTTTATCAGGTTGAGAAAATGCCCTTCTACTCTTAGTTTGCTGAGAGTGTATATCATGAATGACTGTTGAATTTTGTCAAGTGCTTCTCCTGCATCAAATGATAGGTCATGTAGTTTTCTTTTTTAGACTGTTAATCTGATGAATTTTATGAATTGATTTTTTTTTTTTTTTGCGGTACGCGGACCTCTCACTTCTGTGGCCTCTGCCGTTGCGGAGCACAGGCTCCGGACGCGCAGGCTCAGCGGCCATGGCTCACGGGCCCAGCCGCTCCGTGGCACGTGGGATCTTCCCGGACCGGGGCACGAACCCGTGTCCCCTGCATCGGCAGGCGGACTCTCAACCACTGCGCCACCAGGGCCCTGGACTTTTGTTTGTTGGAAGATTTTTAATCACAGTTTCAATTTAATTACTTGTGATTGGTCTGTTCATATTTTCTATTTCTTCCTGGTTCAGTCTTGGAAGGTTATACCTTTCTAAGAATTTGTCCATTTCTTCCAGGTTGTCCATTTTATTGGCATAGAGTTGCTTGTAGTAGTCTCTTAGGATGCTTTGTGTTTCTGCGGTGTCTGTTGTCATTTGTCTCTAGGTATTTTTTGATTTCCTCTTTGATTTATTCAATGATCTCTTGGTTATTTAGTAACGTAGTGTTTAGCCTCCATGTGTTTGTGTTTTTTACGTTTGTTTCCCCTGTAATTCATTTCTAATCTCATAGCATTGTGGTCAGAAAAGATGCTTGATATGATTTCAATTTTCTTAAATTTACTGAGGCTTGATTTGTGCCCCAAGATGTGATCTATCCTGGAGAATGTTCCGTGCGCACTTGAGAAGAAAGTGTAATCTGCTGTTTTTGGATGGAATGTCCTATAAATATCAATTAAATCTATCCGGTCTGTTGTGTCATTTAAAGCTTCTGTTTCCTTATTTATTTTCATTTTGGATGGTCTGTCCTTTGTGTAAGTGAGGTGTTAAGAGTCCCCCGCTATTATTGTGTTACTGTCGATTTCCTCTTTTAGAGCTGTTAGCAGTTGCCTTATGTATTCAAGTGCTCCTATGTTGGGTGCATATATATTTATATATATATAGATAGATCCCTTGATCATTATGTAGTGTCCTTCGTTGTCTCTTGTAACATTCTTTATTTTAAAGTCTATTTTATCTGATACGAGTATTGCTCCTCCAGCTTTCTTTTGATTTCCATTTGCATGTAATATCTTTTTCCATCCCCTCACTTTCAGTCTGTATGTGTCCCTAGGTCTGAAGTGGGTCTCTTGTAGACAGCATATATATGGGTCTTGTTTTTGTATCCATTCAGCAAGCCTGTGTCTATTGGTTGGAGCATTTAATCCATTCACATGTAAGGTAATTATTGATATGTATGTTCCTGTGAACATTTTCGTAATTGTTTTGGGTTTGTTTTTGTAGGTCGTTTTCTTCTCTTGTGTTTCTCACTTAGAGAAGTTCCTTTAGCATTTGTTGTAGAGCTGGTTTGGTGGTTCTTAATTCTCTTAGCTTTTGCTTGTCTGTAAAGCTTTTGATTTCTCCATTGAATCTGAATGAGATCCTTGCCGGGTAAAGTAATCTTTTTCTTTTTCTTTTTTTTTTTAACATCTTTTTTGAGTCAGGTAGAGTAATCTTGGTTGTAGCTTCTTCCCTTTCATCACTTTAAGTATATCATGCCACTCCCTTCTGGCTTGTAGAGTTTCTGCTGAGAAATCAGCTGTTAACCTTATGGGAGTTCCCTTGTATGTTATTTGTTGTTTTTTCCCTTGCTGCTTTCAATAATTTTTCTTTGTCTTTAATTTTTGCCAATTTGATTACTATGTGTCTTGGCGTGTTTCTCCTTGGGTTTATCCTGTATGGGACTCGCTGCTCTTCCTGGACTTGGGTGGCTATTTCCTTTCCCATGTTAGGGACATTTTCGACTATAATCTCTTCAAGTATTTTCTCTGGTCCTTTCTCTCTCTCTTCTCCTTCTGGGACCCCTATAATTCGAACGTTGTTGCATTTAATGTTGTCCCAGGGGTCTCTTAGGCTGTCTTCATTTCTTTTCATTCTTTTTTCTTTATTCTGTTCTGCAGCAGTGAATTCCACCACTCTGTGTTCCAGGTCACTTATCCGTTCTTCTGCCTCAGTTATTCTGCTATTGATTTCTTCTAGTGTAGTTTTCATTTCAGTTATTGTATTTGTTCATCTCTGTTTGTTTGTTCTTTAATTCTTCCAGGTCTTTGTTAAACTTTTCTTACATCTTCTTGATCTTTGCCTCCATTCTTTTTCCAAGGTCCTGGATCCTCTTCACTATCATTATTCTGAATTCTTTTTCTGGAAGGTTGCCTATCTCCACTTCATTTAGTTGTTTTTCTGGGATTTTATCTTGTTCCTTCATCTGGTACATAGCCCTCTGCCTTTTCATCTTGTGTATCTTTCTGTGAATGTGGTTTTTGTTCCACAGGCTGCAGGATTGTATTCTTCTTGCTTCTGCTGTCTGCCCTCTGGTGGATGAGGCTATCTAAGAGGCTTGTGCAGGTTTCCTGATGGGAGGGACTGGTGGTTGGTAGAGCTGGGTGTTGCTCTGGTGGGCAGAGCTTAGTAAAACTTTAATCTGCTTGACTGTTGTTGGGTGGGGCTGGGTTCCCTCCCTCTTGGTTGTTTGCCCTGAGGCAACCCAACCCTGGAGCCTACCTGGGCTCTTTGGTGGGGCTAATGGCAGACTCTGTTAGGGCTCATGCCAAGGAGTACTTACTAGAACTTTGCTGCCAGTGTTCTTGTCCCCATGGTGAGCCACAGCCACCCCCCGCCTCTGCAGGAGACCCCCCAACACTAGCAGGTAGGTCTGGTTCGGTCTCCTATGGGGTCACTGCTCCTTCCCCTGGGTCCCAGTGCACACACTACTTTGTGGGTGCCCTCCAAGACTGAAGTCTGTTTCCCCTAGTCCTGTCGAAGTCCTGCAATCAAATCCCACTATCCTTCAAAGTCTGATTCTCTAGGAATTCCTTCTCCCATTGCCAGACCCCCAGGTTGGGAAGCCTGACGTGGGGCTCAGAACCTTCACTCCAGTGGGTGGACTTCTGTGGTATAAGTGTTTTCCAGTCTGTGAGTCACTCACCCAGCAGTTATGGGATTTGATTTCGGTGTGATTGTGCCCCTCCTACCGTCTCATTGTGGCTTCTCCTTTGTCTTTGGATGTGGGGTATCTTTTTGGTTAGTTCCAGTGTCTTCCTGTCGATGATTGTCCAGCAGCTAGTTGTGATTCTGATGTTCTCACAAGAGGGAGTGAGAGCATGTTCTTCTACTCCGCCATCTTGGTTCCAGTGGTACATCAGGTGTTTTAAATGCATTTTCAGCTTAGATATTTTCAACTTAATGATGAGGTGTAACCCCATCCATCAGAAATCGAGGAAGATTTGTATAGGTACTCCAGCTTTATGTGGTATATCTTTTCCTATTCCTTTGCTTTTTAAATTCATGAATAAGTTTATTTATAATGATATTTATATAATAAAAGCAAAACACATGAAACTCAGAAGTTCTCAAAGAAACTGAAGTATAATAATAAAAAACAATGTAGACTGACAGACAAGAATTTAAAGATTTAATAAACAGTTGAATATGAAATAGACATCCTTACTTCTAAATTCTACTTTGTCACTCACACTGAATTATATTTGAACAACGGCTCTCTGTTCAGGAGGTCCTGTACTGGAAATTCTGGAAACTGGTAAATTACTTTTTTTTTTTTTTTTTTTGGTAAATTACTTTTTAATAAGAGTTTAAAGTTAATGATGTATATAAAGAAACAAAATTGAGTTATTTGTAGTGAGGTGGATGAACCTAGTGTGTGTCATACAGAGTGAAGTGAATCAGAAAGAAAAACAAATACCACGTGCTAATACATATATATGGTACCTAAAAAAAAAAAAAAGAAGGGTTCTGAAGAACCTAGGGGCAGGAAAGGAATAAAGACACAGATGTAGCGAATGGACTTGAGGACACAGGGAGTTGGAAGGGTAAGCTGGGGCGAAGTGAGAGAGTGGCATGGACATATATACACTACCAAATGTAAAATAGATAGGTAGTGGGAAGCAGCCGCGTAGCACAGGGAGATAAGCTTGGTGCTTTGTAACCACCTAGAGGGGTGGGATAGGGAGGGTGGGAGGGAGACACAAGAAGGAGGAGATATGGGGATATATGTATATGTATAGCTGATTCACTTTGTTATAAAGCAGAAACTAACACACCATTGTAAAGCAATTACACTCCAATAAAGATGTTTTAAAAATATTTAAAAAATAAAGTTAATGATGTATTACCATGTTGTACCTAATGCTGCCTTAATATGAAGTCACATTCAGTATGCTTTGAAGTGAAATATCTGTAAATTAATCTATTCTGCCAGGCTACAAAAATGTCACCAACATTTTGGTGATGCATGCTTATGTGTTAGGATTGAACTGTTTAGGAGGGTAAAGAGAACTGGTGCAGAAGTGAGCATACCTTTGTTTTTAACCTACGTATCCCATTATTTTTGAAGTGAGTTTCTTATAGAAAGCATAACTCATCTTCATGATCTCTCTCTTTCAGTGGTGTGTTTAGGCCATTTATATTTAAAGTGATTACAGATATATTTGGATTTAGGCCAACCATTTTATTATTTGTTTTATGTTGATGCGCTCTGTTTTTGTTCTCCTGTTTCTCCTTTCTTAGCTTCTTTTGGATTATCTTAACATGTCTTGGTATTCCACTTTATTTCCTGTTTTTTGCTTTTTATTATATCTTTTTTGTATAGTTTTTTAAAGAATTATTTATTTGTTTGGCTGTGTTCGGTCTTAGTTGCAGCCGTAGGATCTTCATTGTGTCATGCTGGTTCTTCGTTGTGGCAAGCGGGATCTTTAGTTGGGGCATGTGAGATCTAGTTCCCTGACGAGGGATTGAACCTGGGCCCCCTGCATTGGGAGTGCGGAGTCTTAACCAGTGGACCACCAGAGAAGTCCCTGTATAGTTTTTTTTGAATGGTTGCTCTCGTGTTTACAATATACCTACTTAATTTTTCACAGTCTACTAGAATTATTATATCACCACTTCAGGTAGAATGCAAAAGCCTAATAACCATCATATAGGTCTCTTTACCATTCTAGCTTTTTTTTGTAGTTATCTTATGAGTTATATCTATATACATTGGAAATCCTTTCAGATAGTGTTATAATTTTTGCTCTTAACTTGCAAGCATATTTTGAAAAAGTCAAGAGGAGGTTAGTCTATTATGTTTACCTAGATTTCTGTTGTTCTTCATTCATTCCTGTTATTCCAAGTTTCCCTCTGTTATAATTTCCTTTTTCTCAGAAGAAATTTCTTTGGTAATTTACCATACAGCAGCTCTGCTTACAATACATAATTTTCTTTTCTCTGAGATTGTCCTTATCCCTCAAGGATGTTTTCTCTGGGTACAGAATTCTGGTTGACAGTGCTTTACTTTCAGTACTTTAAAAATGTTTTTCTGTTTCTTGCTGACCTCCATGGTTTATAATGAGAAAGTCACAGTCAATTGAATTATTGTCCCCAGTAAGTAATGTATCATTTTTCTCTGGCTGTTTTTAAGAGTTTTTCTTTGTGTTTAATTTTCAACAGTTTGGTTATGATGTGTTTGTGAATGGATTTTTTTTGTGCATGTCCTGTTAATTAAGGTTCTTCAATCAATTGTTTTATGTCTTTTGCAAAACTTGAGATGTTTTAGCCATTATTTTAAAAATATTTTTCCTGCCCTACACTTTTTCCTCTCTTGACATGACTGTGATGAGTTGAATGTTAGAATTTTTGATATTGTCCTGCTGGTCCCTGGGGTCTGTGTTCATTTATAAAATTATTTTCTGTTTTTTTAATTTCTGTATATTTATCTTCAAGTTTACTGACTCTTCTGACACTTCCATTCTTCTGTTGACTCTAGTAACATTTAAAATTTTCTGTTATTGTATTTTTCCCTTCTAAAATTGTTGTTTATGTCTTCTATATCTTTACTGAGACTTTATCTTTCTGTTCATTTCTAGGACTTTATATATCTTTCTATTTATTCCTTCACTTCTTGGAGCATTTTTATAGTAGCTGCTTTAATGTCTTTGATAAGTCCCAGATCTCTGTCATCTTGGCATTTACATCTGCTGATTTGTCCTTTCACATGTAAGTTGAGATTTTCCTGGTTCTTTGTATATTTGGTAGTTTTGGATTGTGTCCTTGTTATTTAAAAAATTATGAGACTTGAGTCTTATTTAAATTCTGCAGAGAATGTTGATATTTTAAAAATTTGACCACCTAGTTGTGTTGAGGTTGCACATTCTAAGTAGCCTTCCAGGTATTTTGTTTTTAATATTAGTTCGGTTTTTAAAGCCTTTGAAATAATACTCAGATCTGTCCCAGATGTATACCAGTGGTGGTAAGTCTGGCACCTGGACAGTGAGTCTAAGCCTTAGTTCAGTTCTCAAAGTTAGTGGTATGCTGTTCAATGTCATATCTTTTAGTGATGCTAAATGTAATCTGTAAGTGTAAGTATTACCGGTTTCATTCATTCATTATTAAGTTCTAAATCAACCTTTCACCTAAGAGTTTTGGCAGCCATTCATAACCACTGCCTACATTATTTCATTAGGTGTTGCAGAATGGTGAATTTTTAATTCTGTGACTATCAACTATTTGGTTTCTTTGAAATACAGTTAATACTACAGGAAAGGCAGGGTAAATGCTTGATTTATTTTCCTTTTATTTATATTCAGAATAATGAATTAGTACACTAGCAATTGTTTGTAGTGTCTACTGAATTGTTTTTGAATATCATTATGAATTTATGGGTTATTATATATTTCATGTGTTTCAGTTATTGCAGTCATTATCCTTTTATTTTAATTTCCTTATTTATTTATTTTTAATTTTGGCCATGACTCATGGCTTACCAGATCTCAGTTCCCTGACCAGGGATTGAACCTGGGCCACGGCAGTGAAAGTGCCGAATCCTAACCACTAGACCACCTGGGAACTCCCTCATTATTCTTTAGATGTCAATTTTCTCACTTCAAACCATTGTGAGCCCGTTCCACTTAGCTCCTATGTCCTTTTGACTTGACTCCATTCTTGAACAAAGTTGGATTCACCATGAGGATAATGAAGCTTAAACTTCAGGGTTCTTTATTTCCATTGGCTTCTTTCAAAGCTTTGGGAGCAAAGTTTTAGTAATTGGTCATATGTAAAATTTGCAAAAGTAAGATTTTTAAGATAGGGCCCTCACTTAATATAAATTCCAGGCCCCATAAACCCTGGATCTGTCCCAAGTCTTTGGTATATTCCCTGCTTTCAAGCACAGCAAGATTCTAGGCTCATCTTTTATATTTCCTGCCCCAGTTTTAGAAATAGCCATTTTTCCAAGGAGCTTTTGTTCTTTTTTTGAGGGAAATGGTATTTGGAACTTTCAGTTTGGATACTAGAGATGCTTAATCTATTGGGCTGCATTGCTTCTAGGACTTCTCGATGGTTAGGCTTGTGAAATACGTGTTTAAATAAAGATCATATTTTTTTCATGTTTTCTTCAATGTCAGATTTCAGGATTTTTACTTGACCTCTTTGACTTTTATATTTGTATCTCTTTATACTGAAAATGTTGACTCTTAGTGATTTAATATAATCACTTATTTGCTGTGTCTTGCAGTATACCTATAATAGTTTTTAAATAACAGAATTGATATTATTTCTAATGACAAAACTACTAAATGACGTTTTAAGATTTCTTTGTTGTTCTTTTATTCCTTAAGCTATATCCCACTAGGGGTATACAATCAAAATACTGTATTTTAAAGCCACTTGAATTATTTTCTGTGTGATAATGTCACATACTTGGTATGCAGTGGGTTCTTGGTTTCAGTTTGTTTTAGATTTTTAGAGATTGTACTCCTTTCATTTTTAGTATCTTTTTTTAAATTTATTTTGTCTTTTAATTGTCTTGAAGGAAGAGGTCACCACTCAGTGTCAACAAAACGCTAAATTTATTGGTCTCCATTCAGGGGAGAGTTGTGAAGCTTAGAGTTCAGGGATTGGTGAAGTGGGAGTGTTTAGGAAGTGGTTGAATTTTTGATAAACAGATGTGGCTATGGACTGTGGCTGTTACTGACTGGTTGACTTTCTGAAGTGTGGTCGCTAATATGAAGCTGTCATTGATAGACTGGGATGAGTTTGAAGCTAGTTCTGATGATTACTTTGTTGCTATGGTCCTTTCCTGAATTTGGAGTATAGGAGTTTTTTGTTTTGTTTTGTTTTGTTTTGTTTTGTTTTGTTTTTTGCGGTACGCAGGCCTCTCACTGTTGTGGCCTCTCCCGTTGCGGAGCACAGGCTCCGGATGCGCAGGCTCAGCGGCCATGGCTCACGGGCCTAGCAGCTCCGCGGCATGTGGGATCTTCCCGGACTGGGGCACGAACCTGCATCCCCTGCATCGACAGGCGGACTCTCAACCACTGCGCCACCAGGGAAGCCCTAGGAGTTTTTTTTCTTGTATGTAAAACAATGATTTTTGTTCCAAAATGAAAACTATATCACAAGATATATTCTTAGAAGTCTGACTTTTATCCTTATCCCCTCCATCCTGTTTTCTCCTTTCTTTTGGGCAAAGGTTGGCAAGCAATAGTCTGCAGGCCAAATTTGGCCACCCATCTCTTTTTGTAAGTAAATTTTTGTTGGAACACATACTCTTTTGTTTATGTATTGTCTATGTCTTCTTTTATTTTAAAATGGCAGAGCTGAGTAGCCATGACAGAGATTATATAGCTTATAAAGACTGAAATATTTATTATTTGGCCCTTTACTGAAAAAAATTTATTGATCTCTGCTATCGTTTTCATCACTTTTTGGCTTTTCCTTTTTTTAAAATAATAAAAGCAAATATGTTAATATACTTAACATTTACCTTCCTTTTACAGAAAAGTAGTATGCTTTAAACACGTCACTGCATCTTATTTTTTTTCACTTAACAATATATCCTGAAAATCACTCTGTGTCAATATATCTCTAATTCCTGGACTAGTACTCCGTTACATAAGTGAATCATTTTACGTTCAACCAATCCCCTATTGAGTGACTGTTAGTTTTTTCCCTAGCCTTTTGTAATTATAAATAATGTTATAGTGAAAAGGCTTGTGAAGAAGTCATTTCACATGTTTTTGCCATTGTACCTTTGGAATAGGTTCCTTGAAGTGGAATTGCTGGATTAGAGTTTAAATATAAATTATTTTATTATGCTGAATATTACCATATTCTCCTCCATGGGGCCCATACTTTTTTTTTTTTTTTACTGTGATAAAGAACACATAACATAAAATTTACCATCTTAATCATTTTTAAGTATACAGTCAGTAGTGTTAAGTATATTCACATTGTTTCAAAACAGATTTCTAGAACTTTTTCATCTTGCAAAACTAAAATTCTATACCAATTGAAAAACAATGCCCCCTTCCCCCTCCCCCCTCCTGCCTCTAGTAACCACAATTCTTCTTTCTCTTTCCATGATTTTGACTGCTCTGGATAGCTCATATAAATAGAATCATAAAGAGTATTTGTCATTTTGTGACTGGCTTTATCACTCAGCCAGGTTCATTCATGTTGTAGCACGTGATGGGATTTCCTTTTTAAAGGCTGAATAATATTCCATTGTGTGTATATTCCACATTTTCTTTATCTGTTCAACTGCAGATGGACGTGTGGGCTGCTTCCACCTTTTGGCTATTGTGAAGAACGCTGCTGTGGTCTTGAGTGTACAAATATATTTGTCTGAGTTCTTGCTTTCAGTTTTTGAGGGTATATACCCAGAAGTGGAATTGCTGAATCATATGGCAATTGATTGTTTAATTTTTTTAGCAACTGCCATACTGTTTTTCATAGTGACTGCATCATTTTATATCCCCATGCACAGTGTACAAGAGTTCCAGTTTCTCCACATCCTTGTCAGCACTTATTATTTTCTTCTTTTAATAGTAGCCATCCTAGTGGGTATGAGGTGATTTTTCAGATGGTTTTGATTTGTCGTTCTCTAGATTTTGAGCATTTTTTTCATGTGCTTTTTGGCTATTTGTATATCTTCTTTGGAGGACTGTTTATTCAGGCTGTTTGCCCATTTTTAAATTGAATTATTTGATTTTTGTTTTGTTGAATTATTCTTTATCTGTTCTGGGTATTAACCACGTATCAGATATATAGTTTGCAATTATTTTCCCCAATTTCATAGGTTGTCTTTTAGCATATAAAATTTTAAAAATTTTGACAGAGTCCAATTTATCATTTTCTTTGGTTTGCTGTGCTTTAGGTGTCATACCTAAGAAATCATTGCTTAATCCAAGGTCAGTGAAGATTTATGACTGTGATTTCTTTTAAGACTTTTATAGTTTTAGCTTTTACATTTAGGTCTTTGATCCATTTTGAGTTAATTTTTGTGTATGATGTTAGGTAGGGGTACAAATTCATTCTTTTGCATGTGGATATTTACTTGTCCCAGCCCCATTTGTTAAAACAAACTCTAGATCTTTTTAATCTATGCATCTCTTGTTTTTTACTTTTACTGTAGAATATTGCAGTTATGCCTAGAAACAGTATAATGGATTTACATATACCCATCATACAAAAATTATAAAAATTCTGTCATTCTTACCTCATTTGATCTTCTACCCCCAAAACAATAACTCTTTTTCCCCTTAGAGTGCTTTAAGGCAAATCTAAGACCTTTTATCACTTTGTACATTAGTAGTTTATGTATCTCTTACAGAGAAAGACTTTATAAACATAACTACACTACTATTATTACACCCTACAAAATTACCAATTATGCCTTACCCAGTACTTGCTTAATTTTATCTGATTGCTAGTTGCTGCCTTAGGTTGATACATATCTTGTTTCTTATAATGTGCAGTGTAAAGCTTTTTTATTTTACATGCCATTTGTCTTGGGTCATTTTGTCATTTATATGGGTCATTTTGTTCTTTAGGATCTCCATAATCACGGATTTAGCTCATTGTATCTTCATGTTGTCATTTAACATGTACTTTGATCCCCCTTATTTTTATAAACATATAATTAAATCTAGAAGCTTGATTAGATTTAGAGGTGTTTTGTTTGTTTTAAGGCAAGAGACTTCATAGGTGGTACTGAGAAGATTTTGTTGCATCTGTCAGGAAGCACTTCATGTTTCATTGTTCTACCTTTTAGTGATGTTAACGTTGATCATTGAGTTCAACTTGATCCTTCCATATTAAAGTTCTCCATCCACTTTTTACCTTATGGTTTTAGCAGCTATTGATGGTCATTGCCTAGATTCATTATTTAACCAGGGATTGGAAAATGGTGATTTTCTAATTCTATAATTTCTTCTGCACTTATTAGCTGTGACTATTCTCTAAGGAAAAAATTGCCTTCATCATCTCTTTGATTTCCCCGAAATACTGTTCATGTCAGAAAGGCAGGATAAATGCTTGATTCTTTCTATTTATTTGACAATTTTCAGAATAATGAGTTGTGCCTTAGCAACCTCCAAAATTCTTTTTTCTTTTTTGAGTGTCATTATGAACTCATGAGTGTTTATTTTTTAAATTAATTTATTTTTTATAAATTTATTTTTATTTATTTATTTTTGGCTGCGTTGGGTCTTCATTGCTGTGCGTGGGCTTTGTCTAGTTGCGGCGAGCGGGGGCTACTCTTCATTGCAGCGCATGGCCTTCTCAGTGCAGTGGACTCTCTTGTTGTGGAGCACGGGCTCTCTTGTTGCGGAGCACAGGCTCTAGGTGCACAGGCTTCAGTAGTTATGGCACGCGGGCTCAGTAGTTGTGTCTTGTGGGCTCTAGAGCGCAGGCTCAGTAGTTGTGGCGCATGGGCTTAGTTGCTCCATGGCATGTGGGATCTTCCCAGGCCAGGGCTTGAACCCGTGTCCCCTTCTTTGGCAGGTGGATTCTTAACCACTGCACCACCAGGGAAGTCCGTTTATGTTTTTGATGTTTTTCAATCACTGCAGTCACCATTCTTGTATCAGCTCGAATTGTTTCATCCTTGGCAAATGAGAATTCTTTCACTTATCTCTGAATTCCTTTTGGCATGTTAGTAGTAGTACTGTTAACATTTTTGCTTTCTGATTTGACAAGATGCCCCAAGTTCATTGTGCATAATTTCCTGTGCCAGACCAGGAATAAGCCATTTCTTCAAGGAGCTCTTATTTCTTTTAGTGGCATATGATGTTTAGACTTCACAATCTGGAGGCAGGGGTTCTCATTGCTACTGAGTTATCATTGCTTTTAAGCCTTTTCAGGCCAATCCTCATGCCAAATTTTCTATCATAATTTGATTGTCTGATACTTGTTACGTAGTTGATTCCTAGGGGCATTTCTTGGGAACAATATTCTTTGAGTTCTGTGTGTTCATAACTGTTTCCTTTAGCCTTGAAGGTTACTTTGGCTTGATAGAACACGCTTGGCTCACATTTCCCTGGATACTTAAATATGCAGTAAGCTGTTTGTGCCAATGTCTGTTCCCATTCTGATTTTTTTTCCCCTTATGTATAATTTGGACTTTTCTGCACATACGTCCAGTGAAATTTTTTTCCCTTTAAAATTCAGTAGCTTTACTAGACTGTGTTTTGGCATTAACCTTCTTCTGAGTTGTTTTCCCAGATATGTAGTATACCATTTCAACCTGCAGGTTTAGTCCTTTTTTAATTTCCAGAAATTATTTTCTTGAATTATAGTGGCTAATATTTGTTCCATCTCATAGCTTTGGGGTTTTTATTGGCAGCCTTTTATAATATGTATTTTATATTTACTTTGTCTTTTATCACTTCTAATTTCTAAATTTCTTTTTAATTTTTTTCATTTTTCCCTTTATTTTTTCTCCCTTAATTTTATGTTGTTTTCGCTCATGTCTCTTCTACTTGAATCTTCATTTCTTTTCCTTTAATTTCTGTTCCTTTTCTGAATTTGCTCAGATTTCTTTTTATGTCTTTCTGTTGCCTAGCTCTCTCATTTATAAGGTTTTCTAATTATGATTTATGTTCTTTTAAAGCTTCTTTTTCTTACTTTCCTTTAGTTTGTTCTGTAATTAGGTTACAGCATTATCTCCTTTAGGCCATATTTTTCTGCAGTATCTTCATTTTCTACAGATATGTTGTTCATGTTGTTATCCTTTTTTCTTACAATATCATTGTATTGGGTTTGATCAACAGACCTTTTCTGTGGCTCATGTTTATTTCCTATGCACTTTAAATGCATTTTGTAACATTAAAATTATATTAGCTCTGGTGATGTTAAGCTCTTAGTTGCAACCTATTAAACTGTAAGCTGTTGTAAATTAGATACGATTTTTTTTTTCTTAGCAGTGTGTTGGACTAAGGATAGTAGTCTGTGTCAACTGCCATTGACACCATGCTTGTCCTGAGGTCTAGCAATCTCAGTTATTGTAAATTATATTTGTGTTATAATATAATGCTTCTTTAATGTGTGGCTATTTCACTGGACATCTGTAATGGAAAGATAAGTACTTTTTTTTTACATGTACTAAACAGATTTTAGAACTGAGTTTGTGGGGGTTTTCCCCTCTTTCCAGCAAAGCAACCTAATTAATGTATAGGATTAGTAGTGTTACTTGGTGCTGGAATGTTTATGTTAATTAGTTAGTCCTGATATGCTGCTGTGTTTCTTTTGTTTCAGGTTAAATGGAAACCACCCTTGGGAGCTGGATGCCTGTGTAGCCATTCTATCACATCAGTGAATTGCAATGAGTGGAGGAGGCGAGCAGCCAGATATCCTCAGTGTTGGAATCCTGGTCAAAGAAAGATGGAAAGTAGTGAGTATACATCAGGGAGAGAGAGGGGTGGGGGTGGAGGGGCTGCATACATATGAGCGGGTAACTTTTGGTATCTTGATAAAACCATTTCATTAGGAAATAATACATATATTGCTTATATGCCTAAAGCAGTTATTTTTGGTTCTTTTCCTATGATTAGGTTCTGTTTATGCCCTAATTCTTATTCTTGCTGCTTATAGGAGTAAATTTTCCTAAACTCTGATAGCTACTATTTTTTTAAAAATTTATTTATTCATTTATTTATTTTTGGCTGTGTTGGGTCTTTGTTGCCGCAGGAGGGCTTTCTCTAGTTGCGGCGAGTGGGAGCTACTCTTCGTTGCGCTGCACGGGCTTCTCATTGCGGTGGCTTGTCTTGTTGCAGAGCATGGGCTCTAGGTGCGCGGGCTTCAGTAGTTGTGGCACACGGGCTCAGTAGACGTGGATCTCAGGCTATAGAGTGCCGGCTCAGTAGTTGTGGCGCATGGGCTTAGTTGCTCCACAGCTTGTGGGATCTTCCCGGACCAGGGGTCAAACCCGTGTCCCCTGCACTGGCAGGTGGATTCTTAACCACTGCACCACCAGGGAAGTCCTCTGATAGCTACTATTGAGTAAGGTAAATAAAAGTATACTTAGGGAAAGAACAGTTGAAAAAAAAATACAGTACAGTGAACTGCCCTTTTTTATTTTTTAACATTTTATTAAGGAAAATTGTAAGTATACATTAAAATAGTGAGACTGTTATAAAGAACCTCCGGGTACCCATGCCCCAGCTTAAACAGTTATAGACTGATGGTCAATCTTGTTTCATCTCTTTAACCTCTCTCCCAGAATATTTTTTTTTTTTTTTTTTTTTTTGTGGTGCGCGGGCCTCTCACTGTTGTGGCCTCTCCCGTTGTGGAGCACAGGCTCCGGACGCGCAGGCTCAGCGGCCATGGCTCACGGGCCCAGCTGCTCTGTGGCATATGGGATCTTCCCAGACCGGGGCACGAACCCGTGTCCCCTGCATCCGCAGGCGGACTCTCAACCACTGCGCCACCAGGGAAGCCCTCCCAGAATATTTTGAAGCAAATATTTTACCTTAGCATTTCTCTCTATGCACTTCAGTATATATCTCTAAAAGATAGACTTCTTCTTAAAATATAATCATAATATCATTATCACTTCTAGAAAAGCAATAATTTCTTAATATCATTAGGTATCCTTCCAACTTTCACATTTTCCTAATTGTTTTGTAAATTATTTTTAACAGTTGAATCAACCAAATCCAAGTAAAGTCTGGATATTGCAGTTGGTTTACATCACTTAAGTTTCGTTTAATTTCTAGGTTCCTTTTCATCTCTCTTTTTTTCCTTACAGTTTATTTATTAATGAAACTAGGTTATTTGCCTGTAGAATTTTGCACAGTTTGGATTTTTTCTATTGCTTCCATGTGGTGTTAACATGTTTCTCTGTCCCATGTATTTTATGTAAACAGTTAGTTATTTAGAGAGGCTTAATGGATCTGACCTCAGGTTTGTTTACTGAAGTAGGGGCATTTCTTTTTTCATAAAGGGTATTGTGAACTTTGGGTGGGAGGCATATAATGTCCTATTGCCCATCATTTTTTGTGATGTTAGCACTATTGATCATCATTGTCTAGGTCTGTTAATTCATTAGGGATTGCAGACTGGTGATAGTCTATCATTCCTTCATTTATTAGTTGAAGTACATCTATGAAGAGAAATTTCCTATCATTAACTATCTGACTACCCTGAGATACAATTTGAATAGGAATACAGGATAAATGCTTGATTCTTTTCTTAATTCACCAGTTTTCAAAATAATGAATTGGTTCCCTAGCATCTTCTAAAAGTGACCAATGAGGGCTTCCCTGGTGGTGCAGTGGTTGAGAGTCCACCTGCCGATGCAGGGGACATGGGTTCGTGCCCCGGTCCGGGAAGATCCCACATGCCGCGGAGCGGCTGGGCCCGTGAGCCATGGCCGCTGAGCCTGCGCATCCAGAGTCTGTGCTCCGCAACGGGAGAGGCCACAACAGTGAGAGGCCCGCGTACCGCAAATAAATAAATGAATAAATAAAAGTGACCAATGAAATTTTTAAAAATATAATTAAGAATTCATGGATTTAAGCATATTTAATGTGTTTCAGTCCACATTAGTTATCATTTTTATTGATTCTAGTTATCATTCTTATTGATGAGCAAATTGTCTCATTTGACTAAGGGGACATTCTTCAGGTTGTCTCCTGAGTGCTTTTAACACGATCCTAATAGTCTTTTGATGGCTTCCTTGCCCTAGACTTGGAATCTGCCATCTTTCCTCCTATGAAAGAAGCTATTTTTGTTTTAGATATATTTAAATATATTTTATGGCTATCCAGTCTTTGGTAACCAAAGTTTTTTTCCATTAGCAGGTTTAGCAAAGCTATTTAATAGTTTCCTTAGTCTATCAACAGATTGGAAAAAGAAGATTCTTCTTTTAGAAATAAAAATTTTGTTTCTGTGGTACAGTGTTTTACTGATTAGGCAAATCAGTAGGCTTTGAAATTTTACTTGAGTAAATATAAGAAAAGAACCTTTTCATCATCATGGACTGGTGCAGGGAGATTCCAGCAATTGGTAATCTTTAATGTAAGTCAGGCACGAGTGTTTCTTTGGTGGGAGCTTTGTGTTAAGTGCTGTGGTGAAGTTTGGCTTTCTTCAGTAGACATATCAAAAGGTGACAAATGAAGCTACGTCTGGCATAGTTGCTTTGTCCTGATAATGAGAGCTAATAAATGTATGGAGCATGTCCCCCAAATTTGAGAGTCATAGTGGCATTTTTAGTAAAATATCACAGGCTCATTGTTAACGATGGTGTTTTGGTTATCTACTGTTATATAACAACTGCATCAAAACTTAGAGGCTTAAAACAGTCATTTATTTTGCTCACAGTCTTGTGGATTAGGAATTTAAGAAGAATTTGCCTGGGTGGTTTGTCTCATAGCCATGTGGCACTAGCAGGTTTGGGGATTGGAAGGTCCACTTCCAGATGGCTTCTTTGGTGCCTGGGGTCCTTAGTTCCCTTACCGCCAAACTGGTGGCCCATTTTCTAGGACCTCTCTACAGGGCTATGGCTTCTCAGGATGGACACACTTTTTACATGGTGGCTGGCTCTTGAGAGTGTTGGTTAAAGTAGTCACAAGATCCACGCAGGTTTAAGAGGGTGGGGAAATGGACTGTGCCTCTTGATGGGGGAGTGGCGGAGTCACAGAAGAGCAAAAAGGATGGGCACTATTTTGTGGCCATCTTTAGGAAATACAGTCTGCCACAGTCTTACCTCTATTCTTTCCCTAGTCTGCATATCACCATCGTACTAAATTACCTCTGTCTCTTTGCCGTATAAACATTGGTGATGTCTTAGGGTTTTGTTAAGCTCAATAAAAAAAAAATTCATGCTCTATTATTGTTCAAATTATTTTATATGAATAGACCAAGGAGCAAAATCATTTATTTCAGGTTAGAATTTTTCTTCTGTTGTTTGGTAAGGTTCTTTGTGAGGTAAAAACATGAAGCCAACTCGCATCAGAGTCCATAATTAGAAAGATATCTCTTTAGTACTGTTTATGACTTTTTAGAGTTACACAGTCTTTGTTTAATGGACAAAATATAAATAATCATAAGATTATTATGATTGGGTCCCAGTCAGGGGTCAAAAAAGAGAATTTATTTAACTGAAATTAAGTTCTGGAACTTTTTTTAGTCCCAAACTCATATCAGAGTTTCTCGTGGTATCTCTTCCCATCACCAAACCAGAATAAGGAAGGATTATGGCTCATGTATACAAAGCAGTAAATAGTTATTTAGCAATAATTATATACTTACCACTTTGCCAAATGCTATGGGGGAAGTAAAAAATAGAAGGAGTGGCCCTCTCTTTGAAGAAGATTAGTTTCATTGTAGGGGGATAGGGCATTGACAATGGACAGTTAAACAGTATGAGTTGAAACACTGTATAGTGTATTAATACAGGTCATACCTGAGGTATTTATAGTAAAATGATTAATTAAATGATTAAGCACATAATTCCTATAGAAATTTGGAAGAGATAAAGGAATCAACCTAGATGCAGAAATCAGTACAGACCGTGTGGGGAAAGAAGTAGGACTTGAGGTGAGGCCTCTGGGGTGGTTAAGATTTAGGACCCTGTGCCTCCAGTGATGACTTCCTACATTATATCACATCCTGGCTGCTTGATAACGTGCTAAGGAGAAGACTGAGTTTTAGGAAATGGAAGAAGGCTAATGGCATGCTGTATCTAGGTTGAAGTATATCACCTCCCCCCTCCCACCCCAGTTTCTCACAGCTCTACAGTTCCAGTGTCACTAGCTCTTCAGAACTTGCTTTTATTTTATTTTATTATTATTATTAGTTTTTTCTTTTGCGGTACGCGGGCCTCTCACTGTTGTGGCCTCTCCCGCTGCGGAGCACAGGCTCCGGACGTACAGGCTCAGCGGCCATGGCTCACGGGCCCAGCCGCTCCGCGGCATGTGGGATCCTCCCGGACCGGGGCACGAACCCGTGTCCCCTGCATCGGCAGGCGGACTCTCAACCACTACGCCACCAGGGAAGCCCTATTTTATTATTTTTTTAAACTTTTTATTTTATATTGGAGTGTAGTTAATTAACAGAACTTGCTTTTAATACTCAAAGATCCCGATATTCCCCAGTTAAGCTAACACATTTTATTAGGGAGAATATTAAGTGTTTGATGAAAGTATTTATTTATCTATCTATCTATCTATCTATCTATCTGTCCCACGTGGCTTGCAGGGTCTTAGTTCCCCAACCAGGGATTGAACCCCAGGCCACGGCAATGAAAGCACCAGCCCCCAACCACTGGACTGCCAGGGAATTCCCTGATGAAAATATTTAATTTGATTAGAGTTTACTATTATTTGAGCGTATGGATATATAGTGAACACTGGGATAGTTTAGAACAGGAGCTGTTCTGTGGAGCCTGTTCAGTGCCTCAGAAAGGAGGGTAAATGGTGCTGAGAGGGCTGGGCTCTGGCTGCCCCTATCCCTTCTCCAACCTCCCCACATACATATCTCAATCAGGTTCCAGATAAGATTTCAGTTGGCAGAAAGATTTTATGGATTTAAAAAGTCTTCAAATGATTGCCTTAAAATTAGAATAAATAGGGTTGTTGAGGGGTATTTGTGGGAAGTGAAGCTTTCAGATATTGAGTCTTTTATGATACTTCTGATGCTGGCTGTAGGCCAGATTTTAAAATAGTTTGTGGCTGAAATAAATTGAGTACTTTTTGTGGACAAAACTGTGAGAAGGGCTTCCCTGGTGGCGCAGTGGTTGAGAGTCCGCCTGTCAATGCAGGGGACACGGATTCATGTCCCGGTCCGGGAAGATCCCACATGCCGCAAAGTGGCTGGGCCCGTGAGCCATGGCAGCTGAGCCTGCGCGTCCAGAGCCTATGCTCCGCAACGGGAGAGGCCACAACAGTGAGAGGCCCATGTACCACAAAACAAAGAAAGAAACAAACAAACAAAAAACTGTGAGAAAAGATTTTGATATTATTTCTAGGTTTTTGTTCTTGGCATATGCCTAGTTAACAATGTTGAGATCTTTTATCATAAAATAGGGATAGGCAAATTATATATTATTTTCTAAATATAAGAGATGAATTAGTTTCTAATTAGAATCTTCTAGTAATTTTGTGTGTGTGTGTTCTTATTTTATTTCCCATGCAGTTGAGGAAGATTGGGGGTGGGGGCTTTGGAGAAATTTACGATGCCTTGGACATGCTTACCAGGGAAAATGTTGCACTGAAGGTGGAATCAGCTCAACAACCAAAACAAGTTCTGAAAATGGAAGTTGCTGTATTGAAAAAACTACAAGGTAAGCTTCTTGTATGATATACCAAACAGTTTATAATTTATTGTTACCTTTGTGAACCTCAATTACATTCTCTATCAATTGAATATTCTGGTGTCAGCTTGGTTTAAACATGCTGAACGTTTTTCTTATGGAAATTTTATCACTAGTAGTTGTAGAAATACTGATTGCTTAGAGTAATTGGACTTTGGGAATTCCTTTTCATGGTGAGCAAGGATGAGAGAGAGTGAATAACCTGAAACATTCTGCTTTAGAAAGTGTTTTCATAATGTCTGTTATGGTAAAACTTGCCTTTTTAAAAAAATAGCCAAACATGAATACCTCTGAGTTGTTTCTACTTATGTTTTTGGATGTTAAACATGCTTTAATCCCATTAAGGAAGCTGCCTTCAAATCACACTGAAGGATGGATTAAAAATAATAGTATTTGTTATATGTTGATTTCATTAGCTTCAGTTTAATCGAATAACTCTTTCTGGCCCTGCCACCATTTTTGAGGTCCATTTTATGACTTGGATCCCTATTGTTTTACCACAAGCATAAATAACTTTTTTTCCGACATCAATCAAGTGATTAAAACCCTGAATACATGGCTAGTTTGATTCATCTTTGTATTTTCAGTTTATGACATAATCTGGTATTACTGATATTTAACTGTTTTATCTGAATCAAAATTAAATAGTGGTGATTAGCACATTAAATGATCTTGTTAAGCTCTAGAAGGTTTGATATTGCTATGGGACATTCATTAGCATCTAAAGGAATTTAGTACTAACATAGAGAGCAAAGGAAGTTGCTATAATTGGTAGAAAGAACTGTAGTTGGTAGAAATAGCAAGGACAAAATGCTGTGTATACTCTGGTTTCTCTTCAGATTGAATAAATCTTTCGCCTTTTACTAAAAAAAAAAATGCTATGTAGCTTAGGACTCTCAAATTCACGGCTGTGTAGTCTCTAGGGTGAATGTGCTATCTTTGTGAATCGCTGATGTGATGATGTCTGGAATTCTAGTAAATAAGTTTCTGATAAGTTAGTGAAATGTGTATTATGTATTGTGGCAACATCTATTCTTTTAATCATTGCTCTTTGCCTTAAGCTTTCTCATTGTCCGAGTTTCTCTACTAGTTGGCTCATTTCATTAGAGCATGATGCTAATAAAATTATAGTTCTGTTTAATAGTTACTTTTAGCCTAAACTTAGCTTTCCTAAAACATGGGAAATCAGGAAGACAGTGGATAGATCAGCACCCATTGTCACTACTAGAAAAAATGGATGACTGGAGAAGAAAGGATAGAGAAAAGGATGGTGTTCTCTTTTTCTCACCTTTTCTGCTTTTTCCCTATTTCTTTCGAGCTGTTTCCAGCTCAGCGAAATAGGGACCACAAACAGGTGCAGCTGGAGCTACCTCTTCGTGGTTTGCACGGATCCCAAGAGATCTGTTTTACTTTCAGCTAAGTCCATAAAGGGTATGTCAACATCAGCTTGGCTTGGACGGTGCTGCTTCACCTGTCTTTCTCCTACTTGGTCCTGAGGAGATGCTTCCAGATGAGGCAGGATATAGCTTTGTAGCCCTTTCAGTAAGTTCTCCTGCCTATTTTGGCCATGGTTTACTTAGCATTGTATGTGATAAAGCTTGAAGAACAGTTTAGTACCTTTTAATGGGTGAATTAGAGATCCTTGGATGTTGAGTCTGTCCTTTCCTTCTTATTTTATCTTTCGTACTATTACCTAAAATGTTTTTCTTTCTTGCTTATTACCACGTGACATCCTATTCCTCAGGACCCTTCACTTTCCAAAATAAGTAGATTTTTAATCTTTTGGTCTGTATTTCAATGGACAGCCCTTGACTTTCTTTTCTTGGCTTTCTGACTGTGCCTTCTGCATACTTATGCCTCACAATTTCTTTTTGTTGAAGGTGCTTTGGAATCTGTACACTTTGAGAACATTTTTATGGGGCTGAGCTGCTTGCTTCTGCCTGCCTGTTGGCATAATGATTTTCTTACTCAGTGACCCCAATAAAAAGACTAAATGTGCAAGGAAAAGGTATATAACCAGAGGCTAGCCCTTTATAGGATTGGTTGGTTTAAAGTTGATGTTCAATTTTTGATAACTGGTATAGGATTTGTTTCTTTGTTGTTTTTTTTTTGCGGTACACGGGCCTCTCACTGTTGTGGCCTCTCCTGTTGTGGAGCACAGGCTCCGGATGCACAGGCTCAGCGGCCATGGCTCACGGGCCCAGCTGCTCCGCGGCCTGTGGGATCTTCCCGGACCGGGACACGAACCCGTGTCCCCTGCATCAGCAGGCGGACTCTCAACCACTGCGCCACCAGGGAAGCCCTGTTTCTTTGTTTTTTTATGATGAATTTAGCCTGAACCCTAAGTTTTGTTTCTTTTAAAAATCAATCCCCCTATTCAAAATTCTCATAATGTCTTTTCCTGGATTCCTTCAGTTCTGAGTTTTCTCCCAGTCTTTCCTGTACTTAACAATCCTAGATTTCCTCGGCTCGTGCATGACTCTCATAGTAGTATGTTCCTTTCTCATTGGCCCTAAAGTGCGAAGGCCTTAGCATTTTACCTCATCTTTCCTTCTTTTTTTTTTTTTCATCTTTCCTTCTGAATGACCTTCCCCACGCTACTATAGGAGATAACTCTCTTTTCAAAGCTCTCTGAAATATTCTGGATGTATATCCTACAATTCTCTATTGAATCAAGCTAAACTCCTGAATTATACGTGGGTTTTACAAATGAGTCTGAATGTTTTAGTCACTGCTCAACTAGACCACTTGTCTATAGGCCTCTTAGGTAGTACTTCTATACTCAGTTATTCTCTGAAGTTTCCTTATTAAATAGAACTGTAAAACTTATTAAGCTTTTCCCTTTATTAATATCATTGTTCAGAGCTACATCTCTATATAACCATTTATTTGTGTTTCTTCGCTCAGTTTATGACTATACTATCTTCAAATCTTTGTTTTCAATTTATTTGCTTTGACACTGTGCAAAGCGTTATTGCCTCCCTACTCTGTTAGATTCTTTTTTCTCTCTTCTCTCCCATCATAATAAATATTTTATAGGGACATTCTACCGATCTTTACTTCTCCATTTTTATGGTCTCTTGAACTCTATCTCACCGTACCACTCTTTTTTTTTTTTTCATTTTAATAAATAAGTTTTATTTGCAGTGCTGGTAAAAGAGGGAAAAAAAACCCTTTTGTCCTGTGATTCCAAATCTGATCGCTAGTAATTCTGCAGTACCTACCATCAATACTTTTTTTTTTTTTTTGCGGTACACAGGCCTCTCACTTGTGGCCTCTCCCGTTGTGGAGCACAGGCTCCGGACGCGCAGGCTCAGTGGTCATGGCTCACGGGCCCAGCCACCCCACGGCATGTGGGGTCTTCCCGGACTGGGGCACGAACCCATGTCCCCTGCATTGGCAGGCGGACTCTCAACCACTGCGCCACCAGGGAAGCCCCATCAATACTTTTTAAAAAGATAGATTTCCTTTCCAATCTTAACAAAATTTTATACATGTCTAGACTCCTGCAGTGAGACAGGCAAATCTTAAATTTGTTTTTCTCCCCTAAATTTTTATTATGAAAAATCTTAAATATACATAAAAATAGAATTGTATAATGAGCATTCATGTACCCGTTACTCAGCTTCGGTAAGTATCAGTGTTTGGCCAGACTTGTTGCATCTATATCCTACATTTTTTCCCAGCTTGCTGAAGTATTTCAAAAGAAATCCTAGGCATCATATCATCTGTAAATACTTCAGTATGGGTCTTTATCTAATAGATAAGGTCTCCATTTTTATTTTTTAATGAAAATAGTCTTTATTTCAGAGTTATGAATTACAGGCCAGTAGGAAATCTGTAGGGTTGAGGTTGGGGCAGGGGTTTTTGGAAACATATCAAAAACTGACAGACATTACTTTGCCTGTAAGAGCTTTGTTGATGGTTGATGATTTTGTGAATCCATTAAATTATATCTATTGGAATATAGAAAGTCTTAGTCACTTATTCCCTACCAAGAAAAAAAAATGATATGAGAAGTAGCTTATGTTAAACATTAGGAAAATTTGGGGAAATCTGCATTATTGAGAAAGTGAAATTACTATGGAAACTCTTCAGGTGACCAGTTTTAAGAATGGATTGGAGAATCTCATTGGAGAGGAAGCCCATGTTCCAGTGTTTCTTTTTTTTAATTAATAGACTTTACTTTTTGGAACTGGTTTAGGTTTACAGAAAAAATGAGCAGTTTCTACAGTTTCCTCTATTAATAAACCCCATCTACAGTTTTCTCTATTAATAACATCTTGCATTAGTGTAGTACATTTGTTACAATTGGTGAACCAGTATTGATACATTATTATTAACTAAAGTCCATAATTTACATTAGGGGACTCCTTTATTAATAACATAAACACTATAGTCTAAAACACCTAAGGAAATTATTTCTCAGTACCATATAAAATCTAGCAGCCAGTGTTTAATTTCTCCCGCTATCTCAAAAATATCCTTTTACCATTGAGTTGTTCAAATCAAGTTTCACGTCACATGGTAGGGACATTGCATTTGGTTGACATCTCTCTTAAGTCTCTCTTAATATGTAAGAGTTCCCCCTCCCCTACTTTTTTTTTCTTTTAAATTTTGGCCTTGCCATTTATTTGTTGAGAAGTGAAGTTCTTAGTTTGATAGAATAGTTCACATTCTGGATTTCATTGATCACATCCTTGCAGTGTTGTTTAATGTGTTCCTCTATCCTCCACATTTCCTGTGAACTTGTAGTTAGACCCAGAGGCTTTTTTAAAAAATAAATTTATTTATTTATTTATTTTTGGCTGCGTTGGGTCTCCATTGCTGCGTGCGGGCTTTCTCTAGTTGCGGAGACTGGGGGCTACTCTTTGTTGCGGTGTGCGGGCTTCTCATTACGGTGGCTTCTCTCGTTGTGGAGCACGGGCTCTAGGTGCACGGGCTTCAGTGGTTGCGGCTCGCAGGCTTTAGAGCTCAGGCTCAGTAGTTGTGGCACATGGGCTTAGTTGCTCCGCGGCATGTAGGATCTTCCCGGACCAGGGATCAAACCTGTGTCCCCTGCTTTGGCAGGTGGATTCTTAATCACTGTGCCACCAGGAAAGTCCTGAGTACATTGTCTTGATCCATTGTTTCTACAGGGGTTGCAAAATGGTGATTTTTCTTATTTTCTTTTTCCTTCCAAATTTCTGAATTGGAATTATTCTACAGAGTAGAACTTTATTTCATTAGCTGTTTGTTTCCCCTGAAATAATAGTTATTACAAGAAGGGTAGGATAAAGGCTTGAATTTTTTCCTTTTTATTTACCAATTTTTAGAATACCAAGTTGTGCCCTTTTGTGAATAGTGAAGTGTTTTTCGTTTGTTTTAAAATTTTATTTTATTTATTTTTTTTATACAGCAGGTTCTTATTAGTCATCCATTTTATACACATCAGTGTATACATGTCAATACCAATCTCCCAATTCATCACACCCCCACCCCCACCCCCTGCCGCTTCCCCCCCTTGGTGTCCATACGTTTTTTCTCTACTTCTGTGTCTCAGTTTCTGCTCTGCAAACCAGTTCATTTGTACCATTTTCTAGGTTCCACATATATGCGTTAATATACGATATTTGTTTTTCTCTTTCTGACTTACTTCACTCTGTATGACAGTCTTTAGATGCATCCATGTCTCTACAAATGACCCAATTTCGTTCCTTTTTATGGGTGAGTAATATTCCATTGTATACATGTACCACATCTTTATCTATTCATCTGTAGATGGGCATTTAGGTAGCTTCCATGACCTGGCTGTTGTAAATAGTGCTGCAATGAACATTGGGATGCATGTGTCTTTTTTTTTCTTTATTTTTAGCTGCATTGGTCTTCATTGCTGTGCACAGGCTTTCGCCAGTTGCGGCAAGTAGGGGCTACTCTTCGATGTGGTGCGCGAGCTTCTCACTGAGGTGGCTTCTCTTGTAGCAGAGCATGGGCTATACGCGGGTGGGCTTCAATAGTTGTGGCACGCGAGCTGAGTAGCTGTGGCTCACGGGCTCTAGAGCGCAGGCTCCGTAGTTGTGGCGCACGGGCTTAGTTGCTCCGCGGCATGTGGGATCTTCCCAGACCAGGGCGTGAACCCGTGTCCCCTGCATTGGCAGGTGGATTCTTAAGCACTGCACCACCAGGGAAGTCCCTGCATATGTCTTTTTGAATTATGGTTTTCTCTGGGATATGCCCAGTAGTGGGATTTCTGGATCATATGGTAATTCTATTTTTAGGTTTTTAAGGAACCTCCATACTTTTCTCCATAGTGGCTGTATCAATTTACATTCCCACCAACAGTGCAAGAGGGCCGCCTTTTCTCCACACCCTCTCCAGCATTTGTTGTTTGTAGATGTTCTGATGATGCCCATTTTAACTGGTGTGAGGTGATACCTCATTGTAGTTTTGATTTGCATTTCTCTAACAATTAGTGATGTTGAGCAGCTTTTCATGTGCTTCTTGGCCATCTGTACATGTTCTTTGGAGAAATGTTTATTTAGCTGTTCTGCCCATTTTGGATTGGGTTGTTTGTTTTTTTAATATGGGGCTGCATGAGCTGTTTATATATTTTGGAGATTAATCCTTTGTCTGTTGACTCGTTTGCAAATATTTTCTCCCATTCTGAGGGTTGTCTTTTCATCTTGTTTATGATTTCCTTTGCTGTGCAAAAGCTTTGAAGTTTCATTAGGTCCCATTTGTTTATTTTTGTTTTTATTTCCATTACTCTAGGAGATGGATCAAAAAATATCTTGCTGTGGCTTATGGCAAAGAGTGTTCTTCCTATGTTTTCCTCTAAGAATTTTATAGTGCCCGGTGTTACATTTAGGTCTTGAATCCATTTTATTTTTGTGTATGGTGTTAGGGAGTGTTCTAATTTCATTCTTTTACATGTAGCTGTCCAGTTTTCCCAGCACCACTTATTGAAGAGACTGTCTTTTCTCCATTGTATATCCTTGCCTCCTTTGTCATAGGTTAGTTGACCATAGGTGCGTGGGTTTATCTCCGGGCTTTCTATCCTGTTCCATTGATCAATATTTCTGTTTTTGAGCCAGTACCATATTGTCTTGATCACTGTAGCTTTGTAGTCTAGTCTGAAGTCGGAGTCTGATTCCTCCAGCTCTGTTTTTTTCCCTCAAGAATGCTTTGGCTATTCGGGGTCGTTTGTGTCTCCATACAAATTTTAAGATTTTTTGTTCTAGTTCTGTAAAAAATGCCATTGGTAATTTGATCGGGATTGCGTTGAATCTGTAGATTGCTTTGGGTAGTATAGTCATTTTCACAATATTGATTCTTCCAGTCGAAGAACATGGTATATCTCTCCATCTGTTGGTATCATCTTTAATTTCTTTCATCAGTGTCTTATAGTTTTCTGCATACAGGTCTTTTGTCTCCCTAGGTAGGTTTATTCCTAGGTATTTTATTCTTTTTGTTGCAGTGATAAATGGGAGTGTTTCTTTAATTTCTCTTTCAGACTTTTCATCATTAGTGTATAGGAATGCAAGAGATTTCTGTGCATTAATTTTGTATCCTGCAACTTTACCAAATTCATTGATTAGCTCTAGTAGTTTTCTGGTGGCATCTGTAGGATTCTCTATGTGTCGTATCATGTCATCTGCAAACAGTGCCAGTTTTACTTCTTCTTTTCCAATTTGGATTCCTTTTATTTCTTTTTCTTCTCTGATTGCTGTGGCTAGGACTTCCAAAACTATGTTAAATAATAGTGGTGAGAGTGGACATCCTTGTCTTCTCCCTGATCTTAGTGGAAATGCTTTCAGTTTTTCACCATTGAGAATGATGTTTGCTGTGGGTTTGTCATATATGGCCTTTATTATGTTGAGGTAGTTTCCCTCTATGCCCACTTTCTGGAGAGTTTTTATCATAAATGGGTGTTGAATTTTGCCAAAGCTTTTTCTGCATCTATTGAGATGATCATATGGTTTTTATTCTTCAGTTTGTTAATATGGTGTATCACATTGATTGATTTGCATATATTGAAGAATCCTTGAATCCCTGGGATAAATCCCACTTGATCATGGTGTATGATACTTTTAACGTGTTGTTGGATTCTGGTTGCTAGTATTTTGTTGAGGATTTTTGCATCTATATTCATCAGTGATATTGGTCTGTAATTTTTTTTTTTTTTTGTAGTATGTTTGTCTGCTATCTTTTGGTATCATGGTGATGGTGGCCTCATAGAATGAGGTTGGGAGTGTTCCTTCCTCTGCAATTTTTTGGAAGAGTTTGAGAAGGATGGGTGTTAGGTCTTCTCTAAATGTTTGAAAGAATTCACCTGTGGAGCCATCTGGTCCTGGATTTTTGCTTGTTGGAAGATTTTTAGTCACAGTTTCAATTTCATAACTTGTGATTTGTCTGTTCATATTTTCTATTTCTTCCTGGTTCAGTCTTGGAAGGTTGTACCTTTCTAAGAATTTGTCCATTTCTTCTAGGTTATCCATTTTATTGGCATAGAGTTGCTTGTAGTAGTCTTTTAGGATGCTTTGTATTTCTGTGGTGTCTGTTGCACCTTCTCCTTTTTCAGTTCTAATTTTATTGATTTGAGTCCTCTCCCTCTTTTTCTTGATGAGTCTGGCTAATGGTTTATCAATTTTGCTTATCTTCTCAAAGAACCAGGTTTTAGTTTTATTGATCTTTGATATTGTTTTCTTTGTTTCTACTTCATTTATTTCTGCTCTGATCTTTATGATTTCTTTCCTTCTGCTAACTTTGGGTTTTGTTTGTTCTTCTTTCTGTAGTTCCTTTAGTTGTAACGTTAGATTGTTTATTTGAGATGTTTCTTGTTTCTCGAGGTAGGCTTGTATAGGTATAAACTTCCCTCTTAGAACTACTTTTGGGGCATCCCATAGGTTTTGGATCTTCATGTTTTTATTGTCATTTGTCTCTAGGTATTTTTTTATTTCCTTTTTGATTTCTTCAGTGCTCTCTTGTTTCTTTAGTAATGTATTGTTTATCCTCCATGTGTTTGTGTTTTTTATGTTTTTTCCCCTGTAATTGATTTCTAATCTCATAGCATTGTGGTCAGAAAAGATGCTTGATATGATTTCAATTTTCTTACATTTACTGAGGCTTGATTTGTGACCCAACGTATGATCTATCCTGGAGAATGTTCCGTGTGCACTTGAGAAGAAAGTATAATCTGCTGTTTTTGGATGGAATGTCCTATAAATATCAATTAAATCTATTTAATTTATCAATTATATCTGGTCTATTTTGTCATTTAAAGTTTGTGTTTCCTTATTAATTTTCTGTTTGGATGATCTATCCATTGGTGTAAGTGAGGTGTTAAAGTCCCCCATTATTATTGTGTTTCTGTCGATTTCCTCTTTTAGAGCTGTTAGCAGTTGCCTTATATATTGAGGTGCTCCTATGTTGGGTGCATATATATTTATAATTGTTATTTCTTCTTCTTGAATTGATCCCTTGATCATTATGTAGTGTCCTTCCTTGTCTCTTGTAACATTCTTTACTTTGAAGTCTATTTTATCTGATATAAGTTTTGCTACTCCAGCTTTCTTTTGATTTCCATTTGCATGGAATATCTTTTTCCATTCCCTCACTTTCAGTCTGTATGTGTCCCTATGTCTGAAGTGGGTCTCTTGTAGACAGCATATATATGGGTCTTGTTTTTGTATCCATTCAGCAAGCCTGTCTCTTTTGGTTGGAGCACTTAATCCTTTCACGTTTAAGGTAATTATCGATATGTATGTTCCTATGACCATTTTCTTAATTGTTTTGGGTTTGTTTTTGTAGGTCGGTTTTTTCTCTTGTGTTTCCTACTCAGAGAAGTTCCTTTAGCATTTGTTGTAGAGCTGATTTGGTGGTGCTGAATTCTCTCAGCTTTTGCTTGTCTGTAAAGCTTTTGATTTCTCCATCGAATCTGAATGAGATCCTTGCTGGGTAGAGTAATCTTGGTTGTACGTTCTTCCCTTTCATCACTTTAAGTATATCATGCCACTCCCTTCTGGCTTGTAGAGTTTCTGCTGAGAAATCAGCTGTTCATCTTATGGGAGTTCCCTTGTATGTTATTTGTCATTTTTCCCTTGCTGCTTTCAATAATTTTTCTTTGTCTTTAATTTTTGCCAGTTTGATTACTTGTGTCTCGGTGTGTTTCTTCTTGGGTTTATCCTGTATGGGACTCTCTGCACTTCCTGGATTTGGGTGGCTCTTTCCTTTCCCATGTTAGGGAAGTTTTCAACTATAATCTCTTCAAATATTTTCTCGGGTCCTTTCTCTCTCTCTTCTGCTTCTGGGACCTCTATAATGTGAATGTTGTTGTGTTTAATGTTGTCCCAGAGGTCTCTTAGGCTGTCTTCATTTCTTTTCATTCTTTTTTCTTTATTCTGTTCCGCAGCAGTGAATTCCACCATTCTGTCTTCCAGGTCACTTATCCGTTCTTCTGCCTCAGTTATTCTGCTCTTGATTCCTTCTAGTGTATTTTTCATTTCTGTGTGTTTGTTCTTTAATTCTTCTAGGTCTTTGTTAAACATTTCTTGCATCTTCTCATTCTCTGCCTCCATTCTTTTTCTGAGGTCCTGGATCCTCTTCACTATCATTATTCTGAATTCTCTTTCTGGAAGATTGCCTATCTCCGTTTCATTTAGTTGTTTTTCTGGGGTTTTATCTTGTTCCTTCATCTGGTACATAGCCCTCTGCCCTTTCATCTTGTCTATCTTTCTGTGAATGTGTTTTTTGTTCCACAGGCTGCAGGATTGTAGTTCTTCTTGCTTCTGCTGTCTTCCCTCTGGTCTGTTTTTCGTTTTGAGTATCACTATGAGATCATGGATTTTTATATATTTTATTTTATCCCACTGCAGTCATTATTCTTCTCAGACTAAAATTTTCACTTTTTTTCGCTAGTGGAAGCGAAGCCCTTTTATATTGGCTGCTTGTCCTTCTGATGTAACTTCAGTGTTCTTTGATATCATTCTAGCTTTCTGGCCCAGTACATGTTTCAGGCTCTCCTTGAACTTTCCCTTCAGCAGAGTTGGAATCAGGAACCCTTTTACTCCAAGATCCCTACTTCCTTGTTTTGGAAAACAATTGAGATCACGGTGTGGGGACTAGGACACTAAACGCTATTAGACCAACACATTTCTCTCAATAGGTTTTCATAAATACTAGATTTGCCTGGTTTTTTCTATGTGCACTTTTCAATTTGTTTACATTGTTTATCTTATTTTTAAAAACATATTTGTGTTCTCTTTTAAATTTCAGGCTCTAAAAGGGCAGGAATTATGTACTTTTATTTTTTAATTTTGTTTATTTTAGTTTTGGCTGGGTCTTCGTTGCTGCGTGTGGGCTTTCTCTAGTTGTGGTGAGTGGGGGCTACTCTTCATTGCGGTGCGCAGGCTCTCATTGTGGTGGCTTCTCTTGTTGCGGAGCACAGGCTCTAGGTGCACAGGCTGTAGTAGTTGTGGCTCACGGATTCTAGAGCGCAGGCTCAGTAGTTGTGGCATATGGGCTTAGTTGCTTCGCGGCATGTGGCATATGCCCAGACCAGGGCTGAAACCTGTGTCCCCTGCATTGGCAGGGGGATTCTTAATCACTGCACCACAAGGGAAGCCCTGGAATTATGTACTTTTAAAGTTGACATATTATGCTTAGTGTTAAAATGATAGCAGACTGTGACTTTGTATTTGCTGATACATTTGTAAATGGAGATGTGGAGAATAGGATAACATTAACTCTTCTGTTTTTTCATTTTGTTAATAATATTTAGTTTTTTGGTAAGAAAAAGAATTGTTAAGATTCTGGAATAATTTGTTAAAGAGTGTTATAAATACTAGTTGATAAAGTCACCTTTTGATGACTATGGCTTAGATTCTCAAAACCATATTATATAGATGTTCAATTCTTCATTGTTACAAAAGCCAGTCACTTGGGTGTTCCAGAAAATGGTTTCTGTTTGGTTTGGAAGTTTTTTTTAACCTTTGCATATAGGTGGTGTAATATTTTGGGAATTCAGAATATTGTGACTAAAATTTATCCTTATATCTTTTCATCAAAGGAAGTCTTCCTAGGATCTTTAAAAGTTTATATTTTGTTTACTTGCTTCCAGTTGAAATATAAATATATACCTAAGCTTATCAATAGTTTTTCTTTAAAAATATTCTGTAGATCAGGTTTCTCACTAATTCTTATGTGTCTTCCCTCCATAATGTGTTCAATCTAATGAATTATTTTGTACTTAAAAATCACTACTTAAATCAATGAGTGACTAGAACCTTGCCCAGCCTGTCTGTCCCATTTTAGCTCTTTACTTCATGCTGTAAATGAGCAACTCATCTTATCTCTTGTGTTCTTTCAAAGCACCAACTTGAGTAAAACTGAGGTTTTTCTCTTTATTCATTACCTTGGGTGAAAAAGTAATTAATTAAAAGCTTGTTGAATTATTTAAAAGTTTTTCTCCTCTACATCCTCTAAAAGTAAGTGAAGATCCTATTAATATTAAGAAATAAGAGAGTAAATTCCACTGTTTGATAACCAAATAATTTTATTATTCTCAGTTAAAATAGTTAGGAATTAATTTTTCTTGCCCCATACAAATGCAGGGAAAAACTACCTTTTTCCTAACAGCCCATAAAGAGATTGTGATTTTTATTCTGACTTCTGGAGACTTTTTTTTTAAACCCTGAAATATTGGTCCTGGATTTTATTTTTGCCCTAGAAACTGCAGAACACAAGCTGAAAGTTGAGATGAAGGAAAACTATTACAGAAGATCAACTGCACCTCTTCTGCCTTCCCTGCTTGACGTCTCCAGCTACTGCTGTAATATGTGACCACTTTCTTACCCTAGTCATAAGAATATAAGAAATATGTAAATTCTGGATTAGACCTCTGGTCTGTTCAGTATAGAATGTCTATAAAAGTTATTCCAAATTTGCTTGCCCTCGTTAAGTTTCTGTTTAATCAAAGGGTGTGTTAGAAGATCTCTGATGACTCCTTTTATGGAAGAGCATAATAGTCAGACTCTGGGACCTAAAGGTTTGGGATAAACCCTTACCCCTCATTATATATTTTAACCTTTTAAAAACCTATCATCTGTCCTTTTGTTCATTTCAGCCTGTGCATTTTTTCCCCTTAAAGTAACTTTTGCTTGCCCTGGTTAAGGTTTATCTTTTCTATCAAAGGGTGTTAGGCGATCATTGAGAACTTTATCTGTTAGTATGTCCATTTTAGCATTTCCTGACTTGAAAGATTTAACTTTATCTGCCAGTTTAGTGATTTGTCTATTCATTACTCTATTTGGGTTTAGAAAAATGACACGTAAGAAATATCGGGTTGGCCAGAAATTTTATCTGGGTTTTTCCATAAGCTCATGTGGAAAGACCTGATCGAACTTTTTAGCCAACATAATAGAATAGGTCTAGATTATTTTAAGGAGCAGAGGTTTATTTCCTTGAAAGAGAATATAATGTATATAAGTATATATATTTATATGTGCTTTATATGCGCAAAGAAAGTCTGGAATTGTATAGAACTCAAGAGGCCATTTGGAATGGTTATATTTGGCTATTGGAATTAGAAGGACCAGGGCAGGAAAGGCTCTTTTGCTGTTTCCCTTTATACCCTTCAGTGCTTAAGAAATTGAGACAAATATGCAAGCATTTCTTTTACAGTAAATGCTTTTACTGTAAAAGCATTTCTTTTACAGTAATTAAATGATAATAATAAATATCTTTAAAATCCATTCTTACTCTTTATCTTTCCTCACATTTCTGAATGCTTGAAAATACCTGGTAAATTAGTGCAGTATAGTGTAGTGTAATGTAATTAGAAAGCTGTTTTGTGTTGTGAAATTACTTTATAAATGATTGGTAATATCTTATTTGTGGGAAGATCTGTAACAGTGTTTGAGTGCTTACTATATGCTAGAAACAGTGTTACTGAACGCTAGGCTCATTCATACATATCCTGCTTTAATATCTTATATCTCTCATATCTAATTTATGCATAAGATCTTCCATTTTTTTTACAACCCTTTTTAAGAGTGTAAATGTTCATGGTAAAAGAATTTAAAAATCAAACAGAAGAATAATGTGAAAAGTAAAAGATTTTTTCTCTTAGCCCTTCACTCTCCTTCTCTAACCACTCTTACTGGTTTCTTGTGTTTTTTTCCAGAAACGTTCAATACATATTTTAATCTATTTATCCACATATATACATACATATATATATATATATATATATATAATTATATAGAACCATAATCAGATATAAATTCATATAATCATATGATTTATGGATATATTTGGATATATAATCATGTGATTATATAAGATGTGTATAATAATATTATGTGTGTGCCTGTGTGTATGTGTGTGTATAAAATCTCCCTCCCTACCCATAACCCCCAACCATGTGTGGAATCATACTAGTATATACTGTCCTGCAACTTGATGTGACCCTTTAGATTCAGACAGTAAGACTCATTTTCTATGCTCCTTTATGTTCTACAGAGGAGTGATCCTTCAAAAATACCAATAGGATCATGTCACCCCCGACCATTGCTAAAACACTTCAGGGTCTTCCTTTACTCAGGTAAATCCACCCACCTTAGATTAACATGGCATACAAAACCTTGAACTGATGCCTGCCTGCTTCTCTAGCCTCATTTCTTGAAACTGTTGGGCTTACACTCAGAGTGTTGGTCATCCTGAACTTGTTTTCAATTTCTTAAACAGTTTATAGCTTCTCATCTGCAGTTGGCTTCCTCTGTCTCATACTTTGGATAAGTACTTTAGTCTCAGCATTTATAAAAATCCACAGGTAGAATAAGATTTAAAGAAGTAAAGCAAAGTACAATTAAGAACTTCACTTTTTTCCTAAGCATTTAATTTCCAAAAGTATATGTGCTTAAAAAAATGTGATCCTATTAGCTTGCTTGTTCCCTTTTCCTCAATAAGGTTATTACAGGATTTATTTATTTTTAAATTTTAATTTCTTATAACCAAATTTAACAAATAGTTTAGTCAATCAGTTCTACAAAATTTGTTATGAAAAGCAGTAGTCCAGGTTCTGGTTCCAGATAAGATGGAGTAAGCACACTTCACCCTGTCTCTCCCACTGAATGCAGCTATAAGACCTGGACAGAATGCTTGGAGTGGCTATTTGAGGACTCTGAAAAATAAATAGTAGGAGGCAGATTGGGGAAGAAGACCAGAATTCAAAGTACTACTGAACCGGCGGTGAGTTTACCATTTTTTTTTTCTTCCAGTACGCCCCAGCCTGAACTTAATGTATCCTGAAACTTGGACGTGAGCATTATTAACGTGGACAGAAAAAGCACCACGAGAAGCCCTCTAGTTCTGACTCAAGGATCAGGAAAGGGGTCTCCTAATATTCAGAGAAAATGTGGCAATCCCACATTTTCTCTTTTTTCTTTTTTTCCCCCCTTTTCTTCATTCTCTTGCCCCCAAGGCCTCAAGCAATCCTGGGCAGTAGCTGCAGTGGTGTCAGTGGGGCAGGCAGGAGCCTAAATCTCAGAGGGAAGGAAACCTTCCAAATCCCATTGCTTTTCTTCTCCCTCTGCTCTTCTGTTGCTTGGCCCTTATGTGGGCACAGTTACAGGAAGTACATGGCAGAATGGGGTTAATGAAGCCCCAGCTTTCTGCTGGAAGGCTGAAAAAGCGAAGCCCCAGGAAACCAAAAGATTGCAGGAGAATGAGGAGCTTGGGAAACTGATCACTTAAAGTTGCTCACCGACTTCTGCGCTGACTTCCAAGCTGTGCGTGCATGAGTGTGATCCTAAACAGCATACAAAACATTGAGGACTGAATTATGGGATAGACCACCCCCAAGCCCCAAACTGGACACTGCGTGGAATGATTATGGAACACATTCAGTATGACTACAAAGGCTTTGCAAACTGAACTGAAATTGGAAATGCAGCCTGCAGAAGGATGGTCAGAACTTGAAGTGTGAACCCAACTGGGTCAATTACTGGCTAAAACAAAAACACCAACATTCTTGGTGGGACTTAAATAAGACTCAGATTCTCATAAGATAATATTCAAAACGTCCAGAATACAATCTTGAATTACTCAGCTTAAAAAGAACCAGTGAAATCTGAACTCACATGGGAAAAGACAGAAAACAGATGCCAGTGCCAGGATCACAGATGTTAAAATTATCTCAAAAAGACTTTTAAAATCAGCTATTATGACCATATTCCAGGAATGAGTGGGAAGATAGAAAGTCTCAGCAAAGAAATAGAAGATATAAAGAAGAACTAAACGGAAATTTTAGAACAGAGGAATACAATAATGGAAGTGAAAAACTCATTGGATGGGCTCGGTAGCAGAGAGGATATAACAGATGAATAAGTCAGTGAACTTAAAAATAGATAAGTAAAAATCCAATTTGAAGAATAGAGAAAAAAAGTTAAAAATAAATAAATAAGCAGCTTCAGAAACCTTGAGACTATCATAAGACCTAACATTTGTGTCATCAGAGACCCAGAATGTGAAGAGAACGGTTGTGGTGTGGCAAAAATATTTGAAGAAATAATGGCATACTGATTGGAAAGGAAGAAATAAAACTGTCTCTATTTGCAGATGGCATGATTGTATATGTAGAAAATCCCAAGGAATCCACAAAAAAATTCCACAATAAATGAGTTTAGCAAGTGGTTCAACGTCAGCCTACAAAAAGCAATCATATTTCTGTATACTAGCAATAAACAATTGAAAACTGAATTTTAAAAAATCCATTTATAGTAGCTCTCCCAAAATGAAAGAATTAGGTATAAATGTAGCAAAATATGTATGAGATCTCTATGCTGAAAACTGTAAAACCCTGATTTTAAAAAAAAGTAAGACAATTTAAATAAATGGAGAGACATATATTCATGAATTGGAAGATTCACTATAGTTAAGATGTTGATTCTCCTCAAGTTGATTTATAGATTTAAAGCAATAACAACAGCAACAACAACAAAAATCCCAGCAGCACTGTTTGTAGTTATAGAGAAACCAATTTTAGAATTTGTATAGAAAGGCAAAGGACCTAAAACAACCAAAACAATTTTGAAAAAGAAAAATGTTGGGGGAGGGTGGGAGGGAGGGAGACGCAAGAGGGAAGAGATATGGGAACATATGTATATGTATAACTGATTCACTTTGTTATAAAGCAGAAACTAACACACCATCGTAAAGCAATTATACTCCAATAAAGATGTTAAATAAATAAATAGATATAAATTTTAAAAAAAGAAAAATGTTGGAAAAATCAAACTACATGATTTTAAAACTTAATACAAAGCTACCACAATCAAGACTGTGATATTGGCAAAGGGAGACATATAGATCAATTAAATAGATTCTAGAAATAGACTCACACAAATATGGCCAAAGTTGCAAAGTGGAAAAAGAATAGCACTTTTGATAAGTGGTGTTGGAACAATTGGACATCCAAATACAAAAATAGTGAACCTTGACCTAAACCACACACATTATACAAAAATAAACTTAAAATGTACTGCACATCATCTTCCCAGACCAGGGCTCGAACTCGTGTCCCCTGCATTGGCAGGCAGATTCTTAACCACTGTGCCACCAGGGAAGCCCGCTCATTTCTTCTTGTACTTATAATTTTTACTTTATATTTTGATTCAGTACTATTTGATGCATATTGATCTGTGAAAGTTATATTTTCATTTGAAATTGTCTCTGATAATAATACAATATTTGTCCTGATTATTGCTTCTGAACTGGAATTTTGAACTGGAATTTGACATTGTCTTAACAACCTCAGAACCACCATGAGGATTAAATGAGATGTTACATGTCCTGAGCACTAAATAAATATCAGCTATTATATCTCAAAAATAAATAAATAAAATAAAATGTACCACATTTAAATGTGAAATATAAAGCTACACAGCTTCTAGAAGCAAACATGGAAAATCTTTGTGAGCTGGTATAAGCAAGAAGTCGTTTCACATGATACCAAAATCATGATTGATAAAAGAAGAAACCGATGAATTGGACTGAATCAAATTAAAAGCTTTGCTTGTGAAAGACACTGTTAAGAGAATGAAAAGACAGATTATAAACTGGGAGAAAATATTTGCAAATCACATACCTTCAAAGGACTTATATTCAGAATATGTAAAAACTCTGAAAACTCAACAGTAAGAAAACAATCTAATTAAAAATCTTTAATGGGCTTTGGCAGAGAGGATATAAAGTGGAATATCAGCTCAGCAAAAGATGTTTAACATAACTAGCCATTAGGGGAATGCAAATTAAAGTCATGGTGAATTCCTGCTGCACATCTATTGAAATAGTATAAAACTTTTGACAATACCAAGTGCTGACAAGGACTTAGAGCAACTGGAACCCTCATACCTTGCTGGAGGGGATGCAAATTGATACAGCTCCTCTGGAAAACAATTGAACATATACTTACCATATGTTCAATATGGATTCACTCTGTGACCCAGCAGTCCCACTCATAGGCATTTAACCTAAAGAAATGAAAACTTACATTCATACAGAAACATATACATAAATATTTATATCAGCTTTATTCTTAATTACCAAAAATATGTCCTTCAGAGAGTGAATGGCTAAATCAGCTGTGATATATCCATACAATGGAATACTATTCTGTAATAAAAAAGAATGAATTACTGATAAACACAACAATTCTTAATTTCTTCTTCTTAGGGAAATCACTTCAGGAACCTCCTAGTCTGCTCCAGTTAGGCCTGGTTATTTTCTACATTCACAGCTATTGTCCTTGGATCACCCCGCAGTTTCTTCCTGGGGACTCCCCTTGCTTCTCTTTTGTATTGTATGCCTTGTTGAATCCCTTTCTCTTTTTCGTTTATTCTCATTTTAGTGAAGCACCTCTCTACTAACTTCTTGAGTAAAGGGTGCATGGGAGATATATTTTTGAGACCTCTCTTGCATGTCTGCCCTGATGTTAAAAAACACTGGCTGGATATAGAATTATGGATTGAAAATAATTTTACTTCAGAAATTTGTCTTCAGACTCACTGTAGTGGTTGAGAAAGGTAATTCCCATTGTGATTCTTATTACTTTGGCAACTTGTTTTTTTCTTTTTCTCCAGTGTTGTGCCATTTGTGTATTTTCATTTAGTAGGCCAGGCTGTGTCCTTTATTGAAACTTGCAATCTGAAAGTTTTTCTTGGGAAATTTTCTTGAATTATTTTGTTGGTGGTTTCCACCCGTTTATTTTATCTATCTTCTCTTCTGGAACACCTACCTATTATGCAGATATTGGGCCTCTTGTAGTGGTCTCCTAATTCTTTATTTTTTCTTTTTTTAAACATATATTTGTTTATACATTTTTGTAATAGTTTAGTACATTTTAAAAATAGGGTGAGGAAATCATGCTCTTTTTTTTTTCATTCTAATCATAAAAGCCTGCTAGTTTTAAATTGGCCATTGTGATAGGATAGTCTTATTTAAATGATGAACTTCCCTGTAATGGTTATCTAGACTGAAGAGTTTGGAAACTTTCTTCTGCCTTTAGCTCCTGGTGAGCTACTTAGAACCTAAAGGATTGTTAGATGGGCATTCTCATGAATGCTGATAGAAGCCTTTATTCCTTAGGCTCCTTGGCTGAATTATTTTTCCTAGGGATTTAGCTTAGAAGACACCCTTCCTTCTTTTGGTATCACTGTCAAGTTAACTCAATCAAGCTCCGAGCTCTATGATGTATTCTAATCTAATCTCTTGCTTTCTCTGTAATGCTTATTCTTCATTTTTATAAGCTATAATTTGATCTTGTACTGCCTATATTGGTCTTGTAATACATTTATTGCTTCTAACAAGATTGTAAATTCTTTGAGGAAGGGACCTAGCCTTATACTTTTCTATCTCCCATTGGTGTGGATATTTCATGAGTTATTATTAGGGTAGATACGGTTTGTTTGTTTTTGGTGAGGAGTGGGTAAATAGGAGGAGTAAATGATAGATAGATAAGGAAGCTACTTTTGTTGTATCTTTAGTAGTCTAATTGTCCAGCTTTGCAGAATCCCCTTATTTGCTAATTTGTAATTAACCTGGAATTTGTTCTTTGAATTCCAGAACATCCCCATTTAATGGGTTAGGGATACTTTTAGTTCAGGTTTTCACTTTATTACTAAATGGCTTCTTTTATTTAAAAAGAAAAATAACTGATGCCCATTTTGATTGATTTACTTTCCTCTAGCAGCAAGTTACGTAAAATTACTTGCCTTTTGCATGACATTTTACTCTTATTAATATTTAACAGTGGGATGTCGACCACCAAACCACCACCTGCCATAGTTTTAAGCTCTTGAAAGCAAGAATAGTAGATGATCATCTGAAATTGTAAGAACAAAAAGATTGTTTAGGTTATGGGTGATATTTTGAGTGGTTGGTAAAGATCTGGTTTGTATGTTCAGGATTCCTTTTGTCTTTTAGCAGATTTCTAAGAGTAGACACATAAACAGAAAGTTAAAATTCGTTTGTTGATATATTTCCATGCTGTGTTTTCTTGTGGTCAACAACCTATGATTCCTAGTGATCAGTGCTGCCTTGCTGACTTCTCTTCTTTCTCTAGTTCCATCTGTGCACCAGACTCTGCTGCTCTTATTTGTCTCTAGGGAACTCTTATTTTAATTGTCTTGTTTATTTTTTCCCCCTCAGTGCCTGGCTCGGTGACTAACTTGCTAAATATCTGAAAATCTAATCCTGAGTATTAATTCGTTAATATTACCTCCTACAGGGATATTTAGATTTTTAAGAGCTGTATTTGATTTGAGGAGGCAAGGTTGAGGGAAATAAATGTGAACAAAAAATAAGGTAGAACATTTGTGAGGGACAATAAAAAAGAAACAGACTTCAGAGTGTATAATTCTTGTTAAACTGAAGGAAATGAGGTTTGATAAGTAATGTAGAATGAATCTTGAATTCCAGGCTCACCATTTTAATCTTATTTCTTCAGGCATTATTGTTTATGGTCTCTTGAGCAGGCAAATGATAAAAACAGTTACTTGGGGGAGATATCCTATGAATAGTGTGTGGGTAGTGACATTATGGGACATATTTGGCCTGGTCCACTGAAGTACAGTCAGATTTGACAGAATGGATGGTGCCAGAGAGGCACATGCTAGGTGAGCCTGGTCAGTAGAGCCAAGATTTGAACTTATGTCTGTCTCCTTCCAAAATTAGTGCTCATAATCACTAAGCTTTAATGATAGTAATAGGGAGCATATATTGAGCATTTATTAGGTACCAGGCAGTATATTAAGGATTAGACATACTTTAGCTGATTTCACTTGTGCAGTAACTCTTAGGTAAGTGCTATCTTACTCTTCATGTGGCTTGTAGAAGTTAAGTAACAAACTAGCAAGTGAAAAAGCTGATATTTAGCTCAAGCAGTCTTGAGCACATGCACTTTTCCTACACACCAAGCTGAAAGATTCAGAGGTGGGATATGCTTTAGTTATATTTTGATGGTTTCCTTTGCTGTGCAGAAACTTTTTGATTTAGTGTAATCCCACTTGTTTATTTTTGCATTTGTCATCTTTGCCCTTGTTGTCAAGTCCAAAAAAATCATTGCCAAGGCTGATGTCAAGGAACTTACCCCTTGTGTTTTCTTCCATGAGTTTTATGGTTTCAGGTCTTATGGTCAAGTCTTTAATCCATTTTGATGGATTGTTGATAGTTGATTTTTGTATATGGTATAAGATAGGGTCTACTTTTCATTCTTTTGTATGTGGCTGTCCATTCGATGCTCTTTTTTCCTGCGATTATCTTCTCCATATTGTGAACTTTATCTTCATGTTGGTTTCTTTCACAGTTGAGAGACGATTGCCCATAGCAGCTGGAAGGGGGCTATATTCTTTCTCTTTAAGTGTAACATCGCTTCTCATAATTATATGAAGGTATTGAGTTTTGCTCTGATTAGAACATCCCTGAAACAATTATACTTGCTAGAGTAATATCATGCATTGATTATCTTAAGTCTTGAATATCTAGTTTTCTTTCCATCATCAAAGTGATCTCAATTTCTAGATTATTCTGATTGGCTTAGAGCAATTAATGCCCAGCCTTGCCGGAGAGTGAATCAGACTCATTGAGATAGTGGATATACAATTGAGGAAGATCGTTCCCCAAGGGAAATTTGGGTGCTGTTAGTATGGAGGAATGAACACTGAATAGTTAATCAAGAAAATGATTTATAAATATATTATCTCATTTAATTTTTTTCAATAGCTCTGCTGAGGAAACCGAGACTTGTTCAAGGTCCCATAATTACTAAGTGGCAGAGCTGAAATCTAACTCAAAGCCAACATTTTTTCTTTACAGCAGTATTGTGTCTCCTTCAAAGAAAAATAATAGGTTGTCCTGCATCATATATGGCATTAATGACCCTACCTTCTAAGATTCAAAAGTGATTTTCTACAGATTCCTTATTTAAAACTTAATCATCACAAGGTACCAAAAGTTACGGGGTACCGCTTAACAGTACTTAGAAGGAAATTTATAGCAGTAGACACCTACATTGTGAGGCCAGAAAGATCTTCAGTAAATAACCTAACCTACCACCTTATGACACTAGAAAAAGAAGAGCAAATTAAACCTAAAGCAAGCAGAAGGAAGGAAATAATAAAGATTACAGTGGAAATTAATAGAAGAAAACAGAAAAACAATGGGGAAAAATTCACAAAACCAAAAATTGGTTCTTTAAAAAAATGAACAAAATTGACAGACCTTTAGCTAGACAGACCAAGAAAAAAAAGAAGACAAATTACTAAAATCAGGAATGGAAGAGGGGACATTTCTGCTGACCTTACAGAAATATAAAATGGATTATAATAAGGGAATGCTATGGACTACATGACAAAAAAAATAATTTACATGAAATGGACAAATTCCTAGAAAGACCTAAACTGTTGAAACTGACTCATGAAGAAATAGAAAATCTGAATAGATTTCCTTCTCAATCTCCTTCACCATTTCCTTTTTCCTTCCCTGACGTGTTGGTGTTCTGGCGTTGACCCAGTTGTCTCAAAATCCATCTTCTTTGGGTAGTCAACTCCGTTGACAATACACAGATCTATTATTTTATATAGTTGACCTCTGTTAAACTCTACCCTTAAATTTCTAACACAACTTGCATGTCCTATAGATAAATCGGTGCAAAATCCCCAAACCAGAAATCATTATCCTCTCTCATACTTTTTTTTTTTTTTTTTTGTGGTACGCGGGCCTCTCACTGTTGTGGCCTCTCCCGTCGCGGAGCACAGGCTCCGGACGCGCAGGCTCAGCGGCCATGGCTCACGGGCCCAGCCGCTCCGCGGCATGTGGGATCTGGGATCTTCCCGGACCGGGGCATGAACCCGTGTCCCCTGCATCGGCAGGCGGACTCTCAACCACTGCACCATCAGGGAAGCCCTATCCCCTCTCATACTTTTGTCTTGGTTTATATTAATGCAGTTTACCTTGTCCACTTAGCTTAAGCTAAAAGTCTTCCTTCACTTTCTTCTCTTCCATAATCTGTCTTTTCTGTCTCTTAAAGCTTAACCTGAAAGCTTAATTCTCACTCCAGTGCTTTAATTTGAACCTTCCTTATCTTTTACCTCGTCTGTCGTTTTAACCTCCTAATTGATCTCCCTGCCTTAATCTCTTACATAAATCAACATCTAATGGTGAACAGCATTACCTTTCCAAAACACAGGCCAAATCATGTAGCTCTCATGCTTGAAAACCTTTGAACTACCTCCTCCCATCCCCACCTGTCACCCATTATCTAATAATGAGTCAAATCTGAATTCCTTTATGTGGCATATAAGACTTCAGTGTACTTTTCTTGCCTCAGCATGCCCCCCACCTGAGCCTACGTTTTAACTATTATCCAGCCCTCTAGCCTTGTTAACTCTATTAATTATCTTTCATATATGCTTGGATCCTTCACACTTTGTGTCTTCTTAGAATACTCTTCTCATATATTTAAAATTTAGTGATTTAACTCTCATGAAAAGCCTCATAAACAAAATTTTCACATATTCTGTGTGTTCACAGCAATTTGTCTATAATGTAGAGCTCATCATACTGTATTACAATTTTTTGTTTATATATCTGGGCTGCGAATTCCTTGAGGGCATGGGTCTTAATTTATCTTGTATTCCTAGTGCCTACTTTAGTTTTTGGCACATAGTAGGTCCTCTTGTCTGTGTTTTGTCATAGTCTTTATCTTTTAGTTTTAATATTTATTTACAAGGTGTTACTTGACTTTAAAATCTGTTTCAATTGTTTCTGGCGTAATGGATAAGAACAAAGGCTCTAAAGTCAAACTGCTCCATCATTTTCCAGCTGTGGGGTCTTGAACAAAGTACTTAACCTCACTAAGCCGCCATTTTCACATTGGAAAAATAGGGAAAATAATAATACTTATGCTATTAAGTTGTGAGGATTAAGTACATATAAAGCATTAATATAATGCCTAGCATAGTATGCTTCCTATTATGCATGCTTTATTAGTTATTGTTATTTCTATTAATTTGTTCATTCACAAATATCAGTCAGGTGTTTCACTCTTTGCCAGGTACTGTGGGGTAGGTAACAGAACAGACAGACATGGTCCCTGTACTCATGGAGTGATACCTCAGTTTGTACTAGTTATTATAAAAGTTATTTTAAGAATTGCTCTAAGTGGTGGTGAAGAGTTACTGTTTCAGTTAAATTGTAGTTTCTCCGTACTTCCAAAGATTTATACATATTTACTGAACTAACTTTATTAAGTAGTTTCATTAATTGCATATATCTAAAATATAAGATCAGTAGTGTACTATGTTATAATGTATGAGATAAGAACTCATTAAGCTCTTGCCTAAAGCAGTGAAGATGTACCAGGGAATCCTAGAAAATTTGCTACTGACTTTGTGTTTTTGGTTACCCAGTATAAAGGGTCTAGTTTATTTGATTTTTATCGTTTTAAAAGTAGGATGGTTTTAGTATCAAGAGATAAATAGTATTCTGACGTGACTTATCATAAAGACATTTTTAAAAGGGCATTCCTAGAGGAGTTAAATTTCACATGGTCTTTTGTTATTAGATGATTTAAACGTCTTTGTAATAGAGATGCTGCGTTTAAATGTTACATGATAGGAAGGTGGAATCTTGAATGGATAATAAGAAAATACTTTAAAATGATTTTTTAATTGTTTCTATGAAGCTGAGAAAAAGAGTAAGTTACCAATTGGTGGTCATTTTAATCCTTTCATCCCTACTACAATTTATTAGATGACTTAGTTTTGCAAACATATGTAAAATATATGTAAGGTGATGTACATACATTGTACACATTGTGAATTATTGTTCCCATTGCACCTGTTCTTGCTAGTTATGGCTCTTTTCAGCAAAAGCACAGAGAATGAGAGAACAATGTGACGACCTAGATGCAAAAGAGAAGTGTGGAATTATTAACTAAATTAAATCTGGACTGTATTTATATTTTAAATCAGTCAGTGGACTAATTCTTTTTGATTGTTGGGATGTATTTCTTAACAGTCTATCAAAATTTGTCATTCTAGCTCTTGGTCTGTGACTTCCTCTCTTTTTAGGCAAGCTTATTCAAAGATTGCCCTCATTGTCTCATGTTCCATTTACTCTTTAACCCATTATAGACTAGATTCTGCCCTTTCCACTCACCAGTGACTTCCTAATTTTTTATATTAATGAGCACTTCTCAGCCTTTCTATAGTATTTGTCACTGGCCACTTCCACCTTAAAATGCTCTTCTCCTTTGGATTCTGTGATCTATATCCATTTCTTATAGTTTGCTCTCAGGCTGTTACTGTTTCCTTCATGGGCTCTTTTATTTCTGCTCATGCTTTAAATGGTTCATTTTGTAGAATTCTGTTCTTCGGTTTCTTTTCTTCTCATTATTTATTCTTTCAACTTGGAAATCTTCATTTATGTTTGTAGTTCCATCTGCCTTCCATGAACCAATCCTTCCCCAATGTATTTCTGGAGTTCAGCTTTTTGTCTCAGCACCAGGCTTGAAATTACAATTGTCTACTGAATTCAGCTGGTTGTCCTCAAACTCAACATTCTGATATCCCTTAAAATCTATGCAACCTACTATATTCTCTTATTTTGGTACAACTTTTACTTGTGCCAATTTCTAGTCAAAAAGTATATCTTTAGTATCTCTCAGATTTATCCTGTTTTTTAATCTATCTATAATACATAAGATTCAAAAAAAAGGTTCAAACCCTTATTCTTTCTCTTGAGATATTGTAACTGTCAGCAGAGTGACCATTCTGCCTCCATATTTGAGCTCTCTGTAGTCGATCTTCCTCATTGCTACCATAGTGATGTTCTAAAATGGAATGTTTTAAGTGTTTATCTTTTAGATGCTTCTCACTACACAGCAGTAGTTTCCAAATACCTGGATGTTTCAAAATCATCCATGGCCTGTCTGCTTTTGGGTCATTTAGAGAACTTTTGAAAGCTCATATCCTGTATCTTCCGCCACAGATTCTGAATCAGTATAAAGTTTAGGAGTTTTCAAAAAGTTTCCCAGATGATTTTGATAAGCAGCCAGGGTTGGAAAATATTGACTTATACATATGGTTCAGATTCCTTATCGTGGAGTCCAAGACCCTTCTGGATTTGGTGCCTGCCTGTTTCTCCAGCATCATCTCATTCTATTCTCCCTCCCTTCATTAACTGTTCTCCAGCCTGATTCCCTCTTCTGGCCCTGGAATCCACCAGTCCTGATCCTCTTTTAGCACCTTTGTTTGCTTTTGCTGAATCAGGGGCAGGACCCTAGCCTCTGTCTGCTCCATCTCTGCTTCCCTCTGCATTCTAGCCACTAGCAGCTCCTTGGATTTCACATGTGGAACTCAGGTTGAAAACCGCTGAGCAAATCCAAATCAATAAGGCCCAGAAAGATGAAGGGACTCACTGAGTCTATAATGGTGAATGGCAGACCATATCTAAAATTCAGGGTTTATATTCCTAACATAGTTCTTATTTATCGCTCTTCTGTGCTTTCAGATGTATCATGTCTGGGCAAGTTGATCTGAAATGACCTCTTAATTCTTTCCTTCCTAAATAAATTATCATTCATTTGTTCCCTCATTTACTTGTTTATTTATTCATTTAGTAAACATTTATTTGACTACAGAAAGAGCAGTGTAGGATATGGAGAGAGATGGGTAGAAAATTTGAATAATACTAATTTCCTGTCCTTAAGGTTCTTAAGATAGGTCCTTTACATTCGATCATAAAATACTATACAGAAAAACAAATTATTAATTTTTAAGAAGAGAAACTATAGTATAACCTTTTCTACTATCTTCTTTCTTTCTTTCTTTTATCCAGGGAAAGACCATGTTTGTAGATTTATTGGCTGTGGGAGGAATGATCGATTCAACTACGTGGTCATGCAGTTGCAGGTAGGTTACTTTGAAAATGTATCTTAAAATTGTCCAGTTTTGATCAAAATACCTAATTATAGTAGATATGAATAAAATTAACAACATTCTTGGTATCATCTCAGAATGTTTTATACTATGCAGATGGAACTTTAAACAGACCTGATAACAGATTTTTCCAAAGATGGAAGGGTTGTCTCTGTCAACTATTTAGTTGATGCATATCTTCATTGATTGTCATCATTGCAAAGTTTTTGATCCCCACATGGATTGCTGGATATAATATGAGTTTTGTCCTATCCCTGTCCCTTCCTTCTCCACCTTTCACTACCTTAAGGGCTCTAGTTTTCCATTTTCACAAGTATCAACCTTGACTGCTTGAAAATTTAAAAATAAGATGAGATAGAGGAGAAATGCCATTCCTCTTTCTCTTTATCATTAACATAGCTCTGTTCCCCTATCCTTTAGATGGAAAGTGGAGTTGGGTTGGGTAGCAGATGCAAGAAATTCAGAAAGGGAGCATTGAAGTAATGACTACAACAAGGAGAAGAGAGAAATCACCCCATTCTCTCTGACACTGCCTCTGCCCCTGAATGAACACACACACACACACACACACACACATATACACACATACACACACACACACACAGCTCTGAACCTGTAGTCACCATCAGGTGACTATGTGTGACAATGTGTGACTATGTGTAAAAGCCATAGTTCAGGGACTTCCCTGGTGGTGCAGTGGTTAAGAATCTGCCTGCCAATGCAGGGGACACGGGTTCGATCCCTGGTCCAGGAAGATCCCATATGCCACAGAGCAACTAAGCCCGTGTGCCACAACTACTGAGCCTGTGTGCTGCAACTACTGAAGCCTGTGCGCCATAGAGCCCATGCTCTGCAACAAGAGAAGCCACCACAATGAGAAAGCCCGCACACCACAATGAAGAATAGCCTGTGCTCGCTCCAACTTGAGAAAGCCCACTTGCAGCCACAAAGACCCAACACAGCCAAAATAAATAATAAAAAAATAAAATAAAATAAAGGCCATGGTTCACTTTGCTGCCTAGTTTAGGGTCCTCACTTCATCTTTAGCAAAGTTTGTTTTAGGCATTTGGTTCTTTTATTTATTTATTTTTTCAACTTAGCTACATAGTAGTGATTTCAGAGACATAGATCCTGGCCTAAATTCTTCCTCTTCTTTTTTTGTTTCCCTCAGCTATCCTTCAGCATTTGATTTAGATCAAATCTCCCTGCAGACTGTAGCCTTAAAGTCTTTGAATCATGTGATTCACTACTCTTGAGCCAGCATAGTTTTGTTTCTTCAAGTAGCTATCCCTGTATCTTTTTAGGTCATTAGTATGGACCATTCTGTCTTTCACTTTGACCAATAATAATATAACTTTTTGTATGCTATTTTATAGTTTTCTTCTGGATTTATCATGCATCTTATTTGATCCTTATCATATCCCCTGAAGAGGATAGGACAGGTTTTATCCCCATTTTGCAAATGAAGAGACTTAAGCTCAAGGAGGTTTGTGGTTTGCCTGAGACTGACTAACTTGATGGGTGTTAGGACTTGATGGAAGCCTGAGGCCAATATTCTTGGCACAATAAAACTATTTTTGTCTTTAGGCTACTACTGACTGGAGAACATGGACAGTCTTTTTTAGTCTGCAGCCTCTCTCTCAGTCCTAGCATATACTCGGTTTTATTTTATTTGCACTTAACCTTAGTCTCACTTTCTGGAAATGGGAAGGCTCCTAGTCTGGGAGGACTAAGGAGGCTGGTGTATATCAGATAACGATGGCTTTTGTGACCTTTGGCAAGCGCCTATGGACCCATACAAGAACCTTTCAATTTGACTTGCATGCTGTATTCTTTCCTGTCATGCGGAAATTAACCCACCATTAACCTCCCATCCCTACAGTTATGGTTGACTTGATTTGAGGCAAGACTAAAGCTGTTATAACTGTTCAAGGGTTCTTTCTCTTATTTGACATACTGAAGATGGCTGCTGGGGTTTCCCACATATATTTTAATAAAATATATATGCTCAGACCCAGCTTCTCACTGACATTTCTAATTTTTTCTAAAAACCCTCATTGTTCTGAAGTTAACTTCAGTCTTTTCCTCCTGGCAATTCAGTTATATAATATCTGCTGTTAAAAATTTTAAGGAATAATCCTGTTTCTCTTGTAGAAATTCTAGCTATTTACCATTAAAATGGGTCTGAAATCTAATAGGGTTCAAGCAGTCACACATGTTTCTTTTCTCATTTCTACTAGGAAGACCTTGGCCAGGTCTCATTTCATATCCTGTCACTATTGAGGCTTTACATGATCATCCTTAGTATAGCCAAAGGGTGATATTTTGTGATAGGCATATCACCTAGGAAGGGGCAAAAAATGCCTGTAACCAGTACAGATGTGGATCTAGATTGCCTAACATCAGGACTGCTCTCTCTATATATTTTATATATATATATATATATATATATATATATGTATATATATATGTAAGCCCAACTGCTATATATTTTGAAACTTTTTATTATTGTGGAAAAATTAAACATAAAAGTAGAGCGAATAGTATAATGAATATCTATGTACTCACCACCCATCTTCAGTCATCATCAATATATGGCCAATCTTGGGCTTCCCTGGTGGCGCAGTGGTTGGGAGTCCGCCTGCCGATGCAGGGGACACGGGTTTGTGCCCCGGTCCGGGAGGATCCCACATGCCATGGAGCGGCTGGGCCCGTGAGCCATGGCCGCTGAGCCTGCGCGTCCGGAGCCTGTGCTCCGCAGCGGAAGAGACCACAACAGTGAGAGGCCCGCGTACTGAAAAAAAAAAAAAATGGCCAATCGTATCTGACTCTCCTTCCCCAGATAATTTCAAAGAAAAGCCAAGGCATATTTTATCTGTAAGTATATCAATATATATTTCTGAGAGTCAAGGATTCTTTTTTTCCCACTGTTAACCATAATGCACAATAGTATCTTAATAACATCAATTATCAAGTCAATCTTTAGATTTTCTTGATTGTTTCTCTCCCTTATTATTATTTTTTATATTTGTTTTACTTGAATCTGGTTCCAGACAAGGTTCACACATTGTATTTTGTGCATACATATCTCTTAAGCCTCTTTTAATCTTTAGGTTCCCTCTCATTTTTTTTTCTTACAGTTTTCTTTTTGTTGTTTGTATTGTCATTGATAAAAACAGAGTCATTCGGCAGGCAGAAGTTTCCATATTCTGGATTTTGCTGATTGTCTCCATGTGGTGATATTTAACATGTTCTTCTGTCCCCTGTATTTTCTATAAACTTGTGATTAGATCAGATTCCACTTTTGTTTTATTTGGCTAGAATACTTCAGAGGTGGGTTGTGTGCTTCCTATTTGTATCACATCAGTAGGCAGTGTCTGGTGGTCTCTCTTTTAGTTATGTTAAGATTGATCAGTGAGGTTTCAGGGCCATCAGCCTCTCCATCCATTTTAAAGTTCCCAGTGATTTTTCTTTTAGGTTTTATCAACCCATTAGTAACCACTGCCTAGATTCATTACTTCAGTGGGGTTGCAAATAACACTGTTGTAATTTTATAATTTCTTCTTTATTAGCTGGAATTCTTTAAAAAGCACTCCACCAACTATCAGGTTATCCTAAGGTACATTTCACACAGAAGGGAAGGACTAATGTTTGATTCTTTTATTTAAAAGTTTTCAGAATAATGAGTTGGTTCCTCAGTAGGGAACCTTGATAGCATCCTTACTTTCTGATTCCTCTTAATGATAAATGGTATTTAGAGATGACAGTCTAGATGCTATGGGTGCCTGCTGCAGTTGGGTTTGTCATTGTTTTAAATTCTTTTCAAGTGGATAGGTTCAGGATTTTTTTTTTTTAAAGAAAAAATATATCATAGTTCATACTGATATTTCCAGTTCAAATTTGTGGCGATAGAATTGCTGGCATATAACTTCTTTGATTTTGTGGCGATAGAATTGCTGGCATGTAACTTCTTTGATTTTATATTTTCATCTCTTTGCCTAATATATGTGGATGAAATGATATGGTTAGAATTTACATGAGAATAATCCAGTATATGTGTGTAGGAAGGGAGATGTTGTGTGTTGCATAGGGGGAGGGGAGGAGTGGATAACAGATGAAACAAGATTGGCCGTTAATTGATAATTGTTAATTCTGGGTGATGGATAGGTATATGAGAGTTCATTCTTTTTTTAGTGGCTGCATAACAGTCAGTAAGATGACTGAACCATAATTTATTTAACCATTTCATTTATTGATGGATGTATAGATTGTTTTAAGTTTTTATCTATAACAAATAATAATCACCTGTAATATATAGCCTGAAGTATAATTTGGTGGATCAACCTGCATGTATGTACCATGTTAATAATTCTTTTCCCCATACCCTTGCCAGCTTTGTTTTTATCTTCTCAGATTTTGTTAATTGATACCTTAGATTTATGTTTTAAAAGATTTAAAATTTAAAAAGCATTACTAATATCATAAATACACTTTAATTGATTTCCTTTCAAAAACTTTTATGATGGCAGAATTTTTTACAAATAAAGTTCCAGTATTACCTTAGGTATATATTTGGCAGTCAAAATACTGATTTTTGAAGGAAAAAATTATTGAAATGCTAATAAAAGTTATTAGGTACATGACCTCATGGGATTATAAAACTCATTGCCCTAGATTATCAGTCATTTTACATTTGCTGAGGATGTAGAGAACAATAAAATAAATTCCACTAACATTAAAAAATAATAAAAAAGTTAACTACCAATTAATGCTGTGGGAAAACCTCATTTTTAAAGAGGAAATGAAGTATTAAAGGCTCCTGACTTTTCTGTAATTTTTCAATTCTTGTATTACTTGATTACTATTTAATATTTTATTTTAAATGGTATTTAAGTCACTTAAGAATTTATTACTTTTTCAGAAGTGAATTAACTGTCTTTAGTTGAGGTAATGGTATTAGTGGTATTAATCCCAAACATACACTATAAAATTTTGGGTATAGAAAGATTAGGATGTTTAAAATTCCCTTGTGATATAGGAACCAGTTTCCATTCTTTGGGAGGTGGAACTGCAGCATCCTAGCCTGCTCTTCTCATCAGATTGCTTGTTTGAAACCTGTGCAATGAGGAATCTTCTGGGTAGAGCAGCACTGTGCAGTGGAAAAAGAACACTTTCCAGTCAAACAGACTTAGATTTGAAGAACAGTTTTACCTTAACAGGTCAGAATTATTTAAAGTCTCTGAGCCTCAGTTTCCTCATCTGTAAATCAGGAATAACTTCTATTTAGGGTGCTAAGGACTAAATACAGTCATGAATGTAATACATCCGGCACAAGCTAGATAAATTCATTGCTTTTATCTACTGCTATAAGTAATCGAGTGTTTGTTTCATATCATTCTTATTTATAATAACAGTAATTAGCATTTATTGAGTACCTAGTGTGTGCCAGACAGTATTCTAAACACTACATGGATCTTGTTTAATCCTTACAAAACAGTGTAAGGTAGGTATTATGGGCCCCATTTTATAAGGAAACTGTGACACTGAAAAATTAAGTAGTTTGTATAGGAATATGTTAGGCAATAATGAGGAATTACTTCCCTGTGTATATCTTTTTTCTTAAAGCTTTTTTTTTCAATTAATTAATTTATTTTTTGTCTGTGTTGGGTCTTCATTTCTGTGCAAGGGCTTTCTCTAGTTGCGGCAAGCGGGGGCCACTCTTCATCGCGGTGCGCGGGCCTCTCACTGTTGCAGCCTCTCTTGTTGCGGAGCACAGGCTCCAGACGCGCAGGCTCAGTAGTCGTGGCTCACGGGCCCAGTTGCTCCGTGGCATGTGGGATCTTCCCAGACCAGGGCTCGAACCCATGTCCCCTGCATCGGCAGGCAGACTCCCAACCACTGCGCCACCAGGGAAGCCCGTATATATCTTTTTTAAGTAATCAAGACTATATTTTGTTATAACATCAGTGACAAAGGAAACGTGATGACTCAGAAACATATTATAGACGTAGAATAGACAAAGACAAATACTGTATGATATCACTTATATGTGGAATCTAAAAAATACAATAAACTAGTGAATAAAACGAAAAAGAAGCAGACTCACAGATATAGAGAACAAACTAGTGGTTACCAGTGGGGAGCGGGGAGAGAGGGGGTAGGGGCAGTATAGGGATAGGAGATTTTTAAAAAGGGTTATTATGGCATTATATGAAATCATGTATGAAACTTTAGAAAATTGTGAAGTTCTATAGAATTTAAAGAATCCTTCATTCAGAAAAAAAAAGTTAAAAAGAAACATAATATGTTAAAAAAACTTTGGTTATTCTTAAATTTCTCCGAAATGTTCATGCATTATCTTAAGAGAATCTCTTCTCTTGAGTGAGAGGCTCATGATTCAGGTAAAATCCTTGCTATTTCAGTCAAAACATTTTTTAATGGTAAATGAGCAATTCTCTACTCTTCTCTTATACATTTAGTACAGTACTTGAAAGTGTTTATTTGGTTTCCACAGGGTCGGAATCTGGCGGATCTACGCCGTAGCCAGTCCCGGGGCACATTCACCATTAGCACTACTCTTCGGTTGGGTAGACAGATTCTGGAGTCTATTGAGAGCATCCATTCTGTGGGATTCTTGCACCGAGACATCAAACCGGTAGGGAGCCTTTTCCTCCAGATCACAGAATGAGTTTGCTTGGTACTCTTAATCTTATGATGGGACACAGTAAATTACAAATGTAGCTTTCTATATTAAATACAAGGTAGTATTTTAATTTCTGTGGCAAAGATGTAAACTTAAAGTACATGTAACTTGCCTTTTAATTAAAAAAATGATAATTACAAACTATAACTTATAATAAAGAGCTTTTCTCATACAATGAAAATGTTGCTCAGCAGCCAAATTAAAAATTATTAATGCTTCACTATTATTATTGTATGTGTTAACATTGTCAGTTACTTAGCCTTACACCTAAATTAATAGTTATTCTTTGGATTTCTTTTTCCTGATATTGGTTAAAAATATGTACATATGTTGCTTTCAGATGTTGGCATTGTGTTCTTTGAACTATTTCTTTTTTTTTTTTCTTTTTTTTTAAAATTAGAACCTTTCAACACTCTATTCCTCTTCCTTGCTTTTTTTTTTTTTTTTTTTTGCGGTACACGGGCCTCTCACTGTTGTGGCCTCTCCCGTTGCGGAGCACAGGCTCTGGACGCGCACGCTCAGCGGCCATGGCTCACGGGCCCAGCCGCTCCGCGGCATGTGGGATCCTCCCGGACCGGGGCACGAACCCGTGTCCCCCGCATCGGCAGGCGGGCTCTCAACCACTGCACCACCAGGGAAGCCCTGAACTATTTCTCAAGTGACAAATTATACTTATAAGAAACCATCAATTATGAAGGAGCTTGATTTTTCTCCTGAGTGCTACAGTGCCAATATATAGTATTTTTTTCTATTCTGTCTTTTCTTAGAAATTGTCATTTCTGTAACTGTGAAATATGTCTTTATTTTCTCTTTCTTGGTTTTTGTATTACAAGGAGAAATAACCCATTTCTGATATGCTGTATTTACTATAAATTTATCATATGTTGGTTGTTGCAGTTGAAAATTATTTCCATCTGTTGCTACATGATTTCTAAAATTAAACAGTTTACATGAAAATGCCAACTAAAATTAACATAGTTGAGTCAGACTTAATGTAACATAGATTTCTCCTGCTTTTATTTTTATGTCAAGTTAAACGTCATTTTTTGAGAACCATGGTGATTGAAGAGTTTCCATTTTGATTAGAAAGCTCCCTAAGTAGAACAGTATTTTAAAATAAAACAGTATTTTAAAATAAAAGCTAACAATTCTATAACAATTTGACTTTTGACTTTAAAAAGAAAAATTCCCTTATATACCTACCTTTGCAAGTTTGTGGTCATTTAATGTTACATTTATTTTTATTAAGGGAAGAATGCAGAGTGTATTTTCCTTAAGTCTGTTTTGAAATGTGTCCTTGAATTGTATTTTAATTTTTACATGTAGTGAAATTCAGGTTCATGATGCTTATAGGAAATTCATTTCAATTTCTGAACTATGTATTCTATTTTGCTCACTCCTCGTTCCTCCCATTTTAAAAAGTAAGTAGTGACTTAGACTAGAATTTCAAGGAACTTAGAGTACTGATTCCAGTTAAGTCAGTGTTGTGTTTTATGTAAATTTATAGTCACATAAATTTTTTGTTGCTCAAAGTTCACCTGATTCTAGGCATTAATAGAACCCACAGCAAAATTATGTATTAATATCCAGTAAACATCATTGACTAGAATAGTATATTTGGGACATGTGTATTATATAGAGTTTAAATAGAAGAATTAAAATAGAGGAAGGATAAGGTATAAGGGCTAAGTATAATAATAATATGTATATTTTCCTTCTTTATTTTTCTAGTCAAACTTTGCCATGGGTCGCTTTCCTAGTACATGTAGGAAATGTTACATGCTTGATTTTGGCTTGGCTCGACAATTTACCAATTCCTGTGGTGACGTCAGACCAGTAAGATTTTTCATGTTATTATTAAATATTTGAGAATTAACTTATTATTTATAGTGTCACGCTTTTTAAAGAAATGCTAATTGTGTATCAGAATGGATGTCATCCAAGAAGTATCATATAGATTTTATGATTACTTTATAGGTGGTGTTAATTAATTTTATTATTGAGAGTTGTGGCTTTTAAAAACATGTACATTAGATGCAGATTTAGAGTGGTCTTATGAGAACACACATTACCACTTTAGCATCAAGGGTCTTTTTTGCAGTCTGAGTCTCTGTACATCCTGTACTTCTATTTCAGTTACCGTATTTTTCATACCCAGAATTTCCATTTGGTTCTTTTTAAAAATTTCTCTTTAGTGATATTCTCTATTTGATATGGCATTGTAATTACACTTTCCTTACTTCTTTAAGTAAGGGAAAGCTTTCCTTTATTTCTTTGAACATATTTATAATGCCTACTTTGAAATCTTCTCCTGTTATATGCAACAGGAGAAGAATGTAGTCATTCTTATAGTCAGTTTCTGTTGCCTACTTTTTTTTTTTACATGTATGGGTCACACTTTCCTGTTTCTTTGCATGTCTTATATTTTTTTGTTGTTGGAAACTGGACATTTTAGATAATATATTATAGCAATTCTGGGTACTGGTCCTCCCTTCCAGGGCTTGTTAGTGTTATTTGCTTATTTATATGTTTAGTGACTGACTAGATTATTTTATCCTTCTCCCCCATCCCAGCACATAGTGTTAAGTCTCTCTCTCTTTTTTTTAAAAATAAATTTATTTATTTATTTGGCTGTGTTGGGTCTTCATTTCTGTGCGAGGGCTTTCTCTAGTTGCGGCGAGCAGGGGCCACTCTTCATCGCGGTGCACGAGCCTCTCACTGTCGCGGCCTCTCTTGTTGCGGAGCACAGGCTCCAGACGCACAGGCTCAGTAGCTGTGGCTCACGGGCCCAGTTGCTCCGCGGCACGTGGGATCCTCCCAGACCAGGCCTCGAACCCACATCCCCCGCATTGGCAGGCAGACTCTCAATCACTGCGCCACCAGGGAAGCCCTGTTAAGTCTCTCTTGTTGCCCCTCAGGGAGGTGCAGCTTTAGGTCTGCCCATCGTCACCCTGGAATGACAGTGGTACTGGTAGGGCTCTCCTCCACACTTTTTCTGACCACATCCAGTTATTAAACCTGCTGATTGCTGGCTGATTGCTCTGTTGCTTAAAACAGTGCCCCAAGACGTACATTCCTTGACAGACTAATCCAATCAAATTGTGGCTCCTAAAATGGAATAGTTTGGGGGTTTTTTGGCTGCTGCTGCAGGGTTAGTTCCTTGACCAGGAATTGAACCTGGGCCCTCAGCAGTGAGACCACAGAGTCCTAACCACTGGACTGGCAGGGAATTCCCTTCTGAGGTTATAGTTTGATGTTTGTTCTGACCCCAGACGGGCTCCCCCACCTGTCTTATTCCCCTGGTTCTCACCTGGCCAGCCTGTGGTCTAGGCTGTATCCTCAGATCCACAAATCCTCCCAATTCTCTGTACTATAACCTCCACTATTAATGAGAGGGTCTTAAGTTTAATTAACTTCACTGTTGCAAATGAAATAAGTTCCTTTGGGAAGAGATTGGGAGATAAACTTTTTTATGGCATTCTTCTGTCTGCAGACAAAATCTCTGACCGAGGGCTCTGGAGTTGGGGGTGAGGACTATGGCAGACTTCTCTCTGAGTGACATCCTCTCTTGGGAGCAGGGCCCTCTGGTTGAGATCGGGACAGTAGCCTGAGGTCTCTTGGCTTGACTCTCCTGGCATGGAACCACTGCTTCATGAGCCAGGTGAAGGGCTTTTGGGGCCCCAGTATTTTCAGCACATCATGCCCAAGGTAGAGCCTTCATTCCGTTAGTGGAAGCTGGGTGCAAGAAAGGGGCTTCCACCTCTGTACCACGCTTGCCCATGACAGCCTCGTCAGCAACAGGCAGCTGGGAGAAGATGAGAAATGCTGAAGTCCTGCTCCTACACGAAGAAAGCCCTCTGGCTCGGAACTGGGGAAGGAAGGAGCCCTGTGTTCTCGGCTGCAGCATCCTGGAGTGGAGCCACCCCTGCTGATCTGGAAGAGAGGAAGGAGGGGGAGCGGTTTTGGTTCAAATACCATAGACTCTAGCTTTTCTTACTGACTTTTCATGAATATGAAATAGCTGTTTCATCATTTGTTGTTTGCTTGAAGGACCATTTCCAGAGGCTATGGTTATTTTTTTAAAATGTTTTTACCAGTTTTACTGGGGAGCAGGTCGTTAGAGCTCCTCATATTGTCATACTGGCAGTTGATCTCCCCCTACAGTTCTTTAATGTCTACTTTTTTTTTTAATTTATTTTTTAATTGAAGTATAGTTGATACAATGGTTGTGTTATAATGTCTACTTTTATACTTTTTGTTTCAACTTGGTACTGACTGTGATTTTCATTTCTAGCAGATTAGTTGCACAGAAGTTGAAACACTGGTTTTGAATGAGCTAATAACTATATAATAACAGACTGTATACAATAAATGTAAATAATATTTAAAATATAGGCACATGAAAATTTAAGCACCTAGAAATTATAAGACAATCTTTTTGGTTCCAGTGAAGGTTTTGCATTAATAGATAGCAAGGCAGGTGATGAATTTGGGTCCAGTGCAGCTTATTAGACTTGAATATATTTCTGGAGTCTCATTTCTATTCCAAGTATCTTTTTTTTTTTAGTTTTTAGAATATTATGAGGTTATTATTTATTCACTTATAAAACCCTTATTAAATGAGCACAGATTATGTGTGAGGCATGGGTCTAGGTGCTGGGACTGCAGCAGTGAACAGCAGACCAAAATGAGGTTCTTATGGAGGTTATATTTTAGTGGTGAAGACAGATAATATACAAATAAATACATAATTTTAGATTGTGATAAATTCTACAAAAAAAAAACAGCAGAAAGCAGGGTATTGACATAGAGAGTGATGGGCAGTGAGGCTAGGAGACTATTTTAGAGGTATTAGTTAGAAAAGACTTCTCTAAGGAGGTATTTAGTTGAGAGTTGAAGTATGAGAACAGGCTGTGTGATTTTCTGGAAAGAGAGTGCTCCAGGCAAAGGGAGCAGCAAGTGCAGAGACTGAGGCAGAGTAAGTTTGGTTTATTCAAGGAAAAGTGGGGAGGCCACTGTGGCTGTAGCATGGTATAGCATAGTGTGGTGGGTAAGTGGAGAGAGACGAGTTTAGGAGGTTGGTAGGCCCCAGAATGTGAATGATTTTGCCAAGAGATGGATTTTATTCTAAGTGTGATAGGAAGCAGGGTTGTTGCATAATATGTTACATGCTCTGTCAATAAGCTAACTATAGAGTTATATACAGAAGTAGGTTATATTTAAAACTTAGCCACATGAGAATTTAAGTGCCTTGAAATTGTGGAAGACTATCTTCAGTTCTATCAATGTTCTTGTATTAATTGGTATTTGGGCAGGTAAAGAAATTAGTTTCTATGTAGTGTATTGGATTTGAATATATTTCTGGAATCCCACTTCTATTCTGAACAGCAGTTTTTCAATTCTTAGGACTTTTTTTTTTTTTTTATCACTCTGTGAAGAAGAGACTATTGAGAGCAAGAGTAGAATCAGAAAGACAAGTTAAAAGGCTAATGCCATGGTCCAGTGGTCATTGCTGGTGGCTGGGACTTAGGGCATTAGGGTGGTACAATGAACATGTGGAAAATGCTTATATTTAGGATATGTTTTAAAGACGTATTTAACAGGACTTCCTTCTGGATTTGATACTGAAATGTGAAGGGAAAAGAAGAGTCAAGAATGACTTCTAAGTTTTTGTCCTGAAACCATGATAGAGATGAAGGCTGAAGTGTGGGAAAACGGAAGTTTTATGAGGGAAAAACGGAAGTTCTCTTTTTTTTTTTTAAAGCTCAGGTTTTTTTTTTTTTAATTTTTTAAATTTTTGGCTGCATTGGGTCTTCATTGCTGCGCACGGGCTTTCTCTAATTGCGGTAAGCGCAGGCCACACTTCGTTGCGGTACACGGGCTTCTCATTGCGGTGGCTTTTCTTGTGGCGGAGCACAGGCTCTAGGCACGTGGGCTTCAGTAGTTGTGGCTCGAGGGCCCTAGAGTGCAGGCTCAGTAGTTGTGGCGCATGGCCTTAGTTGCTCTGCAGCATGTGGGATCCTTCCAGACCAGGGATCGAACTCGTGTCCCCTGCAATGACAGGTGGATTCTTAACCACTGCACCACCAGGGAAGTCCCCGGAAGTTCTATTTTCTAAAAGTTAAGTTTAAAATGCCTCTTAGATTCTAGATGGAAATAATAAGAAGTTGACTTGATATAGTAATCTGTAGCTCAAAGGAGATTATCAGGGATGGAGATAATATAAATTTAAGAATCATTTGCTCCCAGTGTTTAAAAATAAATGGTAATTTAAAAAAATGGAACTAGGTTAGATCAGCTAGGGAAAAGGTATAGCTAGAAAAGAGGAGAGGTCTGAGTCTGAGCCGTTGAGACACTTTAGCAACTCTATAATGGATAGAAAAGAACTATGAATTAGCAAAGAACAGTGGGGAGGAGGATTGGCCAGTGAGGTAGGAGGAAAATCAGGAGAGTGTGGTATCTTGAGAGCCAAGGGAAGAAAATGCTTCAAATATATGGGGTGCTACTGATGCTACTGATAGGTCAAGGAAGGTAGGAGAACTGAGAACTGATCATCTGGATTTGGCAAGGTGGAAGTGACTGGTGACTTCTATAAAAGTGGTTCTGTAGAGCAATGAAAACTTAATTGGAGTAGGTTAAAGAAAGTGTTGGGGAGAGGATGTGGAGAAAGGGAATATAAGTAAAACAAGGAAGTAGTTGTAAGGAAAGTAAAATCCTTTCCTCCTTCCCTAGTTTATTTTTTTTTAACGTCAGCTATTGTAGCATGCTCGTGTTCTAATATTAGTAGTGCTCCAGGAGACATGAAAAAAATTGATGATGTAGGACAGAGCAGGAACAATCATAGGAGCCAAGTTCTTGCAAGCTGTTAGGGGAAGGAATCCTGGCACAATGGTGAGGGTAGCCCATTATTAGAGCAAGAACACTTCTTCCACTGTAACTGAGAAAAGGTAGAATAAATGGACACAGATACAGGTAGGCATTTAGATTTGGTGGTGGAAGTTGAAGTTCTCTCATGGCTTTTATTTTCTCAGTGAAGAAAGAGACAAGGCCTTTTGCTGAGAGTGCAAAATGGTGTTGGAGGTTGAGGAGAGAAGAGCACGTGTGAAATAGTTATCATGGAAGGGGAGAGAGCAAACTGACTGGGAAAATATAATAGATTGCTGGGCTGTGCTGAAAGCTCATTTGAGTATGATGGTAATTTAAGGTAAGATTGTCAGTACAATCCTTTTTCTCCATATACTTTTAACTGCTTGTTTACAGGTACAGTTTCGTCTATGAATTGAGTTTAACCGGGGTTGGGGTCAGGTTAGCACTATGGAAGAAAGAGGGAATATCATTGTGGTCGAATGTAGCCCAGGCTGTGTAAGGAGTTAACTTTCCCTTTATTTATGTGTTAATAACTAGTTCCTTTTAGAGTTTTTATGCCAGTAGGATTTCATAATTTTCTTTAAAACTCTTAAATCTCAAGTAAAATTACTTTCTTACTTTTTGGATCATAATTATGATTGAAATCATTTTCTTATATTGTTCCACTAATATAAGATCAAAAGTTGCTTGGGTAGATTTCTTTTATATAGTACAATTTTGTTTATTTATTGCTTTTAAGAAACTTGAATTGAGTTGCTTGGATTCTCTAGGTATGCCATCATGTTATCTGCAAAAACCAATATTTCCTTTTTTTTTTTTTGCCTTGCTATATGTATTCTAGAAGAGTGTAAAAAACATATATAAAAATTTTAAGGAAGAATGTCAAAACATCCATGGCCTCCATCTAGGTTAAGAAATAGTTCATTACCACCTTAGAAGTGTTCTGTGGGTCGATCACTTCCTGATCACATCCCTTTTCCTTCTTCGAGCTCCTTCAATGGAGCTTACCGCGAAGATGGAAGTGTCTGTATGTGTACTGTCTTATATGGTAGCCACTGGCTACATGTGGCTATTGAGCACTTGAATTGTGGCCAGAGCAAGTGAGGAACTGAATTTTAAATTTCATTTAGTTTTAAGTTGCTATTGTAGTGGCCATTGCAGCCATAACCTACATTCTATATTTTGCATTAACCAGTCCCTTACTTTGCTTTCTTCTTTCTTCTATAGGCCCGAGGGTACTTGTTTTGGAGTATGGAGCAGATTCAGGGAGCTGTTGTAAAATAGTACAGTTATCATGTACCCTTCACCTAGCTTCCCCCGATGATGACATCTTACATAATCATAATACGTTGTCAAAACTAAGAAACTGTTATTGGTATACTATTATTAACTCAAGTACAAACCTGAGTCAGATTTCACTATTTTTTACATACACTTTTCCTTTCAGGGGAGGGGTGGGTATATGAAATTTTATCACACATGTAGATTCATATAACCAACAGCCCAATCAGGATATAAAACTATTACATCACCACAGAGAAACTCCCTCAAAACATAAATGTGTATTTATTTTTCCAAACTTATGATATAGGATTGTCAGTCAGAATGCATTACAAAGGGAATGATGGATCCTATCTGTTACACTAGCGATACTAGCAAGTTGTTTATGTGGTTGGTTTTGAGAGCCTCTACTGTTTTTTGTTCGTTTTTTATGAATTTATTTATTAACTTATTTTTGGCTGTGTTGGGTCTTTGTTGTTGCGTGCGGGCTTTCTCTAGTTGCGGTGAGTGGGGGCTACTCTTTGTTGCGGTGCGCGGGCTTCTCATTGTGGTGGTTTCTCTTGTTGCGGAGCACGGGCTCTAGGCGTGGAGGCGTCAGTAGTTGTGGCACGTGGGAGAGCCTCTACTGTCTGTAACCTTTAAGATGTATTAGTTGTATCAAATAGGGATGTGAGATAAAAAGGACTTGTGGGCTTCCCTGGTGGCGCAGTGGTTGAGAGTCCGCCTGCCAATGCAGGGGACACGGGTTCGTGCCCAGGTCTGGGAAGATCCCACATGCTGCGGAGCAGCTGGGCCTGTGAGCCATGGCCGCTGAGCCTGCGCGTCCGGAGCCTGTGCTCCGCAATGGGAGAGGCCACAACAGTGAGAGGCCTGCGTACTGCAAAAAAAAAAAAAAAAAAAAAAAAGGAGTAGTGTGTGTCTCTGTATATATATTTGCAGTACTTTGGTCCATACAGTTTTGGAGTTGAACTTCTCTTTACTTAGTGATTTGAATCTGCATGTTCATGTTTTCCCTCCCGGTTTAGAGGATGCCTCAGTTTCTTTAGCCCTTGAGCTGGCATCTTACATTGGCCCTTTGTGTCTAAGCTCTTGGAATGCCATGTTTTCTCTTGCTGCTTCCTTCTTAACCATTCAGCTGAAACTTCCAGTGCCTAGGGCTATAGTGTCCTACTTAAGAAAAAATTTTAAATGTTACCATTCCAGAATTTCATCTATTTTCTTATTTCCATTGAGGGTTTTATTACATAGTTCTTTATTACATAGTTATTATAAAATATTGGCTCTATTCCCTGCACTATATGATACTTCCTTTTAGCTTATTTATTTTATATATAGTAATTTGTATCTCTTAATCACCTACCCCTGTCTTACCCCCTCCCCATTTTTCTCCCCAGTGGTAACCACAGTTTATTCTCTTTGTCTGTAAGTCTGTTTCAGTTTTTTTTTTTTTTTTTTGCGGTACGCGGGCCTCTCACTGTTGTGGCCTCTCCCGTCGCGGAGCACAGGCTCCGGACGCGCAAGCTCAGAGGCCATGGCTCACGGGCCTAGCCGCTCCACAGCATGTAGGATCTTCCTGGACTGGGGCACGAACCCGTGTCCCCTGCATCGGCAGGTGGACTCTCAACCACTGTGCCACCAGGGAAGCCCCCTGTTTCAGTTTTTTTATATTCATTTGTTTGTTTCATTTTTTTAGATTCCACATATAAGTGATAACATACAGTATTTGTCGTTCTCTATATGATTTATTTCACTAAGCATAATACCCTTCAGGTTCATCATGTTGTTGCAAGTGGTAAAATTTTATTCTTTTTAAGGCTGAGTAATATTCCAGTGTGTGTGTGTGTGTGTGTGTGTGTGTGTGTGTGTGTGACATCTTCCTTATCTATTCATAAGTTGATGGACACTTAGAGTGCTTCTATATCTTGGCTATTGTAAATAATGCTGCTATGAACATTGAGGTGCATGTATCTTTTTGAATTAGTGTTTTCATTTTCTTTGGATATATACCCAGGAGTGGAATTTCTAGATCATATTGTCTATGAGCTATTTTTAGTTTTTTTTGGGATCTCCAGACTATTTTTCATAGTGGCTGCATCAATTTACATTCCCACTAACAGTGTATGAGGGTTCCCTTTCTTCCCTGTCCTCACCAACATTTATTATATGTGTTCTTTTTGATGATAGCCATTCTAACAGGTGTGGTTTTGATTTGGATTTCCCTGATGATTAGCAGTGTTGAGTGTCTTTTCATGTGCTTCTTGGCCATCTATATGTCTTCTCTGGAAAAATATCTATTCAGGTTTTCTGCCTATTTTTTAATCGGGGTTTTTTTTTTGATACTGAGTTGAATGAGCTGTTTATATATTTTGGATATTAACCCCTATTGGTCATATCATCTGTGAATATTTTCTCCCATTCAGTAGGTTGTCTTTTCATTTTTTCAGTGGTTTCCTTTGCTGTGCAAAAGCTTTTAAGTTTAATTAGGTCCAATTTGTTTACTTTTGCTTTTGTTTCCTTTGCCTGACAGATGTAAGAAATTGCTACGATATATGTCAGTGTCTGCTTATGTTTTCTTCTAAGTAATTTATGATTTCTGGTCTTATATTTAAGTCTTTAATCCATATTGAGTTTATTTTTATATATGGTGTGAGACAATGTTCTAATTTCATTCTTTTACATGTAGCTGTCCAGTTTTCCCAGACCACTTATTGAAGAGACTATCTTTTCTCCATTTATATTCTTGCCTCCTTTGTCATAGATTAATTGACTGTAATTGTGTGGGTTTATTTCTGGGCTCTCTATACTGTTCGATTGATCTATGTGTCTATTTTTTGTGCCAGTACCATGCTGTTTTGATTACTGTAGCTTTGTAGTATAGTCTTAAGTCAGGGAATGAGATACCTTCAGCTTTGTTCTTTTTTCTCAAGATTGCTTTGGCTTCTAGGTATTTATTTTAATAAAACATGCTCTTAGGTTACTAACCACTCTCACTTTTTATTTTCTTTTTCTTTAAAGATGTTTTTAAACATAAGTTTTGGAAATATATTCATGTGGTACAAAAATGAAAGAATTAAAAATTCATCAAAAGTAAACACTTCTGCATTTTGAAAACACACTTAAGCAAATGAAAAGTCAAATCACAGACTGGAATAAAATATTTGCAAAACACACATCTTACAGAGGACTTTATATCCAGAATCTATAAGCAATTCTCAAAACTCAATAATAAAAAAACAAACCTATAAAAATAAGCAAAAGATTTGGATAGGCATTTCTTTAAAGAATAGATACTACAGATGGCAAATAAGTACATGAACAAATTCTGAACATCTTTAGTTATTGGCGAAATGCAAATTAAAACCACAGTGAGATACCATTACACAGTAATTAGAATAGTTAAACCTAAAACACTAGACAATTCTAAGTTCTAAGGAGGGACAGAAATCAGAGGTTGCCAGCCAGAAACTGGGAGTCAAGGGGATTGACTATAAAGGGCATTAAGGGAACTCTTGGGGTAATAGTACCCAATAATTTAAGTTTATGAATATGTGAATTACATGTGCAGGGAGAGGTACAAGTTGCCACCATCTTTGAATTGAGTTTGAATGATATAGCCAAGACACAAAGATGTTGGCATCTTATTTTACTTAGACCGCATGGTCTTAATATACTTATTTGTAACCAGAGCCTGAATATTAATGTATATACTATGATGCTTGTTATGAAAGCTTTTATGTTTTCTAATGTACAGAGTTTATTTGTCATAAATCCTACTTTATTTTAAAATGGTAGGAAAAAATGGGATTCATCGATAACTAAAATGGGACTCATTGATAACTAATATGCTTTAAACATATGATTTAGAGATATTCTCTCTAATTTTTATAATTTCACAATTATTAAAAGTGTTAGAAATTTAAGTAGTGTTTTCTTCACAGTAATACACGTTTCTCCCTTCTACTTCATGGGCTTAAGTGTGCTGAATCTTATGCTATTTAAAGCTCAGTTACTATTCTTTGCTTGGTTTTGTAGCCTCGAGCTGTGGCAGGCTTTCGAGGGACAGTTCGTTACGCATCAATCAATGCTCATCGGAACAGGGTAGGTATCTGAACTAGAGTCATGGCTGTATAAGCATGCTGATGCTTGAATCAGATTGACTTCTTTACATTAGAGTACAGAGGTATGGAAAGTGCTTGGGAGCAGAAGGAAAGGTGTTAGAAATACTAATGCATGGTATGATGCATAGTGGATAGATAATAGATGTGTGCAGCTGCATAGAAAATAAAATTTAATTTGGCAGAAAATATAATGGCTAATTATATATATGTCTATGGAGAATCTTGTGTCCTTAATTAGATATAAGTATTAAATTTACTATAGAATTTTGAAGAAAGAAAATATCTGTGTTCTATTTCAAGAAGTTATTTGGGAATTCATACTATCAATACCTAATGAAGGAGGTCATTTTATCTGTAATATACATCTAATCTGTGATATTCCCCTCTCCATCAAACTTGTTTTCATGAAGATCTAAAATATAACAACTTAAAATTTTTTTTTCATCTTAGTACATTATACCTCTCCTCTTGGGTTAAATTAAAAAAATTTCTCTCTCTCTTTTTTTAACTTTGATCCTTTTGTTTTGCTCTAAATTTTTTTTTCCTCATCCTGAACCTTAGTTATGAATAGGAAAGGTGGGTACTTTATGGATTCTCAACTGTTGAACTTGTTTGGACAGAGTTGAGAAATATAACAAGTGATTCCTTGATTAAATAAATAGAAATCTTTTCTTGGTCTTTTGTTACCTTATTCTTGTTCTGTGAAGCCAAAACTGCTTTAATAAAAACTTGACCAGGACTTCCCTGGTGGCGCAGTGGTTAAGAATCCTACTGCCAATGCAGGGGTCATGGGTTTGAGCCCTGGTCTGGGAAGATCCCACATGCCGCGGAGCAACTAAGCCTGTGTGCCACAACTACTGAGCCTGCGCTCTAGAGCCCGCGAGCCACAACTACTGAGCCCATGCGCCACAACTACTGAAACCCACGTGCCTAGAGCCTGTGCTCTGCAACAGGAGAAGCCACTGCAGTGAGAAGCCTGCACACCTAAACGAAGAGTAGCCGCCGCTCACCGCAACTAGAGAAAGCCCACACACAGCAACGAAGACCCAACGCAGCCAAAAATAAATAAATTTAAAAAATAATAATAACTTGACCAATGCTAAATGTAATAGGAAGAGAATGCTGTAGTTTTATATGCTATGCTTTAGTTAATTTGGTTTCTTAGGATGTGATTATAAATTGAAAATAGGAAAAGTATTTTTATCAGTGTGTAGCACTCTGCTGAGCATTTTAACTCATTTGGTTTGATTCAGTGTTGTTTTATTTTATGGTATTTAGTTAATTATTCTACCTTGAAAAGAGGTACGCATCCTCCAGATAGATTCTTGCGAAAGTTTAGAAGTACTATGCTTTCTAATTAATTCTATTAAAGAATATGTCCACATTGGAATCTTTGGAATAGGACATTCTTTTTGAGATAAGCATAAACATTTTCAGAGATCATAATAGCTATATAAACATTTTCAAAATAGCTGCTAGAAAGAGATTTTATATATATATATATATATATATATATTTTTTTTTAGTTTGAAGAGTAGAGATTTCTTCTAAAAGCCTTTCCAGCATAGAGTGCTCTATCAGTTGCTCTGTTAACCTGCTTATTATTCTTGGTAGAGAAATTTGATAGTGTATAGCAGTGGTTCTTGCCCTTCATTTCTGCTCCCAGCACACCTGAGGAGTAGAATGCTTTACACAGTAACACAGCTTCACAACAGTGATTGTCAGTGTATGTGGTGACACAGGAGTGCAGCTAGTGGAACCTTGAGAGTGTCTTGTCTAATTTAAAAAGAATTCCCAGGTAATTCTAAAATATACTTCTTTCTTCCATACTCTGCGACCATGATTGGATAATTTCTAAACTTAATACACTGCATTTCTATTTTTTGGGTACCTAAATCTTAAACTTTTTTTTTTTTAAGTAAAATCAAGTTTATTTAGAGAATCTTAAACTTTTAATGTAAATAATTCCCAAACAATACAAGGACTTTTCAAAATACTTGATGAACTCTGTTTACTTCATCTCATTGTTTTCCTTCATTTTAATCCTTTGTTAATATTTGTTTTATGTCAGTACTTTGAAGAAATTATTTTACTTTCTTCTGGTTCTATGGTTGCTACTGAGATCTTTGTTCATGTATTATTGTTACTTTGTATTTAATTTGTCCTTTTTTACTTGACTACTTTTGATATCTTCTCTGTCTTTGGTGTCCTGCATGTGCCTTGGTGTGGATTTCTTTATATTTACTTTGTTTTGAGATTTGTTTTGCTTCCTGAACATTCACATCTTTCACCTATTCTGGAAGATTCTCAGACATTGCTTGTTTAAATGTTGCCTCTTTTCCTTTCTCTCTGTACCTTTATTTTCATATCTCCAAATTGATGCATATTAAACTTTCTTGTTACGTCTTCCATGCCTTTTAAGTTCACTCTCAGGTTTTCTCTTTTGGTCTCTTTTTTGCATTCTAGATAATTTCTTCAGATCTGTCTTCCAGTTCATTAATTCTTTTTTTCTGGTGTGCTTGATCAGCTTTTAACCTTGACAATTGAGTGTGGGTTTTTGTTGTTGGTGGTGGTGGTGGTGGTGTATTGGCCATGCCACGCAGCTTGTGGGATCTCAGTTCCCCGACGGGGGATTGAACCCAGGCCCTTGGCAGTGAAAGCACCTAACCTCTGGACTGCCAGGGAATTCCCTAGCCATTCAGTTTCTAATTACATATTTGTGCTTTTTATTTCTAAATGTTCTTTTTAGTCCTTTTATAAATCTAATTGGTCTTTTTATTTGGGGGGAGAGAATATGCTTCCTTTCTTGTGACTTTGATTCTATTTTTTAAACATTTTAAATATCTTATTTCATATTCTATATCTTATAATTCCATTCTGAAATTCTTGGATATCTAATTCTGCTCTTTATAGTTTTTCTTGCCGTTAGTTTATGGTAGCTTGCTTTCTAATATATTTTATAATTTCAAGTAATGAACTTATATTTGGTGGGGCTTTATCTCTAGGAATTCAATGAGGTCTGAATTTAAGGGTATCTTGAGAGGATTTTCATTTGTATCTGTCATTACTGTAGGACAGGATCACCCAGAAAACACTTAATTTCTGGGCCTGGTTTCCTGGACCACACAAACAATATAAATTTAAACCCCAGATCTGAGTGAGGGGTAGTCCTATGGTAACAGATTCTCAGGGCAAATTTTTTTTAACCACTCACTTTATCTGCACTAAAGATAGTCCTTTGAGGGTCCTAGCTATATGTTGAGGGTAGAGGTGGGGAAGTTACAAATCCTGTCCCCTTCATGATTGATAAAACCCATGTTGGTAAACCTATGACAAATGCCCCCAAAATAGCCAAAGCCAGAGCTTCAGTATTAGGTTGCTTCTCATGTTTCCAGCTTTCTTTTAATTTTGGCTCTTAAGATTTCCTTTGCTTTTTTTTTTTTTTTTTAATTATTGTAGTAAGAAACACATAACAGGGCTTCCCTGGTGGCGCAGTCATTGAGAGTCCGCCTGCTGATGCAGGGGACACAGGTTCGTGCCCCAGTCCGGGAAGATCCCACGTGCCGCGGAGCGGCTGGGCCCGTGAGCCACGGCTGCTGGGCCTGCACGTCCCGAGCCTGTGCTCCACAACGGGAGAGGCCACAACAGTGAGAGGCCCGCGTACCGCAAAAAAAAACCAAAAACCAAACACCCACATAACATTAAATTTACCACCTTAACCATTTTTAGGTATACAATTCAGTAGTGTTAAGTATATTCATATTATTGTGCACAGATTTCTAGAACTTTTTCATTTTGCAACACTGAAACTCTGCACCCACTAAACACTAATTCCCCTTTCCCCTTTCCTCAAAGCCCTTGGCAACCACCTTCCTTTACTAATTAGTGAACTCATTTATTAATTAATGGGCTCTTAATTATTTCCAGCATTTCTGGGTTTTGGGATATTCTTTGTATCAAAAGTTTTTCAGTATATCTGTTGTGTCATGTAGATTGCTGTATAGCTATACAGGTACATAGATATACCTACCAGATAGTTTTATAGGAAATGAAACACAATAGTTAGGCCTTAGACAATGTAATGTACTCACAAGGAGTGGTAATGTAATGTGACTGAATTCTCTTTTGCTTATGAAGGAAATGGGAAGACATGATGACCTTTGGTCCTTATTCTACATGTTGGTGGAATTTGTGGTTGGTCAGCTGCCTTGGAGAAAAATAAAGGACAAGGTAATTTTGGAAATGGAAATGTTAGGACTTCCCTGGTGGTTCAGTGGTTAAGACTCCATGCTCCCGGGGCTTCCCTGGTGGCGCAGTGGTTGAGAGTCCGCCTGCCGATGCAGGGGACGTGGGTTCGTGCCCCGGTCCGGGAAGATCCCACATGCCGCAGAGCGGCTAGGCCTGTGAGCCGTGGCCACTGAGCCTGCGCGTCCGGAGCCTGTGCTCCGCAACGGGAGAGGCCACAACAGTGAGAGGCCTGCATACCGCAGAAAAAAAAAAAAAAACAAAGAGACTCCATGCTCCCAATTCAGGGGGCCCGGGTTCGATCCCTGGTCAGGGAACTAGATCCCACATGCCACAGCTAAGAGCCTGCATGCTGCAACTAAAGATCCCGCATGCCACAACTGAGACCCGGCACAGCCAAATAAATAAATATTAAAAAAAAATAAAGCCTTTAAAAAAGAAATGGAAATGTTAGTTTTGGTAGGGGAAGGAGTAAAAATTTCTGGGTAGGCGTTTTTGTTGAGATTATACTTATGCATAAGAATTAAAAGTTACAAACATTTTCACTGTATCCCAATATGTATATTTTTCTTTCTATGTGCTGATATTAGAGATGTAATTAATGTTATGACTTTTTTAATGTACATGGAGAATAGATACAAATTTAAGTACAATTGTCATTTCTGATTTGACTTCTAGCCCTCCCTCTTAGGTTTTATTTTTACTAGTTCTCTTTTTTCTTTTTTATAAGTCAATTAGGCTTTTAGTTTTTAATTGTCACATATTGTTCAATTTGAAAACTATAAATGCATGTGTTGATAAAGAAAAGTAGACCAGATTTAAGGTCGGCTCTTTCTTTTGGGGAGCTATGTGTTCACTGATGCAGAACTGTGTTACGCCTTTGGTTCTGCACTACAGTGCCCTCCCCCTGCTGCCTTAAAGCAGTGTGCATTAGGCTGTTAGCTATTAGTAAGAGCTCAGTTCTTGCTTTATGCTTAATTACCCACTGTCTCATTCTGTAGTACATACCCTTGAGACTGTTACTGAGAGGCTCTTAATGTGTAGCTGCCAAGAGAAATTGACTTCGGTTCCTTTTCTCTTTACTTCCCAGGAACAAGTGGGCTCTATTAAGGAGAGATATGACCACAGGCTTATGTTGAAACATCTCCCTCCAGAATTCAGCATCTTTCTGGACCACATCTCCTCTTTGGATTATTTTACAAAACCAGACTACCAGGTAATCATCTTTGTGAGTTCTGTGGGTTAATTCTCTCTCATTTAGTCTTTCTTCACTCATTGTACTGTTGAGGGTGCTATAAATGAGTATGGGAAGTCCCTAGAATAATACTATTTTAATACATCCTGAGAAATGTGGTTAAATTGACTGATAATGACAGGGTCCACGTCCGCACGTGAGCGCACGTGTGTGTGTTTCCTCTCTTCTGAACGAACATACTTCATTAGAGTTTTAGGTTTGTTCATCATGTAACATTTTAACTGTTCCTGCTGTGGTTCTTCTGGTGTATAGAATTGCTGATAGTTCAAATTATGAAAATCCTATAGCTAATTTATTGACCAGAAGGAAATGTCCAGCTAGGTAATGTGTCTGTCGAGGGCTTGAGGGCTGCATATTGTATGTTAATATGCTATGGGACAGCAGTCAGTGAAGATTACTGGCTCCGTTTTGTCTGTGGTGAGTGAAACATTTCCTCAGAGCATCAGTTAATAAGGCCTTACAAGGGTGACTAGGATTACCACAAATTGCATCCCTAACCCCAACCAGCTAGATTTCAGAAGATTCTGTTGCTCTCAGGGGGAACTTGGTCAGAGCTTAATGCGAGATAATCACTACCACTGAAAATATAAATGCAAAGCACACATTGATTAATAATAATAATAATAATAAAATATATATTAGTGTATCATTTTTATCTACAAAGGACAACATATATGCTTTACTGCCTGTTAATGAAAGATTCATATTCTAAAGTGTTGTCAGTGTCAAAAGACTAAAAGATTGTCTACAGCACAGTGAACTTTTTTGCATATAATAACTAGTTCTTTGTGAAAATGTAGCTTTTTTTTTTTTTTTTTTTTTTTTTTTTTTGCTGTACGCGGGCCTCTCACTATTGTGGCCTCTCCCGTTGCGGAGAACAGGCTCCGGACGCGCAGGCTCAGCGGCCATGGCTCATAGGCCCAGCCGCTCCGCGGCATGTGGGATCCTCCCAAACCGGGGCACGAACCTGTGTCCCCTGCATCGGCAGGCGGACTCTCAACCACTGCGCCACCAGGGAAGCCCAAAATGTAGCTTTTGTATAATATATACAGAAGATAAAGCAGAGAGGCAACATACAGCCTTGGGTCCTTAGAGACCTTAAGTAGGTGAGCCTGTGTTATTCTTTTCTATATGGCTATTTGAGTTATAAACTGTATAGGCTAACAAATGGAGGAAATACATTGTATATGAGTCACTTTGGAATATGTTCTCATTTATATTTTATATGGGTTTTCTAAAATGCAGGAGTTCATGTTACTTGCAATAAAATAATGAAATTTTACTTGTAAGCCTAGATTCAGGAGGAGCTAGGAATTGTTACAACTTTCTCATCTTGGGTGCTAATAATTTTTTGGTTGACAAAGTTTGCATGTGAATATTAAAGTTTACATAGCAAAAAAAATTTTAATTACATTCTCTGCTTAGTTATGCCTACAATCTAAAGAAGACTAATGTTCACCAGCTAAAGTTTGAAACTTAGACCTATAATTAATTTAATTTAAATTAACAAGTATTGTTCTCAGGTTTTTCAGTTGAACATTCTCTAAGGGGAATCTCTGTGTTTCTGTCACCTGATAACAAAACAAAATATAGTAATTTCCCTATTTTAGGAAGAGAGAGAGCAGGCATAACATTTTCATTGTTTCACAGATTCTATAAATAATCTGCTTCTTTTTTGCTCTCTGATTTTCCTTAAGCAGCGAGTGGGAGCAGAGGACAGGTAGATGGGAGAATGATAATTGGGAAAAAGATGTTGGCGTAAGTGACGAGTGTATTCTGATGACTAGTATCAATGTGATGTCAGGTTCCAAAAAGATCTGACCTTTGCAGTTTCTGTCTCTTGCTTTCCTCACAATGCTCTGCTGCAGTCTTCATTTTGAGAAAAATTACTCTACGTTGTTTGTTTTAATTTTTATTTTATTTATTTATGTGGTTGCACCGGGTCTTAGTTGCGGCATGAGGGCTCCTTAGTTGCGGCATGTGAACTCTTAGTTGTAGCATTCATGTGGGATCTAGTTCCCTGACCAGGGATCAAACCTGGACCCTCTGCATTGGGAGCACAGTCTTAACCACTGCGCCACCAGGGAAGTCCCCTCTACTTTGAATCTGAATGTTCTTGTGAACTGATGGTTAATTTTACAGTTTGGAATTCTGAATATGACTTTAATTACTGTTCTTTTAGAATTTTAAATTCTTTATGGAACAACCAGTGTAGTTAACAACAGCAACAAACCTCCTCCAACAGCAAGCATACCAGTACTTAGTGTGACTGCTTCCCTAGTGTTAGCAAAGGTCAAATAACAGTGTGTCTCCAACTTTATATATTCTGAGACAAGACCAAAGTAAATATATTTTATAACCAAAGTGTTAAATGATGCTGTTTTCCAAAGCCACTTTCACTGTGAATGTCTGTGTTTGTGAATCCTTAAACATCATAGTTTCTTGCCAGAGAACATTATCTTAACAAGTTGCATATGGCCAGCACATTACCAGTAACCTGCTAGTGCTCACTCTGAAAGCATGTGCAGACCTAGAGAGGAGAGCTGTTTGCTCTCTACCGGGAATCTTTTATGCATGTCTCAGGTTGAATAAAGGCTGACACTTGCTTTTGGAAAGCTTTATGGTGTTTTGGGAAATTACATCCAAGTTTATACTTAGTATTTATGTATGTCTGTCTTACCTACTGGCTTTTAAATCCTGGGGGTACAGACATGTCTTATTTTGTTTTTTTTATTCCATACTACCCTGGCACTGTGCCTGGCACCTAAATTTTCAACAAATGTTAGGAAGATTGAATTGCATCTTACTTTGCCTAATAATCTCCTACTCAGGAAATATAAGAAAAATCAGCTCTCATGAGTGCATAAATTCTGTTTTCTCTCTGTTAAACTAAAGGTGAAGATGTTAGAATTATAGTCAAGATTAAAGCAGATATCTTATTATGAATACAGTCAGCCCTCAATATCTGCAGGGGATTGGTTCCAGGACCCCTGGGGACCATGGGTTCTCAAGTCCCTTATATAAAATGACATAATATTTGTATATAACTTAGGCACATTCTTTCGCATTCTTTAAGTAATCTCTACATTACTTATAATACCTAATATAGTGTAAATGCTATGTAAATAGTTGCTGGTAAGTTTTGCTTTTTGGAACTTCCTGGATTTTTTAATATTTTTGACCTAGTTGGTTGAATTCTCAGATATAGAACCTGTGGATTGTTTTTGTTATTAAATTTTGAAAGAGTATATCAACTATAAGAGACGAGTGCTGGGCCATGAATCTTCTCTGGTGATAAAATTGTATAGAACTATACACACACAAGTACATGTAAAACTGGTGAAATTTGATAAACTGTCTGGGTTGTAGCAATGTCATTTTCCTGTTTTTGACATTGTACTCTAGTTATTTAAGATGTTACTGTTGAGGCAAACTGGGTAAAGGAGACTTCTTTGCACTATTTTTACAATTTCCTATGAATCTATAATTATTTCAAATTAAAAGTTAAAAAAAGTGCTGGGTCAACATTTTCAGAAATGTAGATAGTGATTAAAACATTCGATCTTATTGTTGCCACCTTATAATTTAAATAAATCCTCTTAAAGTGTTTTGAGAAAGGGAGATATTTCTGAGGGGTGCCTAGGAAAATCTTATCAACCTTGAATTCCACCACAGGACTCCTCCTGTAGGTGACACTGTTACTAGTTAATGGGAAATTAAGATAGCAGCATGAGATTAGATAAAGAAGAACCCTTGGTACCTTTACACATTATTATCACAGTAATGATACACAGCGTTGTCACAATAACACCTGGGTAGTAGTATTATCCCTCTCTTACAAAAACTTAATTTAGACATGTTGCCTGGGAAAACTAGTGGTGCTAGAGGTGGTATCTGAACCCATTTCTGACTCATTCAAAAAGGCCCAAGCTCTTTCTAGTTTACCAACATGCTTCCTTAGAGAGGTGGCCACAAACACAGCAGGCACTGTTAAGTAAATACTAACATGAGTGGCTAATAAAATTTCAGGGAAAGAACTAAAAAGTTACATGAAAAATTATCAGAAATTATTGTCAGTAACTAATAGGATCACATGATCCTGACATAAGAACAAAAAAAGGTATCTTTATTAGAGTGTCAGATTATGTTAAGCATCATTTAGCAAATTGAGAAGACTAATGAAACCCATAAATATACACACCATTGGTGAGCCTGAAACTAAAATGTGTATATCAGCCAGTTCACACACTGACACAGCATTGCTAAAATCAGAGGATATGAGTGAGGAAATCCAAAGCCAACTAAATGTCATTAATCTTGTTAATATACTTTCCAGGTTTAGGAATGGGACTATTTATACAGAGATTACATCAAAATTTAGCAGGCTTGCCTCTTGCTTTGGGGGACTTAGAGCCGTTTTAGGATCCCCTGACTCTAATAATGACAAAGTTAAAATTTTCGGAAGGCATAGATGGGCTGCTTGTGAAGCAAACAAACAAGAGGTTGAGCTAGAGTAACAAGGGGGAACATCCCATAAAATAAAATGTGAGGGAAGGTCTCTCTCGCTTAAGCTGCCCTTTCAGCTGAGCCCTAAAAAATGGGACTGTATTGGCCATGTGGAGAGCAAAGACAAGAGAAAGAAGGTTACAAGCAAAAGGAAGAACATGAGCATAGGCTCTGATGTGAGAAAGGAACGGAAAGAAGACAAGTGGCTAGAATGTAGCAAATGAGGGGAGAAAGTGGTTTGAGACAAGATTGGAAAGTAAGGCAGAGGCCAAGGTGATACAGGGCCTTGTCAGCCTTGTTAAGGAGTTTGATTTTATTCTAGTGCAACAGGAAGCCTTGGAGTCTAGTAAACAGGAGCATGGTGATCCAATTTGTGTTTGAAGAGGATTGCTTTTGTAGTTGTGTGTGTTCAGATGAGGCAGAGAATTAGAGACTACTTAGGAAGGTATTGAGAGAGGCTGAGCTATGCCTTAGAAAGAGAGAAATGTTTTAAAAACCAGTGTGTTAACACCACAAAGGTTTATTTTTTGCTCACAAAACAGTGTAGTTAAGTTGGGCTCTCTCCTGGGCAACTCTCAAGTGGTATCTTGAACATCCAGGCTCCACCCATATTCTGACACTGCTGTCTTTAATCCATGGCCTTTACAGTCATCAGGAAAGGGAAGAGCAAGTATGGATGATGGTTTAGGGGTTTCAGACCAGGCCTGGAAGTGATCTAAACACTTGGGCATATACCCCTGTGACCAGAACCCATTCACATTGGCTCAATTCTAACTGCAAGGGAGGCTGGGAGATAGCATCTTCCTAGGCAAGGAATGATGATCGTCTTGACTTGGATATAAGCAGTGGAGATGGAGAGAAGTGGATGAATTCTTGCTTTCCCTCTTTTAATTATCTCCTTTCATTCTCAGTTGTACTTATGTGTTCCATAAGTACCCCTCAGTGCAGTCAAATTGGACTCCTAGCACTTCTTCCAGCTTGTCCTGCCTGGTATGCCTGTGTTTCATAACGCTGCTTGTCTTATGAAATTGAAGGCCCGACTCAGATGCCAGAGTCTCCTCTGATTCCTTTCAGACAGGAGTGATTTCTTATGCTAAACTTTTATAGTGGTACTTTGTTTTCTCTCTTTACTAGATAAATTCCATTAGAGCCAGTACCTTGCACATTTATCTCAGTTTTCTCAAGAAGTTAGCACAATGATAGGCATTTAATAAAAGTTTGCCAAATTGAATGAAATCTGCTTAATCTGATGATGGCTTCTGTTAAATGCAAACTCTCTGAAGACAAAACTGTTTTGTTCACTCTTGCACTCCTAGCACCCAGCATAGTAGGCATTCAGTGTATGTCTGAGTCAATGAATGGGTATTTGATATAACTATATAGAATACAGTAGAGTCACAGAACATCCATGTTTACTTGACTCACTTAAATTCAACTGCATATGCAGGAGATGGAACAATTTTAACGTGTCTGTGATTCTGCTTGCCCTTTGGCTCAGCCATGCCCTGTGTGCCTTTGTGAATCTGTTGTTCCCTCAGTCTTTTTCTCATTCACAGCAATCAGGTTGCACTGACTATGATTCTAATGTTTAAAAGGACAGTAATTTGGGGGGTACAATATAACCCCTAAATGTAGGTAGCTTCATTCACATGAATCTGAAGAAATAGAAGTCTCTCCCAATGCTGGAGAAAAAAATCTAGCTATTTTGCATCTAGTACAACTACTATCCTGTACTTTATTTATGGGCATCTTAAGAAGCTTTCAAGGATAATTTCAACTTTATACTGTTTTTGCCTTGCCTGGTATATGGTCAGACCACTCAAGATGGCTGTTCTCTTGCTCTCTGTACATCCCCTGCTCGACCAGTCCCTGCTTCATCTACACCCTGCTCACATGGATGGCCTTGCCCCCTGGCCCAGCTTGTGATTCTAGTTCTTAGGCCAGAACAGCTCCACCTGCTAGTTTATTAAAGGGAAACATCAGCCCTTGTGATGGTCATTAATCTGAGGGGCTGTGAGGGACGTGCCCCATTTGCTGGTTTCTCTGGTAACTGATGAGCCAAGCTGACATCAATTTCCCCTATCAGTGGTAGCCTCCTTCTTCCCCTAGTAGTGAAGATTGCTGCCATGACCTGCCTGCTGTCTGCCATGCACCGGTGGGTGTTGCTCCAGGACCCGTTTGCTGCGGACATGTAAGGTTCCCTTTCCAATAAACCACTGATGTCTCTGTCACTGTCTCTTGGCTCTTTCTTCAGTCTTGAGGCTTGGCAAATACAGGGCTTGCAGGCCTGTGGGGTGCAGCTCAACACCTGCTGACTGGCTGTAACTCTAACATGGTGGAAATGGCACTTAAAAGAGCTGTTTCAGTTGGTGCTTTGCTACACACCATTTGTATGGCCTTTCTAAACCTGTTTTCTTTTCTGTGAAATGGTGAAAATGCCTACCCCACAGTGTTGTTAAGATTTTAATGAGGTAATTGTGAGAATGTTTTGTAAATTGTAAAGCATCATGTAAATGAAAGTGGTTTTACATGTACCTCAGTGACACACTGCGTTTGCTTATAATTATCACATTTTTCTTCATTCTTGTATTGTACTCAACGTTACTTCTATGTTAATAGAACTTCTATTTCCTTTATGATGCTTTGTCCTGTTATGGCAAAAAGGAAATGTTGCTTACCTTTTTCATTGAGCTTTTTAGGAGGCATCGAGAAGCTTAGACATTGCCAGTTTACCTTGTGGGCTGATGAGCACCTGGAAGAAATGACATTGGTATCAGGCAGCACAGTGGCTGAGCAACCATGCTGTCTCACACTGCCTCAGGTCCCCTGGGGTAGCCGACCAAGGGGCACTCCTGAGTCATCCTAGTATCTTAGAGCTGGTGAAAACAGCCTAAAACTCTGAAGTTTCTTCAACTAATTCTCTTTATTTGATCTTTCTTTTTTTGGTTCTGTTCTCCAAAGGATGCGTGCAATGTAATTTTTTTTTCCCTCTACCAATGCTGCTAAAAAACCCCCAGAAGAGGAGAGAAATCTAGAGCCTGTGCATTTCTTTTCCTCTATTGCATCTACTTATCACTGAAGTGAGGCAGTTTCTTTTGCCGTAAATAGTCTATCTTTGGATCAGCAAAGCCAGCATTGTCATTGTGCTCTGCTGGTTAAGTGCTTTATTGATCCATTAATTTACCATTTATTAACTGAGAAGGAATCAGGCTTCTCAGTCCTCAATATCACATTACAAATAGTTCTTGTTTTTCAAAGACTGGACTTTGCCTGCATTTTCTTTGAAAGGGCAAACTGGGATTTCATGTGGAGATAAATATGATAAAGCTATTGATTGCATTTGTGCTAAGGATAAGAGGAGGGGTGCTTCCCTAAGGCATTATGTCTATGTCAGATGAATGATTGCTATAAAGAATAAGGGTATTGCCCTACCCACTCAAGCCTGGGAAACCTGCTGAGCTCCCAGGTCAGGTCCCCTGCCCTCCGAAGAACCCTCCAGGCCACGTGGGTCCTGGGGACATAGGAGGGAGGCCCTCCTGGGGGAGAACAGGAAAGGCAGGCGGGAGGGGCCCTCCAGGACCGGAGGAGCAGGAGTGGGAGAGGAGCAGAGGGCGTTTGCCTCACCCACTAGGGCCCACAAAGCCTGCTGGGCTCCCAGGCCGGGTCTCACACCCTCTGAGACCAGAGGCACGCCTGGACCCCTTCTGTTCCATTGAGCCTAAGCCCCACACCCCCCAGGGCCTTTTCCAGCCCTGTGGGTCCTAAGCATAGGCCCCACCCACTGCCCAAACTCCACCCCTCCCTAGGCCCTGCCCACCACAGCTAAGGCTTTTTCCACCTTTTTTTTTAAGTTATTGTGGTTCTGTTTTACCTTCCGGTTGTTGTTTCATCTATATTTTTATTTTTTTATAGTCTTTCTAACAAATCTGTTAGTTTCCTAGTCTAATTTTACTTTTTACTCTTTGTTTTTTTTTGTTTGTTTGTTTTTTTTGCCACCCCATGCGGCTTGTGGGATCTTGGTTCATGAGCTGGGGGCCATCAAGCCAAAGCTCCTGTGGTGGGAGCTCTGAGTCCAAACCACTGGACTAACAGAGAACCTCAAACCCCAAGGACTGTTCATCGGAGGTCTCCCGGTGGTCCTCATCTTGGCACCGAGACCCAGGTCTACCCAACAGCCTACAAACTCCACTGTTGGAAGCCTCAGGCCAAACAACCAGTAGGAGAGGAACACAATCCCAACCATCAAAAAAAAAAAAAAAAAGAGACAGCAAAAAAACATATCACAGATGAAGGAGCAGGTAAAAACCTACAAGACCAAATAAATGAAGAGGAAATAGGCAATCTACCTGAAAAACAATTCGGAGTAATGATAGTAAAGATGATCCAGAATCTTGGAAATAGAATGGAGGCATGGACTGAGAAAATACAAGAAATGCTTAACAAAGATCTAGAAGAACTAAAGAACAAACAAACAGTGATGAACAGCACAATAACTTGAGATGAAAAATACACTAGAAGGAGTCAATAACAGAATAACTGTGGCAGAAGAAAGAATAAGTGAGCTGGAAGACAAAGTGGTGGAAATAACTGCTGAGGAACAGAATAAAGAAAAAAGAATGAAAAGAATTGAAGACAATCACAGAGACCTCTGGGAGAACACTAAACACACCAACAGTCAAATTATAGGGGTCCCAGAAGAACAGAAAAAGAAAGGGTTTGAGAAAATGTTTGAAGAGATTATAGTGGAAAATTTCCCTAACATGGGAAAGGAAATAGTCACCCAAGTCCAGGAAACACAGAGAATAAACCCCAGGAGAAACACACCAAGATAGATATTAATCAAAATAACAAAAATTAAATTCAAAGAAAAAATATTAAAACCAGCAAAGGGAAAAATAAAAAGTAACATACAAAGGAATCCCCGTAAGATTATCAGCTGATTTTTCAGCAGAAACTCTGCAGGCCAGGAGGGAGTGGCAGGATATACTTAAAGTCATGAAAGAGAAAAACCTACAATCAAGATTACTCTAGGGGCTTCCGTAGTGGCGCAGTTGTTGAGAGTCCGCCTGCCGATGCAGGGGACACGGGTTCGTGCCCCGGTCCGGGAAGATCCCACATGCCATGGAGCGGCTGGGCCCATGAGCCATGGCCGCTGAGCCTGCGCGTCCGGAGCCTGTGCTCTGCAACGGGAGAGGCCACAACAGTGAGAGGCCCGCGTACCACAAAAAAAAAAAGATTACTCTACCCAGCAAGGATCTCATTCAGATTCGACAGAGAAATCAAAAGCTTTTCAGACAAGCAAAAGCTAAGAGAATTCACCACCACCAAACGAGCTTTACAGCAAATGCTAAAGAAACTTCTCTAGGCAGGAAACACAAGGGAAGAAAAAGACCCACAAAAACACACCAAAACAACTAAGAAAATGGTAAAGGAGCATACATATTGATAATAACCTTGAATGTAAATGGATTAAATGCCCCAATCAAAACACACAGACTGGCTGAATGGATACAAAAACAAGACCCATATATATGCAGTCTACAGGAGACCCACTTCAAACCTAGGGACACGTACAGACTGAAAGTGAAGGGATGGAAAAAGATACTGCATGCAAATGGAAATCAAAAGAAAGCTGGAGTAGCAATACTCATATCAGATAAAATAGACTTTAAAATAAAGACTGTTATAAGAGATAAGGAAGGACACTACATAATGATCAAGGGATCAATCCAATAAGAAGATATAACAATTATAAATGTTTATGCACCCAACATAGGAGCACCTCAGTACATAAGGCAAATGCTAACAACCATGAAAGGGGAAATCGACAGTAGCACAATAATAGCAGGGGACTTTTAACACCCCACTTAAACCAATGGACAGATCATCCAAACAGAAAATAAATAAGGAAACAAAGCTTTAAATGACACAACAGACCAGATAGATTTAATTGATATTTATAGAACATTCTACCCGAAAGTGGCAGAATACAGTTTCTTCTCAAGTGCACACGGATCATTCTCCAGGATAGATCACATCTTGGGTCACAAATCAAGCCTTGGAACATTTAAGAAAACTGAAATTGTATCAAGCATCTTTTCTGACCACAACACTATGAGATTGGAAATCAATTACAGGAAAAAAACTGTAAAAGACATGAATACATGGAGGCTAAACAGTGCACTACTGAATAACCAAGAGATCACTGAAGAAATCAAAGAAGAAATAAAAAAATACATAGAAACAAATGACAATGAAAACACAACGACCCAAAACCTATGGGATGCAGCAAAAGCAGTTCTAAGAAGGAAGTTTATAGCAATTCAATCTCACCTCAAGAAACAAGAAAAATCTCAAATAAACAATCTAACCCTACACCTAAAGCAACTAGAGAAAGAAGAACAAGAAAACCCAGAGTCAGTAGAAGGAAAGAAATCATAAAGATCAGAGCAGAAATAAATGAAATAGAAACAAAGAAAACAATAGTAAATATCAATAAAACTAAAAGCTGGTTCTTTGAGAAGATAAACAAAATTGATAAACCATTAGCCAGACTTATCAAGAAAAAGAGGGAGAGGACTCAAGTCAATAAAATTAGAAATGAAAAAGGAGAAGTTACAACAGACACTGCAGAAATACAAAATATCCTAGGAGACTACTACAAGCAACTCGATGCCAATAAAATGGACAACCTGGAAAAAATGGACAAATTTGGGAAAGGTACAATTTTCTAAGACTGAACCAGGAAGAATTAGAAAATATAAACAGACCTATCACAAGTAATGAAATTGAAACTGTAGTTAGAAATCTTCCAACAAACAAAAGTCCAGGACCAGATGGCTTCAGAGGTGAATTCTATCAAATATTTAGAGAAGAGCTAAAACCAATCCTTTTCAGACTCTTCCAAAAAATTGCAAAGGGAGGACCACTCCCAAATTCATTCTACGAGGGCACCATCACCCTGGTACCAAAATCAGAAAAAGATATCACAAAAAAAGAAAATTATAGACCAATATCACCAATGAACATAGATGCAAAAATCCTGAACAAAATACTAGCAAAAAACATAATAAAAGGATCATACACCATGACCAAGTGGGATTTATCCCAGGGATGGCACAGATTCTTCAATATACACAAATCGATTAATGTGATACACCATATTAACAGATTAAGGAGTAGAAACCATATGATCATCTCAAAGGTGCAGAAAAAGCTTTTGACAAAATTCAACGCTGATTTATGATAAAAACTCTCCAGAAAGTGGGCATAGAGGGAACCTACCTCAACATAATAAAGGCCATATATGACAAACCCACATCAAACATCATACTACATGGTGAAAAACTGAAAGTATTTCCACTAAGATCAGGAACAGGACAAGGATGTCCACTCTTGCCACTCTTACTTAACACAGTTTTGGAAGTCTTAGCCACGGCAATCAGAGAAGAAAAAGAAATAAAAGGAATACAAATTAGAAAAGAAGAAGTAAAACTGTCACTGTTTGCAGATGACATGATACTATACAAGAAAATCCTAAAGATGCCACCAGAAAACTACTAGAACTACTAAAACTAGTAGAACCAAATCAATGAATTTGGTAAGGATACAAAATTAATACACGGAAATCTGTGGCATTTCTATACACTAATAATGAAAGATCAGAAAGAGAAATTAAGGAAACAATCCCATTTACCATTGCAACAAAAAGAATAAAATACCTAGGAATAAACCTACCTAAGGAGGTGAAGACTTGTACTCAGAAAACTATAAAACACTGAAGAAAGAAATCAAAGGTGACATAAACAGATGGAGAAACAGACCATGTTCTTGGATTGGAAGAATCAATACTGTGAAAATGACTATGCTACCCAAAGCAATCTACAGATTCAGTGCAACCTCTATCAAACTATGAATGGCATTCTTCACAGAACAAGAACAAAAAGTTTTACAATTCGTATGGAAACACAAAAGCCCCCAAATAGCCAAAGCAATTTTGAGAAAGAAAAACAGAGCTGGAGTAATCAGGCTCCCAAATTCAAACTATACTGCAAAGCTACAGTAATCAAGACAGTATGGTACTGGCACAAAAACAGAAATATAGATCAATGGTACAGGATAGAAAGCCCAGAGATAAACCCACACACCTATGGTCAACTAATCTATAACAAAGGAGCCACGAACATACAGTGGAGAAAAGACAGCCTCTTCAATAAGTGGTTCTGGGAAAACTGGACAGCTACCTGTAGAAGAATGAACTTAGAACACTACCTAACACCATACACAAAAATAAACTCCAGATGGACTAAAGACCTAAATGTAAGACCAGACACTATAAAACTCTTAGAGGAAAACACAGGAAAAACACTCTTTGACATAAACCACAGCAAGATCTTTTTTGATCCACCTCCTAGAGTAATAAAACTAAAAACAAAAATAAACAGATGGACCTAATTAAATTTAAAAGCTTTTGCACAGCAAAGGGAACCATAAACAGGACGAAAAGACAACCCTCAGAATTGGAGAAAATATTTGCAAACAAATCAAGGGACAAAGAATTAATCTCCAAAATATACGAACAGCTCATAGAGCTCAATATCAAAAAACCAAACTATTAAAATATGGACGGCGTTGGCCAAAGTAGGTCACATGGCCAAGCCCAGTCAGTGTAGGAGAGCAGTATCAAAAAAAAAAAAATGGGCGGAAGACCTAAATAGACATTTCACCAAAGAAGACATACAGATGGCCAAGAGGCACATGAAAAGATGCTCAACATCACTAATTATTAGAGAAATACAAATCAAAACTACAATGAGATATCACCTCACACCGGTCAGAATGGCCATTATCAAAAAATCTAGAAACGATAAATGCTGGAGAGGATGTGGTGAAAAGGGAACCCTCCTGCACTGTTGGTGGGAATGTAAATTGATACAACCACTATGGAGAACAGTATGGAGGTTCCTTAAAAAACTAAAAATAGAACTACCATATGACCCAGCAATCCCACTACTGGGCATATACCCTGAGAAAACCATAATTCAAAAAGAGATGTGTACCACAGTGTTCATTGTGGCACTGTTTACAATAACCAGGACATGGAAGCAACCTAAATGTCCCATTGACAAATGAATGGATAAAGAAGATGTGGCACATATATACAATGGAGTATTACTCAGCCATAAAAAGAAACAAAATTGAGCTATTTGTAGTGGTGTGGATGGACCTGTCATACAGAGTGAAGTGAGTCAGAAAAAGAAAAACAAATACCGTATGCTAACGCATATGCATGGAATCTAACAACAAAAAAAAAGGTACTAATGAACCCAGTGGCAGAGCAGGAATAAAGTTGTAGACATAGAGAATGGACTTGAGGACACAGGGGTGAGGGGGAAGCTGGGGTGAAGTGAGAGTAGCATTGACATATATACACTACCAAATGTAAAATAGATAGCTAGTGGGAAGCAGCCGCATAGCACAGGGAGATCAGCTTGGGACTTTGCAATGACCTAGAGGGGTGGGATAGGGAGGGCGGGAGGGAGGCTCGAGGGAGGGGATATGGGGATATATGTATGCATGTAGCTGATTCGCTTTGTTGTACAACAAACTAACAGCATTGTGAAGCAATTGTACTCTAATAAAGATGTATTTAAAAAAAAAAGAATAAGGATGTTCCAGGTGGTGGGATTATTGCATCACACATTTTTGGGACTACACATGCTTACGTATACAATTAATTTATTTTAGATAACGCATTTTTGTTAATTTTTTTCTTGTTATTAAAATACATATCATAATACAAGTTTGGAAATTACAGAAAATAGAAAGTCTGAATAATTCAGAATCTCATTACCCAGACATAGTGCCTGATTTTTATGTACGTTTTTGTGTCTTGAATGTTTTAGAAAAAGCATTTTATTATATATCCCATTAGAATTAAGATTAAGAAAAACTACCTCTTATTCGTAAGTGCAATCAGAAGGGAAACTGACACAAATAATCAACAACAGTAGCCACATAAAAAGTAGTATTGCATTGTTATCTGTCCAGATCTTCCTCAGGTCCTCCCTCCTCTTTTCTTCCCCCGCCCCCGCGACATCCCCCCCACCAGTCTCCTTCCCCCAACCTCCTCCCTTTCTCTACTTCCGTTCAAGGAAGATTCACCTTCCTGATGATGTTATGCTTCTAGTGTTTCTCACACTATTTCAGCAATTTCTCCTATTGCAGCAAAGTATGAGCATGTTCTCAAGAGGTCTGGGAACAGTCTTAAAGTGTCAGCCATAAGTCCCCAGTTTCTTTGTATTCTCTTGATTTATCGTAAAGGTTCCTGTGAATTTTGCTTTCTAACTTCTTTGTGTTCATTGTATTATAAAATATTATATTAAATGTCTAACTCTGAGTAAAATTCTCCAGGAAGCTGTGCCACATTTATCAAATGACTTTAAACTCTCTCTGGCATATGGCTGCATCCCCTGAGGGTGCACATTACCCTAATTTGAGAAACCTGGGCTCTTTAGATAAGTTTGTATTTTCTAAGAATACATTATTAAATAGAAGAATTAAAGGAGTCATATATATACTGGATTTCCAGTGATTCTCAGTGGAGAGATATGGATCATGTCTTCCTAGAGGGAAGTGTCAGAATCATCTGGAAGCTTTTTTCAGATTTTGCTCTGCTTCCTTTTCAGTTTGAGAATTACTGCACAGTGAGCTCCTGTTCTGATTGGAAAGTGAAAGTGTTTTAATCCTCAGTAGTATTGGGCTATAAAAAAGGATGAGGACCACAAGTTTTATTTATTTATTTACACATACATACATATATGTGTATATGTATATTTGATTTATAAGGTTAATGATTTATATTCTGAAATCAATTTGAATGAGTAACTGAATTGAGTTTTCTGGTCTTATTATTTATTTTAGCCAAATGTGATATGATGAATTCAGTTACCAAAAAAAAAAGGCCTTGAGTTGTCTTATTTCTGCTATCCCAGTCTGTTGAAGTTTAGGATTTAGAGCAACCGTGGTCCTGAATTAGAAAATTATTCTGCTACATTAGAAATGTTTTGCTCTTTAAGGTATCTGCAGAGCTCTAATCATCTGACCATTTGTTCCCAGTAGGGTGCCTTCAGTGCTTCAGTGCTTTAAGCTTTCCTTCTATTTCTTTTGTTATGTGCCCTCCATCCTTCTGCCTCCTGCTGCTGGTCTCAAGTTATCAGCATCATAGTAACAAACTGTTTCTTATTTTTGGACCAATGGCATATGCTACATTTTCTAAGACATACAATACCATGATAAATGTAAGAAAAGAATTCCATCATCTGACAATAAAAACTGTTTAGGACCATGCCTATTGCCACGCAGTACAGGCAGAGCATTTAGCAGTAGCTGTCTGAGTACTCACACAACAGAGCAGATGCTGCCTTGTGGATAGGGACTCCACCTTTCAGGAAAGAAACATGTCACTCTGTGGGAACCTATGAGAACCTCAATTTCCAGAGTTAGAAAGAGGTCCAAGGTCTGCTGTTTCAGTTCTCAGGTGCAGGGTTTCAATCCTCATGTGCAGGGTTTCAGTCCATCTTCCTTTCATCCTTTGTGTTTTCTAAAGCCCTCTACCTCTGACAATTTGGGAAGATCTAAGCTGTAACATCGATAACTTATGTCAACAAAAATAGGACCAAAATAAAAATCCCAAGGTTTTATAACTATGCCTTTCCCAATTCCTGTTAGCTTTTTAGTTTCCTTTTCTACATCTATTATTTTTGGGGGGGGGGGACTTAAACAAAAGGTAGGTTCATGTGAATCTTTCAGCAAGTATTAGTACAAATAAACATTTATTCTCGAACTTTTTAGAGTACTATTTAAGGGTTCTGCACCCACAATTCCAATATTTTTTTCCCACACCACCAAGCAATTCTCTGACGCCAGCTGGATTCCTAAAATTTAACTCAATTCTGACACCATCTACCCAGAGATAAATAGCATCAGATTTCACAGGTTAAGGACTCATTCCCACAAGACTACCTTCCACTTTAGATACCAATTACAAGTCCTAGTTGTCATGTGTACTTCTGACTGACTGGCTATAAATTGGAGGTTGCCATGACCCCGTCCTTGGGTTTGATTAACTTGCTAGAGTGGCTCATAGGCCTTGGGAAGCCAGTTTTCCCCCTAGATTACCAGTTAATTACAAAGGATATAACTCAAGTAGCCAGATGGAAGAACTGCATGTAACAAGGTATGAGGAAAGGGTGTGGAGCTTCCATGCCCTCTCCAAGGGCACCACTCTCAGTACCTCCACATGTTCACCAACCTGGAAGGTCTCTGAAGCCCATCCTTTTGGGTTTTTATGGAGGCTTCATTATATAGGAATGATTGATTAAATCATTGACCACTGGTAATTGATTCAACCTCCAACCTCTCTTCCCTCCCCTGGAGGCCAGGGGTGTGGGACTGAAAGTTCCAACCCTCTAATCACATGGTTGGTTCCTCTGGTGACCAGCCTCCATCCTTAGGTGCTTTCCAAAAGTCACCTTATTAACATAAACCCAGTTGTGGTAGAAAGGGGTTTGTTATGAATAACAAGACACCCATTTCACCTTTATGGCTCTGAAGTGATTTCAGGAACGGAGGAGTAGAGATCAAATACTATAACAAAAAATGCTCCCACTGCTCTTATCTCTCAGAAAATTTCAAGGGTTTTGGGAGCTGTGAGTCAGGAACTGTGGACAAAGACCAAATATATATGAGAAATGTATTTTTGATCCTCTAAATGACCAAATATTTATTTCATATAAATCACAATATGGCATTCTTAGACATAAGGCATTGGTTAGATACAGTGATGAGCAAGATCAGACATGTACCAGCCTCGTGGAGCTTACAGTCTGGGTGAAATCAAATAATCAAAAATAACTATAAGCTTATAATTGATAGCATTTGACCATCTCCTTGTTGAGGTGGTTTCTTCACTTGGTATCTAGAACACCACACACCTGTTTCCTACCTCACTGGCCACTCCTTGTTTTGTTTTGTTTTTCTGCTGAGTCCATCTCTTCTTTCCATCTAAATATTGGAGTGCCCTAAGCCTTAGCCCTTGTTACCCACTCTCCTTAGATGATATCACCTAGTCATATGGCTTTAAATAATACCCGTTAATATCAATATGCTGATGACTCTCAAATTTGTATCTATATTCGCTATTCCTCCCTAAACACCGTAAAACTTTCAATATCCCAATCCTCACATTCACTGCTTTCCATCTCAGTAAATGGCACCACCATTTACCCAGTGGCTTGGGACAGAAATATAAATTACTCTTTTATTCTTTCTTTACTTTCACAGCTTTCATCTAATCTCTCAGTAAGTTCTGTTGGCTCCACAAATTATGTCCAAATCCTACCACTTCTTATCACCTCCACTGTTACCATGCTGGCTCAGTTGACAGTAGCCTGCTAAATGGTCATCTCTTCCTAGCACCCTCATCCCCCTCCTATTTATGGCATCTGTTCTCCACTTCTTAGCCAGAGTAATCTCTTTAAAGCTTAAAACAGACCTTTGTAAAAAATCCTCCAGTGAAGAAGTGCTGATTTCAGGTCTGCGGCAGGAAATGTACAAAATGAATCTCTGAGGATAGGATACTAACAGAGTAAGAGAAATGATGAGATATTAATCCAATTTTAATCATAAAATTGACAATGTTGCATACTGTCAAACATAAAGGAAGGTCTTTATGAGATTTTTCTCAATATTACATTAGACTTTTGGAATTTAAAGACAAAAATGGAATAATATATAATATAAATAAAATAATAGAGCAGATTTCTTTTTGATAATTCATGTGCACACACACACAGTTTAAGAATTTTTCAAACCCACAAAAAAATTCTAAGGCAGCACAATGAACTTTTATATGCCTCTTAACCTAGATATACCACCTGTTAACCCGGTCACTTATTTAAGTTGAACCATATATGCCCCTTTTTGACACACACAAAAAAGTGATCACATGGTTGAAACTGAATGCACACATACACATACAATACACATTTCCTTTTGCCAAACCATCAGAAAGTAGGTTTTAAGTATGACACTTCATTATTTATCTTCCAAGAAAAAATACATTATCCTACATAACTAAAAACCAGTATCTCAACTGAGAAAAATCAATATTAATTGAATATCATCATCCATATATAATCCTTATTCAAATTCCCCTATTTGTATCATCAGGCTTTTAAAAAAAGTCATACTACTAAACTAATTTAAGAGTCTGAGGTGCTGTCTCTTATAGAATAAGTGATTATGTTTACTGTTGGCTTACTCTAGTTTTTTCCTTTCGTGGTTTAGCTTCTTGCATCCGTGTTTGACAACAGCATCAAGACCTTTGGAGTAATTGAGAGTGACCCTTTCGACTGGGAGAAGACTGGAACTGATGGCTCCCTCACCACCACCACTACTTCTACCACTCCTCAGCTGCACACCCGCTTGACCCCTGCGGCAATCGGGTATGTCCTAAACAGGTGGTTCATCAGTGTCTTTCCTAGATGTGTTGTATCAATATTAGCAGAAATGTCTTTTATGCCATCCAGGTTCCCTCAGATGACCAAATGCTAAGACATAGGGATGGCTATGGGTTTCCTTGAATTAACATTGCTCTTATATATGCCTTTGTTTGGATTTACTTTTCTTAGAAAGTACTTAAAGATTATACCGTGAAATGGCAGCTTAGAGCTTGTGTTACTCATTAATGTCAGATGTACAGTAGATTTTCTCCAAAATGAGAAGGGGCATTTGTTGCATTTACTACTAAAGAATAGATGGGACCCCGGAACAAGAACAAGCCACAATTATTTCTGACTACACTGTGCTTAAGTTTAGTGGGAACAAAACGTGTAGCTACTCCTCTTATGAAAGTGATTAATTTTCAAGGTGTATTAGGAAGAGGTTAGTGTATTTCCATCTTCTTGGGGGGTTTTTTGTTTGTTTTTTGATTTTTTTTCCTGTATATACATTAAATACAGTTGCTTTTGTTTGTTGTTTTTCTATTTCGGGGGGGTTGTCTTTTTTTCTGACCCCCCCTTTTTTTACCTGCTCTAGTTGGTTTAAAAGAAAAAGTAAATAGGGAAAAATCATCATACAATGAGCTAATTGGAACACTTTATCACTAATCCATTGCTTTGTTTTTACATTGAGATGAGATCACTAGAGCTTATTGAATCAGAAAAGCTTACATGGACTCATATAACTGGAGATGATATCCCTGATTAGTTAGTCTAAGAATTCTTAAATGTGAGACCTTGACTAGCTATAGTAGAATCACCACAGATGTTTGTTTAAAATACCCATTTGTAGGACTCACCCCAGACCTACTGAATCAGAATGTCTAGGGGTATGGCACAGAAGTCCATATGCATCAGATGTTTCTCATGCTTATCTTAGTTTGGGACTCGCTGCACTATTCCAGCCACCCCATTTTACAAATGAGGAAATAATTCTAACTCTGAGTGAATCATCCAACTTTAGCTAAAGATTAGTGACAGAGCTGGAGCCTATGTAGAAATTTTGATTCTTGCTTAAATGCTTTTGTCCTCCTTCTCCTTTGATTGTTGTTAGAAATAAATCTCACATTTGCAAAAATCCAGGTGATAGCACTTCAGGGTAGCTGAAGTCAATGAATAGATTTTAAGTTCCCATATCCCAAAGTTTTTTCCTAAAATAAGATAGAATAATAAGAAAGGAAAAATAAAACTATATAAAAGCTATGTCCTCAGCATAATTTGAAGACAAAGGATGCCCAAATCAAACTAACTGTAAGTAAAAAGAGAAAAAAACAAAACCCCAAGGCCTTATGTAATATCTCTTATGCTCCTGCCTCACCCAGCCCTGCCACGAAGCTTACTGAAGGCAGATCAATAAAAACTGTGGGAAGAGGAAAGTTAGCCCTGGGACTTAAGGTTGATTTAAAACGAACATCAGAAAGACTAAATCCATCCGAAGAATGAAAATACTAAAAAGTATACAGGTAGATCAGATAATAAACTACAGGGAGATAAAAATATTCATGATTCAAAACATGTAGCTTCTGAGGAAGAAAAAAGACAAAAAGGGAGAAATACCCTTTGTCAGTTGAATGGTGAAGGAAAAAAGCACATATCTGTTTGGGTCCAATCAGGAGAGAGAAACTACATAGTAATTTGAACAGGGAAAGATGATACAAAGAATTATTACCTATAACACAAAATTGGAATAATGTGGGATTGAAAAAGTAGAGAGAACCGTAAAGAATACAAGAATAGCAAATATAAAGTGCAGCTCCTACTCCTAGGGCTGAATTAAGCATCCAAGGAAAAGCTCCCTCAGTCCCCACCCCAGGGCTGAGTACTGACCTTGTTGGTGAGTGTATGTCCTCACTCATTGGATGGCAGGGAAGTTGCTCTAATGCCATACTGGTAGAATTTGCTGAAATATCTGCCCTCTGGAACTTGATGGAAATCTGCCCTCCGGAGTGCCAGAGAAAACGATTTACTGGAAGTGTCTTACTAGAGACACTCTGCTACAAAACTTATGGGTAGTAGGCATTGCTCTGGGAAGATATTGGTTGCTGCTGTCTGTGTACTGCAGGAGACAGGCACGGGGAAAGCCACACATGCTGGAGAAGCTTGACAAGCTGCACAGTGGAACCCAAAGCAAAACCCTTTCCTCCCGCAGGGTCTCTCCAGTGCCCTCTACTGACAAAACTCCCATGCCAGCTGGCAAAGGAAAAGAGTTAAAGGGCACAGATCCACTTTCACAGAATAGGCAATAAGGATGAATTTGGAGCTGAAAGGCAATAAATGAATAATTACAGAGGGGAAAAAGGAGAAATAAAATTTAATTACCTATAAGAAAAGAGAACTATAAAATCAGAAGATGCACAATATCTCCTCTGACCAAATAAAAATCCACTAAAGTGTTTGGACTTTGCTATACTGACAGAGGAGGGCACCAGTTAATCTGTGAATCCTGTAAAACATTCCAATGCCACAAAAATGAACAAGAAAAATATTTTAAATATCCATAAAGTGTTATTTCAAAAACTCAAGAAAATCTAATACATATTTACTAAGGAAGTTTCCTGTCAGGAATAAACAACTATGAAGAAGAAAATTATAAGACAGAACCCCAAATGGAACTGAATACGTTCATGCATTGAAGATATGGATAACCACCTTGGATCAGAAATTTGAAAACTAAGAAATAGAGTGAGTGTGGTGTGGGGAGGGAGAGAAGAAAGAAAAGGAAAAGATGGAGGAAACAATGAAATGATAGTTCGTTGAACTCAGGAAAGAAATGGAAGAAAAAGATATCTCACAATTGAATAAATCACAAGGTGCGCAAAGGACAGTAGACGCAAATGAAAGTTTAATAAAGGGCATTGAATAAGGTCAGGGGGAAAAAAGCCCCAAGAGAATGAAAATAAAGAAATCATGTAAAAGGGCTAGAGAGAAAGTAGTGCCAATGGAAGGCGGAGAAGGAATAGCATTCATATTGTTAGAGTCCCTGAAGAAGAAAAACAAAACAATAACAATTAAAACTGAGAAACTCAATAGCAAAAGGTTAAATAAGGAAACGGGACTAAGAGCATTTAAAAAGGTAAATGTCCAAAGGTGACCATTAGAACAAAAAGGCAAACCTTCTAAAATATATATTCTTAAAAGTTTATAAATTAAAGTACAAAGAATACTCATCTTGTAGAGAAAGAAATATAGCAAATATGACAAAATACCCATAATTATAAAATACTATGACAGAGTTAATACCAAACATATCAGTCATAGCAATAAATATGAATGGGGACATCTATTAAAAGAAAAAGATTTTTAGTTTGGTTTATATAGCTGTATACATATGCTGTATACAAGAGATATACCTAAAAAAACATGTTTCAGAAAGGGATGGACAAAGATAAACCAGAAAAATGGAAACAGTCAGAAGAGAATAACAATCCTGATATCAGACAATGTAGAGTTCAAGCCAAAATAAAGCTTTAAAAGTTATAGAGATGGAAGGGTACTTTTTAATGTTAAGTGTCACAGTTCACAAGTGGGACATAGTATTTATTAATATTTAGTCACCAGAATCACAACAGTCATCTTTAGGAAGCAACAACTGTGAGAGATTAAAGGAGACAAAGAAACACACTAGTAATTGGAGATTTTAATATACAACTCAGTTCAAGACTGAATTCAAGTGAACAAAGAATAAGAAATAGAAGACAAACAACACAATCAATAAAGTAGATCTTAGGCATATTTTTCAATATCTACACCCTGATGATAGAGGTTACACCTTCTGCTCAAGTACCCCTGGGACATTCACAAAAATTGATCAGTTATCAGGTCACCAAGAAAACATATAAGTTGTTTCTTAAAGCAGAAATATTACACTGTCTGATCACACTGTAATAGAACTAGAAATTGCTAACAAAAACAAAAATGTCAAAGGCCCTTCCACCTGGAAACTTAAAAACCTCCAATTAAACTACTCTTGGGTGAAAGGGAAAATACAAAGTGAAGCTATAGGAAAAATAATGATAATTAAAACACTACATGTCAGAATCTGTGGTATAGGGACTTCCCTGGTGGCGCAGTGGTTAAGAATCCATCTGCCATTGCAGGGGATATGGGCTTGATCCCTGGTCCGGGTAGATCCCACATGTCACGGAGCAACCAAGCCCGTGCGCCGCAACTCCCGAGCCTGCACTCTAGAGCCCGCGAGCCACAACTACTGAGCCCATGTGCCACAACTACTGAAGCCCATGCACCTAGAGCCGGTGCTCAGCAACAAAAGAAGCCACCGCAGTGAGAAGCCCGTGCACTGCTACAAAGAGTAGCCCCCACTCGCCACAACTAGTAACCCCCATTGCACCACGCACAGCAATGAACACCCAACACAGCCAAAAATAAATAAATTAATTAATTATTTTAAAAAGTTCTTAAAAAAAAAAAGAATCTGTGGTATACATTTAAAGCCAAGATAAGAGGAAAATCGATGGCATTGAATAAGGAGATATATAATGTCAAGATGTCTTATTACTGATTATATTAATGTTGGTAATCTGGTTAAGGTGGTGTTAGGTTTTCCACTTTATATAAAGTTACTATTTTTCCCTTTGTAAGTAATAATTATCTTGTGAGAAGATACTTTGAGACTATTCGAATGAACTTGTTTTTTCATACATTTGCCTACTAATTTTAGCATTCATCTTGCCTGCAAAGTATTAGGCCCACAAGCCTACCATTTACTATCTGAGCCTTTAGAAAAAGTTTGCTGACCTCTGAGTTACCTCTTTTTGCAGATGATATGGTAGAATACCTGGAAAGCCCTAGAGAATCAGTGTTAAAGAGAAAAAATGATAATTTATGTCCTACAACTCTTAGTTCTTAATAGAGGGAGAAAGTAAGTTCAGGAAAAGGTAAGAGGATGCTTTAGATCAGGAGTCAGCAAGCCTTACCGTTCACTAAGAGCCAGATAACTATTTGTGGGCTCTGCTGTCTGTCACCACTACTGCTGCCACTGTAGTGCTAAAGCAGACATAGGCAGTATGTAAATGAATGAGCATGCCTGTGTGTCATACACAGTATTTACAAAAATAGGTAAACAGGCCAGATTTGGCTCACAGGCCCTAACTTGGCGACCCCTACCTTAGATTATGGGGACGGGCATATGAAAAGGGTGTCCAATCTTATTACTTCTCTTGACATCTGTCCAGTTCTTCCATATATCTTTTAATTTTTTCCCTTAGTCTGCTTCTGTAATTTATACCTTGCCTGCAAACACAGGCCATGTGCTAATAATACTCTCACATATATCTTTCTTATCATACTTATTCCTGAACAATATAATTGTCTTGGGCAAGAATGCTTTCTTTCCATATCTCAAACTCCAGATTTGGATCAGAGTTACAGGAGAAGGAAGAAAATAATAATTAAGCAAGTAATAAAACTGGTGGAATAAATGCTGAGAGGAACCTGAGTCATGTGGGAGGTAGCCTGTGTGGAGAAGATGGAAACATTCCTTGAAGTGTGTGCTCTTACACTGAAGCACACGATATAAGGGGAAAACTAGGATAGAGTAAAAATAGAGGCAGTTTCATAGGTGGAGGTGTGGTTTGTTTCCTGAGAGGTGGAAGGAGGAAATGCCAAGGAATTGGGGTAGTTGGAAAGAAGCAGAATCGTAGCTAGGCTAGGGAAAAAAGGATTTGGAAGAACATTGAGTGATTAAAATGGGGGAAAAAATGTGGAGCTAGTAGGTTGAGCTTCCTGAATTCAAATATTCCTCCTTTGCCATTCCCTTTTCTCAGGAATAGAGGGAATTCTTTCAGTAAACATTTGGATTACCACATAGCACATGTAGGTTAGTGTCCATTATAATTCCTTATGTCAATAAACAAATTATATTGAACTTATATCTGAAAAATATATCTATTAAGTAGTCTATTTCTGAACTTTAATTACTTTTATAATAAATCCTTTCATTTGAACTATTTTGGGTCAAACTACCTTTCCACTGTATCCCAGTGTCAGAACTACAGGGAGTACTTTACAAGGCTGTACGGTTTTTCCCTGGGAGCCATTATCAGTGCTTTTCCAGTTTAACATTGAGAGTGGTGGTAGTGAAGGTCATCACATCAGGTGGAACAAGTCCCTGAAAAATCATGTTCTTTTTTTTTTTTAATTTAATTTAATTTAATTTTTTTATGCAGCAGGTTCTAAATCATGACATATTTATGACACCTGGGCCAGGGTGTAACCATTGCCCTTAGAGTGGTACACTGAGAAGTTGTCTATTTTCCCACTCATAATAATTGTATGTGTCAGTATAATCTACCGAAGGCGTTTTTTTCTGCTTTTAGACAGTGCAGATAACACTAAGAAAAGGTTTCACTGTGTGCTGAATGTTGTGTTCAGTCAGCAATATTTTTTTTAAAAATACCAACAACTAGTATGTAGAGTAGAACATACTAGTTACAGAACATTAGAGCCAGCAGGGGCCTGATCACTTAGTGAGCGATAGCTGAGAACTAGAAAAGCCCCTCATGGGCCAGAAGTCTAAGGGAGAGGTGACCAACTATGTAAATAGGACATGAAATTGCTTTGAAAGAACATATAGACAAGTGCCAATTAATATTTTCTATTTGTTGATAATCAGTTCATACAGGACCATATGAACTGTATAACTGCAGAATTTCTAGTTTCCCCTAGAGGGCAAGAATTTCCTTTCTTCTTTTTATGTCCCTAGGGCCTTACATGTAGTAGGTACTTAGTAAAAAGTCTGTAAATGAAAAAGCAAATGCATATTGCACACTAGTTAAAAAATAAAACAAAACTGATTGATCTGATACCTGCTTATATCATTATGACACTTAACATTTTTCTGTTTATAGTTTTTGTTATTCTCTAAGAAAAATGGGTAAAGAATAGAAAATATTAAAATTCACAAAGAATCCTTGCAAAATAAATGAAAGGTTTCTAACTTTTAAAGTGATTGTTAAATTAGGGAGTTATATCAGAATTTGTATTTTTAAATCAGCTTGAAAATTCTGTTGATCAAAATGCAGTTTTAAAACTAGATAGCTAGTGGGAAGCAGCCACATAGCACAGAGAGATCAGCTCGGTGCTTTGTGACCACCTAGAGAGGTGGGATAGGGAGGGTGGGAGGGAGACGCAAGAGAGAGGAGATATGGGGATATATGTATATGTATAACTGATTCACCTTGTTATAAAGCAGAAACTAACACACCATTGTAAAGCAATTATACTCCAATAAAGATGTTAAAAAAATAAAATAAAAAACAAAACAAAAATGCAGTTTTAGGGACTTCCCTGGTGGTCTAGTGGTTAAGACCGTGCTCCCAGTGCAGGGGGCACGGGTTCAGTCCCAGGTTGGGGAACTAAGATCCCGCATGCCACACAGTGCGGCCCCCAAAAAATGCATTTTTAGTTTGTAGAATTGGCATGCCCTAAGTTTCTGAGGTTTTTTGTTCTGTTTTACTTTCTTAATTATGTATAGACTTCATCATTTAAATCCAGAAACAAAATGTAGGATAGTCCCATAGTAATTTGTTTTTTTGTTGTTTTTTTTTTTGCGATACGCGGGCCTCCCGCTGTTGTGGCCTCTCCCCGTTGCGGAGCACAAGCTCCGGACGCACAGGCTCAGCCGCCATGGCTCATGGGCCGAGCCGCTCCGCAGCATGTGGGATCTTCCTGGACCGGGGCACGAACCCGTGTCCCCTGCATTAGCAGGTGGACTCTCAACCACTGCGCCACCAGGGAAGCCTCCATAGTAATTTTTGATTCTGGTGTTTTTAAGTTCTGCCTTATTTTCATTCCTCATTTTCAGAATTGCCAATGCCACTCCCATCCCAGGAGACTTGCTTCGAGAAAATACAGATGAGGTGTTTCAAGATGAACAGCTTAGTGATGGAGAGAATGGCATCCCTGTTGGTGTGTCACCAGATAAATTGCCTGGATCTCTGGGACACCCTCGTCCCCAGGAGAAGGATGTCTGGGAAGAGATGGATACCAACAGGAATAAGATAAAGCTTGGGATTTGTAAGGTGTGTATTTCTTGCATAGGAAGTGATATCTCTCAATGTCTTATTATTTTTCTCCTACTGGTGTAGCAAAGTATCATGATTCTCAATTTTGAATGAGAAGTAGAACATTGTATTGCTAGTTATTTATATATTTGTAATTGCAATATTTTTGTCTAATTTTGCTCGTAATGCTCAGGTATGGACACCAAAAATTAATCTTCATCTTGTATTTTGTGGAAAAGATGAAGGTAGTTTTAAAAAAATAATCAGACACGGAGTCTAAAAGAAGAGACATCTATAGAACAGAAGTTAATGGTCCTTCCAAGTAGAAGGACCTTCCTTCCATAGTGTAGACCAATGGAGCTGAGTGTTCATTCTGAAAACTATCTCAAATGGAGGCAGGGAAACAAGGGTTAGAAGTGGAAAGCATAAAACTTGTCATGAGCTGACAAAGTGGATGTTGAATAACGTGATTTTTTCTTCATTAGGATTGTAAACAGGTCCACTTGTAAGTATGGGGAGAAATATAGACTTCTGAATTAAATGATTTCATTAGTCTTTGGGTAGATTATCCCCAAATTTCTCTTTGATCTTACTGTTTCCTGTCATTTACATTTTCATGGAAGATGATGATTAATGGGATGGAGGGACAATGAATTACAAATCAGTTAGTTTTTGGTACTTCCTGTATTTTTATAATTATTTAGTTGGGAAGGAGGTTAAATTTATAGGTGTAAAATGAGACTCCCGGCTCAAATGTGTTAACATGATTGATAGAAACTTGGCTAGTCCTGCTTTGTGAATGGGAAATGTATCTTGAAAAGAATCTTCTGTGACAACGTCTGAGGAGCTTGGCCTATCTTTGGACAATATATACTATATTTTTAAACTATATAATTTTTAAAAATTAACAGTATATACTTTCAGTAATGGGAGTCATTTGCAGGAACATTCTCTGCATAGATGTGATATGCTGCCCTGTGGTCTGGTTGTTGGTTAGCACTATCTGGACTAGTAGTAATCAGGAATAAGTAGTGAAAAGTAGTCAGGAAGTCAGTGTCAGATTTTTGTAATGTCACCTCTGGCTGCCTTTATAGTAAACACCAGGAGCAAACTGTTCTTAGTAAAAATTCTCTAGTGACATTCTCAGTTGTCAGCCCATATGGGTGTTTGTGTATGTGACAGAGTGAAGTGGCACTTGACATAGGTCTTAATTACTTTAGTTTTCTTTCACGTTATCACTATTTAATCTACATTTAATTCTTTTCTATTTTTTAATTTCTTCCTTTTAAAAAATTATGTAAATTAGATTATTAGTGGTATTCTTTTATACAAGTAATGTTTATATGGAATTTTCATAGATGTTTACCATTTCCTTGCAATTTTGGAAGTCCCCGACTCAATCGTTTTTCTTCCTGAAATATTCCCTTTAGAAGTTTCTTTGGTTGAGGTCTTCTGATAGAGGACTCTTTCAATTTTTACCTAGCTGTAAATGTATTTATTTCAGCCTTATTCTTTTTTTTTTTTTTTTTGTGGTACGCGGGCCTCTCACTGTTGTGGCCTCTCCCGTTACGGAGCACAGGCTCCGACGCGCAGGCTCAGCGGCCATGGCTCACAGGCCCAACTGCTCCGCGGCATGTGGGATCTTCCCAGACCGGGGCACGAACCTGTGTCCCCTGCATCGGCAGGCGGACTCTCAACCACTGCGCCACCAGGGAAGCCCCCAGCCTTATTCTTTAAAAATAGTTTCTGCTGCCTTCAAAGTTTTTGATTGACAGTTATTTTTCTTCTGTCTTCAGTTATTAGTGGTCAGAAGTCTACTGTTTTTTCTTTCTTTCTTTTGGTAGATGACCATTCCCCCAGCTACTTTTTAGCTTTTCTCCTTGTCTTTGGTGTTCTGCACTTTAACTATGACATGTCTAGGCATACACATATCTCTTTTTTTAATCAGTTCTGGGAAATGCACAGCTGTTCTCTACCTAAATATTGTCACCTCTTCATTCTTTCTGTTCTCTCAGGGACACCAGTTAAGTAAACATATATTAGATCTTTTTATTCTGTCATCTCTTAATATCATTTTTTATATTTTTCTTCTTGTTTTGCTGTGCTTCATTCTAGGTAATTTCTTTTGCCATGTCTTCTTATTCATGAATTAATAACTTTGGCCTTTTATGGCTAATTTGCTGTTTAACAACTTAATTGAATATTCATATTAAATTCGTTAATTCCAAGTAATCCTTTGTTGACCTTTATATATTTAAACATTTTATGCGTAGCTGTTCTATATGCTGTATCTGAACAAGTTTGATACCTGAAGTCTTTGGGAGTTACAAACATTTTTTTTAATTATTATTATCATTTCTGCTGACTCTTGGTCATGGTGGCATGCCTTCTTATATGTTTGACTACCTTTAGTGTTTTACTCATTAATTAATAATTCGTGGGAGTCCTGTAGGCCTAACTTGGGGGTTGGGGAAACCTTTCTTCGGAGAAGATTGTCTTCTGCTTCTCCTGGTAGCCAGAGAGCACCCCCAGTTTAAGACCAACTGGGCATTCTTGAGGGTCTTTAATCAGAATAGACATTCAGACTTCCTCTCTCTCCCTACTGCTGGTGTAAAGCTTAATTTCCCTGGTAATCGTGCTACTGTATCCTCTGTCCTTAGGCACCTCCACCCCTCTGGGCTGCCTCATTCTCAGCCTCCTTCTGCTCTACCCAGCTGCTTATTGTTCTAGCTCTAGTTTTCTTGTTGTTGTTTGGTTGGTTTTTAGAGAGGAACTGAGACAGGGAGTATTCAGGCTTGGCGACCTCTCCTACCTCTTGTGAGACCACTTATGTCTCAAAGAGAATGTCCTCTCCAGGTTTAATTTTGGTTTAGTGGAATAAGGTCCTGCAAGCATTTAGTTAGACATAATACAAAAAGCCAAGGTTGTTAAACGTTTTCAGTCTGTTTATCTTTGCACCAAAATATAAAACACTAAAAATACTGAAACTGAGAATAAATTTAGAAAACTTATTTAATAAAGGGTTAATAGACAAGTATGTAATGAATTACACTAGCCAAAATATCCTAATCTTCTGAAACGAAATCCCAATCATTTGCTTATATTATTTTGAAAGACTCCAATGATTCCTATCGTTTATAGTGACTAGAATGTTTTTCATGGTTTCCTTTTATGTTTTGCTAGGCTGCTACTGAAGAGGAGAACAGCCATGGTCAAGCAAATGGTATTCTGAATGCTCCAAGCCTCGGTTCACCAATTCGTGTCCGCTCAGAGATTACTCAGCCAGACAGAGATGTTCCATTGGTGCGAAAGTTACGTTCCATCCACAGCTTTGAGCTGGAAAAACGTTTGGTGCTGGAGCCAAAGCCAGATACTGACAAGTTTCTTGAGACTTGGTATAAAATAGTTTTTCTTTTTCTTTTTTTTTGTTTTAAAGCAACTAAAACACTATTGATATTATTACTTTCTATTATGTAAAGTTTTTCAGATAAGGAGTTTTTGCATTTTTGTAGCACTGATTTGATTAAGCTGTCATCATCTTTATCCATGTTTTTAGTTAACATCCTCATTCTTAATGTGACTTGCCTTCTGATATTATTACAAGTTCTATAACATATAGCCTTTGGCTGTGGGAGCTGGAAACTTCATAAGACTAGGTATGAATTAAATGAACATTTTGAAGTGATTTTGTTTGGAAGATGATCTCTTTTATTGGAATGGAGAAGATGCATTATAAGAGAGGGCATGAAAAATATGGTATTAGGCAAGAAGAAGGAAGAGTACATGAAGTAGAGGAAAAAGTAATTTATATACAAGTGATAGGCAGTTGAATTCAATTTAATGAAGGCCTTCTATGAGTAAATGCGGTAGGAAAAAGAGACATGGATATTTATCATTCTACCTAGAAAGAAGGAAAGGTGGAACTTTAGAGAGCTATACATAGGTAACGACTGTTTGTAGTTCACAGTTCTAAGGCCCCTTATCTCCAATTTTGATAACAAAAGACTGAAACTTTAAAAAGAACTTGGGATATATTTATGAATTATAGAAGGCTTTAGTAATATTAAGACCTGAGTGTCTTTAATAATAGTCACATCCTTCAATTGTACATCCCCAGTGGCTACTATTGGCAAAGAAATACGAAGTTAGAAGGACCATGTATTTAACTAACATAATAGTTACTGTGTCTGAAGATAATTCAGCCACTTCTGGCCTTGTCCAATCTAGCTTCCATTTTAAACAGTACTTCATAGCTGTGTATTCTTCATATTCTTCATTCAGTCTCACAGCTATGTGATGTAAGCTTGTGTCTACACGTTGATATGATCAAAAGGATGGACTGGGGCAGTGTTTAAACATTTTCAGTTGTGCATGAGATTGGGAATAAAAATAAAAGTGTGATAGGGATAAAAGCTTAGTTTGGGAAAAAATTAGTCTAACAAAAGAACGTAACTAGAAAGAGAGTCCATGCTGAGGGAAGAGCTGAGAGATAAGACAGAGAACAGAAGTACTCCAAGAAAATGAACTCAAGCCAGAGCCTAGAATGAATAGGGAACAGTTGAAGGAAGTGAAGCACCTAATTACAAACTTAAGGAGACGAACAAGTGTATTGCTTAAACTGCTTCCCTGCAGGTGAGAGCAGTTCTCAGAAGCCAGTGCAGCCAAATACCACCAGTCACACTATTGCTTAGCCCTGTCTTTGGAGGAGTTTACTTGAATGAGTATACATTTATATACCTCCCTGAAGACAAAACAAATGCAGAAAGTATTTGCCTGATGTGTATTAGCTTCTTCATTTCCTTTTGTAGGGCCTCTGCTGAGGCAAAAGCCCCTTGGGTAAGTTGTCTCTCAGTCCCTCAGAGCAGAGAGCAGAGGGCAGTGTGATTGAATTGGCAAAGCAAAGGTGAACTGGATCACACAAGTCACCCTGGTTAACCTGGTTAGGCTTCTTTCCTGCCCAGCAGCAGGAGAGACATCTTCCTCCTACGGGCTCCGTCTTCCAAAACAGGATTACAACAGGTGGAGCAGAGCGTTATCCACCTGTGAAATGTTCCTTATGCTTTATCCATATTGTTTTTTTCTCATCTGTGGGTAAATATTAGTTCTGTATAGAACTTATAGGCTATATAATAAGTATTCTCCCTAGGACAATTATGTAACTTGTGTTCATTTTCTTAAGCTTGGAGAAAATGCAGAAAGATTCCAGTGAAGGAAAGGAATCTGTTCTCCCTGCTCTGCTTCATAAGCCTTGTGTTCCTGCTGTGTCCCGTACTGACCACATCTGGCACTATGATGAAGAGTATCTTCCAGATGCTTCCAAGCCTGCCTCTGCCAACACCCCTGAGCAGGCAGATGGTGGTGGCAGCAATGGATTTGTAGCCGTTAACCTGAGCTCCTGCAAGCAGGAGGTTGACTCCAAAGAATGGGTGATTGTGGATAAGGAACAGGACCTTCGGGATTTTAGGACAAATGAGGCTTTAGGCCATAAGACAACTGGAAGCCCTTCCGATGAGGAACCCGAAGTCCTTCAAGTCCTAGAGGAATCGCCTCAAGATGAAAAGCTCCGATTGGGTCCTTGGGCAGAAAATGATAATTTAAAGAAGGAAACCTCAGGTGTGATCTTAGCAGTTTCTGGGAAGTGCCCTGCCACTGCTGCTTCAGAACAATATGCAGATAGGCTGGAACTCCAGGCTGGAGCTGCTAGTCAATTTATTGCAGTGACACCCACAAGTCCAATGGAGGCACAAGCAGAAGGACCCCTTACAGCAGTAAGTGATTTGCTCCTGTCATTTTTCTGTCATCCACTCAAGGTGCTATTAAGAAAGGACTAATAGTTGATCAACTAAGATTCTTCTGCAGAGGCCTAAGTTTGGCACATGGGTGTAGGGAATGATGTCTGGACTAAGTTCTGTAGTCCGTCTTCCAATGTGAAATTTCTCAAGAAGTGAGATTTTTTATCAGGATAGCAACCTAATACATGAAATGTCATTATGACCTAATTTCATAGTAACATTTATAATTAGACCACAAGAGCTGTCTGTCTGCGTGTGTATATATAATATGATTTTTAAAAATTTGTAATTCTAGAGATTTTTGAACTCTACATTATAAATATAGTGAGGATGGCATGTATTTAACCATTCATGGTTTGTACTTTATACTGTACACCATTGCTAGTATCATTCTTTTTGTTTCCTTTCTCCTTCATAACCTTCACCCAGAAATTTGTCATATTTTATGTTCCTTTTAAACAGTAGTTTTCCAACTATTTTTTTCGCATTTAATTTTTATTTTGATAGTAGTTTTCCAAGCTTAATGTCTGTTGTTTATAAAATAGAGTCCCAGCCTCACTTCCAGAACTTCTGCTTCAGTAGGTTTGGGAGAGTGAGAGCCCAGGAATCTGCATTTTAACAAGCAGCTGAAGGCAATTGTGATACAGGCCTTCTGCAAAGGAACATTTTGAGGAAACTCACTCTTTATTCTCAGTTTGGGCATTTAGCTGGAGACGCCTGTTACCCTGTTCTTATCAGTAAGCATTGGTGCCCTCTGTGACTGTGTGAGTCTCACAAAAGCCAGATATGAAGGCAACGTCTCAGGCGCGAGCAGGTCCATCTGTCCTTACATGCGTGGGAGTACCAGGTTTCCCTAAATGCCATCATCAGCTAGCGGCCGTCTTTTCCAGCTCACCAGTAACAGCATTGTTCCACGAGCTGAAATGTTTTCAATTAGAACAGAATTGCACACGCAGGTGTAAAACAGTAAGAAAAGGTAACAAAATTTGATTTTGTGTACAGCTCTGTAGGAATTTACCTGCACTTCGAAATAGAGAAATAAATGCTTGCCTCTTTCTTCATCATAGTTAGTTGGTCTTTCCTTCTTTCCTAGGACTGTTTTGTGTAGTTATACAAGTCATTCACTGCATAAAGAGACCTAGCCAAGGGAACAAGTTGGGGTTGAAATCTAACCCAAACTTTGCTAGCCAAACTGTGCATCTTTGTGTAGGGCTGTTTCCTCTTTGAGGGGCATCCTTTTCCAAATTGTACAGAGGTCCCCTGTGGGCTAGAGGCAGATCCTAATGCCTCCCTCCCTTGTCTGCATTTCTTTTTCCACCTCACCTTCCTCTTTCCATTCATTCCCTCTTTCCACCTTCCCATATTCAGTTTCTTCTTTTCTTTGACTCTAGTATGCTGTATACTCACTGTTGGCTCATGCATTTTTCCAACAGCATTCTGGTGTGCTTCCCTGCATAAAGGGTTCTAAACCCTCGGCTCCATTTCTCCTGGTATTTTTTACTCTCTCCCATCAATACTGTCCTGTCCACAAAAATTGTTCTCATGGTTCTCTTACACTATCTGCAACATTTTCTCTATCAAATTTTTGAAAGACTTGTATATTATATTTGATATTATAAGTTTGACCTTATTTTCAGGTATCATTAAACAAAAAATCTTTTTCTTAACTGAAGGTCTCTTAAATAGCAGCCTCATCACTTGTACACTTGTGGCTAAGGTATTGAACTTACCATCTCCTTCATTTTGGGGAGCTTCGGATAAAAATATATCTCTTTTGTAGGCCTCTTCTTGAGGCCTACATTCAGAGTTTACTTTTGCAAGCAGATGTTGTTACTTCCCTAACTTAACTACAGACACATTAAGTAGGGAGTACCACCAAATAGTCTCTTTAGGTCTCTTGCAGCTCTGATCACGTGCTCTAGCTTAGACAGTATGATAAAACATACTACCATTCTATCTGAATATTTTAAATTAGGACATATATATTCTGATGAGAAACAGTTTGTTAGTTTATATCTTTTGCATTCAGGCTTGTTTCCTCTTTATGATGATATGAAAGAAATTGTCTTGGTATCTTAAAATATGTAAGAACTATAAAAATAGGCAAAGCAAAAGTTTATCTGTATTACAGGTATAGTTGGCATATTAAATCAACTGATGAGAACTTCAGCATTCTTTAATTCTCTTTATTTCTTAGCATAGATTTGTGAACCTTGTTTAGGGCTTTCCTTATCCATATACATGAAACCACTGGTTATCAAATAGCATGTATAAATTTTTTAGATGATATATTTTGAAAGATGGATAAATTTGCTAGATTCAAAAGAAATTGGGGTTATTTTTGGAAATTAGATTTTTTTTTCCCATGGGGTAAACAGTTATGAAGTTAGCCCACTACTAATCATTTCTAAAAAGAGGCTGAACAACATAGATTTATAGGGAGCAAAATAAGACTAAACTTTGGCTTATAGGGGAGATATTAAATTATGTTTTGATTAGCAAATGGAGAGGCAAAATTAAGCTGGCATAAACGAACAAGGATAGAGAAGGAAACTAAAGTAACTTGAACTGCTTCTGAAACCCGTCTAACTATTGGTCCAGAATGACAGTAACTGTAGGAAAGAATGTGACCAGTTTTGTGTGGTGTTGAGTAATCACTGTCGGTAGGGAGAAGGTTGGATGGGTTATTCCTTACAGATATTGTGGCAGATTGTACCACACGATCTCTTGGTTCTAGACAGTCCTTTAGAAAGGCAGTGCTTCATTTTAGTATCACCTTTGGAAACACTATAAATGTGACTGGAGAATAATAATACCACCTATATGTTACCTTTTGCTGTGTAACAAATTACCCCAAACTTAACAGCTTTAAACAACAGTTATTATTTCACACTTTTTCTAAGGGTTGGGAATGCAGGAGTGGGTTAGTCTGATCGTTCTGGCTCAGGGTTTCTCATGAGGTTGCTACCAAGCTGTAGGCCAGGGAAATCATCATAGGGTTGGACTGGATGGGAAGAACCTCTTCCAAGCCCACTCACATGGTTGTTGGCAGGCCTCAGTTCCTCACTGGATGTTGGCCAGAGGCTTCAGTTCCTCACCACGTAGGCTCTCCATACTTGACATGGCAGCTGGCTTTTTCAGAGAGTGAGGAGAGAAAGAGACAGAGAAGGGGGCGGGGGTGGTGGTGGAGAGAACACCCTCCACCAAGGTGGAAGCCACACTGTCTTTTATAACCTGATCTCAGAAGGGGCATATCATCATTTCTGCCATATTCTATTGGTCACACAGAGCAGCCTTCCTCATACCAGGGGATTGTCAACATACTGAAAGACTTTCCTCATTGACTTGTTTTTCAGACATTGAGAAGAAGAAAAGCAGGAGTGGGGGGTGTAAAGTAATGCACAGAGAAAGAGCAGGACAAAAAGAGAGTCACATGTACTTTTTTTGTAATCTGTCAGCATCTATTAAGAGGATTCCTCTGGCTGTATTTACAGGAATTACTAATACCAGTACTATGAGAGTCAGATCAGCAGTTGATTGCACTGCCTTAATTCTGTTCTTTCAGCCCTTCAGTTCCGTGAGGTGTCTGCTAAGTTCCAGGCTTTCTGCTGTACCTCAGGGATAAACAGTTGGCACCAACCTGTTAGGTTGACATTGAAGGCTTATGTCTAAACATTTACCTTAAACCACATGAAGTGATTTTTGTGGTTGAGCTGTGTACACAAATGAGAATACAGATAAATCTGCCTAGGACAGGGGAGTGCAATGTTGGGTGTTTTAATTTTCTCAACTCTTATTTTCTAATTTTATTTACCATGGTGAAGATATATTACTTTCAAAAATAAGAGGACTTTGAAGGATGAATAAGTTTGCTGGAAGGAGATGCAGGGGTGTCAAGCAAAAAACACAGCATGTATGAAGGCAGAGAGGCTTGAAACACCAAAATTCAGAGTATTTAAATAAGTAATCCAAAATGTTAGGGTGAAGGAAGGAGGCTGAAAATGAGCTGCACAAGTGAGGTGATAAAGGGCCTTGACCTGCCATGCTGAGGTATATGGGATGGAGGACAAGAAACTGCCAGGGTTGAGGGTGGGGAGTAATGTACTCTTTGGGAGCCATGGAGGGAGAATGGCTGGGGCAGCAGCCCGTGAGGAAGCTTTGGCATTAGTTCAAGCAAATATGAGGGCTTGAACTGTGAATCATGAAAATCTCAATGAAGACTTGAGGCATTTCAGTAGTGCAGCTTACCTGAAATAGTAGCTTCGTGTGACTTTTCCAGTGTTCCACTGAATATTTGGAGCCCTTGTACACCTGGAGTGACTATATGAAAGCTCATGGAGTCACTCAGAGTCTCTATTGAAAAATGAATGATCCATGTAATTAACAGATGAGTGTTTTAATAGTATGGAAAGGTAAGGACTTTTTGGATTGATTGCCACCGTGGTTAACTTCTTGAAATGGATTTTGTAAGAGAGTTGAATGCGTGTACATTGACTAGGGGGTGGCTAAATGTCCTCTGTCTGACCATGGATTTCTGTTTTTTTTTTTTTTCGGTACGTGGGCCTCTCACTGTTGTGGCCTCTCCCATTGCGGAGCACAGGCTCCGGACGCGCAGGCTCAGCGGCCATGGCTCACAGGCCCAGCCGCTCCGCGGCATGTGGGATCTTCCCGGACCGGGGCACGAACCCATGTCCCCTGCATCAGCAGGCAGACTCTCAACCACTGTGCCACCAGGGAAACCCCATGGATTTCTATTTTTGATCTGGAAAGTTGGGTCATTATAGAAAAGTTTTGTATCTATAGATGAGATTACATCTCTGGAATTACATATGATGGTATAATTCAATCCATGAATGGTCAGAAAGGATGAGAGACTGGATGGACCGACTTGGGAAGTAAAAAAAAAAGCTCATTTGTGAAGTGTTCAAATAAAAGACTGGACTGTCACTTGGGAGAGGCTTCATAGAAGGAACCCAAGTGTCCAATGGTTGATTTACTCATATGTTCAACATTTATTGAGCGTCTACTGTATGTCAGGTACTGTGCTAGGCATCAAAGCCCAGTGACTCTTCTCACTATTTAAGTGCTGTAGATGCTGTGATAGAAATCTATAGGTTGTGGAAGTTGGGGATAGTTGGACTAGATTTATCCCCAAAGTGTCTTCCAAGATTGTATGAAGGGGCTTGAAAAGTGACTATTAAATCCTGTAGCCATGTATGTGATATATAATTACAGACCAGCCAAGAAATATTATTTCAATCTGTCTTTTCTGGGACTTCTATTCTTTGGGTGTGAGTTGTGACTTATTTATGATTCCTAGTACCTCTACAAAATTTTTATAACTTCAGATTCCCTTAAATATACATTCAACTATTAATAATGAGTGACTGTCTCTGAGGAGTGGGATAACAGGGGAAGGGAAAAAACAACTTTTACTTCTCACTTACTTAGGTCTTGAGGCTTCAGGTTTTCAGTTTTACCCACCTCTGTAAACTAAGACTTCTGCCCTCTCCATTCCTTACCACCGCCTCAGCCCTCATATCTATCCACATAAGCCAAACCACAAAATAACAATATCTTCGGCAAAAGTTACCAACATAAATGCGGTCAGGGTAAGCGACAGGGGTAAAGAGTGAGACATTCTTTTAGGATGTATGGCCTCTTAATATGCACATGTTACCGCAACTGTGTACTGTCTTTATAGAAATAAAAATTTGGTACATAAAAACATGGTTCAATAATAGTAGCTTAGTTTCATTCATAGTTTTCGACACTTGTATAAAGTATTATATAAAGATGCTTTAAACAAAAGTCTGCAGTGGAATTTAAATAGCCCAAAGAAATTTGAATGGTTAAAATTTAATTTTTTTTAATAGGCCTGGAATTAGGCCAAGAATAACTCAGTTACTCTTGGCTATAGTAGGAACCAATAAATTATTCTACTACCTATATCTCTTCTAAATTGTTTGCCAGAAAAACAAAATGAAATATAGATATTTCATATACCATATTCCTTTCATTTGGAAGAGAGACTGTTTAGTATGAATGTTGCATTTACCAAGGTTTTTATTATCTTAATAGCATTACTATCTTTGAATGAGAGGAAAGTGAAAGGATAATTTGTAAGTTAAAATGTGAATAGTTGGTTTGCAGTTTATTGTCTCTTGCCTGTGTGGCCAGTTCTGAACATGGGGTAACTATAAAATAATGAGGCTGCTTTATCTGAACTAAAAAGTAATGAGACTGATGTTAGTCAAATTCAGTACTAGAAGAAAAGTAAGAAAATTTGAAAGAAATGGAAAACATTGAGGTGATTTTCTAATTCTATAGAAAGGTGTACCTGATACAATTAGAGAACAGAAGAAAGGAAATGATTGAATTCATGCCTTGATGAAATGTTTGTGAATTAGAGAAATTAAACATATAAAGGATGTATATGGCTTACTGGCAGATCATTAATTCAGTCTATAGTGTCCCAAGTATGGGAATTGCTTTTGTGTCTTTATAGTCTAATGTTAAGGAAGCTGTTTTTAGCTATACTTAGAATTAGCTTTCTTTTCTCTGTATGCAGCTATTGATCTTTGGTTTTGTTCACCTTGATAGATAATGTTGTTTTTTTTTTTAATTTTTTTTTTGCAGACTCAGTTTCCCAGACTTCATTTGAGAGTGTGTAGTACATGTCAGTAAGTAGGTTTTGCTGTGAGGGACTCTCAAAATCCTAGAATCCTGTCCCTAACTTTTTTTGACTGTGTTTTTCTTCATTTGTGAAATTTGTGTTAATAAAAGTACTCAATTAAAATACCGGGTAGGTATGAAATGGAATCAGTAAAAATGATTTTAGGAATATTTTATAAATTAAAGTGCTATATAAATATTACAGTAATTTATGCAGTTTCTCATAATTGCTCAGAATCTTTTCAAGAAAATTAATTCTTCAGTGGTTCATATTTCTTTTCTATATACAAGATTATCATCTCTTTTTTCATTCCATACATACACAGACATTTATATCCTGAATCCAGATGAGTTAGGCTCAGAAGTGCATTGATTCTCTAGCTTCAATCTCAGAAGACCAGTGGAGTGTTATTTTTGTCAATAATGCTGATTTCATTTTGGCTGATGTACTTGGAATTACATATAATAATGAAATGACTGTTGGTTTATTTTGAATGTAAATATAGTCATCTCCCTAGTTATTTGGTATTTAATATAATTTCATAACTGCTTTTCTTATCACCATCACTCTCAGGTCTTAAAAAGTAAATTTTGAAGAGTAAATAACTATAAATTTTAAGTTTCAATACCATTTTTACAAATACTAGAAAATTGCCATCTGCCTATATTTAGTATAATGAAAGAGAGGTACAGGTATGAGGTGACTTCCTGAAGGGTGACAGCACCAGTAGAACTTACTGCCTTTTCCCCAAGGTCATTGTAGTTCTGGGCTTATTGTGAGAATTCATGTCTGAACCTAGCCTGTCTTGGATTAACAGAGCCTCAGTACACTGATTCCATTCAGGAGCTATTCCAGGACATTAGTTAGGTGTTTTCTCCCTGGGCTGGGCTTAGGGTAAGCTTTGCGTGTTCTTAAACCTAATTGTTCTCCTGACACACAGAGAAACAGATCTAAACAACTTATCTGACTCTAGAACCAAATGGGTTTCTTGGTGTCATTGGACTAGAGATGGGGTCTAAGTGAAATCTCCCATGACAGCTCCAAATTCATTTGGCTTCGAATTCAGACCAATTTCCATAGTTTTATTAGAGCTTAATGGGCTTCATTAAATGATTTTCGAGTTATTTAATTTCTCAAAAAGGCTTTTTTCCTTACCAGTTTATGTGGTTGACATTTTCTGCCTCCTTACATGTCACTTAACAAATGAGAAGATGTAGGTGTCTTTAATGTATTTTTTTAATTTAATTTTATTTGTTTTTCACTGCGTTGGGTCTTTGTTGCTGCGCACAGGCTTTCTCTAGTTGCGGCGAGTGGCAGCTACTCTTCGTTGTGGTGTGCGGGCTTCTCATTTCAGTGGCTTCTCTTGTTGCAGAGCATGGGCCCTAGAGCATGCAGGCTTCAGTAGTTGTGGTGTGCGGGCTCAGTAGTTGTGGCACATTGGTCTTAGTTGTTCCGTGGCATGTGGGATCTACCCGGACCAGGGATCGAACCCGTGTTCCCTGCATTGGCAGGCAGATTCTTAACCACTGTGCCACCAGGGAAGTCCTGTAGGTGTCTTAAAGAAAGGACATTCTTATTAAACATTGAATCTTATTCACATAGAATTGAAATGACCTCTGTGAAAGGATGGTAGAATTTCATTTATAATAGGCTGGACCTTAAAAAATTAAAGAAGATATAAAACATTAGTAAACATCTTTGTGTTTGCTTATAGGAAAATATTAATAACATTGATTTACAGAATTTATGGGAAACAACAAATGCATGTAAATTTGGAGTTTTTCAACTTAGAATAATTTACCGATAATTTTTCCCTAAGATTCTGTATCTGGATTCTGGCAGGAAATAACTGGCACACTCACAGGGACTTGGAGAAAATCTAATGAAGGGAACTTTTTACAGACGTGTGGGTAGGGTTTAAGAGAGCCAACAGGAACAGAAATAGAGGGAGCTATTCCTATTCTGAGTCCTGAAAGAGAAGGAAGAGGGGCAGTTAGCAGAACCTGGTAAGAGTCATATCTATAGGAGAGGGGGCCATGTGACAGAAGCTGTGGCCAGGAGTGGTAGAATGTACCGCCAAAGCTGCAGTCCCTCGGGAGGAAGCAGAGAGAAGTAATACCCAGATCTTTTTCGCCTCCAACTCCCTGATTCTCTGTTGGTGCTGCCCATTGCGCAAACACAACCAGAAATCAGAAGGCAAGGGAGCCTGGATAGTGCAGTCAGTAGAAATCAGTCTTCCAGAGTACAGAGCAAGCTAAAGAAAAGGCAGGGATGAACCCAGAGGGGGACTGTTCTGTACAGTTTCTGAGTAGGGGAGCTTGAGTATCATGCATTTTTATTCAGAATTGTTCATTTTAAGTATGAGTTGGGCAAAGCTGGTTGGGATCTGCGTTCCTCTTATAAATTAGAATTTGAGGTGTTAACTCTCAACTCATACATCTTCATTTTATAATTCCACATTATTGCATTTAACTTTTTTTCTCTTCTCTCTCCAGATTACAATTCCTAGACGTTCTGTGGCATCTACACAGTCGACTTCAGGTAGCTTTCATTATGGTCAGCTGCCAGAAAAGAAAGACCTTCATCCCATGGAGCCCACTGTGGAACTTTACTCTCCAAGGGAGAGCTTCTCTGGCTTGGTTGTGACAGAGCGCGAACCTCCTAGTGGAGGAAACAGAACAGACTTTGGGCTTCAGATAGATCATATTGGTCATGACATGTTACCCAGCATTAGAGAGTGTGACAGCTCCCAAGACCTGGGACCAAAAGACCTTCCAGACCATAACAGACTGGCTGTGAGAGAATTTGAGGGTCTCCCTAGGGAAACGGAAGAGAAAAGCATGCTTGTGGGGTCAGATAATGAAGATGAGAAGTTGAGTAAAGGGCAGCCTTATATTGAGATCTCCCCTCTCCCAGGAGACTTGGTGACAGTGGAAAGGGATCACTCAGCTACTACTGAACCTCTTGATGTGACAAAGACACAGACTTTTAGTGTGGTGCCAAATCAAGACAAAACTCACGAGATAGTGAAGCTTTTGGCAGTTGGAACTTCAGCGATATCTCCACGAGTTATTGACCAACATGTTGAAGGACAGATAGGCCAGGTGGCAGCAATGCAAAAAGGTAAGATATCTAAGGAGGATGACATCAAGAGTGAAGACTTGCTGAGTCATCAAGGAGACCTCTCTACTTTTTTGCACCAAGAGGGTAAGAGAGAGAAAATTGCCCCTAGAAATGGAGAACTATTTCATTCTGTTTCAGAGAGTGAACATTGTCCTTCATCTCGGAAGGATGTGGTTAGGTCATCCTTTGTAACTAGACACAGCCGAATTCCTGTTTTAGCACAAGAGATAGATTCAACTTTTGAATCATCCTGTCCAGTCTCTGCAAAAGAGAAGCTCCTCCAAAAGAAAGCTTATCAGCCAGATCTAGTCAAGCTTCTGGTGGAAAAAAGGCAACTCAAGTCTTTCCTTGGGGACCTCTCAAGTGCCTCTGATAAATTGCTAGAGGAGAGATTATCCACTATTCCTGCTCCTTTTTCTGAGGAGGAAGTCTTCACTCCCTTTTCAAGGCTGGCTGTAGACTCACACCTGAGCAGGTCAGCCGAAGACAGCTTTCTGACACCCATCATCTCCCAGTCCAGAAAGAGCAAAATTCCAAGGCCAGTTTCATGGATCAACACAGATCAAATCAACAGCTCAACTTCATCTCAGTTCTTGCCTCGGCCACCACCAGGAAAGCCACCCATGAGGCCTGGAGTAGAAGCCAGGTAATGCTGTGTGCTCTTCTCCCTATGTTAAGTGTGTAGCATTATTTCTGTGTCTGCTTGATTATGTCATTGGTTTCATTTTTTTGTTGCCTGCTTCTGATCATCTACTTCCTTCCCTGCCTTTCCCAAGCCTTATAGCATAGTGTAGTTGAAAGGGTCAGTTTGATCCAGGTTAATTCTTAGCTCTCGCACTTTCTAGCAGTGTGAACCTCAATTTTCTTATCTATAATATGGGTAAAACATTTGCCTCATGGTTTTGGGAAGAGGAAATCAGGTAGAATATGTCTAGAGCTTTGTTTAGTGCTTTTTAGCATGCAACAAAGGTTATGTCTCTTTCCCAGTCCATTTTAACTAGATACTCGGTAATTTTCTAGTTTTGTCCAGTCAGAATCCCGTTATAACAGATGTCATTATGACGTCAAATTCTGGGGAAAGATACTGTGTCTGTAATATGATGAATGGACCCTAGTAACAGTTCAATTTATCTGATTATAATGAATTAGACAAAAAAATCCTTTAGGGAGTTTCCCTACATCTGATGATATACAGGACCATACATAATAAAGATATTGCCTTAATATTTACTGTGTGGTATGCTTGTTTATTGAAATATTCTTATGTGTAGTTGACCATGGAGTGATTATATTTTGAAGAGAGGAAAATATTGGGAAGTAATGAACCAATTAAGAGTGCTTTCCTTGGAGCCATTACTCACTTTTCAGAGTAGAATGGTCTAAACCCTTGGAGAAGAAGCAAAAGGATAGTCTTTTAACAAAAACAAAGTGGACATCAAAATAAATTTACCTGAAAATTATAGCTTGTTCTAGATAATAGGCCTCCACCTGTTATAAGGATTTCTGAAGTATATTAAAGTGAGGTTCTATCTGCATCATTACCCAGCAGAACTTGCTACCCTTACCTAAAGTTAAGTTTAGTTTTGACTTGCCCTAGGGTTTCTTTCAGGTTCAAAGGTAACTAAACACTGGATTTGAAATGACCATGGAACTAGACTTCAACGGGAAAAATGGTGATGAGTAAACAGCAGTCATTTAGCTGAGACATTTTAAAAAGATGATTCCATGGACAATATTCACCCGTCCCCCCTTTTGCTTGGCATCTGTGCTTAATAGAGATAGTATATCTGTGGCTTGAGCTGCTTTGGACTGCAACAAACAAATCTTAATTACTATTTACTATTTACAACTTTACATGTCCCCTCAAAGTAGAACTTGGTAACTTGATAACAAAGCCAGATGTGTGGCATTGTGCCAGATATTACAGAGCTGACCAGCCTGAAACTCATCTGGGAATTCAGTGGGAGCTCAACTTTCCCACATAGGTCCTGGCACAGAGGAATTATCTTATTCCATTCTTCAATTTTTACAATAAGATCCATGAAGTTAGGCTTAACCAAAATGAGTTTTATGTCATTTGTCAGTATAAGTAGATGGTGGGGAAGGAAGAAGAGAGAAAATTCAGAGAAAAAATCAGTAAATTGTTGCTGATCCATGATGGTGATGGTGGCTGTATATGTCCCCTGCATCCTGCAGGTGCCAGTACAACTTGGAAGTTCTTCTCCCATTTCCTTCCGTAAGGAGTGGCATGTCAGCAGTTTGAGGTTTAAATTCTTAAACTGAATGGATTTTAGGCCAAGACAGAAAGATATGTAGGGCAGAGGAGACATTGCTATTTATGTGAATGCTTTCTAGATGGCTTGGTTGCCAGTAAGAGAGGCATTCGGCTCTCCTGAATCTCAGGGTATCGTCAGGGGCAGAAACTGAGGCCCAGAGAAACCAGTGACTACTCTTTTCTTTTGGAAATTATTAAATGAGGTTGAAATATATTTTTATCTGTAGTTCCTGCTGTTGGTGAGTACTGTTGAAGACTTACATTGTGGAGTTTAATGTTTGCCTAAGTATATATAGAATTCCTGTCCTAAAAGCCTTAAACAAAATTGTTTACTCTCCCTCATGTGCTAACATGCTAGAGACATTTCATTAAGTTAATTCTAAAATGGGAAGAGCAAACATGCTATAGGAGGAAGGGGCTTAACAACATGTAAGTGCTTCTGGATGGCAGACATCCAATTAAGTACTTTACTGCACTTGACTGCTCAGTAACCCTGTGAGATAGATAATATTCCCCTTCAAAGCTGGAAGAGGTTAAATAATTTGTCCAGGGTTATACAGCTGGTATATGAAAGAGTAACTCCGCATCCTCTGTTTCCTGATTTTGACTCACATCATACATATTATGATTTGGGACATTGTGACTTTCTAGGCACACTTAAAGTGAATTAAAATGAAAGTAATTATTCTCTGTTTTCTTTCAGGCTCCGCAGATATAGAGTCCTAGGGAGTAGCAGTTCCGACTCAGACCTTTTCTCCCGCCTGGCCCAAATTCTTCAAAATGGATCTCAGAAACCCCGGAGCACTACTCAGTGCAAGAGTCCAGGATCCCCTCACAACCCAAAGACACCACCCAAGAGTCCAGTTGTCCCTCGCAGGAGTCCCAGTGCCTCTCCTCGAAGCTCTTCCTTGCCTCGCACATCCAGTTCCTCACCATCTAGGGCTGGACGGCCCCATCATGACCAGAGGAGTTCACCCCCGCATCTGGGGAGAAGCAAGTCACCTCCCAGCCACTCAGGATCTTCCTCGTCCAGGAGGTCCTGCCAACAGGAGCACTGCAAACCCAGTAAGAATGGCCTGAAAGGATCCAGCAGCCTCCACCACCACTCGGCCAGCACTAAAGCCCCCCCAGGGAAGAGTAAGTCAGCCAGTAAACTCAGCAGATAGGAGCTGGGCTGCATCTCTGTGAAAGGTGTGAGATCTTCCTCCTAAATCTGATACATGTGTGTCCCTGTACTGTCTATTTAAAAAAATCAGTGTTGATCTTGTCTTGCAAAAGAAAGTAACATGATAAAATATTTATAAGAAGATATATGATAAGAAATTACCTAAGATAGGCAGCAAGCAGATCAGGAATCAATGTCGTTGCATAGGAAGGGGCAAGCCAGCAAAATCCAAGGGGGTGAAACTGGCTAAATGAACTCTCATTTCTTATCTGCCTTCAAAACAAAAATGTTGAAGGTAGGGGGTGGATTGGAATTTTAAGGGGTTTAGCCTACTTTTTTTTAAGGCTCTACTAAAAGATTATATAGCAAAAGTGAAACTTCTTACTTTAATATTTGCTTTCCAAACTTCCCAACCTCGGAGAGTCAGAATTGCTCCGATATTAGAATATGTAAGAAGTGTGTTGCTGGGGAGCCAGTGCTCGTATACATTTGGCTTGTGTGTTTATCTGGTGTATTGAGAGTTCACACCTTTACTTTGCCTCATTCCTAGTACCCTCCCTGGATTTCACATTTTTTAAAGTTAGTGTTTGTCACCTGATCCAGTCTCTCTTATTTTGACAATACATTCTAACGTGCTTTTGGCAGCACGTGCTGAGAATTTCAAATCCAATTACTTTTCTAAATCCCCTAATATTTCTCTTTGGAGCAACAGTTACTTAACTCAGTATATTTTTATTGTGAAAAATAACTGATGAAACTTAGGTAAAGGAAGGAAAAGTCTAAATAAAACTACTTTGTAGGCTTCAGTGCTTTAGGGAGAGGGACAGAGTGTGGAGTAATACCCTTCAAGATAGAAGAACCCTCTTTCCCCTGTTAGTTTCCTCCTTGTGGAAGGAAAACTGACCAGAGTAGACCTTGCTTCCTTAAATCTTCTAGGTACCAACTATCTCTACTATCAACCTCCAAGACAATACCAGGGAAGTACATTGCTGTGGAATGTGACGTTATGCTTTTAGAGCTTTAGAAAGAAAAATAGGAAGAAATTAGGTATGTTGAGGCTTAAAATTCTCAAACTTTGTATTTTATACATTTAGCCAATAAGGAATGAGTATCTGAGAAAATAAATTTAGGCTCAATATTTATCTTTTAAGATTTTATTACCTGCTTCACCTGTGCTTTAGTTTGACTATTTGGGCTTCTTGACCTGATTTCCATGTAATCTTAATTTATAAAGCTGTAAGGAGGATCATATTTGTTCTGATCTCACTCTTCTGCTAAGAGGAATCAGTAAAAGTTAAATTATACTAGATTTTTTAAATGAGTTCTTTTATACTCACAGTTTTTGTGTTGTAAAGACCTTATTAAGGTCAGGTAAATTGGTCTGCTTGCTGTTGAAATTTGCCTTCTAGCAAACATCTGTGCTTTGTCTTTGACCTTGTGTTTGCTGCCAAACCTAATACGGTTGAATTGGAAAACAGAAAAAAAGAAAGATATTTCCTCACCAAGTGAACATATTCTAATGCTGCATCAAAGCTGCCCTGAAGCTGCACTGAACTTATCTTGTTCTCTTTATCTGTGTTGAGCTTTTTGGAAAAAAAAACAAAAACTCAAAACACTATTGAGGCATATACGGTCTCCCATAAGAAATATAGCATAGTGTGGAATCTTAATTTCTCTCCGGTTTCAAGACTACAGAGGAATGCAATAGATAAGACATATTTGCTGTTTAACTAAAGCGACTGTAATATTGGAAGACCAATCCTTCTGTATTATATTGTATAATAGTTGCTATAACACTACTTGCATGTCTTCATGGTAAATTATATAAATATTTATAAATATATAGAGAAACATATGCTTATATAAACTCATTCTTTCTCATTCTCCATTTGTAATTTCAAGATCACAGATGGTAAAATTACTTTTTATTGTGTGCCTCGTGTACACTTGGGCCTTGTCTATCTTCATTTTCTGAAAATACGTTCTTGGCATGTCACACAACATTCTTTTTGCCTTCCTTGTGAATAATGCAAAGGTTGGCAGTCTTTAACAAGCCAAGATAGGTTATTTAATTTTCATTTTTAAAAGATTTTAATAGGGGAAAAAATTACTAGGACTCGCTTGTAATACTGGTTCAAAGATTTGTCATGTTAATTACATAATTCTGTCCTTATGGTTAGAGTGGATAAACTGGGATGATAATCATGGGTCTGACATAAATTGATTTAAAAAAAAATCTCTTACAAATTACCATTCTGCTTTCCTCTTTTCACCTCACTTGGGGAGGTGGGCGGTGGGAAGTAATCTACAATTAAGAAATTATCTTTTTCCTGTTTTATTAGCTAAATTGTGCTAAAAGTAGCCAGCTTTAAATCCTGAGCCCTCTAATCAGAAATGTGCTCATGGTAACTACTTGAAAAGCTGATGAGGCTGTAAACTGTAGTATGTGTGCTATTTTATTTCTTATTGGCATTTCTCTGCTAGAAGTCAAAACTGAGAGTGATGGCAACATGGCAACTGAATGTTTCCTCTCTTTTTTGGTTCCTTCCATTTTTCTCCCAGCTTTTCCACTGTGTTGCCCGCCTTTTCTAAATGGCACTGACAAACTCAAGATCCAGAGAGAAACAGCCTTGTTGTGTAAGAATATTTTATTTTTCATGTAGAGAAAAGAGTTAACCAAAGATATTTCTGCTCTGATACTTTCAAAAGAAGACATTAATTATATCTCATGTATTAATAGATACACTTCAGAGGACTATCTTGTATAGAGATTTACTCTACGGTTTTTAAAAGCAGTTTGTTTTTTTAGATTTTTAGATGTCTTGGGCTAAAAAGAGATGTTGGCAGCCCTGAGCAAAGCACTTTTGGCACAAGGATTTTTGTTTTTGTTTTATTTTAGAGTCTGATACAGAAAATGAGTTGGGTTTTGTTGTTGTTAGTTCTTTTTTATTTATTTTTAACTTTTTTAGTGATGGCATATTTCAGATTTCAGTGACAAACATACATCATCCAACTGATTTTAAACCAGTTTGGTTATTCTACCTAAGGTGAGGGACATGGCCGTCAATTAAAGTCAAGCCAAACTATATTAAGAGTAGTATGGGGCAGAAGTTAAAATTATCTTTTGAAAACCAGGTGCCTCCTAGTTTCTCCTTTCACAACAAAATGGCTAGTTACCTAGTCACACTTGCCCTTACCCTCCCTTGTCTAGTCTTTGGAGTTACTTGGGTGGAGCGGAAGATGGAATTGGCAACAGTTCAGTCCCTTTAGGTAGCATTATTCCTAAATTATGCTGCCAAATCTCCAGGGTGTAGATTGTTTGAAATGTTAAAATTCCACATAGCAGTCTTTTGCACAGCTTAAAGGCATTTAACTTTAATGTGTAGTGAACAAAGAATGAAAATTGGGTCATATCAAATTTAACTTTAAAGCACAGATTATAAACATTTTCGAATGTTAAGTCTTAAGTAGGCACTCTTATTCTCAACTTGGTGTGCAAGCTAGCCTTGCTGACAGTGGCATAGTTACTGTTTTTCAAGTTGCATGTTGTGGAGTGAATGCTTTTTTGTTTTTGGGGGGTTTTCCTGAGTTAACAAGTTAATCAAGTCCTAAATTAGTGGCAAAATGGTAATTGAGACCCACTGTTGTCATTATCTACTCTATATTGATTGCTTTAAATACTTAACAAATCTCAGCTGCTCACTAATCCAGCGGACTAGGGTGCAGTATCTGTTTCGCTCTTAGCCACTATGGGAATTTGAAGTTCTTCTGTAATCATCAGAGATTCCTTCCAGGCCACAGATTTTCATGTGAATGTTTGTATGGTTATATTCAATTGACAAGGAAAAGTGTTGGTGCATGTTTTATAAACCCAGACACAGACAGTTAAAACGATAACTAGTTTTTCTATATCCAGTAGCTTTGAATTAAAATCATTATGCTTGTTCCCTGAAGAGCAGAGGATTCTTTGTTCTAGGAACTACATTCTTAATCTAACATTAGGAATTGGTGATAGGAGAAACAGGATCCAGAATTCAGAATTTAGTGTCTTAGGGCAAAAAATGCATCTTACCCTGGCTATTTGAAAATACATTTATTTGTAGATAAGTCTAGATTTAGTCTTGAAAATCAAAATTTTCACATTTTAAAACTTTTCATTCCTTGATATCTATCAAAACGTGGCATATGTTAGGGAACCATTTCTTCTGTCATGTTCATGTGTTTTGGAGTTAAGTTATTTGCGTTCATTGTTTTAAAATCTGCCCATTTCTGTTTATACGTATTTACCACAGATTTGTTGGGACTTTGCCTAAAGGGAGAGATATTTCAGCACCTGTATCACTGAGGAGATAGAACGGTTGGTGACAACTGTATAGTTTTGAGTTTGGTTCTGTAGACAGTTTATTTGCAGAATATTTATCTGTGTTCTAATATAAAAAGTATTATGGCATGGATTAAGGCATGTAACCACTATGGTAGTCTTCACATGTCAATATTTACCCAAGTTCAGAAATCACAGGTGCATATTTAGACCTTAACTTAGAGAAGGGAACCAGAGGCAGTTCCAGTCCTCAGACCATATGGAAAGATGTAGTACATTGAAAACCCCAGGTGGTTGTTAGGACATCCCACTTCCCTGTCCTCATCCAATAGAACTCTGGTATATACTTCAAGGATGTGGGAGTAGTGTGGAAACATATCATTGGATATTCTCAAGAGTTTGGCTGTCCCTCTGGAAATATGAGAAATTTAAGCCAGTTAGACTCAGGAGCCTGCAGAATCTGTTGCCAACATTGCTAGGGAGAACTGCAGGAGATAAATGGGGAATTCCTATAGTTCTTAGGTAACTCCAGGACATGGGACAAGGATCTCCCTATTCATTTTAAGGAGAATTGGATGCTGCACATCTTAAATCCCTGGCTGGACATGAAGTGATGATATTAAAGTCTTGACCCATCAGTACATTTTCTAATTCAGTTGTGAATACCTGCTCCAACTTTTAAAACATAAGCTTGATGTTTACTCCCCTTAAGCAAGTTTGGAAAACTGCTTGATGTGATACACAATCTCAAGACACTGAATAGCCAAGCCGAAACCTTTACTCAGTAATGATTTGAATATTTCCTTAGATTTTGCTGGATCCTTGGTCTTAAGGAGACATGTAAAGGATGTGAAGCCTTTTTCTTCATTGCCCTGTGGAACTTTAACAAGATCTGCCTCTTTAATTGAAGTGACAGATACGGGCACAGTATGTATCACTGATGATACTGACATATCTCTCAGATACCCTGGGCCAGGGGTTCTGGGTTCCTTGACCTAGAGAATAGGATTCAGTGAGGCAGACCTTTGAGCCCACGTGACTATAGAATTTGCTGATGATATAATTTTACACACTAACGAAAGGAAATTTTATCTGTCTTTTCAGTAGTTTAATATTGTCTCATATTGTGTACATAAGTGTTCACTCACCCCGTTAAAAACACTAGGTAGACCAAATTTTTATATAGACTACCATTGCCATATGTTGCTTTTTTTCCCTCTTAAAATATAGTTTAAATCCTTAAAAATTCATGCACGGCACTTCACCATACCTGGGGTCTGTCTGGGTGTTCTCTCATCCACAAGGGATAAACAAACCTACCAGAGCTTGAATGTGATTTATTTTAGGGATCAAACCAGGGAAGGGGAAGCCCTTGGGATTTTTTTCTTTTTAAACTATTCACCAGTTAGGTAAGTTAGTTCACTAAGGTAAAAAGCGTTCAGAGATACAAAGATAGGAAGCTAAAGGAAATGTAACACTGTGCCACTTGGGGCTCTGAAATTGGATTGGATGAACTGAGTAAAGAAAATAACAGATGACCCAGGCTTGAGCTCCCTCATTTCTCATGCACAGTTCGTGGTCCCCCCCCTTCTGACTCCTTTCCTAAAATAACCAAGTGCTGAATTTCACTGGGCCATTTACATACAAGTTCACAGCTTTTAGGAAAAAAGAGGGAGTTGGGAAACACCTAGCTTTGAATTAGATATAATTCTTGAAAGTTCTGAACTATTGGCAGCTCTTAAATCAGATGGAATCACAAACCAGAAGAATTCTCTCTTGTCGAGCAAGACCAGTAAGTTAGAGTAATTTAACAATTTCATAGTTTTCTCCCTTTCTTCTCCTCTTCATGAAATCAGAGTGATGAGAATTGCTCTTTGAAATACCTTCAAAGGTATTGTATCCATTTCCCTTCCAAGCAGCCCTCTTTATGCATTTTTGCTCAGGCAACCAAGGACATAGAGTATTGGCAGAAACATGGAGTGCTTTTGTATAGGCCATCTGTACATAAAAGTGTAATTATTTATTTAATTTTCCCATTTGTATCATATTAAAGCTTTGTACAGTGTTTTAAGTTCTGTTTTAAAATTATTTTGTATTTTATTTTTATAATCTAGTAATAAAATATTCATTCCGCATGCAAACTCTAGTTCCATTTGTGTGGTGGTTTGGATTTCAAAGGTGGGAAATATTATTTTTCTGATAAAGTTATTGAATGCACCAGAGGTTACAAGATCAACAGGGAGTAGAAAGTGTTCTATAAATGCAGTACCGCATCCAGAAGTGACCTAGAAAAAGAAGCACTGGACTGAATAGAAACTAGGTGTTCACAATCCCTGCAGATAAAAACCAGGGGTTCTTTTTCCTTCTCTGTAGGAAATGTCCCTGTAGCACTGGAGTGATTTCTGCTTCCCACCATTCTCTCCTTTCCACCTTCCTTTGAACCAGGGGAACTCTCAGGAGGCATTCACATGGGCACTGCTTCACCCTTCCTGATTTGGTCTGGCCTGGAATGTTAGTGCCATTAGTTTTTCTCTGCCTGGTTCCCTGTCTTGATTTCTCAGTGAGCAGCAACATCCAAAGAGGTGACTGATGGTTTTCGAAATAAGAGAAATTAAGAAATAACTCAAGCTCCCAGAAGCTAATTATGTATATGCCTGTTAACTTCTCAACTGCAAAGTAGCTCACATATTAACCTTGTGTAATGTATAAGAGATACAGACTAGGCTATTCTATGTGCAGGATGGGCGGAGGCACTTTAAGGGTTGTGGGCTGAGGATCCTAAAAAGCCCCCCTGCAAGAATTCTGTCTTAAAGTCTTAAATGATCAGTTGATGGTGAGTGGGGAAAACCATTGGTACCGCATGGGCAGGAGACTCAGCTTTTGAGAAAGGATAAATTTAGCTTAACTTCATTTTGACCTTGCCTAACTTCTTTAGGGTGGTGACGACTGAACCTAGAAAGACTCTTGAAAGAAAAGAATGTGCTTATCGTAGAAAATATAGGCATCTTCTCTGGAGAATCGTTCACCTTTACCGTCCGGCCGCTCTCCCGGGCCCTTGGTTTCCCCCGCCGCGTCCCCGAGTCCCGGCAGGTCGCCTTCGGGCCAGAGCTGCCGGGGCCGGGCCTCACCGATAGTGGTGCGCTGCACTTGGGGGACCACCGTACCTCTTGTCGGGAACCGCGGACCCATCCGCGGCCTTGAGCCAAATCCTGGGCAGAGCCTCAGCCTGCTGAAGCGCCGCTGCCGCCGGCCCAGGTCTCGGTCTCGGTCCCGCCCTGGTCCCGCCCCACCGCCCTGGTCCCGCCCTCTACACCCCGCGGCCCAACGGCCGCCCCGTCCCCCGGGCGCCTGTGGCGCGCCGGCGCCTGCGCCTGCGCAATCGCCTCCGAGCGCCTGGACCGGGATGGCGGCCGTTTTGGAGTCGTTGCTGCGAGAGGAGCTGTCGGTCGCAGCCGCTGTGCGGTGGATCGCGCGCAGCGCCCAGAGTTCGGAGGTAACAGCGCCGACACGCCCCCAGGCTGGCCCGAATCTCCTTCCCGCGGGAGATACCACCCCTCTCGTTCTCTTCCTCTAGGGTGCCTGGCTGTCAGCCCGGCCCGAGTGCGCTCCAGCTAGGGGCCGCTACCCCCGGCCGCCCACCCCTCAGCGCGCCCTGCGGCCCCGGCTGCTTGCGGCCCCGGGCTGGCAGCTGACCCTCTCGCCCTTCGCTGCTTCTCCCTCAGGATGACCCCGGGGAGGCGGCCGCGCTGATCTCACTTCGGCCGCTGCGGAAGGAATTCGTGCCATTCCTGCTGAACTTCCTGAGGGAACAGAGCAGCCGCGTCCTCCCGCAGGGCCCCCCAACCCCCGCCAAGGCCTCGGGCTCCTCGGCAGCCTTGCCAGGGAGACCCGGGGGCCCGCCGCGGGGCGGCCGCGGGGCGCGCAGCCAGCTCTTCCCTCCGACCGAGCCTTCGAGCCCCACCGCCGCTGAGGCCCCTTCGGCCCGCCGTGGGGGCAGGAGGCGGGGCCCGGGGCCGGCCCGTGAGCGAGGAGGCCGCGGCCCCGGGGCCCTGGAGGAGGGGGTCAGCGGGGAGAGCCTGCCCTGGGCCGGGGGCCGGAGGCCCAAGAGCTCTGGCAGCCCCGGCAGCCCCAGCCTCGCGCGCTCTGATCCGCCAAACCTCAGCAACCTGGAGGAATTCCCTCCCGTAGGCTCGGTTCCCCCCGACTCTGCAGGGTGAGAATCAGCCCTTAACCGGGAGATGGGTGGCACGAAGGCTCTACTAGGGGAGTTAATAAACTAAGGCTGGGTGCTCTGTAGTAAAGCATGGTAATGGCTAGAAGGTTGGGGATGAGATAACTATAGTGGTGAGGGGCATTTTGCAGGGGGTCCAGGCTGTTGTGGTGGAGGTGGTGGTGGAGGGGGAGATGATTGAAGAAAGGAATATCAGAAAAACCTGTGGCTACTCCTCAGCAGGACCAAGCCTTCACGCAGGATCAACCCAACTCCGGTGAGCGAAGAGCGGTCACTCTCCAAGCCCAAGACTTGCTTCACCTCACCCCCAATCAACTCTGTCCCCAGTTCCCAACCCTCAGTCCTGGACACTAGCCCTTGGGGCCATAGCCTTTCCCCAGGGTGCAGAAGTCTGCAAGAGGAGCGGGAGATGCTCAGGAAGGAGCGGTATGGCCTTGCTGCTCCCTGGGATGTCAGCTGCCTCTGTGGGGGATTGGCAGGGCTTTTCTCTGTGATTGATTTGTCCCCTGGGAACCCTGGGTCTGTTTCCTGGTCTGTGGATGTCTCTTTGAGGAACCTGAGTATAGCTGTGGAGGGGAAGGCAGGCTGACTATACACGACATTTCTTTCCCCATAGCTCTAAGCTGCTGCAGCAGTCACCTGCTCCCGCCTGTCCCACCCCAGAATCAGGATGTCCTCACCCCAGCCGAACAGGAAACCTCACAGCTGAACCCGCTGACCCTGCCAGAGTATCCTCCCGTGAGCGTCTGGAGCTGGTAGCCCTTGTCTACTCTTCATGCATTGCAGGTGAGTGAGAGCAAAAGGCCCTGCAATGGAGATACTTGTAGAACCACAGGTTAAAAGAATTGATAAAGCATGTAGGACTGAGCCTTGGTTCTGAATGATGTTCAATACCCTGGAGTTTCTTTTCTTATCTAGAAAACCTGGTACCAAACCTCTTCTTGGAGCTTTTCTTCGTCCTTCAGCTCCTTACCGCCCGGAGGATGGTGGCTGCCAAGGACAGTGACCTTGAACCAAATCCAGGAGCCGTAGGTTGGTGAACAAGCCTCTTTTTGAGAAATGGGGTCTGGAAATGAAATCATTCTTAGCCAACAACTTGGTACTGTCCTTCTAGATTCCCTGGAAAGCCCTCTGTTCCAGAGTGTCCATGATTGTGTCTTCTTTGCAGTGCAGGTTTTGGAGCATCAGTTTCAGTGAGTTTCCCCAACAGAGGCATTTGAGCCTTATTCCCATTGTCCACTTGGTTCTCTTGTTACTTGGGGTACATGCTTGTGCTTAACACAGGTGTAGTGTGACCCTGGACCTTTTCCTCCACGTAACCTTCAATTTTGTGTCAAGGCTATGAATTTAGCCCTTGAAAGAATCAAACTGCCCCCGGTGGTCTTGGTAGCTGACCTTTGGGTTTATCTAATGTTTCTGCCCTGCTCTCTTGTTTGCTGCTCCATTAGGTCTCTCTTATTTCCTTCCCCTTTGCCTCCATCTTTAATCCTTTGCCCATGACTTTTCTTCATGTACCTGCTCCATGCTCCAGGTAACACGCTGTGTGGTGTGCAGGTGCCAGCTTCCTATTTTCAGTCTGTCCCATTCTTGGTCATTTGTGCTCTTGTCCCTGTAGCGTTCTTTCCCACCTGGACAAAGGGACCTTGAAGCTGTTGGCTGAGAATGAACGGCTACTGTGCTTCTCACCAGTTCTGCAAGGCCACCTGCGAGCTGCCTACGAGGGCAGTGTTGCCAAGGTAGTGACCCCATCTTAGACATCTACTAGCCTGGACCTGACCCTTTCTGGTCTCATAACTCAGGCAGCCCAGCTCACATCACTGTAGTGTCATTTGCACTGGAATGGGGATGAAGTTTTCTGAGCATGAACTCTGCCAGCTTCAGTCCCTAATTGTCACTGCCATGTTTTAGGTCTCTCTGGCGATGCCACCTTCTGCACAAGCTGTCTCCTTTCAGCCAGAAACTGATAATCGTGCCAACTTCTCCAGTGATCGAGCCTTTCATACTTTTAAAAAACAGAGGTGATAAGAAAAGGGAACTTTGGGGGAAGGGGGTGAAGCAGGATTTTCTCTGGGATAGGCAGTCTGTGTCATTTTCATAGAAACTAGGAGTTTGACACTTAACAGGTGGTAGTTTAGCACTACCAGGCCCTTCCTGGCAAACATCATAAGGGCCACTTAGCCTCATTCTGTTCATGCCCATGGACTTGAACCTCTGACCTTAGCAGCCTTCTCGCAGGTGTATGACTCTAGTCACTGGATTCTCAGACGAGAGTGCCATATCAACTTTAACTGCACACAGAAGTATGTGAAGCATGTGGTGTACTGCTACCGGGTCTGTAGCATTATCACATAGAGAACGCTGGAGAGGATAAGGAACGGGGCTGTGGATAGTCCTGTCCTCAGTTCTTCTGAGCTAGGGAAGGCACTCCTGAGAATGAGTTAGGCCAGCTGTGCTTCAGTTGATCGGACATTCTTATGTGTCTGTCAGGGATGTGTTTTATGAGGTGCTTCGAGAGTGGGAAGATCGCCATGAAGAGCCTGGCTGGGATTTTGAGAAGGGCTTGGGCAGCAGGATCAGGTATGTGCTCATACACCGGTCACCTTGTCTTTCTTGCTTCCAGTAGTGAGCAGCTTAGTGGTGCTTGGGTAGCTGATTGAAGGAAGGCTTTGTCCTTCCAGGGCAAAGCTGTTTTCTTCTATCCTCCTTAATCTCTTCAGTTACTGCCATCTCTGCCTCTACTCAAAAGCGATTTGTTGGGCTTCCCTGGTGGCGCAGTGGTTGAGAGTCCGCCTGCTGATGCAGGGGACACGGGTTCGTGCCCCGGTCCGGGAAGATCCCACATGCCGTGGAGCGGCTGGGCCCGTGAGCCATGGCCGCTGAGCCTGCGCGTCCGGAGCCTGTGCTTTGCAACGGGAGAGGCCACAACAGTGAGAGGCCCGCGTACTGCAAAAAAAAAAAAAAAAAAAAAAGCAATTTGTTTCTCCAGCTCCTTCCACTCAGAAATCACTCATACTTGCTCTGTGATTGCAAATGCTTGAAAAAGTAGAATGCTGTTATTTCAGTTTGCTTGAGTTTTGGCCCAAGTTTTAGACCCTTTCCGACCTCCATTTTCTTCATCATCTCATTTGACAATACGGATAACTTTGCATAGCTAGATAACTAGGATACAGAAAGAATATTCTCTTGTCCACGTTGGTCATGAAGCTCACTGGCATTCAGTGTAGACTGAAGATGAGAGGGGTGGTATTATTTCATGTTTGGTTAAGTGTATCTCTAGCTTTGAGGGGTCTTGGGGCTGAGGAGAGTGTCCCTTACCTTTTCCCATAGCCTTGTGCCAGCCAGCTCTGGCAGAGGTCTGCTCAAGCCCCTGGTAAAGGGCTGAAAGGCCCAAGGGTTGGCTTGTTCTCTCAGATCTTTCTCTCCCTCTTCCTCCTTACATCACACTCCATCCCTGCCTCTTATTCCTCAGAGCCATGATGAGTCAACTCTCTGCAGCCTGCAGCCACAGCCATTTTGTTCGACTTTTCCAAAAACAACTTCTCCAGGTAATAGCCCTAGCGGGAGACTGATTAATCTACAGTGGACAGTATGTATTATAGGCAGCCAAGTAATGGCTGGCACTTTGGGATAGGGCAGGCAAGCAGGCAGGTCCTTGGCTGGAGATTGAACAAGAGTTCTGTTCTTTGGGTGGTGGTTGAAACTCAGGAAGCCAGCTCGAGGAGGCGGAGCGCTCTCTCCCATGCCCTGCACCTCCTGCCTCCCCAGGCCTCCTCAGACACCCGGCTCTCCTGGCCTTCCTTCAGCACCTCGCTACTTTCTTGCCCTTGATTTGTGCTGTGGTAGAAAGAGCACAGGGTTAGGACTCAGGTCTGGTTTCAAATCCTAGCTCTTGTGACCCTAGGCAGATGTTGAATCTTACAGGTTCTGTTTCTTCACCTATAAAAATAAGAATATAATCCAGACCTCAAAAAACATATCTATGGCACATGATACAGGGTTCATCACTTCCTCATTTTGTTCAGGCCTTCTTTCCAGAAAAACTCACTGGTTTTTTGATTTCTCTCTTCCTCCCCCTGCCCCAGATGTGTCAGAGTCCTGGTGGTGCTGGGGGCACTGTCTTGGGCGAGGCTCCAGATGTGTTAAATATGCTTGGAGCTGACAAGCTGGGGCGGTTGCGGCGCCTGCAGGAACGGCTTGTGGCCCCTCAGAGCAGTGGGGGGCCCTGCCCACCCCCCACCTTCCCAGGCTGTCAGGGCTTCTTCAGGGACTTCATCTTGAGTGCCAGCAGGTAAAGGTCTCCTGTCTTACAGAGAGTGGGGGCAGAGGCCAGAAGAGGTTTGTGTTCACAGAAGGGCAGCGTTTTCTCTCCTTTGGAATATAACAGGATGGGACTGGGTGTTGCCTGGGCTCCTTCTAATTCACACTTCCTGCCTCCATTTCCCTTCTCATTCTTTCACCCATAACCTCATTGGCCTCCTCTGTCTACCCTGCTGAGCCTTTCTATCTGGAGTACCTCTTCTCTATTCTGGTCCTTCCAACACTTCTTCCAGTACCTTTATTTCCCCCTCCTCTTCATAGCTTCCAGTTTAATCAGCATCTCATGGATAGCCTGAGTTTGAAGATCCGGGAGCTCAACAGCCTTGCCCTGCCTCAGCCTGAGCCCAGTGATGAAGACGGGGAATCAGATGTGGACTGGCAGGTTAGAAAGCAGAGGGAGATGATGGGGTTCTGACCTAGGGGGAAAGGGTATTTTCAAGAAGAAATCTGTAACAGATCTGGTTTTTTTTTTTTTTTTTAAGATTTTTTTTGATGTGGACCATTTCTAAAGTCTATATTGAATTTGTTACAATATTGCTTGTGTTTTATGTTTTGGTTTTTTGGCTGTGAGACATGCGGGATCTTAGCTCCCTGACCAGGGATCGAACCTACACCCCCTGCATTGAAAGGCGAAGTCTCAACCACTGGACCACCAGAGAAGTCCCACAGATTTGGTTTTGTTCTAGAAGCCTTATGCTTGGGACCTTTTCCTTCTTGATGCCCTGCAGGGTGAACGGAGGCAGTTTGCTGTGGTGCTGCTCAGCCTGAGGCTTCTGGCTAAATTCCTGGGCTTTGTGGCTTTCCTGCCATACCGGGGGCCCGAACCACCCCCGACCCGTGAGCTCCAGGACACCATTCTGGCCCTGAGGAGCCAGGTGATTGGGGGCTCTGGTAAGAAGGGAGCTGGGAGGAGCTTCAAGGCAATGGCGTTAGAAGGCTTCCCCCAGCCCCTGGGACTGACCCACCCACTGACTGACACTGGCCCTGCCAGGTGCCCCCGGTCCTGGATGTGCGGGCTCTGCTGCAGCAGGGGCTGCGGGCCCGGCGAGCAGTGCTCACGGTGCCCTGGCTGGTGGAGTTCCTTTCCCTGGCTGACCACATCGTCCCCATGCTGGACTATTACCGCAGCATCTTCACTCTCCTGCTGCACCTGCATCGGTGAGTAGAGAGAGAGCAGGCTTGAGAAAAGGGTGTGGGGAGAACATTGCTGAGGCTGCCATTTATGAAGAGGGTCAAGCAGCCTGTGCTTCCTGTGTGGTACCGTAGCCGTAACTGACCCTCAGGGAAGAGGCCAGGCCTTGATCCACAAGGAAAGACAGTGGGCAGTTATTGAATATTTGCACTTTGATTGGCCGTTTTCTGTTCCTACTGTGGCCCAGCTCAGAAGGGAGTACAGATCTGGGTGGGGTGATGAGACCTGGTTTCTTGTACAACAGCAGTCCCTTTTAGGTCTGTTTTTGAGAAGTACCTTGCCAGTGATAGCTTTCTGTTACTGTATTCCATTTCTCTCTTTGCACAGACTCCATTCACACCCTCATTTACATTTTAGGAGCTTGGTCTTGTCAAAGGAGAGTGAAGGGGAGATGTGTTTCCTGAACAAGCTGCTGCTGCTGGCTGTCCTGGGCTGGCTTTTCCAGGTTGGTGGAGTGAGGGTCCAGGTTGGAGAAGGGGGTGACTACTGTGGCTGAAGACAGGGAAAGGGAGGATGTATGAGTCTGAACAAGGGTGGGGCCAGAAGGTGAAGGTTCGGAGGAGGGGTAGGGATTGCCATAGTTTCAGAGGAAGGTGGCTTTGAACCTGGTGTCTAAACCCTGGAACCATGAGGTAGGAGGTGTGACGAATCTCTGAAGTGCTGACTTGCCCTGCCCTAATCTCTTGCCAGATTCCTACAGTCCCTGAGGACCTGTTCTTTCTGGAAGAGGGTCAGTTGGATGCCTTTGAGGTGGACACAGTAGCTTCAGAGCATGGCTTGGTGAGTGTTGGGGTCAAGCCAGAGCCATGGGAAGCACAAGAGTAAAGGAGGCAGGCTGCCCGGTAGGGCCCAGCAGGAGACAAGCCAGAATAGACTGAAGCCTTTTATATAAGACTTTTATGTTTCTGGCACACTGGGGAGGAAGGGAAGCCTGCCTTCCCAACACTGGCCTGTTCTCTCCCCCAGGACAGCATGCCTGTGGTGGACCAGCACCTGCTCTACACTTGCTGCCCCTATATTGGTGAGGATACTGGTCTCCCCTCAGAGGGTCTTTGGTCCTTGGCCTGTCCCTTCATGAGTACCCAAAAGGCACCCTGTGGGCGCAGCGCCCCAGTACATTGTTCTGTTCTTAGGCGCTCCCTGGTGCCTCAGTCTTTCTATTCCCTAAATGCTTAAAAGTCAAGATGCTGGGGAGGGTGGGACGGTCCTGGAACTTAAACACTTGGGCTTCTCTGATGCAGGAGAGCTCCGCAAACTGCTCGCCTCCTGGGTATCAGGAAGCAGTGGACGGAGTGGGGGCTTCGTCAGGAAAATCACCCCCACCACCACCACCACCGGCCTGGGAGCCCAGCCTCCCCGGACCACCCAAGGGCTGCAGGTAGGGGGCAGGGCGGAGGCGGGGGGCCCGCGCAGTGGAGAAGGGAAAGCGGACCCTTCACTGCCCTGCCCCCTCCTCCCAACAGGCACAGCTGGCTCAAGCCTTTTTCCACAACCAGCCACCCTCCCTGCGCAGGACCGTGGAGTTCGTGGCAGAGAGAATCGGCTCGAACTGTGTCAAGCATATCAAGTGAGGATGAGTTGGGATTGGGAATGGAGGTGTTGAGGGTCCCCAGTCTCATTTCCTTACAATTTTCCCCTTTATAACACCTTGTTGCCAAACTGAGGAAAGTCAGCTGAGGGGCGGCGGGGGAGCGGGTGATAGAGGACAAGGGCCAGGTGGGACGGGGGGGAGGCTAAAATTGCTGACGTTCTTTCAAGTTAGTTCTGACCAGGTTTCCTTGAAGTTGCAGCCCCTTTCTGATTCACCCTTTCCAACTACCTCAAAACCTTGCTGTTCCTACTGCAGGGCCACGCTGGTGGCAGATCTGGTGCGCCAGGCAGAGTCGCTTCTTCAAGAGCAGCTGGTGACGCAGGGACAGGAAGGGGGAGATCCAGCCCAACTGTTGGAGATCTTGTGTTCCCGGCTGTGCCCTCACGGGGCCCAGGCATTGACCCAGGGGCGGGAGTAAGACTCCAGTCTGTTTGAATCCTCTCATCTCCATTCTCCTCTTAGTTTTACTTTCCTGTCCCTTTTTCCTCTTTTATACTCATCCTTTATTGGTCCTCTCCCACCCTGCTTTTTTTGTGTTTTTGCCTGCTCTGTAGGCTCTTATCTTGGTTTTTAGAGGTTTTAGGGCCCAGAGTCCAGAGCTGAATTGGAAGGGCATCTGGGGTGGGGCCGGAGGGCTGAGGGTGCCTTCCCCTGAGGCAGAGCCCTTCCAGCTCAGGCGACTGCTGCACTCGGGGCGTTTCCTTCTGTGGGCCAGGCTGACGCATCTAGACATCACTGACCTCTGTCTCCTTTCAGGTTCTGCCAAAAGAAGAGCCCTGGTGCCGTGAGGGCATTGCTCCCTGAGGAGACCCCGGCAGCTGTACGTAGGAAGGAGTCCTGGGGTTAGCGGGCTGGGCGGTTGGTGGTGGGAGAGGAGTGCTGCAGGGTTGTATGTGTGAGGCTTCTGGTGGCAGGTGGGTCACTCCTGGACTTGGGCATTCGTCATTGTCCTAACTTGCCCCTGACTCAGAACTTCTGTGTCACAGGTTCTGAGCAGTGCAGAGAACATTGCTGTGGGGCTTGCAACAGAGAAAGCCTGTGCTTGGTTGTCAGCCAATGTCACAGGTAAGGTCCAGGGAGGGGGAGCGGCTGACCAAGTTTTTCAAAAGTGGACTGGCAGGAAGTTGGAGGCCATGTGGGGGAGATAGGACTCAGAGCCAGCTGGTAACAGGGAAGGGCATGGGTTGGCATGGTGAACCTGTGCAGGGCTGCTTTGATGACCCCTTTTCTGTCCTTCCTCTGACTTGCAGCACTGATCAGAAGGGAGGTGAAAGCGGCTGTGAGTCGCATGCTTCGAGCCCAGGGTCCTGAGCCAGCTGCCCGGGGGGAGCGGAGGGGCTGCTCCCGTGCCTGTGAGCACCATGCTCCCCTCCCCTCCCACCTCATCTCCGAGATAAAAGTACACAGCTCCCTACTCCCTTCGGCTCCCCTCCTCCCTCTCCCTGCTCTTTTCCTAGTCTCCCTCCTCTCTCCCTCAACTCTAGTATTTGTGTGGCAGCTTTCTGTGTTGTCCAGCTAGTTCCCATTTTGTTACTGAATGGGATTAGGTAGGGCAGAACTGAATTGAACGGTTTTCGTAACTGCTGTTCTCTGACTTCTGTACTTGAATCACCCAAAAAGGTGAAAGGGAAAGGGGTAGATGTGAAAATTGTTGACTGAGTACACGTTACACAGATGATGATGGGAGTGGGTTAGGGAATGGCTGTCCAGTGCAGTAGGAAGTCTCTAAGGAACAGTCATCGCAGTATTGGGATATGGTTTCAGAAGTGTTCTCCTATGTGGGAGGTGATGCTTGTTTAGTTACAGGCAATAAGAATAATCTATCAATGCTCTTAATTTGAGAAAAAAAATTTTTTTGGTACTGTCTAGAGCAGGAGTCAGCTGACAACCTGTGGGCCAAATCCAGCCTGCTGCTTGTTTTTGTAAATAAAGTTTTATTGGAACACAGCCACGCTTGTTCATTTACGAATTGTTGGGCTGCTTTTGTCCTCCAGCAGCAGAATTGAGTGATTGGGGCAGAGTCCTAAACTAGTGACCCAGATCTGGGGTAGTAGTGTGAGAATAAAGATTTGGAATAGAGACTAAAAAGGAATGACTAAAGGGCTTCCCTGGTGGCACAGTGGTTGAGAGTCCGCCTGCCGATGCAGGGAACACGGGTTTGTGCCCCAGTCCGGGAGGATCCCACATGCCGCGGAGCGGCTGGGCCCGTGAGCCATGGCCGCTGAGCCTGCACGTCCAGAGCCTGTGCTTCGCGGCGGGAGAGGCCACAACAGTGAGAGGCCCGCGTACTGAAAAAAAAAAAAAAAAAAAAAGACTAAAATTAGAGTAAGAGGGAGAAGAAAACTCTCAGCAGCCATTAGCTACTGGTTTTCAACATGCAGAGGATTTCTGTACTGAAACCTCGACTCTTCTGAGAAGATGAACAGAGAATCATGAGGGACAGAAAATAGTACGACATGTACACGACAGGACAGTTCCCCTGAATGCTTTCAGAATAAGATGCTGTCTGGGAATTGGCTAGGTATGACTGTCCCAAGATGAGTGCCATCTCTTGAGCTCTCTGGCAGCGCGTTGTCCCTTGGCTTACCTGCTCCATCTGTTCCTTTGTTGTCCACTTGGTTGCTTCTCCCAGCTGTGCTGTCCTGCCCAAGCCCCAAGTCTAAGGGCACCTTTGCCCATTACTTCACCCCAGGGCCCTGTCTTCCTTTTCCTTCTGCCTCTTTCCACTGGCTGATCCCCACCCCAAGCCACATTCTCTGTGGCCTCCTTGGCCCTGGCCTGGCACGAAGCCTTACTCTGCTTCCACCCCTCTCTGCAGGATGTGCTCTCTTTGGCCGTGGGGCCCCGGGACTCTGAGGAGGGAGTTTCCCCAGAGCATCTGGAGCAGCTTCTAGGCCAGCTGGGCCAGATGCTGCGGTGTCGCCAGGTGAGACACGACGAGATGCTCTTCTTATGTATCCTCGTCCAGCGTGTAATAATCAGAGCTGCATTGGCTTGGGGCTGCTGCTCTAAGGATGGTGCTAATGTCCAAGGTCTCCCCGTTTTTCCCCCAGTTCCTGTGCCCACCTGCTGAGCAGCATCTGGCAAAGTGCTCTGTGGAGTTAGCATCCCTCGTTGGTATGGCTCCTTTTTATCACATCACTCTCTTGCCGGATCCCCCAGTTCTCAGGGTGGGGTACAAGCAAGATTAGAAAACAGCTTTTTTCTACTCTGTGTCCTCCCAGGGCCACGTGACCCTGCCTCCATTTCTTAGAGCTTGGCATTCCTCTCTCCCCATAGTTGCAGATCAAATTCCTGTCCTAGGGCCCCCGGCACAGCAGCAGCTGGAGAGAGGGCAGGCTCGAAGGCTTCTGCTCATGCTGGTTTCCCTGTGGAAGGAGGACTTTCAAGTGCCGGTTCCACTGCAGCTGCTGCTGAGGCCAAGAAACGTGGGGCTTCTGGCAGCCACTCGGCCGAGGGAGGTGAGCCAGAGAGGTGGGGGGAGGGGGGCAAGTGGGCTTCTGAGAAGCCTCTGCAGTCGTGTTACTCCTACCATCCCCACCCCAAATGTTATTAGCTGGTTTAGTCCCCCTTTGCTGAGGCTGTGCTTATCTTTTCTTCCGTGCTCAGACTCCCTTAGTCTCGGCTCGTCTCCCCCTCCTCCCTCAGCAGCTCTGCCCTTTGTATCAAGGTCACTGTGCAGTCCTCCTAGCCACCCTGACCTCTTCCTGTGTGTGTGTTGCAGTGGGACCTGCTGCTGTTCTTGCTCCGGGAGCTGGTAGAGAAAGGTCTGATGGGACGGATGGAGATAGAGGCCTGCCTAGGCAGCCTCCATGAGGCCCAGTGGCCAAGGGTAAGGAGTCCTCGTCTCCTTTTACCTGGAGAGGGAACAGGTGTCATATGTCCCTTTTATCCTGAAAGGGGGCAAGTGATGGGGCCTGGCATTCTTAGGATCTTCCCAAAGCTCAGTGGATTTTGTCAGATTTCTTGAGGACCACCCTGAAATGAAGTGGCTGCTCTGGGGGTCCTCTTTCACATTTAAGTATCTATTGTATGAAGGACTGTGTCCACGGAGGAAGGGAAGATGGAAGAGGCAGATAGTTTGTTTATGGCATAGTGAGTGTGCAGTTTGTGGGTTTGTTTTTTTTTTTTGGCCATGCCACATGGCTGGTAGGATCTTAGTTCCACAACCAGGGATGGAACCTGGGCCCCAGCAGTGAAAGCGCTGAGTCTTAACCACTGGACCACCAGGGAATTCCCAAGTGTGGGTTTTTAAAATCAGAATAACCTGGATTTTAATCTCAGCTAGTCCTTGATGTTATTGTGATTTGGGACAAAGTAATTTTAGTTTCTTCATTCATAAAATGGGAATAATTTAGACCTCCTGGGGTTCTTCAAGATGAAATAATGTGCATATTAAGTACTCATTAGTGGTTTTGAGCTTCCCATTAGAGTTCACTCTCCCTGCTGGAACTTGAGCATCCTAGAGTACTAATGGGACAAGGTTTCCAAGTCCATTTCCAGGTAGAAGGCAGTTGGGAAAAAATAAAACAGGTTGTCTGGTTAGCTAGGGCTTGATATTTGGGATTGATTTTTAGTAAAAAGGGTGAATTGAACAATCTAGAACTGTGTGTCTGCCTTTTCTGTCATCTTTCTGCTTATTCCAGGATTTTTCTGAAGAATTAGCAACACTGTTCAACCTGTTTCTAGCTGAACCCCATGTGCCACAACCTCAGCTAAGAGCTTGTGAGCTGGTGCAGCCAAACCGGGGGACTGTGCTGGCCCAGAGCTAGGGCTGGGAAGCGGCCCTACCTTGGGCATCTCGCCAGAGCGCTGGAACCCAGCCTGACTGTGCCTCAGGAGGAGGCCCCAGAGCCACCCCAAGTGCCCACCCTGACCCTTGCTGGTGTGGAAGTAGCTCAGTCTGTCATCAGGCTTCCTGCTCACATGCAAAGGAAGAGAGTGGCAGCCTGGCATCCCCGTGACTGTGGGCTCACCATCCCAAGTCCTAAAGGAAGCAGGAGGGGGTCACCCGATTCAGGATTATGGTGGAAGAACCTAGAGACTCCAGTCCTGGAGAAGAAGAGTTGGCATTTATTATGAAATGATGTGTGGGGGCTTGTTGGCACAAGATTCAAGCCCCACTTGCTGCTGTCCCAGTATCTCTTAGAGCTTTGTGGTTTGGGAAATCATGACTGACAGAGGGAAGTGACTTCTGCTTAACTTGTGAGTAAAGTTAAACATGAATCTTGGGAGTCTACATTTTCTTACCACCAGGAGCTGGACTGCCATCTCCTTAAAAACGTACAACAAATGTGGGGCTCGCCCAACAGAAACCTGCCTTTTACCTTGCACCCCACCTGCCTTCAGTCCCGTGCAGGTAGTAACTTTTGACTCTAGCTCCATCCAGGGGCCAAGCACGGGCAGAACATTAGAGGTTTTTAAAATAAACTGTTTTCTTTACCAAGGGCTTCATGTCTAGTTATTTTCACCTTACTCGTCCCTGTAGAAGGCTGCAAAGTCTCAGGTGGGCTTGGAGGTGGGCATTGACAGGGTAGAGCTGTCCCATTGGTTGGCCACTTAGCAATGCCTAAATATTCCATCATGTGAGACCCTGCAGGCCAGAGAGCCTGGGGCCCTTGTTAAGCCACTGCCAACAGTATTGACTTCGTTCAACTCCTTTAAAGGTTTAGGATGTGTGAAGTTTCTACTCACCAGATACTGCCCACTTGTGATGCTTGCTTCTTGGGGGGCTGGGGGTGTTTGATTTGGCTCAGAACAAAAGCATTCTACGTGTCTATAAATGCACCAATTTTGACTAAGCAAGCACTACCTTGATAAGGCACTCTTCTAAAATTCATGGGTTTTCTACTTTGGCAGTGTGCGCAGAGATTCAGTCTCTGTCAGGGGAAGGCGAGGGTACTCAGTGAACCCTCTTGAAGTGGCTTGCAAAATCTGTCTGTGCATATGTGTGTATTTCTTAGGAGAAAAGTTCCCAGCTGTCAAAGAGGTCTCCAACCCACGGAAGGGTAAGATGCTCTGGGTCTAAAGAGGTCTGCTGTATGACTTTAGTAAAGCCAGTTGGGAGCCCTTACAGTAGGTCCCATCAGCACAGAAAGTTAAAAATGGGGGTGTGTCTCACCACTTTGTAATCATGCTTCTGCGCAGTCAGGCAGTGATCATCCCTTCCCCTCAGCTCATCCTAATCAATAAGTTTTTGCATCTGAACCTTTTTTTCTTCGTCTCTTCATTTGTCCTTTAAATCCAATTTATACTATAGCAAATTCTGGAAGTTCTGAATGCTTGGGAACCAAAACAGTTTTAAGAAATATTTTATCTTTCTGCACCCATCAGGTGTGGCTGAACGAAAGCACTGCCCCAGGAAGCTGAGCCCCGAGGTAAGCAGACACCCAGCTACTTCAGACACCCAGCTCCATGTGAGGTGGGACAGGCAGGCAAGCATGGAGGAAAGCCTGAAGCCCCAAGGATGCTGAGTTTAAAGCCCACTTAGTTAAACCGCACAGGCCCAATTCAGGAAACGCTGGCCTGTGTGAACCTTAAGGGTTTACTTTAGGCAGGCAGTAAGATAAGAAAGGAATTAGAGACAAGCAGCTAACGAACTAGTGAACTCATTAGTATTTACGTTGTTTTCCATAGACCTGCTCTCTACCAGTATCAGTGGTTTTCAAAGTGTGGTCCCCAGACCAGCAGCCTCATCATCACCTGCAACTTCCTAGAAATACAAATATGTGGGCCCCTCTCCACTCTTCTAAATCAGAAACTCTAGGGTGGGGGCCAGCCTGGGGTGTAACAAGTCCTTCAGGTGATTCAGAAGCACAATAAAGTCTGAGAACCACCTGTCTTAACCAAAACCTGACTTCTCCTTGATCATTTGGAGTCAGGTCCCTGGATTATCCTTACCACCTCTGCATTTTACTGTAAGATCAGCCTCAGTTAATGTTCTTTAGATTTGCTGACTCACATGCCTGGCTTGTGGCTTCTCTAGTTTAGGGGATACAGTCACCTCCAGGCTAACCACCGTTCGGATTCCCATTGCTGGCTCTACCTCAGAAGCCCTAGAGGTGCATACCTGTTAAAGAGCTTCCTTCCAGGGGTCTATGGTCACCGTTGAGTGTGGCAGTGGAATCTGTTCTGGAATCCTCCCTCATGTTCATGTCTGGGCTACAGCTGGCTGTAGCTGGGCAACTTACCTGGTTGCTCTTCATGTGCAAAGCAGTGCTGAGCTCATGGGAAACACTCAATACACATGTGTAAACTATATAGCCTGAAACTGGGCCATGAGTAGTTACTGCCATCACAATCACCAGGCTGAATTCTGAGCCCAAACGACACAATTAGACTATCCCAGGATAATCTTCACTGAATAAAAGTACACATTGGACTTTTAATTTGCAAGTGTTCTGCACTTTTCAATCAGTGGTCTTAGAGATTCATGTGAAGAGAGATGGGAGTACATAAATAGGGTGTTAAATATATCAAGTGTAACCAAAAAAATTAACCAGAAAAATAAGTTTAAAAGCAATCAAAAAAAAAAACCTTCAATAATATATAAATAACTTAATCTGAGGTAAGAGAAAAACAAAATCCTGCAGATACTTTTAGAAAAATAAACCTCTTCTGTACTATACAGAAATTTACCTTTTACCACATCTTCTCAATCCCCATATGGTCGCCCTCTTCCACCAAAGACTCTGGGGCACCAGAACTGAAGCTGAGAATCTCTCCGACCCCTACACTTCAGGTAACCATACAGAATATTCAAAGCTCGAGTTCAGCCAGGCTAAGTTACAAGAAAACTGAACCCATTCTCCATCCCATCCTAGAATAGAAGGGGCTACAGCAGTGCGTGGAGTGCTCAAGGCTGGGACCAAATCTCTGAGTGAGGTAAGGAATGGAATTGTGCTTCCTCCTAACAAATCACTTACCTCCTTCCAGGAGGTCCGTTATCTTCCCTCTTGTCTTCAAAAGACAGTTTTTCATCTCTGAAATGAGAGATGCCCACGCACCACCCCAAGCCCTCCTCAAAGAGCTAGGCCCCCACCCTAACCCCAAATCTATCCAGCCAGTTTCTACAGTGGTCTTCCCATTCTTCTGAGCTCTGGAGTGGTGGCTCCATGACAGAGCATTACTCTATACTCCTTACTGGGGCCAAGACCCAAACAATTGTCTTCTCCTGTGAGGGAAAGGAAGAGGGGCGGCAAAGCAAAAATTAATAATAAAGGATTTTGTAAAAATTCAGGGAGGAGAGACAATTCTAAATCAGTGTTCTGGTTTGTGCAGCTGTTTTTTTAAACCGTTTTCTGTTTCCTAACACCCCATCCCACAGTGGAGCTGACTGCTGGAGCACATTCTGAGCAGAGTCTTGGCCAATGGCTCCTGCTTCCCTACCAGCCCCAGGGCTGCGCCGAACTAAGTAAGCACCATGTCAGAGCACTGCAGGCTCCCAGCTCTGCTGGCTGTGTCCAGTCCTGATCCTTGAGTGGCCTGTATGCCATAGGGTTCCAGAGACGGGCAAAAAAGGTGAGAAATCCAAAAAGGTGAGTTGAGCTTCATTCACTCTGGACAGCCGGGAGCTCAGGCCCCCTCGCTCTGCAGAGGTGCCAGCTGTGACCAAGTACTGACTAGGTTTCGCTGGCAACTCAGGGATGAGTGCTGTCTGCCCAGTTGGCCACAGCAGGTAGCCTCAGCTCTTCTTAACATCAGGATACAGAGAGTAACAAGAGCTGCCCCAGCATCTCTGGGGTGTCCTGGAGCACCGTCTTGACCGTGAGATGCTAACTACCAAGGAAGGAAGCCAGTCTGGCTATAACCAGCGGCTGCTGTTTGATGAAGGAGCTTAGGAGCTGAGGGGGGAATCCTGGAGCACCAAGTTCTACCTGAAATAAACCAGAGAGGGAAGAGTTAAAGGTGCAGACAGACCCAGGAGAGTGCACCAGGGCACACTTCAGCCATAAGCAGCCACCCCAGGCTGCTGTGATTGGAGAGGCTCTGAACTGAACTGTCTACAGCCCTGTGCTCTGCTGTTCAGATCTAGGCAAAAGCTTCACTTCCCAATGACAAAAGGTCAAGTCAGGGAACTGAGGGTGCTGCTCTGCCTCACAATGACTCATCTATCTCCTGAGGACCCTGGGAACAGCCAGAGGATGTAGGCCGCCAGGCTCTGGTAAGAGCAGCTTCAGAAGAAGGTTGATCAACTCTGCCTCATTCCTTCCTGATTCCCACTGATTCGTGACCCAAGAAACCCTTGAGTCTCCAGCTCTCAGGCCACAGATCCTGGGTACTGAAGGATGTTGAACAGCTATACAGAAAGCTCCCATGGGGCTGGGGTCAAATCAAGGCATGCTGTGAGGCCAGCTGCACAAGGTGGCTCACCTGGGCCAAGTAGATGACTCTGGTGATCTCCTTCCCTTCCACAGTGAGGGGCTGCAGGATCCAGGCACTGGGCAGGATCTCCCCTCGGACCATCTCCCTGCTGGGTCTCGGCATGGACGCATCATACACAGACTGAGCTGCCATGATAGACAGTTGCCCCTGGAAACAGAGCAATGTGAGTTCAGCCTACGTGATATGGGAGGGACAGGGACAAACAGGGACAGGCTCCAGTGCAGTCAGTACCGTGGAAGGCAACACTGGGCCAGCCTTCACCCCCACCCTGGCCCAACTTGCCCTCCTTCCCCCAGAGGACCTGATGCCCACAAAGATTGCTTCTCACAACACGGCAGTCCAAGTTCCTCCCACAACATCTTTACCACCAGCAAGGCAGGCACCTCTTTGGCTTCCACGCAGACACAACAGAAATCCCGTGGCTGTTTCAGTGCACACAGGGTGGTATTGCACACCAAATACACTGGAGGGGCAGGGATGCAGGAAGTCAGAAGGTACATGGACAGACCGGGTTCTACCCTGTGACACCCCATCATTCCACAGCCTGACACCCCACTGGACCTAGCTGAGTACCCGGCCTCCTGAGAACACTGCCTCTGACCCTGCTGCCTCTGTCCCCTGGGCTCACCCAGGCTGATGCTGTTGGTCACCCGCTGATGCAGCCTCGCTGTCTGGATGGGCTTGTGGTACAGCGGCCACAAGGTGGGGTCACTCACAGCTGCCCACACGTGAGACAGTGGCTGGGACACCACGCCAGCCCCCAGGAAGCCATGCCGAGTAGAAGAAAACACCTTGTAGTACAGATGCACGTCCTGCTCCTCGCCCTGATGGCTGGGGGAGACACCAAGGGTGGGGAAGAGGAGGAGGGGATGAAAGCTGGGTTCTAGAGTCACCGGAAGAGCTCACGGTGAGGGACTCAAGGAAGCCGAGGTGGAGAAGGGAAAGGAGAGAAGGCGAGCAGGGCCACAGGGAGAAGACACTGTGCAAGGGAACTTACTTCCAGCCAGCTGCTGCCTGGCAGCTGAAGAGGTGGTTCAGATTATCTGAGCAAGCAGCCATTACCTGGGGACACAGTGACCACACCCAGATTAGTGGGCACAGTTCGTACAAAGCAGACTCTCGGATTAGTCCCTCAGGCCAGCATTTACTGAATTCCCCACTTTTGTAAAGATAGAGAGCTGCTGAAGAAGCCCTCATCTGCCCTGTTCCTTCCCTCCTCTTTCTTCCTCCCCACCCAGCAGAGTCGGCTACAGGAAACCTCACATCAGCCATAGAGATGTCCACGATGTGCTTGGCCAAATCCTTGTAGGAGGAGGAGAAGGAGGTCCCCAGGCTGGACAGGCTGGACGGAGAACAGCAGCAACTGCCCAAGGAGGCTCTGCGGCCTACAATGAACAGGTGGAGACTCTTGAGACGGCATGAGCATCAGGGCCTCAGGGCAGCAACGGCCTCCTTCAATAATAATGTCCCTCCTCCTGAGGGACAGTGGCTCCCTAGGATCTAGCAGACCTCAGCCCCAAAGTCCCCACACCAGGTAGGTAGCTCTGCCCCACCACTCACTGCAGGCTGAGGTTTTCCAGGCAGAGCCGGCCAGGTTCAGCTGACTGTTCCTCACTGCAGAGCGGCCCCACACCTCCCCTATCCAGGAGTCTCTGGAATCAGGCAAGTTTGTGTCCCCCTGCAGAAGAGAAGATGCTCAGGACCAGAGCAGAGGCAGGGAGAGAGCAGAGCACCAGAAAGCCAGTGCAGAATTATCTCCTCTGCCTCTGAACAGCACCAAACAGCTTTCAACATAAAGGCTCAAGTGAAAAGGTGTTCCCTGCTGGATGCCCTTGAGAAGTCAACCACAATAGAAACCAGTCCCCCTGGAGAGTTTCCTTGCCCTTCAAGCCACACGCTCAAGGTTGCTTGTAGGAGAGTTCCAACAGGAATCAGAATGAACTGGGACCTGAGACGATGGGGTACCAGGGGTCAGTGAGTGGGGGGGCCCTCTGCGCCACTGCAGCAACAGGAATGAGGCCATGGCTGGAGCTCTGTTTAATGTGGGCAGCAAACAAAGCCCAACTGGGAGGTGGGAGGTGGGAGGTGGGATGGGGAAGAAAAGTGACGGGCTGTGAGAAAAGCTTGACCCTTGGCCCCAGCCCCAGGTACAGCAGCTGAGCCAAAGGTCCTAATTTGGAACCAAATGGGGATGATCCTCTCGATTTGCAATACAGCCACCACACCTTTACTACAAGCAGCTTCTCAATGACATGACCCTTGACCTCTGCTGGATCTAACAGGCATCCACTATCCTACCTCTATCATCGGTTCCTAACCTAGTGTTACTTTTAAAAAAAAGTGAACAAAGATATTCTGTCTCCATCCTTACGTCCTTTCTTCCTGCTGCAGCATCCAAGTGGTCTCTCCTACTTCAGGCAGATTGAGATTTTTGTGCCACCTTCTCAAGAACCTTTCACTACTGATCTCTTTCTTCACTTATTGCCTCCACCTCTCCTTCACTAGATTCTTCATATCAGCATTTAAGCATGCAAAAATTTCTCCCACCTTTAAAAACTTTCCTCTACAGGCATCTTTGCTCTTTTGTCCTTTACAGATAAACTTGAAATGATTGTCACCGTTTGCCATCTCCCACCTCTTACACCCTCTGAATGCACTCAAATCTAGCCTTTGCTAGATCCATATGCCTGGATGTGGTGAACAGGTCCCAGTCCTCATCTTACTGAGCATCTCCCTTTCACTTGCTTCCTGAATCCCTGGGATCTTGGCTTTCTGTCTCTCTGGGTGTTCCTTCCCAGTTTCTTTTGTTGGCTCATCTTCCCCAAACATAAGTTGATTTATTGGGATTCTTTCAAGACTCGGGCCTAGGCCCTCTTCTCGCTCTATAATATACTCCTGTGTGATCCCATCTGTTCCCAGTGCTATACTGATGACTTCCAAAAGTAAATATGTGTGGATTAATCAATAAATATTGCGAGACGACAGGGTCACCGTCTGAAGAAAAGGTTACATCAGACCCATTTCACACATCTTGCCAAAACAAATTACTTATGTTTTGTGGCTCAAAAATATACAGGGTGGGGGAGAATTTAATAATACTATGAGAAAATTTTTTTAAAAATTTAATGATCTCATAGTGGAGAAATGCCTTCCTAAACAGGGCACAAACTCCAGAGGCCATGAAAGAAAAGACTGATAAAAACTAGATTAACATATCATAAAAACAACTAGGAAAAAAACCCACTGGCCTCTCAAATGGCAAAAGGATAACTGTCTTAATATAAGGAAAGGCCACCAAAAACAAAAGAACAACCTAACAGAAATGGACCCAGTACACTGGCAGGCAGAGCAAAAAGCCAAAGGGCTCTTAAATATCTGAAAAGGCACTCCATCTCAGACACAAGAGAATTGCAAATTAAAACTAAAATGAAATACTATTTTATGCCTATGAGATTCACAAAGATAGAAGGAAAAAACCCTTAATAAACACTGTTAAGCAGAAATGTAGGTAAGTAGGCACTTATATATTGTTATTTGAGAGTGTAAATAGGTATATTTTGAAAATATTCATCACATATTTTAAATTAAAAATACATATATCCTTTGACACCTAGCAATCCTGCTTCTAGGTATTTAATTACAGATATTCTTTCATTTAAGTGGCAATAAACATTTTCAAATATGAACTCAGAGAACCTAGAGAATATAGTGCCCTTGAGTCTTTCTTGAAGAAATTACAAGAAGAGTTACTAGGGTAGAAAAAAGAATGTACGCCAAAGAACTGCAAATGAGCAGAGTCCATTTGATCTAGCACGAGAACTAGAACTCTGAATACAAACACTGTAAATAGTATAGAAATACTGTAACAAAAGGTAATGAGAAAAAATGAGAGAAGGTGGAAATACACTGATTTCCTCATGTTTTACAGCCAGGGTGAAAAGAAAACTGCTAAATCAAGAAATAAAGACTATTTAAATATACAAAAGTAATGATGAAAAGAAAAGAAAGGAAAAAAAAAGGCTTCCAAATTACCAGAAAGAAGACACATATACACCCCCAAAGCAAGGAAAACACAGACCACAAAGAAGATAAACAAGATTTTTAGAAGCCAATGGAATATTCATGACCAAAACCCTCAAATATAAAAAAAAGAAATTTTACTTTCTCTGAAATCATACATTCTCTCAACACATGGCAAACTTAAAAATTAGTAACAGGGCTTCCCTGGTGGCACAGTGGTTAAGAATGCACCTGCCAAAAAAAAAAAGAAGAATGCACCTGCCAATGCAGGGGACACGGGTCTGAGCCCTGGTCTGGGAAGATCCCACATGCCGCAGAACAGCTATGCCTGTGCACCACAACTACTGAGCCTGTGCTCTAGAGCCTGCGAGCCACAACTACTGTGCCCTTGTGCCATAGCTAGTGAAGCCTGTGTGCCTAGAGCCCATGCTCCGCAACAAGAGAAGCCACCATAATGAGAAGCCTACACACCGTAATGAAGAAACACCCCCACTCGCTGCAAATTAAAAAAGGGGGGTGAAGACACACCCCCACTCGCTGCAACTCAAGAAAGCCCACACAGCAACGAAGACCCAATGCAGCCAAAAATGAATAAATAAAAATAAAGTTCCCTTAAAAAAAATAACAAAATCAGAAAACACGGCCTTTCTACCAAAAAGTTTTGAAAAACTCTTAACAATTGGGTAAAGAAGAAATACAAACTGAAATTTCAAAATTACTATAAAGCAAAGATTATATACAGATATATATCTATATCTATGTCTGTATCTATATATGTCTCACAACTTGTGGGATACAACTAAAGCAGTGCTCAGAGGGAAAGTTTTAACTTCAGATATTTACATCTATGAAAAAGAAAAAAAATAAATGAATATTATGAACTACATGCCAACAATTAGGTAACTCAGATGAAATGGACAAGTTCCTAAAAAGATACAAACTACTGAAACTGACTCAAGAAGAAATGGAAAATCTGAATAGACATTTAATTAAAGTAAATTTAGTAATCAAAAAATTCTTTAAATTCCCACAAAGAAAATTTCAAGATGGGATAGCTTCATTAGTGAAATCTACCAAGCATTTAGAGGAGAATTAACACCTGTTCTTCACAGTTCTTCCGAAAATAGAGGAGGGAACACTTCTCAACTCATTCCATGAGGCCAAGATTACCCTGATAAAACCAAAGACATCAAGTAAACTATAGACCAATATCCCTGTGCATTTAAACAAATAAATCCTCAGCAAAATAACTAGTAAACTGAGTCTAGCAACATATAAAGAGGATATATACCATGACCAAGTGGGATTTATCCCAGGAACACAAAGTTAGTTCAACATAGAAAAATCAATGTAATATATTAATAGAACAAAGGAAAACACCCACATGATCATCTCAATAGATACAGGAAAAAGTATTTAAATCCAACACCTTTTCATGATAAAAGCAATAAGCTAGGACTAGAAGGAAATCTCCTCAACTTGATAAAGATTATGTACGAAAACCCCACAGCTAACATACTTAATAGTAAAAACTGGATGGTTTTCTCCTAAAATCAGTAACAAGACAAGAACGTCTGCTCTCACCACTTCTATTTAACATGGTACTCAAGATTCTAGCCAGGGCAGTTAGGCAAGAAAACAACAACAAAAGATCGGATATTCTATATACAAGGTCATATCACCTAAGGAGTCTAATAAAATAAAGTATTAGAACTAATAAATGAGTACAGGAGACAACATCAATATACAAAAATCAACTGTATTTCTGTATAGTAGCAATGAGCAAACCAAAAAGGAAATTAAGGAAACAAGCCCATTTATAATAGCATCAAAAAGAATAAAATAGTTAGGAATAAATTTAACAACAACAAAAAAAAACACGAAAAATTTATACTCTGAAAACTATAAAACATTGTTGAAAATAAAGAAGACCCGAATAAATGAAAAGATATCCCATGTTCATGAATTGAAAGACTTAATATTGTTCAGATAGCAACCCTCCCCAAATTGATCTATAGGTTCAGTGCAATCCCAATCAAAATCCCAGCTGACTTTTCAGAAATTGAAAAGATTATCCCTAAAATTCATATGTACAGTCAAGGGACACAGAATAGCCAAAACAATCTTGAAAAAGAACAAAGTTGGAAGATATATACTTCCTGATTTCAAAATCTACCACAAACCCAGGGGCTTCCCTGGTGGCACAGTGGTTGAGAGTCCACCTGCCAATGCAGGGGACACGGGTTCGTGCCCCGGTCTGGGAGGATCCCACATGCTGCGGAGCAGCTAGGCCCGTGAGCCATGGCCACTGGGCCTGCGCGGCCGGAGCCTGTGCTCTGCAACGGGAGAGGCCACAACAGTGAGAGGCCCGCGTGCTGCAAAAAAGAAAAAAAAAATCTACCACAAACCTAAACAGTTATCAAGACAGTGTGGTATTGGCCTAAGGATAGATATATAATTCAATGGAATGGAATTAAAAGTCCAGAAATAAATCCACACATCTATGGTCAGTTAATCTTTGACTAGGGTGCTGAGACAATTCAGTGGGAGAAAAGATTATCTGTCTGAACAAATGGTGCTGGGACAACTGGATATCCACGTGCAAAAGAAAGAAATGTGATCCCTAATTCTCACTATATACAAAAATTGATTCAAAACAGATCAAAGACCCAAATGTAGGAACTAAAACTATACAACTACTAAAAGAAAATATAGGCATAATCTTTGTGACCTTGGATTGAGCAAGAGTGTCTTAGATATGAAACCAAAAGCACAAGCAACAAAAGAAAAATTTAAAGTAGACATGATCAAAATTTATAACTTTGTGCTTCAAATGACACCATCAAGAAAGTGAAAAGACAACACACAGAATAAAGAAACTTTTTATAAATCATATAACTGATAAGGGACTTATACTAGAATATATAAAGAACTCTTTGCCTTAATAAAAAGACAACCCAATTAGAAAATGAACAAAAGATGGGAAAAGACATTGCTCTAAAAAAAATTTATAAATTTATAATAAGCACATGAAAAGTTCAACACCATTAACCATCAGGATGATGCAAACGATGAGGTACCACCTGAGATCCCACTGGGATGAATATAATTTAAAAGATGAATAATAACAAGTGTTGGCTAGGATGTGGAGAAATACATTGCTTATACACTGTTCATGGGACTGCAGAATAGTGCAGCCACTTTGAAAAACAGGCTGGCAGTTCTTCAAGTGGTGAAACAGAGTTACCCTATGATCTCAGTCCAACTCCTAGGTAAAACCCAAGAGAAGTGAAAACATGTCCACACAAAAACTTGTACATTAATGTTCACAGCAGCATTGTTCATAATAAGCAAAAAGTGGAAACAACCTAAATGTCCATCAACTGATGAACAGACAAATAAATGTGATAGTCACACAATGTGATATTATTAGCCATAAAAAGGAAATGAAATTCTGATACATGCTACAAGTGGATGAGCCCTTGTTGTGGGGTGAATTATTGTCCTCCAAAAATGATATGTTGAAGTCCTAACTCCTGCTGTCTGTAAATGTAACTTTATTTGGAAATAGGGTCTTTGCAGATGCAATCAAGTTATGATGAGGTCCCACTGGATTAGAGTGGGCCATACATCCAATGACTGCTGTCCTTATAAGAAGGCCACACGAAGACACAGGTACACAGAGACAAACAGGGAGAAGCCACGTGATGCCAAAGGCAAAGGCTGGAGTGATACAGTTACAAGCCAAGGAATGCCAAGGAAGTTATAGCCATACAATGTAACCTCAGGAAACAAGAAAAATAAACAACCTAAACTTACACCTAAAGCAACAAGAGAAAGAAGAACAAACAAAACCCAGTTAGTAGAAGGAAAGAAATCATAAAGATGAGAGCAGGAATAAATGAAACAGAGACGAAGAAAACAATAGAAAAGATCAATGGGGCTTCCCTGGTGGCGCAGTGGTTGAGAGTCTGCCTGCTGATGCAGGGGACACGGGTTTGTGCCCTGGTCCAGGAAAATCCCACATGCCACGGAGCGGCTGGGCCCGTGAGCCATGGCTGCTGAGCCTGCGCGTCTGGAGCCTGTGCTCCACAACGGGAGAGGCCACAGTGAGAGGCCCACGTACCGCAAAAAAAAAAAACAAAACAGATCAATGAAACTAAAAGCTGGTTCTTTGAAAAGATAAACAAAAATGATAAATGTTTAGCCGGACTCATCAAGAAAAAAAGGGAAAAGGCTCAAATCAATAAAATTAGAAATAAAAAAGAAGTTACAGGGACTTCCCTGGTGGTGCAGTGGTTAAGAATCCACCTGCCAATGCAGGGGACACGGGTTCGAGCCCTGGTCTGGGAAGATCCCACATGCCACGGAGCAACTAAGCCTGTGTACCACGACTACTGAGCCTGCACTCTAGAGCCTGAGCCACAACTACTGAGCCCACGCACCTAGAGCCTGTGCTCCGCAACAAGAGTAGCCACCGCAATGAGAAGCCCACACACCGCAACGAAAAGTTGCTCCCGCTTCCCGCGACTAGAGAAAGCCCACGTGCAGCACAGCAACAAAGACCCAATGCAGCCAAAAATAAATTAATTGATTAAAAAAAAAGAAGTTACAACTAACTCCAGAGAAATACAAAGGATCATAAGAGACTACTACAAGAAACTATATGCCAGTAAAAGGGACAACCTAGAAGAAACAGACAAATTCTTAGAAAGGTACAATCTTCCAAGACTGAACCAGGAAGAAACAGAAAATATGAGCAGACCAATCACAATTACTGAAATTGAAACTGGGATTAAAAAACTCCCAACAAACAGAAGTCCATGACCAGATGGCTTCACAGACGAATTCTATCCAACATGTAGCGAATTAACACCTATCCTTCTGAAACTATTCTAAACAATTGCAGAGGAAGGAACATTCCCAAACTCATTCTATGAGGCCACCATCACCCTGATACCGAAACCAAAGACAACACAAAAAAAGAAAATTACAGGCCAATATCACTGATGAACATAGATGCAAAAATCCTAAACAAATACTAGCAAACTGAATCCAACAATAGAATTGTAAAAGGATCACACACCATGATCAAGTGGGATTTATCCCAGGGATGCAGGATTTTTCAATATCTACAAATCAATCAGTGTGATATACCATATTAACAAATTAAAGAATAAGAACCATATTATCATCTCAATAGATGCAGAGAAAGCTTTTGACAAAATTCAACCCCATTTATGATAAAAACTCTCCAGAAAGTGGGCATAGAGGGAACCTACCTCAACATAATAAAGGCCATATATGACAAACCCACAGCTAACATCACAATCAATGGTGAAAAGCTGAAAGCACTTCCTCTAAGATCAGGAACAAGACAAGGTTGTCCACTCTCACCACTCTTACTCAACATAGTTTTGGAAGTCCTAGCCATGGCAATCAGAGAAGAAAAAGAAATAAAAGGAATACAAATTGGAAAAGAAGTAAAACTGTCACTGTTTGCAGATGACATTATACTATACATAGAAAATCCTAAAGATGCTACCAAAAAACTACTAGAGCTCATCAATGAATTTGGTAACATTGCAGGATACAAAATTAATACATAGAAATCTGCTGCATTTCTATACACTAACAATGAAAGATCAGAAAGAGAAATTAAGGAAACACTCCCATTTACCACTGCAACAAAAAGAATAAAATACCTAGGAATATACCTACCTAAGGAGGCAAAAGACCTGTACTCCGAAAACTATAAGATGCTGATGAAAGAAATCAAAGATGACACAAACAGATGGAAAGATATACCATGTTCTTGGAAGAATCAATACTGTCAAAATGACTATACTACCCAAGGCAATCTACAGATTCAATGCAATCCCTATCAAATTACCAATGGCATTTTTCACAGAACTAGAACAAGAAATTTTAAAATTTGTATGGAAACACAAAAGACCCCAAATAGCCAAAGCAATCCTCAGAAAGAAAAACTGAATTGGAGGAATCGGGCTCCCTGACTTCAAACTATACTACAAAGCTACAGTAATCAAAACAGTAAGGTACTGGCACAAAAACAGAAATACAGATCAATGGAACAGGAGAGAAAGCCCAGAAATAAACCCATGCACCTATGGTCAGTTAATCTACAACAAAGGAGGCAAGAATATACAGTGGAGAAAAGACAGTCTCTTCAATAAGTGGTGCTGGGAAAACTGGAGAGCTACAGGTAAAATAATGAAATTAGAACATTCTCTAACACCATACACAAAAATAAATCAAAGCGGATTAAAGACCTAAATTTAAGACTGGATACTATAAAACTCTTAGAGGAAAACACAGGCAGAACACTCTTTGACATAAATTGCAGCAATATCTTTTTGGACCCACCTCCCAGAGTAATGAAAATAAAAACAAAAATAAACAAATGGTAGCTAATTAAACTTAAAAGCTTTTACACAGCAAAGGAAACCATAAGAAACAAAAAGACAACCCACAGAATGGGAGAAAATATTTGCAAGCAAAGAGACTGAGAAGGGATTAATCTTCAAAATATACAAACAGCTCATACAGCTCAATATCAAACAACCCAATCCAAAAATGGGCAGAAGATCTAAATAGCAATTTCTCCAAAGAAGACATACAGATGGCCATAAAGCACATGAAAAGATGCTCAATACAGATATTAGAGAAATGCAAATCAAAACTACAAGGAGATATCACCTCCCACCAGTCAGAATGGCCATTATCCAAAAGTCTACAAATAACAAATGCTAGAGAAGGTGTGGAGAAAAAGGAACCCTCCTACATTGTTGGTGGGAATGTAAATTGGCACAACCACTATAGAGAACAGTATGGAGGTTCCTTAAAAAACTAAAAATAAAACTACCATATGATCCAGCAATCCCACTCCCGGGCATATATCTGGAGAAAACCATAATTTGAAAATATACACATACCCCAATGTTCATTGCAGCACTATTTACAATAGCCAAGACATGGAAGCAACCTAAATGTCCATCGACAGATGAACGGATCAAGAAGATGTGGTACATATACACAATGGAATGTTACTCAGCCATAAAAAAGAATGAAATAATGCCATTTTCAGCAATACGGATGGACCTAAAGATTATCATACTAAGTGAAGTAAGTCAGACAGAGAAAGACAAATATCATATGATATCACTTATATGTGCAATCCAAAAAGATGAAACAAATGAACTTTTTTTTTTTTTTTGCGGTACACGGGCCTCTCACTGCTGTGGCCTCTCCTGTTGCGGAGCACAGGCTCCGGATGCGCAGGCTCAGCGGCCATTGCTCATGGGTCCAGCCGCTCTGCGGCATGTGTGATCTTCCTGGACCAGGGCACGAACCTGTGTCCCCTGCATCAGCAGGCAGACTCTCAACCACTGCGCCACCAGGGAAGCCCCATAAATGAACTTATTTACAAAAACAGAGACTCCCAGACTTTGAAAACAAACATGTTTACCAACAGGGAAAGGTGGGGCGGGGGGAAGGATAAAGTAGGAGGTTGGGATTAACATACACACACTACTATATATAAAATAGATAATCAACAAGGACCTGTTGTATAGCACAGGGAACTCTACTCAATATTCTGTAATAACCTATATGGGAAAAGAATCTGAAAAAGAATGATATGTATAACTGAACCACTTTGCTATACACCTGAAACTAACACAACATTGTAAATCAACTATACCCCAATATAAAATAAAAATTAAATTAAAAAAAGAATACACTACAGGGTCAGAAAAAGAAGAATAATGGGAACAAGGTCCTACTGTATAGCACAGGGAACTGTATTCAATATTCTATGATAAACCATAACGAAAAAGCATATAAAAAAAGGAATGTACGTATATGTATAACTGAATCACTTTGCTATACAGCAGAAATTAACGCACTATTGTAAAAAAGATATACATATTCTCAAAAGATACACATTTCCTTATAGATGCGCAGACTATCTCTGGAAATATACACCAAACTGGTTCTGGGGAGGCAAAAAGACTGAAAAATGCACTTGACATTCTATGTCTTTTGCTACTGTTTGAATACGATTTTTTTTTTTTTTTAACTGTGTGAAGTTTTGCTTATAAAAGGAATTTCAGATTTTATATCCCCAGCCAGATCTTACCTCTGAGCTCCAGATCTGGATCCCAACTGCCTGATTTCCAGCTGCTCCCCTGCATTTCTCACAAGCACTTTCAACCTGGTAAATACCAAACTAGACTCATGATCTTCCCCTCAAAACCTGCCCCATTCAGGGCTCTTCGTCACATGGACATCACCAGCCCTTCAAGCCCAAAGTGCATGTGGTTCTGACTCCTCCTGCTTCCAGCCTCCAACTTCCAATCTGCCCCTGTGTCCTCTGGACGCTCTAGCCAGCGCATCCACATCTGCTCCTCCACTCGGGCGGTGCCCTGAACCAAGCAACTGTCGTCTCTCACTCGGCTTTGCCAAGGTCGTGAGCGGGTCTACCCAGGGCTGCTCTTGCCACTTCTCTGGCAAGCTCGTCATTCTCCTCCCCACTAAAAAGCTTGTCAGCAGCTTTGAGAAGTAACATGATCAGATAGGTTAGAAAGCAGCCAGAATTTCCAATAGTGTCTACACAACCTTGCCTTTTCTAATCCCTTCTCCTGTGATTCTTCCATCTCACTCTTTACATTCCAGCCACACTAACCTTCTTTTAGTTCCCCCAACTCCTCCTCCCTCACTTGCTGGGCCCTCTGCCTGGAAGGCTATTCTCCTGCCCCCCACATATCTCCAGACACCAACTTTTACTGAGTTAACTACCTCTCGGCCTTCCAGTCTCAGTTTAAACACATTCTCTTCAGAGCATCTTTGCTGATCCTCCAGACTAGGTCAGGTCCCTGTTTCATCCGGCTTAGCACCCCTTCTTCACAGAAACTACTGCAACAATAATTAAATAATAAAATAAGCTGTTTAATATTTATCCCTCTAATAATCTGTTTAAGGACAAGAACAATTTTGCTCAGTGCCTAAAATAGTGCCTACAAAATAAACACTTGTTGAATGAATGAATGAGTAAACAGGGAGGGGAGACAAATACCACAGGGAAGACAAAGGCCATCGTACAGGAGAAGGGCTCACGTCAGCAGTGGCCTCCAGGAGGCAGAACTTCCTCCCAAACTCTTGCCAGGGTGCTCCCGGCCCGATTCGTGCTTGCATTTGCCTACTCACCACACTGTCTGGGGACTGGAGCTGGCCTGGCAAGGCCGGGCTGCTATTGTAGCCGGAGGTGACACCAGAGGAGAGACTTCCGTTGGAGCTGGTGCACCAAGAGCTTGAGGCAGCCAGGGTGTGTAGCTTTTCTTCTTCCTGGGAAGGACAGATTACTGTCAACCAGCTCCAGGTGCACCCTCACTTCCCACCCTCACTTTCACCCCTTCTCACCTCCCCAGTTCCCGTCACCTCCCACTGCCTCCTGCCTCAGCCTCATACCCCCATGCCTCCCCCATCCCCACCCCAACTATATACCCAAGCCGCCTCCTCCCAAACTCTGGCCTGGGGACAGGAGCTGGTCTGATGAGGATGGCATGAAAATAGAGAGTGAAGCAGCTTTGAGCTGGCACCAGGGGCCCGACGCCCTCCTCCAAATTCTAAGTCCCAAGACTCAGAGGCAGCCCTGGTCCGCCCCGGGCTCCGAGCCTACCCTGAAATCAGAGGCTTGCCCCACTCCCCACCCGCAGCAGCTGGCAGACGATCTGCTGGCGGATTCTCAGCTTTTCCTGTTCAGTCTGCTCCCGCAGTCGGGCCCGGGCCCGGGCAATCTCCACCTTGGCCTCCTCACGGGCCCGCTGGTATTCTCGTAGCATCAGCTCTATGTCAGAGGGTGGGTGAGGAGACCTTGACACTGACCGTGGGCTCCTGGGGAAGACCAGAGGGTTGGAGAGATGCCTTCTAACATGGTGAGTGGGCAATGGCCCAGGCCCGCTCAACACCACCTTCCTGAAGGGCCCATCCTCTCTTTGCCCACAGGGCCTTCGGGTGTGGTCTTACAAACACCCCAAGGCTCAGGCCTGCAGTCTTACATAGCATGGCACGGCTCCTCTATCCACCCCCACCCACCCCGTCCGCTGCTCCCTCCCAAACCCTCCTCTTTCCCTTTGCCTCAGTCTCCACAGCTGCCTCCGACTGTCCACAGTCACGTAGGACCCACTCCTGGAATCGCTCCTGGCAAAGGAAGCTGCAGCCTCCGGTGTCCAGGACGCTCAAATCCAGGCCCTGCTCCCCACACTCGCCCCACCCAGAGCCTGTTCTCCACAGGGTTCTGGGTCCACCATACCTGGTGGTCTCCACAACATCCTTCCTCAGCTGCTGCAGGTATTCTCGACGCCTGCTGGGCAAGTCAAAGGCCCAGGTGGGGAGATCCCGGTTGAATGGGAAGCTCAGTTGTTTCTGGGGGCTGAGGCTTTGCGTCCGGCGGAAGTTCTGAAGTCGCTCAGCCCGCTCCCTCCGGAGGTTCTCTGCGGTGCGTTCTGGCCTGAGACAGAACGTGAGTGAGGCACTGAAGCTGACCCTGACTGCCCTTCTCCATCTCCAGACCTATCTCTGACCCCCGGAAGGTCCCAGAGCTGAGCCGGGAGGAGGGAACGGCCGGCTGTCAGCCGGCTCAGCTCTCTCTCCTCTCCGCCCAGCCCTGGTCGCCCCACTCTGAGCTGGGTCCTTACCAGGTGTACGGCTCCTCCTCTTGGGCAGCAAGTGCCTCCCCCGTCCCGCTCTGCAGCACCTGCAGCAGGGCGTCTGCCTCCCCAAAGCCGTGGTGCAGTTTTGCTTCCGTGAGTTCCACGCTGAGGGAGAGGGTCTGGGCCCTGACTCGCAGGGGGATCTGCTCCCTCTGGGACCACTCGGGCGCCTGGCTCTGGTCCTCATGAGGTTGTGGGAGCCTCTGTCCCTGCTGCCCTGAGCTGCAATCACATCTGGTCCCCAGCAAATCCATCACACCCAGCGCCCCAGGGGAGCCGTCCTGACCCCCACACCAATCGCTGGATTTGTTATACACCGGGAGTTTCCTCAGACCGTGGTGCTGGGGCTCAGGGGCCATGCATGTCTGGGAACTGGGGCGCAGCGGCCCCTCAGGCTGGCAGGCCTCGGTTGGGCCCAAGATGCAATCCCGGAGCCCTGGGGTGTCAGCCAACTCAAAGGAAGGGCAGCTGCGGTGGCGCCAGAGGCCTCCCCACGAAGAGGAAATGTTCAGAGCGGGCCGTGGCTCCTCTGGAGACACTGAGCTCTCACCCCCATTCTCTGTCCTGCACTGCCATCGACTCAGCCCCCTACTGCTCAGTGGGCCACACTCTAGGGAGGCCACGTCCTCAGGCACAAAGCCATCAGTCAGCCTCCGGCTCCTGCTTCCCAGTGGTGGAGGCGACAGTCTGCTCTGGACCCCAGTGGTGGTCCTGGGCTGACGCCCCTGCGGGGCCTGCTCCACGCAGCTGACTTGGGGCTTTGCGCTTTGCTCTGGGTGGCCTCGGGAGCTCAGCCCAAGGGAGCACCTGTGGTCACCCCCTTCTAAGGGACTGCTACCTTCTCCAGACGGAGCCTCCACTCTCTGAGAGCTCCCTGACTCATCAGTGGTTTGAGAATAGTTACCCACTGCAGCCCTCGGGGCGCCCAGGGGAAGGCTTGGGCGGGAGACAAACTTCTGGCAGCCTTCAAGGGAATGAGCTGAGGGGGCCGAGAGAGACAAAGCGCCTGGGGGGTGCCCTGACCCTTGGGTGCTGGCGCTAAGCGTGAGGATCGGGGAGGAGGCCCTGTCCACCAGCAAGGCGCTCGTGGGGCCCTGCTCCTTCCACACCCCGGGCTCCTCCACAGGCTCCACAGTGTGGGGACAGGGCCCTGGGGAGGGAGGTGCACCGAGGCTGCGGCCGGGGCTGCCACCAGCCAGGCTGGGAGGCAGGGGGGCATCCAGAGAAGCCTGGGGGCTCAGAGGATGCAGGTTCTGCCCAGGGGGAACTTTCTGAAAACTCAAGTGGGATGAGGGTACGGGGGCACTCCGGGGCCTGCAGAGGGTGCTTTCTTCCTGAAGATCTCGGGGCCCTGCTATTTTCCGTGCGGTCCCCTCTGCCCCTCTCTTCTTAAGCGTCCCGGGAACATGTCCCTTTTCCTGAGACGTGATGGAAAGATCTGAGCCCAGCCTTTCAAGGACCGCATTGACTTTCTGAGGGTTGGCCTCTGGGGCCTGGAGGTGCAGAGGTGGTGAGGCCGGGTCAGTCTGGATGCCCTCATCCATGGTGGTCTGAGTACAGCCGTCCATCTTCAGTGCCTGGGGCACCTCACCCGGGGTCTCCCTCTTGGCATTCCACTCCTTTTCGGCCACCCTTGGCTGGGAGAGACTCCCCAACAGCTCCGAGGTGCTGTGCAGGAGCTGCGAGAGGCGGAGAGACAGGTTGTGCATGCTGGCCCAAGAGGCCAGATCCGACTGAGCAGAGGAGAGGTCCACGTGGCTCCAGCGGGACCTGCAGCCCAGAGTCTGGGTGCCCTGCTCCACGGTGTTCATCCTGGACACACCCACAGGGCCGCCCTCCTCTGATGGGTACAGCAGCATAATCTCATCCACCGGGCCCGCAGCACTTCCTCCAGCCAAGGGAGGCTCCCTCCTCAGGCAGCCTGCCTCATCAGGGGTGCCCGGGAACCTGCCTCTCTCGTCAGGACCCTTAGGGGGGGCTGCCCCTTCAGAGCTGATCAGGACGTGGGGGCTTCCCAGGGCAAATGAGGAACCCCAGGCTCCCCAGGCCTCACGGGAACGGCGGGCACTTTCGACGAGGCTGCGTGTGCTTGACAGGCCTCGGGCACTGGCCAAGGTGCTGCGGTGGGAGTAGACCGCGGAGCCCCAGTCGTCTAGGCCGTCGTCCTCACGGGAGCACCAGTCCACATCTGACGGTGTCAGGCCCTGGGGTGTCGGGCCACGGGAGACATCAGCTGCGCCGCCAAACACATATTGCTTCCAGCCAACACGCGCAGGCCCCTCGGGATGCCAGGGCAGGGCGCAGGGATCGATGGCGCTGGAGCCAAAAAGCAGGGCTCCACCGCCCGCCTCAGAGCACCACGCCTCTGGCCGAGCCTGGCCACCCAGTCTCTCTGGCTTTCCCGGCTGGGCCTGTTCCGGAGTACCAAATAGCCGAGCAGCCATGAGATCGGGGGTCGGCATGCACGAGACAGCTGAAGTCACCGGGGAAGGAGGGGGTGTGGACGGCAGGGGCCTGGGATCAGCAGCGATGCCGTCCAGGTCAGAGGCGGCTTCCTGATTGCAGCCCTCAGCTTTCAGAGACGTTCTTGCCGCAGACTTTCCTGAGAAACAGCCTCTGGGATGTGGGGTCCACAATCTGCTAGGCTCCTGTATATCCTCATCTGTCGGGGAAGGAGGCTCCACGCTCAAGCTTAGCTCCTGAAGAGACCGATGAGAGCTGACCACAGAGAACTGCGGTCTAGAGTGTTTGGGGCCAGAGACGATGGCGATCACAGGAAGTGAGCACCGGTGGCAGGGTGCCGGCTGCTCCCCGCCAGAAGAGGGCTGCCCGGGGCCCCGGGCCACAGGCCAACATGCTCCACGTTGCCCCAAGGGAACAGTGGCTGAGTCTCTGAAGGCTGCAGGGAGCCTGGCCACAGCCTCGTCCTCTCTGCCTGCACCTCTAATCTGACAGCTGCCTGAGCCACCTGCATCAGCACATGGGGGGCTCCTGCCCCGGGCAGCATCTTCTCGGCCACCTGAAGCCTGGTCTCTCTGCTGCTCTTCCTCCTCCCGGGGGCTGTCAACCTGGGGACCGGAGACGCACTGTAACTCTGCTACCAATTTGGCTTGGGGATCCAAGCCACTATGATCCTTGGACTCTGCGGAAAGTTGCGGCTTTTCTGGAAGGCATCTGATGGCATTTCCCAAACATCCATGTTGTGGTCCCACCGGCGGCTCACTCGCAACACACCCTTCACTTAAATTCAGGCTGTGTGGTCCCCCAGCTGTTGCAGGTGGTTCTGGCTTGGTTTGAGAGCCCTGTGCACTCCGGCCACCAGCGGAGCTGTCCTGAAACCTCCCAGGTGGCTCAGAGCACCTGCCTGCATGGAAAGGCGGAGCCTCAAGCTCGGCGCTGACTTTCTTCTTGCCAGCCTTTTTCTCAGGATCCCCGACTGACCTGCAGCTTCCATCAGCAACCCAGGGGCTGAGGGGACTTGTCCTCACATCAGGGGCGGAAGGGGAGCTGCAGCCCTGAGCCGGAGGCGGGAGAACAGCAGCAGAGGTCTCCGGGGTGCTGCCATCTACCGGCCCCAACTCCACATTAATGCTTTTGGGCTCAAGGCCATGTGCCCAGAGTATATCAGGTTCCCTGCAATGGCCCTCTCCTCTCTCCACCCCGCAGGCCCTGGGGGGGACCATGCAGGGTGGGTGACGAGTACGTGGGGTGGCCTCGGAAGCCCCCTTGCCCAGGTCACCGTCTCTGTAACACAGTGAAGTGGAGGAAGGGGAGGCACGGGCCCCGGAAGCAACGGGTTGAGGGTTGCACGGCTGCCGGCAAGGATGAGATCTGCTGTCTGCTTGGCCCCCGGATGGGCTGAGGGTCCTGCTGCCTTCAGTGCTCCCCGGAAAGACACCACAGTCTGACGTTTCCTGCGGGCACCCGCGCAGGGCCTCCTCCCTAACTCCTCCGGGTCTCTGATGTGGCAACAGAGTTGGCCTGGGACCTCTGACGCTGGCCCTGCAGGCTTCTGCTAGCCTAGAGCCAACACTCCCCTCCCGCCTCACAGGCTGCCGAGAGGGAGCTTCCGGTTCAATCCCTCCCAGGGCTGTGGGAAGGACGGCACCCCATTTGGGACTTGCCTTCCCTTCTTCTAAGCCGGTGGAAGCCTCAAGGCATTGGCCCTGGTCTTGGTTAGGCCCTGAGAGACTGGCAGAATTCTGAACATCACAGATTACAAGGTGACTTTCAAAACAGGTTGGTTTTCCTCCTTGTGCAGCCACTAGGAAGTTACCAGGACCTCCTCCCCATGTGTTGTCCAGAGTCCCAGGTTCTTGGTGGGCTGGGCTGCTCTCCTGCCAGCCAGGGAGAATGCCCTGGGCAGCTTCCCAGGCAGCAAACGGGCCTCGCCTACATGGAATCCCTCCAGCATCATCAAAAGGGGCCTGAGAAGGTAAGGCAGCCACTATTTCCTCCACCATTACCCTCCTGTCCTCCTCCACAGCTGCTGAAAAAGGAAGACTGCCTGAGCCCAAAGCATCAGCAGAGGAAGGTGTTCTGGTTGCTTCTCCCTCTTTCTCTATGATTTCAGAAGAGCTAGTGTGATGCACAAACTGTTCACTGGCTCCCAGGCAATGTCTCACTTTTCCGGTACAGTGACTTTTACCTGGAGCAGGGTCAACGTGGGAGGAAGTCCGTGAGGAGTGCCGTGGCCCCGTGTTAGTGTCAGTGCTGGGCAGAGGGTGACAGCTGTCTGCAGAGGGGGGTGTGGCCTGAAGGACAGATGTCCTCTCATCACTTGACAGGTGTCCTGGTTTAGCAGAGAGAGACGCCACATGAAATCCCCGTGCTTCACCCTCATTTCTGGTCCTGGCTGACACTGACTGGCCCATTTGTGGACACTGAGGCCTGCCAGGGGCCCCTGAAGAACATTCAGGTCCTAATAGCGTCTCATCGTGAGGAAGGACTGTGCCCCCAGCCACCACGTTGTGAAGCTGCTTGCCCTGGGCCTTCGCCTGTCCTATCTCCTCCAACTCAGCCAGGCACGTGGGTGGATGGGCAGAGGGCTCCGGCTGAGGCAGCCTTGGCAAGGACACAGGTGCTGAGAAAGCACCACTGGCAGGACTGAGGTCCTCGGCCTCCTTCTCTGCCTTTTGCCTCTCCCCCCTGCCTCGCTTGTCCCCCTCTTCTAAGGGGCAGCTGGCCCTCCTTTCAAGCGGGCTAGAGGCCCTGTTCAGGGAACTGGCTCTGTCTGGTCCTCTTGGTACAGCTGCCTCGGCTTCGGAAGGAGAACCCACCCTGCTACCCAAGCCCAGCAAGGTGCTCCTGAGGTCCCCTCCGTGGCCTTGCAGACTGGTGCTTGTTGACCTCCTGCCCTCTGCCCCCAGGGGAATGCTCGCTGGTGCACTGGATTGACTGCGAGATCCCACAGCCATGGATATCACAGACCCGCACCAAGCAGGGTGTGCCGCGGAGAAGCCCTGTCTATCGTCTCCGTGCTGTGGGCTGTGGCGTCCGGGCTCTCCACTCTGGTCCTGACGCCCCGCTCCAGTTACCAGGGGACTGGTGGGCATTTTCAACAGGGTGGGATCCAGCACACAGTCAATAGAAGAGATGCCTAGAGTACCAGGTACATAAAGATAGGTTCTTGGCGGCCTTGCTGAATTCAAGGGCAAGGCGTTGCTCAGGTCCCGGCGAGGAGCCATACAGGCCCCTGGCTGGCTTGGCAATGGGTCGGTCTCTTGGCTGAAAAATGTGCACACACAATGCTGGCACAGGCCAGGGAGTTTCTGAGTCAACGAAACCACTTTGTTTTTCTCCTGTAGGCTCCCTCTTTGCATAGCCGTTTCTTCAACTCTGCCTTGAACTTCCAGCTCCTCTTGCTTAGAACTACGTATGCGTTTGGCAAAATGGCTTTCCTGAACACCCTTCACGGTCTCCAGCTCCTCGAGACTTCCCAAGCCACGGGGCGGCCGTCTGGGGTACACTGCATTCGCCAGCTCGCCCTCCTCAGAAGTCCTCTCAGGCATGGGCTGCAATGGCAGAGCTCCAGCCGAAGCTTTCGTTTTCCTTGGATGAGCAGAAGAGTTGGTGCATTCTCTGCAAACTGTAAATGTCCCTAAATAACCAGCAGTTTCCCTGGCGGGTCTGTCTAATACAGCTGGGTGGGTGTGCCCCTTCACAAATCTGATGTCGTGTACCTGGGGATCAGTGCTACTGTTAACCTCCATTTGTCCAGCTTCACCATCCCTAAAGATAACATCATCTTTCCACTTTGGAGAAGATGGCTGATCCTTGAGGGACAGGTGGTTTCTAAAGCTGCCTGGCCTCAGCACATGGTCAGCCATCTCCTGGTCCTTCTGGTCCTGGAACATAAACTCCTTACTGACTCCCAGTGTGTGGGAAGCATTTAGCTGCGTACTCTGTTTGGATTCAATTTCCAAGATGCCATTTTCCAGCTGCATTACACTCCTAATTAGCCTAGCCATCTCATCAGCATTATTATCTCCTTTACTCCCTTTCTTTCCAGGAGGTTCTTCTTTGGGGCTTAACGCTTCTCGCACCTTTCCAGGGACCTTGCATTCACCGAGGTTTCTTTCCTGAAAGCACGTGACTGACTGGAATCTTTCATACATGGACTCTGCCTGTGGAAGCCTAAACTCTTCTGAGCCATCTTTGGGATGGAGCGCTTTTCCAGGAAGCCCAATTTCATTCCTCCTTTCCCCCTTGTGGGCTGGACTCTCATCCTGGGCTGCTGTCTCTGGGCTGCTTACTCTATGATGTACTGATCTGGACTTCAAAGAGCGAGCGGCTTCCTCTATCTTGTCCTTGTCAAGGCCTAAATTGATGGTTTTATAGATGAAATCAGACCTGACCCCAGAAGGAAACCGTCTCTTCATGTCACAGGCCGGGGTGTCTCTGAGGACTGCATCCTGCCCCTGCTCTTCTTCCCCACTCGTCTCAGATTCACACACCAGGGGAGGCTTCCTTGACCCAGAACTGTCTGAGGAGACACTGCAGTAGGACTGTACAGTAGCCTTTTCTCCCTGCTTGAGCACTGGAAGACTGTGTTTATTTAAAATTCCAACTTGATTTTCAAATTCACATACTTTTATGCTGGTAGATGGAAGAAAATGTCTGTTCTGAGTGACAAAAAAATAAACTGAGTTATGGCTTTCTTTAATGTTTCCAAGGCATTTCCCTTTTTCCCTGCAAGCTTCCTTGGTGTTCGGGTCAGCTGGCCTTTCTGCCATGACCTGCTGAGACGATGCTATCTTGGAATTCTGGTTTTGTAACAGTGCTGGCAACTTATTCTTCACATACACATTTTGGAGGACTTGGTGCTCATGTCCAAAGCCCCATGCTTCCCTGGGAGGCGGGGAGGGCGCCCCTGCTTCTCTGCAAGCTGGGATTTCCAAGGCGGTTTCTCTTAGGGCATCTCGGCTTTTGGTCACATAGAATGTTTCCAAGGGAGGTGGCTGCAGGGAAGATGGGAGTGGATTCCAGGGAGCAGAGTGGAGGCACAGCTCTGGACCTGAAGGAAAGGCAAAGGAAAACCTGCTGTGTCTTCTACCCGCTTCCTTGGAGCTCTCCTGGGAGTCTGTCTTCTCTTCCTGCGGGAGGTGGTGGCTGTTCTGACCTAATTGCCCCCTTGGGTCTGCACTATTCTTCCTCAAAGGAGCCCAGCCTCGGGGCCAATGGGGTTCTTTGGTGTCTATGGTGACAATATGGTGACAAGCGTTCGTCAGGATGAAACATTCATCAGAGGACGTCATGAGACCAGGATTCTCGCTACTCTGAGAGGCTTCTTCCAAGCTGCTCTCTTTGACTCCCCATGCTTCCATCACGGGATGTGCTGTCTTGTTCGCTGCTATAGAGACGTGCGCATTTGTAGTTCCAGAAGTCGATGATTCTACGTCCGCTGAATAAGTTCCACTATGACTCACCTCTTTCTCATTAGCTGTAAAGAATTCTGAAGTACCTTCTACCTCGACACGCAGACTGTCCTGTTCTTTCTCAGCTCTCAGACGCCTAATTCTGGACAGATGGATAGGAAAGTTGTTGAAATCCGGGCTGCTAGATACCCTAGGACCAATTGGCAATAGAGCATCTCCTCCCCTGCCAGAATCTTGGGTCAGGGAACCAGAGTCTTCCTCGAGGGAGGGCTTTCCCTTCCCTCGAGGAGGGAGACTGGGTGCTCCTGTGGCCTCCAAAACAGGATGAGACAGTTCAAGGAGGTACTTTTGCTGAAGGGCAGCCCAGTCTCTCTCACAGGCACTGCCAACGTAAGTGAATGAGGTGGCAGAGGCAGCCAACAAGCTTGACACACTAGAGTCAGAGGCTTCAGAGACGCCCTTCTGGGCCATGTCAGGGACCCCTCTGGCCTGAAAGGTGCCATCGGCTCCTGGCTGAAGAAGCCTATAAGAGCCCCAGAGGGACACCCTGGTCGTATCAGAAACAGGGACTGTGTATGCACTTCTGACACTGCAGGGCAGCTCAGCACCGCCCAGGGGCCGTTTGGAGCTGCAGGACAGGACTGTTTCTGTATCTGATGACTTTAGTTCTTCCATATTGGGCCAGTATCCAGGCCTCTCCCAACCGCAGGGCTGAACATCCTGGAGGTCAGGACTTGGACATAAAGAACCTGGGGGGCTACTGGGACTGTTCCTGGAGTCACAGGAGAACCAGGAATCCATGGACGCCAGAGGGCTCCCTCTGGAAAGCGGCACGTCTTGGAGACTGTTGGTTTGTTCTGTGGGGCTTGCCTCCACCGCCAACTCGGGCTGCTCACAGCGGGGCTGGAGCTCCAGGTAAAATGAACTGCTCACTGGCGGGGCGGCATCCAGCCTGGCTCCTGTTCTGTGGCTGATGGGGCCAGGCCTGCACACTGCCTCCTCGTCCCCTGCGGGCAGACTGGAGCTCTGCAGGCGCCAGAAAGTCTCCGTGGGCATCTCGTCAGCTGAACGCAAGAAAGGCTCTCCTTGCCGATCGTCCCCCAGTTCTTCCTCAGCGTCAACCAGGCTGTCGAGGGAAAAGCTCCTGTGCGTCTGGGTGAACAGTCGACTGTCTGAGGATGTGGTGAAGCCCCTCACAGAGGCTTGAGCTCTGGCCCTGGAGTGGCCACGGCCATGGGTGAGAAAACTGAGCGCTGGGCTGTCCTGTGGGCTTTGGTACCCCTTCTCGGCCAGCGAGTCCTCAGATATTTGGCTGTCTTCACTGTCGGAGTCATCTGGCCCTGGGAGATCCCGCTCCTTCCCCTGGGGCTCCTCCAGCTTCCGTGGCTCCAGCAGGGCTTTGGCACAGACATAGGACAGAGAATCGACTGAGTAACTGCTATCTGCATCAGATAAATCACCACCTTTTTCTCTCGCAAGATCCTCTACAGGGCTGGAACCTGTGAGTGAGGCCGTGGTATCTGGGTCCCCCGCACTGTGTTGCCTCTTCAAAGGGCTGCTGTGAGGCAAGCGAGAGGACTCTTCAACCCTAGCTGCCAGGACCCTCTGCTGCCCCTTTGATGCCCCGCTTGGAGAAGGGGGAGGTGGATTCTGCCCAGAAAGTCTTGGCTGTCTTTCCACGCCCAGTGGCTTGTTTGGATCCATGGGGATGTGAGGAACCAAAACTGGCTCCCTCAGCAGCCTCATGGGGCCCAAGGTTCCCTTCTTTTCCCCACCCTGCAGGTGAGTGGCCTTAGCCCTCCTGGTCTGGGTGGAAGGGGTGAGGACTTCCGGCTTATCCCATGGCTTTAGCTTGTTAGCTGCGAAACTCTGCGCCACCATCTGACGGGGCTGCTTACCCACTCTCTCCATTTCCTGGACACTGGCAGACTCGCAGCTCTCAGTGAGGCAGGTGCCAGAGGGTGAGGCTCCCTTCCTGGCCAGGGCCTTCCTGGCTGTGCAGAGCTGCCCCTCGCCTGAAGAACAGAGGGCATGCTTGATGAAATGCCCTTTCCTTGGGGGGTAATAAGCAGCCTGGGGCAAGTACTCTTCTGATGGGGTTTTCTCTGATAATTGCTCAGTAGGGTCAGGCACAGGAGGTGACGTGGTGGAGGGATCCCAATTCAGGAAAATACTGTGGAGACAAGGAAAGCCATCTCAGAAAAGTAAGAGGTCCCTACTTACTGCTGAGAGAAGGAATATAAAGTCCCACTTAGTTTGCTCTGAAAGAGGTTTAAAACTAGGCCAGGGCTTCCCTGGTGGCGCGGTGGTTGGGAGTCCGCCTGCCGGTGCAGGGGACGTGGGTTCGTGCCCCGGTCCGGGGGGTCCCACATGCCGCGGAGCGGCTGGGCCCATGAGCCATGGCCGCTGGGCCTGCGCATCCGGAGCCTGTGCTCCGCGACGGGAGAGGCCGCGGCAGTGAGAGGCCCGCGTACCGCAAAAAAAAAAAAACTAGGCCAATGTCACTGTCCCCTATAGCCTTCAGGGTCAGCTCTTTAGGTACATAAGGAAACTACAGACTATAGTCTTGGCTCTCAAAGAAGCCCCAGGTACACTCTGTTCCTCATTTTCTTTATCTTACAAAAAGGCTGAACTGAATCTGGATCTAACCACGCTTTTAGGGAAAACTTCCAACATGAGGAACTGAATAATAACTTAAATGGCACTACAAGGAATCAAACAGACAAATCTATAAAGGGGCACATTTTACAGAATGGACCCACTTTCTTTAACAAATCGACAATATGAAGAAATTTTTAAAAAGCATGATTAAAAGAAACTTAAAAGACATAACAACCACATGCAGTGTGTAAATTCTACTGGATCTTAATTTCAATTAACTATAAATATATATTTTGAGGCAATTAGAGAAATTTGAATATGGCCTAGGTTTTTGATTATACTGAATAATTAATCTTAATTTTGTTGGGTGTGATGACAATGTGGTTATAAGAAAACTTATTTTTCAGAAGTGTATACTTGATGTAGGATTGAAATGACATCACGTCGAAAAGTTGCTTTAAAATGCTTCATCAGAAAAAGGAAGGAGGGGAGACAAAGCAAGCATGGTAAATCTTGACATTTGCTGAACATGGGTGACAGGTACACAACTCTCTCAACTTTGTGTATGTCGGAAATTTTTCATAATAAAACTTAAAAAAAAAAAGCCTACCTAGTACTCTAAAGACCAGATTGGTAAGCAAACATAACAGTAATAGACATTAATTGGGCAACTAATATGGGCAAGGCCCTGCGCTAGGCCTGGAGGATATAAAGAGGCAGACATAGTCCTCTGCTCCAAGCAGTCTGGAAGATAACATATCCTCACCTTGACTGAATGTGAGAAGTGAAGGAGAAAAGAAACAAGGAGGATCCCACAATGAACCCAGGAGTCAGAAAGAGAGTGTTTCACTTGCTCAGCATGGTAGGTGGGCTGGGAAACTGACTGGAGCCAGCAGGTCGGGGGGGAGGGGAGGGGAGGGAGGAAGAGTGCAGTCTGAGGCAATATGAGACAGAGCGGCGGCAGGACACACACAAGGAGACATATGTGGTAGTCAGGGTCTAGAGCACACGGAAAATGAGGCTGAGATTCTCCCTCAGCAGATATGATCAAAGCAGCAAGAGCTGCCCCTCAGAGTGGGGGCAGGGAAAATCTTAGAAGACATCAACCACAGAGAAAGAAGAGAGTGATCAGGAGAACAAGTGATGAGGAAGAGAAGAGCAGACACATTTTTCCATTTCACAAATGGAGGAAACTGAGGCCCCAGGAAGTAAAGCTCGCTGCCCGGGCAACAAGGCTGTAAACCTCAGCCAGTGCCCCAAGGCGGCCTCCGACGACGGCTGTACCTGCGCAGCTGGGCTGAGTGCCGGCTGCAGGGCCTTCGGAGGCTCAAGGAACTGCAACTTGTCAATCTGCTTCTGCGCTGAGGCCCTAGGACCAGGGCACCAGGGCAGGGGGCCGGGAAGGGGGGCCTCCGGGGGCAGTCACCCTGGAGCCAGCACAGCACCCTGAGCTGCTCCGGTCTCCTGTGGGCCCCCAGCAGCCTCGGCTTCTCGATGGTCCTCTTCAGCTGGAACGAGACCCTTCTCTGCCGGCCGTTCTGCTCCGCCACCCGAAGCGCGAGTCTCCGCAGGAGCTGCGGGTGCACCGCCCTCTTCTGGCTTTGGACCGGGGGAGATGGCTGAGTCTCAGGGTCTGTCTGGCACCATGAATCAGATGGAACAGCGGCTGCAAGTTCTTTCTCTTCTACACGGTCTTGCTGCAGCTGCTGCTGCAAGCCAGCCGGCCAGGTCCCTTCTCTGAGTAGCCACTGCTGGTCTGCGAACCAAAAACACCCTGAGAGAAGGTCAGCCCGTCCTCCCTCCCTGGACTCAGGCACCTCTGGCCACGGCTGCACCTGCACAGAGTGAAGAGCTGGCCAGGGTGACGTGGTGGGATGAGGGCCACGTGGCCCTCTGGAGCAGGAGTGCCGGGCCCCCTGACCACAGGGCAAGTGGACGAAGCCCCGGCCTCAGCAGGGCAGCGGGCACATGCTAGGGCCAGCAGCAGAACCTGGAAAAGCACGCATGAGGGCAGTGAGGAAGGTCGCTTCCTTATTCTTGCTTCCAGCCCCCGTGTAAGAGCCTCTGGTCTCTAAAAGAGGGGAGAGAACCCCTAACACCAAAGATTCCATCATATCACAAAGAAAACAAAGGAGAGAATACAGAGGGCCAGGGCGGTGTGGAGAGATGGGAAGGGGAAGCAGGCTCCTACCGTCTTTAACCTGTTGGCTGGCACACGTCCCGTCCAGTTCCCGTTCCTGTTTGGCTCTAATCTGTCCCGCTAGGATTCGCTGCCTCAAATCCCCCACGAAGCACAGCCGCTGCTGCTGAATCTGGGCCCCGCAGGGTGTCTCTCCAGCCCTTGGTGGCCTGTGGTCCTTGTCGCTCTGCTCTCCCAGCGCTTTCCTGTCACAGGGGCCGGGGTTACCCGGGGGGAAATGTAAACCCAGCTCAGCAAACACCTCCACGGCCTTAGCCCCTCCCATGGAGTCCTGCATTCAATAAGGCAGAGAGGGCTTTGGACTTCTGGCAACTTGGGACACACAGGCACGGTGTCACAGGCAGCTCATGATGTCACAGTGCGGGAGGGGAGAACAGTCCTGAGACTAGCATATTCTTAGACTGTGGGTTTAGCAGAAACACAAGTTCATTTTGGTTAAGGAAAATAACCAGGAAAGTAAAGCGGCTGTTTTTAGAAAACACAACATTTTAGCTAAATCAAGAAACTTTGTCCTTTAAAAAAGAATAAAAAGGTATCTGCTAAAAATCTGTTGTAACTAGACGAGAGCAGAAGCTCCAGAAACACTGTGGGAATGGAAACCCTCTCCTCCTTGTTCAGCGATCACGACTGCACCTCCACTCCTGAAGCAGAAACCCTCTTGATGTGGTAGTAGGAGGAGAGGGAACTCGGATGCACGCCAAGCTGTGTATGCAGCAGGAGCCCCAGGGGAGAGCTGGTCTCCACTCAAGGGCTGTTCTCAGTGAATGAGCCCTGGATGAGGGTTCAAGAACTTTAGACTCGACCACCCCTTTCAGAGATACATGCTGACACGTTTACTGGTGAAACTGTCCAAGATTTGTTTAGATCCAGTGGGGAGAAGTTGGGGATATAAACGAAACAAGATTAGCCATGAGTTGATCATTTGTAGTGTATTTAAAATTTTCCAATAATACAAAATTTAAAAAGGTTTTCTTGGGACTTCCCTGGTGGCACAGTGGTTAAGAATCCACCTGCCAATGCAGGGGACATGGGTTCGAGCCCTGGCCCGGGAAGATCCCACATGCCGTGGAGCAACTAAGCCCATGCACCACAACTATGGAGCCTGCACTCTAGAGCCCGGGAGCCACAACTACTGAAGCCAGTACGCCTAGAGCCCGTGCTCCACAACAAGAGAAGCCACCGCAGTGAGAAGCCCGTGCACCCGCTAGCTGCAACTAGAGGAAGCCCGTGCGCAGCAACGAAGACCCAATGCAGCCAAAAATAAATAAATAAATTTATTTTTAAAAAGGTTCTCTCGGCTTTCATGAGGACCCGGGCTCAATCCCTGGCACCTCCACCTAAAAAAAAAAAAAAAATTCTAGACTACAGTCATGCTTTTACTCTGCCACCAGGTTCTTGTGTGACCATGGATAAGTAAGAGCCTTCCTCTGAAGACTGACAGCTTCTCCCCTCATGCTAACCTCTCCCTAGGTCACACGTGACTTCTATGCAAGGGCCTCCCATGCTGTTTCCGCAGGGCCTCTCCGTCCCTGTCACTGTTTCAAAAAGAGCCAAATGCACGGGGCTCCACTCCGGGCTGGGAGGGGGAGCATCTGGGAAGGGTCAGGGTCTGCTGGAGACCGACACAAAAGCCCCAGCCAGCCTCGCTTATTCCTGCCCTCGGCCCTCATTCCAGCCCCAGGAGGCCACCTCTCAGGCTTGGAGATTCTCTAAGTGACTTAACACTAGAAGCAGATGGCAAACCATTTGAGCAGTGTGCTCTGAGGGGTCCATTCCACTTCGGAGGTTTATCACTTTGTAGAGCAGAATGAAAGCAGAGGTCCCCAAACTACAGCCTTCGGGCTAAATGATGCGCTGCCTGCTTTTGTGAATCAAGTTATTGGAACACAGCCACATGTGTGGTTTATGTATCGTCTCGAGGGCTTCCGGGCCTCACTGGCACAGCAGAATAGCTGCGGCGAAGGCTACAGCACAACCTGGCCCTTCACAGAAAGTCTGCTGCCTCTGTCTTAGAAGAAATTAAGATTTCTTAATGTAGCCTTAGGAGGACAGTGAAGGAGGGATGGGTGGGAGAGTGAATAGATGGATGGGGGCGTGGGTGGGAGCTGACACAACAGCAGGCTCCTCTCTGGAAAGGAGGCTGGGAGGTGACTCAATCTACAGTGAGTCCAGGAATCAGGAGGGGCCCAGGTCCCTGTGCGAGCGTGCTCTGGGGAAGACGGCTGCTGGCTGCTGTGGGCAAAAGGGCAACACACAAAGAGTGGAAGGTACAGAAAACAGGAAAGGCGCCGTTTGTCACACATAAGGCAAAGGCCAGGGATAGCAACTGGAATAAGAAGCCAGTTAGTGCCACACAAACAGAAAAAGCAGTTAATGGAAAACATTTTACACATATATTTATATGTATCACGCCTGTGTCACAGCTCCAAATTGTGTCTGACCACAGACACGGCTGAATTACAAACCCGAGCCCATCAGAGGGTCTTAGACACACCCAGCTAAGATCTACAACATCAGATACAAGGGGTAGAAAGGAGATCTTTATTCTGAATTCCCTGAGAGTGTTCAGCTTCCTTCTCTGACTGTCCCCGGACCCTCAGACTTACAATCTGCTTCTCCCTAGAAGAGAGCTCCTCCACGCTTCCCCGGGGAAAGCTGTAGCCAGCCTGTCAGCTTCTACAGACCCAATACAGCTTCCTCCATAGCAGCTGCAAGCCCACAAGGAGAGGCTGTCTGGGAGGAGCCCCACAGACATGCACGCTTGTCCGAGGAGCCATACACCATCAGACTGAAAATGTCTCCTGTGCTGAGTACATCGGCCAAGTTCCCCGAAAGCATGTGAAAAAGAACAAGCCGACCTAATGCTATATGTTGGGTAGATCACCAAGGGCCAGTCTTCAGTAACCTGCGGCCAAGGACCTCTGTCCCTCTCAGACGGTGCCCTTCTCCCTGGGGGACTCCAGCAGCCCTAGCTGCTGCCGGGGCTCCATCGCGCCCTCCGGCTGCTCGGCGCCGGCAGCTTCCACAGCAGAAATGCAATGGCACCTACTCGCTGAGGTGGCAGAGGTTGTGGCAGCAGCAACAGTGTCCCCCGGGCTCTAGGCACTTAAGGTTAAGCTCCCAGAATTCCCAGGGGGAAAATGCCAAGAACACGGACAACAGACAGTTTTCAAGGACAAACTCTTCTCAGGTCCAGATCACTCACTGCTGCAGGGAGAAAAGGAGGCCAACAGGCCAACTTCCCCTGCTCTAGAGTCAGTTCTGGCTTCACAGGCTCCCCACCAGAGAAGCATCCCTCCAGAGAGAAAGAGGGCGGAAAGGAAACCTGGGACACGGGGAGGCTTTGGAGCCGACCCCACCCAAGAGCATATGAGAGACCCTCGTGGAGACACAAGCCCAGACGGGGAGCCCTGCTGACGACGTGCTGGGCTCCGCACACTCACTTTCTCTCCCGGCCCCTCTGCCCGCTCAGAGCCTTGAGCCCACACCACCCGCTGCTGCCAGGGGCTGGCGCACGCGTGCTGGCAATGGTAGCTGGGCAGGACCGGCCTGGCCCACAGGCTCCCAGAGCTGGAGCTTAAGAGCGAGGGCAGTGAGGGGGAGAGGCCTGATTCTCCAGTCCCCCTCTGTCCTCTGCATGAAAGGGTGCATTCTTGGTGCGACTGAAAGGTCACGTCCATGCCCATGGGGCTAGAGAGCCTGAGAAGACCTTAAAAAGGCAGAAGCCCAGTGTTCTCTGGGGTGGATGGGTCCACTGGGGCAAGGTGGGAGGACAGGAAAGCAAAAGGGAGGCCACCTTCCCGGGCAGCCCCTGCCGTGAGGGCCTCCCGGCAGCGGGGCTGTGGGGTGTCGGGCACTGGACAAAGTACTCCATGTGCACTCGCTCTTTCAACCCGTGTCACGAGGACCCCTGGGAGGGAGACGGTAGCATCCTTACTTAGAGGTGAGCCAATAGGCTCAGAGACTCAGTAGCTTGCCTAAGGTCACACAGCTTTTCTGTCGTACAGCCAGGAGGTAAGGCCGCTTTACTCAACTCCAACGTATCTCTTCAGCATCCAAGGCTCTTTAAGTTGCAGAACCGTTCCCTGTAGACCTCTGGACTTTGGGAAAAACACATCCTCAGTGCGACTTCCCAAAGGAACTGACCTAAGACAAGGCTTCCTTTCATGACTTCACTACAAAAAGGGAGGCCACTCTGACAAACAAGAGCCCCGGCCTCAGTCCTGAGTCTACCTTGATCTTGATATGCTCCACCCTATGTCACCCCTCAGGGCCCACAGTCACCCAACACTGACCATCCTCCCTTAAGCCCTGAAGCATCATCCTCTGGTCGTCAGCAGCCCTCCTGTGAGCACCTGCCTGCTGCTCGTACTACCTGCCTCAGAGCACTCCTGTCCTCATCCAACATCTCACCACCGAGGTCTGCCCCAAGGCTATCCTCAGCTGCCATCAAGGCTCCTGGCCTGAGCAAAGAGCAGCAGGGGACCAAGGGCCATCAGAACCCTCCCAGGCACCCTGTACTCATGGTGCTGAACAGCCCCCCACACCAGGGGTCGCACAGGTACCGGGTCCCCTGCTGACATTTTCTACAGGAAGTCTCCAAGTTACAAGGCACTGTGGCTTTCAGAACAGGACACCATTATTCCCAGGATCCAACCCACAAGGCATCTCGATCTGGGAGGGGGCTTCTATGCAGAAATGGATAAAGAACGACTATGAAGAAGAAAAGCAGTTCCCATGAGTCATGTAGAAAACTCGGACCCACACTCCACAGTCTCAAGGCAGGTGAAGCGAGTAGCACAGGGCAGAGCCCCAAGATATTTTCATGTGGGTCCTGGAGTTCCTGCCCCTCATGCATAGTACTGGACCCATGGTTATGAGGAAAAGAGGCTTCTCCATCTCACAGTCACTTTAAAAACTCAGAGGAAGCCACAGTCCTGGAGCTAAATGACACACACGTGAGCTCACACACAGGCAGGCCAGAATTTAAAGGGGTTAATAGAATTTAAAGAGGTAGGTCCCAAAGCAGCAAAGCTACCCACAAATACATCAGGTGTAAATCTTGCTGACAGAGGAAGGTGGCCACAGGAAACATCATATGATATATACCTCTTTCAGTGATGAAGAAAGTTGCAATACCCAAGGGGAAATGAAGGAAGGCCACAACCACCACCCTGACAACCACCAGCTGAGCGGCTAGCTCAGCGTCCTCAGAACACTCGCCCACGTTGGTTCAGACCAGGCCTCATTCCGAGCTTGGCTGCTACACTCATCTCCTCCCTGCTCCATGTTGTAATGAATTAAAAAGCAAAACCAAAACGTCCCACAGCAGAACGAGCAGCTGTCTCTCACCTTTCCTTCCCAAGCAAAGGGCAAAGACCCAACCGGGAGGCAGTGACATCTCCGTCCAAATCCAGCCACTCCAGAGAGCCACTGCTACCAACAGTCTCTCCAACCTGCAGACAAGGAAGGAAGCATCATCACCCCCATCCCAACAGACCCGGACAAAGCTCGACCCCCTCCAGAAAGGAGAAGTGGGGAGGTCAGGAGCCACGTGGAAACACCATGTGCTCACCTGCCTCCTCTGCCGAAGGACGGCGGCCTCTGCGGGGTGATTGAATCGGAACTTCTGTGCTTTCCCCAGGGTTATGACTGCTCCTGTGGCACAGAGACCGATGCGAATTAAATGCACAGCTCGTGTTCTGAGCACATGTAACGTGCAGGCCACTGTTCTGGGGCACAAAGTCCTGCCCCCACAAGTTGATAATTTAGCTGAGTCAATAAGATACGTATTTATTGGATACCGTACAACGTATGTATTGAATTAATGAGATGAACAGGAGGAGCTCTGCTATTCCCAAGGAAAGCAAGATGAGCTCCAGGTGGAGTAGTCAGGGAATGCTTTGTTGAAGAGGGGGTATCCAAGCTCAGCCTCAAAGGACAGAGAGAATCTGAATAGATTAATAGTAGTAGTAATAGTGACAGTAATCATGATAAGGGATGTTTTCTAAGTGCCAAGAACACTGCTAAGAACATTACACAGATTAGCTCATTCAATCCTCACAACGATTTTATTATTATTCCTATTTTATAGGAAATTGAGGCTCAGAGACTTTCCCAAGGACACAGAGCTAACAAACACAGGTACTAATTTCAGAGAGTCACTCTCTACTCTGGAGCCCTGGAATTGGGGCTTGTTTACGGAAGAGGACTGTATTAGGGAATCTTCAGATCTCTGGGTGCAGAGGCTGGGTGTTCCATCATTAAAGCCTGCCTCACTGAGTTCTCTGGGTCTGGCCCATGAGAATGGAGCTCACCGATCACTCATCCTGGCATAAACCGGGCTGTAGGGGGCCCTACCTTGGGTCAGACGGCAGGAGGCGGTGACCTCCCGGCCGTTGACTGTGCAGCGGGCCCCGCGGGCAGGCCGCAGAATGACGACCCCACAGGCGCTGGTGATAGTGCAGTGGTCTCTCTCGATCCACTGACCCTGCAGGACTACAGAAGGGGGCGGGGGTCACTTGGGTGGAGGCACAGCCCAGAGAAACACCTCCTCCAGTCTTCTGACGAGATCAGAATCCAAATCTGGAAGATCTCACATCATGACAGGAAGAGGAAGAGCCACCACCTGAAACCACCCAGACCTGGATCATCCCACCGTGTGGGTCTCCTCCTATCATGTCCCAGACCCACAACCTGTCAGGGAAAGAGGAGCGGCCCCTCAGACCTCAAAGATTCCTTCCTCTCAGAGCACCATCACGTTCCTCTGAAGAAACCCGTCCAGCATGAATACCTGCCACAGAGCATCGTACCCATATGCTCTGTCACTCACCAATGTCCTGTTCCTGGTCTGAGTCAATCCTTCCTATTTTTGTTGTCCCCTCCTAAAGGGAAAAACAAAGCCATTTTAATGAGAATAAAAAGGGATGCAGCCCTGCCCCCAAAGGAGAGCCCACCTGTTTGAGCGTCATCACCATCCTCCCATGCCCACCCCAGCCTTTTCCACACCACTTCTCAGCTTTGCTCCAGGATGTTCTGACTGCTCTGCCCACTCACGCTGCAGCCCAGGAAGCCCCTGAGACGGTGGGGTCAGAAAAATGCATGACTAAGCAGCACCAGCTTTTTGCAAAGTCCAACTAGGGCTGGCCGGCTCCTTTCTGTCCCATAGCCTGGAGTTAGGCCGTCAGAGCTTCTGTAGTCTGAGGAAGTGGGCACATGGGTATAGCTTTCTCCCGGGGCTTAAGGTTAATGTGGTCCAAGTTTGGTCCAGTCAGTCTCAAAGAGACATGCCTTCTAGGATGATGTATGGAAGCACAGGATTTTTACCTTCTTGGTCCGCAGATGAAGTTTAACAGACACCAGATTCTAAGAAGAGTAAAGCACAAAAAAGCAGCACAAAAAGGAGAAAAGCACATCTAGAATCAAAAAAGACTGGAAGAGAGTACAAGAGAGGAGGGGGAAACTGGAGTTACTATCAATGAATCACTGGGTTAGTAGAAGACAAGGCCTTTGGCCCTTGGACTATAACAATGCAGTTTAAGACCACATAGCTCTGTTTGAGGAAGGCAGCAACACGGCAACAGAGATGCGAGTTTAGATATGTATTTATCTTTTCTTTTTTTTAATTAATTTATTTATTTTTGGCTGCATTGGGTCTTCGTTGCTGTGCACGGGCTTTGTCTAACTGTGGAGAGCAAGGGGCTACTGTCTGTTGCGGTGCGCGGGCTTCTCATTGCGGTGGCTTCTCTTGTTGTGGAGCATGGGCTCTAGGCGCACGGGCTCAGTGGTTGTGGCTGGAGGGCTCTAGAGCGCAGGTTCAGTAGTTGTGGCGCACGGGCTTAGTTGCTCCAGGGCATGTGGGATCTTCCTGGACCAGGGATTGAACCTGTGTTCCCTGTATTGGCAGGCGGATTCTTAACCACTGCACCACCAGGGAAGCCCAAGATATGTATTTATAATTTACCGACTAACTTTTCCCTGTGTCCCGGGCACTGCGCCAAGTGCTTTACAGATAGCTCTCATTTAATCCTCTAACAACCCAGAATGTAGGTATTACGATCAGGAATCTGAAGCTGACAGGGGATAAGCTGCCCAGGGAGCCCACCCACTAAATAAGACAACCCCGGCTAGCATTCAGGTCTCTCCAGGTCCTGTGCCCACGTGTTTCCAACCTCGCCAAACCACCTGCCCAGTGACTGATGTTTTTGAAGTGACTGGAAAGTTCTGCACTAGGCTTCACTATCAGCAGCCAGAAAGGAGGGCCCTGTAGCTCTCCCAAAATCGCCTGAGGAGAAAGACCCCTGGAAGGAATGAACAAGGCTCTGGCTCCCCCCGCACACCCACAACCAGCCAGAGCCCAGGCTTTTCCTCTCAGCCACTGAGGATCACACGATCCAACGGATGCCGGTCTCCAGACACCGCCATCCAGAATCGAGGGAGGGGGGTCAAGACCACTCTCAGGGGTTCAAGGTCAGCCCTGATGATGAGGCACATTCCTCCCAAAGGAATAAAGGCCACAGCACATCCCAACTTCTAGATCTGCAGAGCAGAAACTACCCCAAAATGTGCTGGCATCTCATTTAACACGGGCTGAGCTGGCGCCTGTGCCTGCTGCCCCTCTGCCTCTTTATGCCTGTTTATTGGGAGGGGCAGCAGCACAAAGGCAGTTATGAGATGAAGTCCAGGATATCAGTAACCTGCTCCACCCTCCCTTCCTGCTGCCCGCTCCCCACCTAAGGTACTTCCCAAGGTGACTCAGGCAAACAGTTCCCAGGCCACTGCGAGGGACTAGTTCTGGGTCTGGAACCAAGTTAGCAAATAAAAACAGAGAATCTTGAGTGACTACTGTTATACTACTACCCAGACCAGGATCTAAACAAACAAAAAGGGGGGAAATGGGTACAAAACCTGCAGAAATGCCATGATTAGAAGTAGACTGAAATCCTGTTTCCCCAGGTTCACGTCCAGAACATGAGGGAGGGAGTGACCCCCAGTGCAGACTTGGCAAGGACACCAGCACTCCAGCATCGTCCATCTCCGGCCTCCAACTCAACCTCCCCATCATCCTTCAGCCCTCTGCTGCTACCCTAAGCTCTGCCACTTGACGTCTAACTTCATCCACTCACTCCACCTCCGATCAATATATCAGATCAGTTCTACTCAAATACTGAGCATTTTAATCCATCTGGTCTCTCCTTGACCTCCAACCTCTCCCCATCGTTCTGACAAATGGAACGATTGATAGCCTTTGGTGTTCAGATCTGTTATTAAGGTAACAGCCACTTCTGCCTGAGGCATTTTCACTGAGATGATTTATACTGTGTCAAAAAAAGAAGCTACTTTAACCTTCTGTCTGGGAGGCTCAGTCTCTGACAACTTCCCCGAGGGCTTATCCTCAGAACACAGACTTTCTAAATGTGTGAGACGTGCCGACATCTCCCCACCACATGTACTGCAGCAATAGCAATCTGATTTCTCCAGGGATGACAGCAGCGTCACACATCCCCATAAACTCTGTTCCTTTTAAATGTCAGTTTAACGTGCCGGGGACGATTATCAAAATGAAGATTGGATTTTCAATGAGCACAGGGATTTGGGCCAGGTAAGGTATGTTCAGCCATCCATGGGGACTGTCCTATAGTGGGACACTTTTGATGAGGACAGGATATGGGATTACATGGGTCACTAACCCTCAAAACACTTCATTCAGAAGTGAGGCCCCGGCCTCCAGGTGACAAAGAACCAGGGCAGCGAGGTCTCTGTGGAAGGCCTTCGCAACACTCTATTTTCTGTGGGTGGCTGCATGTCACGCCCTGGTCACCCCTCACCCCCCAGCCCTCTGGACTCCTGCACGCTTTCTTGAAGCTTCCTAAATCTACTCCCTCTTTTCTCTCTTCTTTCCCAGGCAAACCTAGTAATGGAGAAGGGGGGTTGAATGAAGTGGGAAAGTACGGGAAGGCAACTGTTTCAGATCTTTTGATCCCTTTAGCCTCTGAAAGCCGTCTGTGAGCAGCCTGCATTTGCGGGGAGCGCTCAGGAGTGCTGCCGGAATTTCGAGGTTAGGATTTCACCTCCATGACTGCACTCCTGTGCTTCAGGAAGCCGGATAAGGAATACAAGCAGCATTATTCTTACTTTAAAACAAGGAAATTTAGGCATAGAGAACAAAAGTAAGAGAGACAGTAGCAGCAGCTGAAAACCAAATGATTGTTCTGATTACTAGTCTTCTTCTGTATTCATACAAAGACAAAACAGATCACAGTTGGTTGGCAGGCCCAGTTTCCTGAGGGCACACCTGAGGGCAGCTCTGCGGCTTTTCCCTCCCTGACCTCTGGGGCCAACGGCTTAAGGAGAAGGGGGCGTGCGCCCGCCCGCTCACCTTGAGGTGATAGAGCACGACACCTGTGCTGAGCACATCGTCCTCCAAGGCCATCAGGTGTGGCAGGCTGGAGTCGATGACCAGCCCAGCCCTCCTCCTGTTGATGTCCACTCTGTAATGTTCCACGAGGGCCTTCCACTCGTTCCACTTACGGGCCCAGTCTTTAGTCAGCTGGTCAATCTGAGGAGACAGAGGAGGTGGTCCTGGACACTCAGTACAGGGAGCAGATGAACGGTTCAGCGCCATCTGGCCCGATTCCTCACGGCATCACTTCCTCACTTTCCTCCCCGTGACTATTCAAGTCCGCACATGGGCCCTTGCACCTCTGTGAGCTCTCTCTGTTTTCTAAGTTTTCCTCAAAAAGCAACTGTTACTTTTATAAATAGAAACTCAATAAATGTTATTTTAAAATTTTTCTGCAATGAGCATGTATTGTTTTTATTAAAAAAAGAAGTACCATAAACGTTATTTTTAAAAATTATTTGGGGACTTCCCTGGTGGCACAGTGGTTAAGAATCCGCCTGCTGGGCTTCCCTGGTGGCGCAGTGGTTGAGAGTCCGCCTGCCGATGCAGGGGACACGGCTTCGTGCCCCGGTCCGGGAGGATCCCACGTGCCGCGGAGCAGCTGGGCCCGTGAGCCATGGCTGCTGAGCCTGCGCGTCCGGAGCCTGTGCTCCGCAACAGGAGAGACCACAACAGTGAGAGGCTCGCGTACCACACACACAAAAAAGAATCCGCCTGCCAATACAGGGAACACAGGTTCAATCCCTGGTCTGGGAAGATTCCACATGCCACGGAGCAACTAAGCCTGTGCACCACCAACTACTGAGCCTGCGCTCTAGAGCCCGCGAGCCACAACTACTGAGCCCACATGCCACAACTGCTGAAGCCCGTGTGCCTAGAGCCTGTGCTCCACAACGAGAAGCCACCACAATGAGAAGCCTGTGCACCACAACAAAGAGTAGCCCCTGCTCGCCATGACTAGAGAAAAGCCCACACACAGCAACGAAGACCCAATGCAGCCAAAAATAAATAAATTAATTTTAAAAAATTAGTTGGGATTTGAGTCACATATCTATTGATATGTTTAAATTCCCCTCTTTCCACCCCCCCTCCTATGTGATCCATACTGGGAGTCCTCTTGTGAACTTCTTTCCCAAGGTGCAGCACCTTGAATTCTAATATAAGCTTGTATGCACCTCAAAAACCAACAGAGCACCAAGACGGGTCTCCCCAGGGAGAATGAAGACTATGAAACTGGTCTGAACTACCACACAATAAAAAAATAACAACAGTAATAACTAATGTTATTAAACACTGAGGGCGGGGGGTGGTGTAAATTGGGAGATTGGGATTGACATATATAATACACACTACTATATATAAAATAGATAACTAATAAGGACCTACTGTACAGCACAGGGAACTCTATTCAATACTCTGTAATGGCCTATATGGGAAAAGAATCTAAAAAAGAGTGGATATATGTATATGTATAACTAACTTTGCTGTACGGCAGAAACTAACACATTGTAAATCAACTATACTCCAATAAAAAATTAATTTAAAAAAACACTGAGGGCTTACTATGGATCAGGAACAGAGTTTTAAAAATAAACACACCAAGGCTTAGAGGCCTTAAGCTAAGCCCACTTGGGAAACATGAAGGAACAATGTTGAATATAGGGTCCTTTTTATTTCTTACGGTGGAAATTGTTATCAAGGCAGGAAGCTTCTTTTGGGAGTGGAAGAACTGAGGAAGACCAGGAAAAGGAACTGGATTCATCTAAGTCCTTCTCTCATAAAGAGAAAACTTAAAAAAAAAAATCATGCCAAGTTTAGGTACAAGTATTTTATGACTCTAGAAACATTCTTTTTTTGGGCTGCCCTACGCAGCTTGTTGGATCCTTAGTTCCCCGACTAGGGATCGAACCTGCGCCCCCAGCAATGGAAGCACAGAGTTCTAACCACTGGACCGCCAGGGAATTCCTGAAACATTCTTTTTAATGTTATAATCATTGAGTTGAAGTTTGAAAACTACAGGGTACCCGTGAAGGGCTGGGTTGGATTGGGCCCTGGCAGAGGTAGGTGGCAGGGCACATCCCCCTGGAGGTGCTGCAGAGGACACCTCCCCTCTGGTCAGCCTTCATCACCCACTCCTACCTGCCTAAGGTTGTAAGATTAGCAAGCGGCAGGTTCAAGTCCAGGTCTGCCGGCCTGTATAAAGTAAAAAGGCTAATGTGCCTGGAATGAACCAAAAGTCAGACCATATAGCTAAATACAGAATTTTTGAGAAACTTCTGGATATGTGAAGTAGTCCTAAAGTTTAGTTTGGGTAACAAAATATTGACATAGCCAGGATACTTTAATAACATATAAGGATGATGCAGTAGAGTACTGGAAATGGGGACATTTGTTTGCAAGACCTAAATCTAACCTGTCACCAAATAATGCCTGCTACTTCTTCCTTTTAAATGTCACTGGGGGACTTCCCTGGTGGTCCAGTGGTTAAGACTCTGTGCTCCCAATGCAGGGAGCACGGATTCGATCCCTGATCAGGGAACTAAGATCCTGCGCGCCGTGTGGCACGGCCAAAAAAAACAAAGTAAAAAAAAACTTAACACAAGTGATTAAAAAAAAGTCTCTGGGAATCACCATTTGATTCAATCTCCCAAAATGTCCTCACCCTCATGGGGTCACAACAACAGTCTCTTTCCTTGTTGATCTCTCTGCTTCCCCCCCAATCCATTCTACATGCAACTGTCATATTAATTTACCCAATATACTCCTTTATCATGTCACTAACTGGGTTCAAGAAGCTGTGAGTAACCCTGTTCATGTCAAGTTCAAACCTCCTGAACTGGACCTCTCCTCCCCTCCCCTCCGCTCCTCTCTACCAGGAACACATATCCTAGCCAGCTTCGCTGCCCTTACACCCCGTGTGTCCACGTGTCTCACACCAGCCCTTCTCTCACTTCCGTGGCTTTGCTTCTGTTATCCCTCCCTCACCCCAATACCTCTGCCCATCTCCCTATCTAACAGACCCTATCCATCCTCCAAGGTCTATTCAAGTTCTCTGCCTTCCAACTGCAGCACTGAGGATGGCCCTGAAAATTCCAAGCCACATTTGATTTCTTCCTTCCTAAGCCCTTTACGTCTAACTCACGTAAGTTATTTCATTTAATCATTCTCTAAATGTGCTTCCAACTAGACTGCAAGCCATCTGAGGGCAGGGACTTCTTTGTATCTCCTGCAGCATTGTGCTGAGCACCTAGCTGATGTTCAATGAATACATGTCATTGATTTACTTATTTACTAGAAAATAATTTTTTTCCTAGGCTACTGTCACTATCTGAAGGGAGTTATCATGATCCCCTGGGAAAACAAAGCAGAGTCAGAAAGCCAGTCACCAGCCCTATGACAAACACATCCCCCAACTCAAGGCTCAATGGAGACAAAGGTTGTCTCTATACAGAACCTCTCTGTCCTGGTGGGGGAGCAGTTCTGGCCCAGGAAGGATGGAGGGAGGTCAGATCTGTTTCCAAGGTGATGTGAAGCACAACTGAGTCTCCCCAACAGACCCACCTTCAATTCATTTTGGAGAGCCAGCTCCTTCAGATTTTCATCCTTTCCCTCATTCAATGAATGGAAGTTTCTCTGCACAAAGAGAGAGATGTGCTTCATGGGTCCCACCCTCACTCTTGTGAAGGAAAAGATGCAGATAAAGGAAAGACTTTATCGTTAAAATCAGAAACAAATCAGAAGCCTAAGTATCTGGGCTCAGATTGGTACAAAGAAGGAGAATTCAAGGAAATTTTTTCTGGAGGGCCCCATTCCCCATATCTGCCCACATACAGAACAAGGGCCATTCAGGAAAATGCCCTTTGGACAGCAGAGAGGACACAGTGAGAGGGTGCCCACCCCATCTGAAACTACACAGGTAATCAGAGTAATCACCATCCTATCTCTGGCCTCTGCTCTACCAGCGTCACCTGACTGAGAACACAATGCAGCAGGGCTCAGACACCCTGCAGAAGAGAAGGGGCTCTGGAGGACAGAAAAGTCCTGACTGCCCACATACCAGCTCAAAGCTCAGCAGCATGGCTTTCAGTCTTCCAATCTCTTCCCTGAGTTCTCTGATCAACTTCACGCTTGCATCCTGAAACACAGAGAACTCGGTCACCACTGACTGATATCAGGCCCTGAATGGCTGTGAGATGCTACTCGCAATTAGCCTGGAAGAAGCGGATTACTCCTTGGGAGTAACTTCTAGGGCAGTCTTTTCAAAGTGTGGTCCCAGGATCAGCAGCAACTTCACCTAAGAACTTGTGAGAAATGCAAATTCTGTGGACCACCCCCACTCCCGCAATGCCCCAACACCTATTATTCAAAAACTCTTGAGGGCTGGGCCCACCTGTGATTTAACAAACCCTCCAGGTGATTCTGATACACACTAAAGTCTGAGAATCACTGCCTAGAGCAGGAGGTCAGGTAGGTAATATAATACAAATGCCAGAGCATGTAAGGTGCTAATCTTCCTGTATTGAGTGTGACTAAACTTACCTGACCAATTACATTGCCCTTTATTTTTTTAAAGTCTTTATTGAATTTGTTACAGTATTGCTTCTGTTTTATGTTTTGGTTTTTTGGCAGCAAGGCATGTGGGATCTTAGCTCCCGGACCAGGGATCGAACCCACACCCGTGCATTGGAAGGCGAAGTCTTAAGCACTGGACCGCAGGGAAGTCCCTACACTGCCCTTTAAAACAGTCCATAAATGGGCTGTATGTGGGCCACCCATCTGTGATCCCTGCCCTGGAACTTTTCACCGAAACTGCAAAGTAGATGAGGAACTTTTGGAATATTCTCATTATTAATTCAGCTTTCAAGACTAAAGGATTCCTCATATGCAACTTTTACCCAAAACAGAGACCGCACTTCAATTTGCATATGAAAAAAGTCACAGAGCAACATAAACTTGGAATAAAGGCAGTAAACACAGACACTTTTAAATGATCTTTCCTCGAGTGGCAACAGTGTACAAGGGCTCTTAAGACCAATGGCCTTAGATAAACATCTAAAATAAATTATTCAAAAAAGGCAACTGAATGAAGCCAGTTGAGATATGAGAGAACGGTATGACACTGAAAGAAAGAATTTCACTCCCTCGGCATTTGGAGAACAAGTCTGGCAGCTGGGGTGAGTACAAAGAGAAGGAAATCAAATGAGAGGAAAAAAGGAGAACTTGGAGTAAACTGCTGTACCAGACCAGGACTTCAAATGAAGGTCTCACCTCATTTACCCGTGGCTTGTTGATGATGTTTTTGGCGTTGGATGCATATCTCAACGTGCTCATGGTCTCACTGTAGCTAGTGTGTGCAGGAGACACGGCTGGGGTAGAAGGAGAAGGTTAAAACACACGCCAAGCCTTTCCAACCCAGCCCATGACCACTGGCCTTGCTGCCGTCGCCCAGGCTGTCTGAGACCCTTGATGAAATGGGCAGCAGTGGCAGAGCACCAGTCTCAACACAGAACCAGCTCCGGCAGCCTACTCACTGGCAACCATGATGGTTCTGGAGTTGCCTCCGAGGCTGTCCTTCAGCAGCCAGGTCAACACAGAGTCCCGGTAGGGGATGTAAGACTGCCTCTGGGAAGGTCCTGCTCCACTGCTGGTCCTGGAAGGAGAGCTAGGGATCCCACTGTCACTACCATCGCTCACTGTGCTGCCGAAGCTCTGGCAGCTGTTGAATACCTGAGAGTTCTGGGCTTAAAAAGACAAAAAATAATAAAAGTGGAAGAAAAAAAAGGAATTACAAAACAAATGCATTAAAACAAAGCAATGGTTGAAGAAGGTAGACTTAGCATCACACTTCCTAATCCCTTTCTGCCTATGACTGGATGCTTTAAGTATGGTCCCTGAATTAGACTCTGGACTCAAGAGATGGAATATTTAAGCCAAACAATTTTGTAGTCTCCCTTCTTTTTGGAATGAGAGTGGTAGGATGATGGTCACATTGTGTTCAAAAACTACAAATATCAATTTTTCATGCCCAAAGCCAGAAGGTAAACTTTATCAGAGAGAACCTTTTAAGTATCTACTCCATTTTGACAAAATGAAAACATATGAGTTATTTTTCAAAGTCTCCCCTCCCACTCTGATAATCCAGGCTACCGTCAAAATACCTAAGGTGGAGATGACGATCCCCAGAGTCACAAGAGACTTGTTGATATTGGCTCCTTCAGTAATCCGGTCCTTACAGTAACTGGGATCTGCTCTTTCACTAAATAAAACACAGTGGATGAAAAGAGAAACAAAAGTGAACAAGAAGACACTATCCTTATAATGCTGTTGAAAAACACTATCCATTATGTTGCACTTTGTGTAAAAGATCCACATAATAAACCCCTTAGAATTCAGTTCCAGAAAAAATGTTACCATCATGTAACAAACTGGCATCCTTCTGCTTCTCAGGCAATAAAAAGCAAACGATTCATTACATTTGGCTGCCAGAGCATTTTGAGTTAATACTTATTCACAGTAATGATACCAACATAGTTTTTTGGTATATACAATTCCCCTTTTGTTTTAATTTCACATATTAATGGCTTTATGCTGTGTCATTAATGGTTTCAAATTCCTTATTTAAGTAAATGTGAAATATTAGAAATTCACACTTCCAGTTGGCTGATACAATTTCTTCCAGAAAGCACTTAAGCTTTTAAGGGAGTGATGTACCATATTAATTATTTAGCAGTTTTAAAATAAGAAAATATGCCTAATTTCATGTTACACTTTTTTCTGACCACATTATTCCTGAGAGTTTCTTCTTTCTGGATATGGAAATGAGTACAATTCATGTTTCCTTCTAATATTTAAAAGGCAGTATCTTCTCCCCAATGCCACAGTATTTTTTAAACCTTTTTTTTTTTTTTTTGAGAGATGTGTAGAGCAGCATAAAATCAATATTAGGTCAAAGGAAAAAAGCACACCGACTCAGTCCCCTCTACTTAGAGCACTGGTTTTCAATCTTGGCTATACACTGCTGGCACTCCCTCTGACTCCACTAATAATCTGATTTATTTGATCTGAGGTGCAACCTAGGCATTGGGAGCTCTAAAAGGTCCAGGTGATTTTAATGGGCAGCTAAGATTGAGAACCCCTAACATGAAATTTTTTAGCCCTCGGAAAACTACAGTTTCTTAACCTAGCATTCAAACAATTTGTTTCTTTTGTAGTTTTCTCAGGATGACTGAAATGTGTAAACGGTGGGGAAAAGTTTATTCCCCGTAAAATGAGCAAGAACAAGGTCATTGTCAAGGGAGTAATTCCACTTGGCTTTGAGATCCTAATTACCTGCCTGCTAGGTCCACAAGGTTGATCTTGCTAGAGATTTCAGAGGGGAGGTGGTTCTCCAGGATTGCCTAAAGGGAGAAGAGATATTTAAAGCTTGTCACTTGGAACAATATGTTGTTTTTTTTCCCATGACAGCCTCCTAACCAAGGGATATTCGGATTTTTAGCCAACTCACTCAAGAAATCTGTATTCTAATGTGTTCTGAACCAGATGAGCTCTCAATATCTGACAATCAGTAAGCCCTGAGTCCTGCCATCATTAAAAATGTGAGCAAAACTTCCATAGGGTAGGTGGGCAACCCCCCACAAAGTCTCCCTAGCACGGTTTACCGGGTAAATGCTCAACTCTTCTCCAGGAGGCTCTGACCCATCAGTAGAGATCCATAGTAGGTTTGGAGGAGCAGATGATGGGGCTTTGTCTCTTGTTAACCAGAGTCACAGCCTGTTAACTTGCTGGGCAGGACTCTGCCTCTCTCTGTTCTATCCAGGGGCATCCAGCCCTCAAGAGCAAAACAACCTTTCCTTTTTTTAAAAAAATTCAATATGGGGTTTTTGTTGTTGTTGCTTAATTTTAATGTTGTGCATCCATCACTAAAATCCAGTTTTAAAATATTTCCAATAACTCCCCAAATTCCGAGTCTGTTTGCAATCAATCTCCATTGCCATCTCCAGCCCTAGGTCACCACTCAATTTTCAATCTCTATAAATTTGTCTTCTCAGGATATTTCACACAGATGAGTCATACAATGTCTGGCTTCTTTCACTGTGCATAATTATTTTGAGATTCATCCAGGTTGAGGCACGTGTCAAAAGTTCAATTTTATTGCTGAGTAGTATTCCAGCGTATGAATGTACCATGGTTTATCTATTCACCTCTTGATGGACATTTGGGTTGTTTCCAGCTTTGAGCAATTACAAATAAGGCTGCTATGAATATTTGTGTACAAGTCTTTGTGTGGACATATGATTTCTTTTCTCTTGGGAAAATACCTAGCACAATGGCTGAATCATATGGTAGGTATATGTTTAATTTTTAAAGAAACTATTAAATTCTTTTTCAAAGTTGTTGTACCAGTAGTATAGTGTATGAGAACTCCAGCTCCTACAATCTTGCCAATATTTAGTATAATAATTCTTTTTAATTTTAGCTATTTTAAAAGGTGAGTAGTGATAGTTCATTTGGTGTTAACTTGCATTCCTCTAATAATTAATGATGTTTGCATCTTTTCAAGTGCTTAATTGCCATCTGTATATTTTCTCTAGTTAAGTATCAGTTCAAAATTTCTAACCATTTTTTTTGAGTTGTTTTATTATTGAGTTTAGAGAGTTCTGTATATATTCTGGATACAAGTCTTTTATCTGACATATGTTTTACAAATAAATTCTCCCTGCGGCTTTTCTTTTTATTCTCTTAATAGTGTCTTTTGAAGAGCAGAAGTTTTAAATTTTGACCAATTCCAAATTTCAATTTGTTCTTTTGTTCAATTTGTGTTTTTAGTGCCATATCTAAAAAAACTTTGCCTAATCCAAGGTCACAAATGTTCTCCCATGTTATTTTCTATGAGTTTAATTGTTTTAGGTTTCACATTAGTGCCTACGATCCAGTATGAGTTAATTTTTGAATAAAGTGTACACTAAAGACTTTCAACAAATTTGGCAATTGTTTTTGGCCATTATTTTTCAATTTTTTCTTAGGCCTATTTTCTCTTCTTTCTTTCTGGGATTCCCATTACACTTATGTTGACACACCTGATGTCCCACAGGTCTGTGCAGCTCTGTTCATTTTCCTTCAGTTACTCTTCTTCAAATTGGATGATTTCTATTTGTCTATCTTCAACTTCACTAATTCTTCTGCCATCTCAAATCAGCACTTGAGTCCCATTAGTGATTTTTTCATTTCTGTTATTGTACATTTCCAGAATTCCCCCTTTTAAAATAATTTCTATCATTTTATTGAAATTCCCTAGAGTCATTATCATCATGTTTTCCTTTAATTCTTTAAAACATGGTTTCCTTCAGCTCTTGGAACGTATTTATATTAGTTGCTTGGAAGTCTTTGTATGCTGAATCCAACATGTGGAGCCCTTACAGTCAGTTTCTTGCTTTTTTTTTTTTTTAATTAATTAATTAATTTTTGGCTGCTTTGGGTCTCTGCTGCTGCACGCGGGCTTTCTCTAGTTGTAGTGAGCAGGGACTACTCCTCATTGTGGTGCGCAGGCTTCTCATTGCAGTGGCTTCTCTTGTTGTGGAGCACGGGCGCTAGGCAGGCGGGCTTCAGTAGTTGTGGCACGCAGGCTCAGTAGTTGTGGCTCACGGACTCTAGAGTGCAGGCTCAGTAGTTGTGGCACATGGGCTTAGTTGTTCCGTGGCATGTAGGATCTTCCCAGACCAGGGCTCGAACCCATGTCCCCTGCATTAGCAGGCGGATTCTTAACCACTGAGCCACACCAGGGAAGTCCCTACTTTTTAATTTTAATGTTTATTTTCATTTTAAATGCCCAGACTGATCATATAGATATTAAAGTACTTTGAAATGTTAAAAGTAAAATGTAGGTCAAAGATATTTTGATTAGTCTTTATGAAATGCCTCTACGCTTTCTGAGTGTGTAGCTTAGTAGACTGTGTGTAGGTCCTACTTATAATGTGAGGTCATATCAGAGGATCTATAAAGGGAAAGGTAGGAAGAAAGAAAAAGAAATAGGAAGGAAGACAGGAAATCAGTCAAAAGGGACAATGAAAGGAAGAAATCTAAGCAAATATAAGTGGTAACCAACCTGCGTATAGTAGATAGTGAAGATGGCATGGGATCTGCTGCTGGCCTCATGAACATGCGTTGCTGCTGTGATTCTGTGTATATAAGGGAAGAAAATTAGGACAAGGATTGTTTATGCATGTTGATTTTTAAGGATCCAAGGGGAACACAAGAGATGTTAGTGCTGAGGTTCACAAGTGAGGATCATGAAACACACGTTATTTAGTCTGTTATTGTTAGAGGAGAGTGGCCCCAAGAGGGCAGGAGCAGTGCTCTAGGTCCTGATATCTGAGAATAAAAGCGAGTGTAGATTCATATTAAACCACAATTAGAACTTTTTTTAAGCAATAGAAGTTAAAACTCAGAGTTGAAAGCGTGATACTAAAGAGTCATCAACCTGTAAGAATATCCCTAAAACAGACCCATTTAAATAAGACAAATGGACGTAGAGAGCTTGCTGGAGAAGGCGGCTCAAAGACAGAGAAAGTAAGTCATGATTAAACACAGAATATTAACTTTATAGTGCCAGAAAGGGCTAAAATGAGATCTTGAATTACATGAACATCATGCTTAAGCCAGGTAGAATTCATAGGCTCCCTGAAAGATTCATTCCAATCTTGACCCTTAAAGTCAAAAGAGTCTTCCCTTCATCTAAATCTAAGTCAATCTTGCCTCAGTTTAAGACCAACTCATTGACTTCTGTTCTCAGAGGAGTTACAGAATTGAAGAGTCAAAACCTAGAGGCTGATTTATTCAAGGATGAGAAGGACAAGGTAAGAAGGCCTGACACTTAAAGATCAAGGAGCTCAGGGTACCCTGAAGACATGAAGCAAGTGCCTCCAGAACAGTTCCACGAAAGCCAAGGAACAGAATGTTAAATTTAAATTTCTTCCTTTATGTTCAGTGAGCTCAGATGTGTTATTAATAGGGTACGCAGAAGACTCTAAATTCCCCCAATTTTTTTTTTCAGGTAAAAAAGGCTATTTTGGGGGTGTAAAATGACATTCTGGGTATTTCATAGTAACTAAAAATAGAGTATTATCACAATTTACAATAGGTTTCAGGAGAGTCAATAGTATTTCATAGCAGATTCAAAACAGTCTTTTTTTGAGTAACCTTTACAGTATGCAAAACTAGAAGAAAAATGGTTTTCTGAAACATTTTAAACTATATATAAACTATATTAAAGTAGATCACCTCTATCAAGGAGAGGACAGTGCAGGCAAGAATCTGTTCTTTGATGAAAAACAGCAGAAGTCGTGTATTATAAGACAAAGCATAGAGTAATACTCTGGGCTTACTGCCTAATATTATTATACCCAAAACAAACTCCAGCTTCACCACTAGTGAGAAGAGCACTAAATCTCAGCCACTGCCCCCTACACTGGGTACACTTCTGTTCTGAGAAAGGCCTGCTGATTGTGGATGTGGGGAGCTGCAGAGAGAGTACACACTGTGAAGGGGGATGAGAACACAGGAAATAAGAATGAGACTGAAAGAATGACAAGGACAAACAAACCTGTTACCTGTTTGCTATTCCCTCCTCCAAGAGCTGAATTACTTGCTTATAGCTGGTAACTACGTGTTGAGATAAACCTATCCAATTTGCAAGGAGGAAAAAAGAAATTAAGAATTTTTGGCAAAATTTAACCTTTTCCTGTAGGTAATTAAATTTATCATCCTATTTCATATCAGTTGACAGATAAGAATGAGGGAACAACTTAATTCAGATAATAAATTAAGTCAACAAATATTTATTGGAAGCCTACTGTCAGGCATTGTGACAGTCTCTCTGGGAACATAGGTCTCTGCCCACACAGACATTATAGTCTAGAATTCATGTAGCAGTTATGCTAACAACAATGAAAAGAATAGCAATAACAATTCCTTACAATTTTGCTATATAGGTTATAAGAAAAGTTCTCATAAATTACCTCATTTGGCCCTCACAAAATTCCTGAGGCAGACGAGGGCTACGTGCCCCACAAAATGGCGGACTCGGTTTGACATACAAACCATACAATACACATGTCCTTATCCTCCCACAGTTTACAATCATGAGAAGTTTTATGATACAAGATAATATGGCCAAGTGCCACAGGACTAGAAAGATAATAAATGCTGAGGAGATCAGAGGAGTGGTCAGGGAAAGCTCCATGGGGGAAGTGAGACTTGAATTTAGCCACTGTGGAATGGGCAGGCTTTAGATAGGTAAAGAGAGCTTAAGGGCATGAAAGTAAATCTTTATGGCTGGTTACCCACCAAGTCAAAAAAGGCCTTCACAACTGTGCTAGAGAATCTCTGTATTAGAGATTCAGGAACCAAAGTAAATTTATGGGCTGATAAGCTGAATACACTTACACTAAAAATTAGCAAAGTAACTTGAACACTGACTGGATTTTTTTTTTTTTTTGCGGTACGCGGGCCTCTCACTGTTGTGGCCTCTTCTGTTGTGGAGCACAGGCTCCGGATGCGCAGGCTCAGCGGCCATGGCTCACGGGCCCAGCCGCTCCGTGGCATGTGGGATCTTCCCAGACTGGGGCACGAACCCACGTCCCCTGCATCGGCAGGCGGACTCTTAACCACTGCACCACCAGGGAAGCCCTGGATTTTTTATATCAAGGAATTATTACTATTATTTAGATGTGATAATAGTTGTGGGTATGATTTTTTAAAAAGACATACCTTATCTTTTAGGGCTACATACTAAAATATTTAGATGAATTGATGTGACATCTGGAATTTGCCTCAGAATAATATAGAATGTGGACAGGAATGTGGACAGGGCAGAATTTGCAAAGGGTTATTGGGTTATGGGTTACTGTGAAATGGGGGTACACTATACTAGTCTATTTTTGTTCAAAATGTTCAAAATTCTCTATAATAAAAAGAATTTTAAAAATTTAACCAAGGATAGGGACTTTCCTGGTGGTTCAGTGGGTAAGACTCTGTGCGGGTTTGATCCTTGGTCAGGGAACTAGATCCCACATGCATGCTGCAACCAAGAGTTTGTATGCCACAACTAAGAAGTCTGCATGTCACAACTAAGAAGTCCACATGCTGCAACTAAAAGACCCTGCATGCCTCAACAAAGATCCTGTGTGCTGCAACTAAGACCCGGCGCAGCCAAAAAAATAAAAATAAAAAAATAACCAAGGATAGAGACCTTCTGCTTTCTGTAATGGCAAATTACATAATATAAACCAATCCTTCTGCTAAAGACTATTAGAAACAGCTGGACAAAATATAAAAGATCAGTGTGAAGGCACAGAGGGATGATGAGACAGTGAAAAATTTCCAGGCTATATACTGGGGGAGGATGGAAGTCCACAGAGATAAGGCCGGCATTTGGGGACGCTTCTCCTCTGAGAGCATTTGCCAAACCTTGAGGAGAAGTGGCTGACAGCAGTTCTCTTGACAAACTCACAGGTCTAGGGAGACACAGACTGCAGTCCACAGCCCACCTGGAGTGGGCCCTATGGCACACCACATCTTTGGGTTGGAAACCCAAAGGGTTAAAACACAGGAATAAGGTTGAATTAGAAGTAAATAGCCTCTGAAGGGATTACAGCTCAGCTTTGAACATTCTCAGTCCTTAAATTGGACTGATGTGATTCTGAATCACTAATGTGTGCAGGAACCTGGCACAAATAAATAAAAGTCTTCTGTACTGGCAGATATCACTGTTCTAGACCTACATATGACTTCTATAAGCAATTTAGCAAATACTGTCTGGCACAAAATTATAACAAACCAGACACATAAGTAGACCTGACAACATAAATGAAAACCAGCAAAAATAATAGGGAATAGAAAGAGACCTAAGAAAGATCCAGATATTGGAGTTACAGTAACTTTAAAGTAACTGTGCTTACTATTTTCAAGGGGCTAAAGACAAGATTATAAAATCTCAGAGAAAATTGGAAACTATAATAAAAAGATCAAATGTAGATTTGGGAAGTAAGAACTACTGTAAGTGAAAAAAAGAACTCATCTAAGTTTCTCATCTAAGTATCTAAGTTTAACAGCAGGTTAGACATAGCTTAAAAAACAATTAGTGAGGGCTTCCCTGGTGGTGAAGTGGTTAAGAACCTGCCTGCCAACGCAGGGGACACAGGTTCGAGCCCTGGTCCGGGAAGATCCCACATGCCGTGGAGCAACTAAGCCCATGTGCCACAACTACTGAGCCTGCACTCTAGAGCCCGCGAGCCAGAACTACTGAGCCCACGTGCCACAACTACTGAAGCCCGCACACTTAGAGCCCGTGCTCCGCAACAAGAGAAGCCACTGCAACAAGAAGCCCACACACTGCAACCAAGAGTAGCACCCGCTCGCTGCAACTAGAGAAAGCCCATGCGCAGCAACGAAGACCCCATGCAGCCAAAACTAAATAAATAAAATAAATAAATTTATAAAAAAGTAAAAAAAACAATTAGTGAACAGGAACATATGTCAGAAACATACAACCAAAATAAAGCACAGAGAGCCAAAAGATACAAAGCATTATATAAGACAGGGTAAGAATCATAAAGTATATATAACACACCTGTAATTGGAGCTCCAGAAGGAGAGAGTGGGGTAAAAGCAATGTTAGAAGTAATGGCTTAGAAATGTCTGCAAAAAAAGATATAAAACCACAGATTCAGGAAGCCTGACACAATTAAAAAAAAAAAAATCTATCCCTCGGCACTTCATGCTAAACCGTTAAAAGCCAAAGACAAAGAGAAAAACCTTAAAGGAATTACTAAGATAACATCTCAACAGAAACAATGGAAGGCAGAAGTCAGTGGAATAATTTTTAATTGCTGAAAGAAAATAACCACCAACTTAAAATTCTATACTTAGTGAACTTCTCCTTTAAGAATAAAGAAGAAATAAAGTTATTTTCAATCAACTGAAAACCAAGAGAATTTGTAAACAGCAGACCCACACTAGAGGAAATACTAAAGATTATTTTTTAGCTGAAGGAAAATACCAGACAGAAGGTAGGAGATTTAAAAAAAAGTTTAGACCACAATATTAGACTTTGATAAGTCAATGACCCATGCTGTAATCTCTACAATGACTACTAAAATAATAATAAGACAATGTGTAAACAGTAAGCTAAAAGAGGAGAAATATGGGATAATTTTAAAAATTAACCAACTCAAAAATCATGAAAGTAGAGAAAAAGGAACATAAAACAATGTAAAGAGAAAACACAATGTAACAGAATTAAACCCAAATAAAATTAGTAATTATATTAAAAATAAACAGACCAAAATATGCTTGAAGTATGCTCAAATTACAAGACCAAAATTGTGATGCTAGATAAAACAAAGCAAAAGCCAAATATTTTATTTAAAAAAAAAAACACATCTAAAACATATGGATATAGAAAGGGAGAAAGTATAAAAAAGATTAAAATGCCAACACTAACCAAAAGAAAGCTACAGTAGTTATAGTAATTCCTGACAAAGTAGAGTAGACTTCACGGCAAAGCATTATTAGAGATAAAGAGGGATCCTTCAAAACGATAGAAGCATTCATCAAGAGGATTTAATAATTCTAATTTTGTATGCACATAATAATAGTCTCAAAATATATAAAACAAAAATTGCTGGGATTAAAAGGAGAAAAAGACATTCATAGTCATAACAGGAAATTTTAACTAGCCTTTCTTATTATCTCATAAAACAAGCAAAAAAAAATCAATAGGGTTATAGAAGGTTTAAGCAATGCAAATAACAAACTTGACAAATAGTATTATATAAATGCGATATCCAACTACTGCATAATTATTTTTAAGAACACATGGAAAATTTACAAAACTTAGCCATATGCTAGGCCACAAACCAAATTGTTATACATATATATTTTTTAAATGAAATCATATAGAGTGTTCATTGAATGCCATTCTATTAAAGTAGATACCTATAATAAAATAGAACTATAAAATCTCCAAATATTTGAAAATTAAGAAATGCAATTCTAAATAACCCATGGGTCAAAAAAGAAATCATTATGAAAATTACATACAATTTTAAACTAAATAATGATAAAAATACTACACATTAAAATGTGTGCAGTGCAGCTAAAGTTGTATTTACAGAAAAATTTATAGCTGTAAATAAATATATTAGGAAAGAAAAAAGGATGAAAATCGACAAGCTAAGCATCTACTTACAAAGGTTAAAAAATCAGTAAATTAGACTCAAGGAAAGGATGAATAAAATAACAAAAATATGAACAGAAATTAATAAATACAAAATAAACTTACAGTGGAGGGAAGCCACAAAACCAAAAGTTGATTTTTTGAAAAGACAAATAAAATTAATAAGTCCTTAAATTGAACAAGAAAAAAGAGACAAGGGATACATAACCAGTTAGGAATGAAAAAAGAGATCCTACATTTAAAGAGTCATCTTACACATAAAGCATAAGAGGATATTACTCTTTATGCAGATACATGTCTTACATTTGGAGGAAGTGGATTTTTTAGAAAAATACAATTTACCAAAAATTGGTGCAATAAAAAATAGAATATTTGAAAGAAATCAAATCTATAATCTTAAACCTTCTCATCAAAAAATCCTCCAGACTCAGAAGGCTTTGCCAGCAAATTCCACCAAATATTTAAGGAGGAATAACCCCAATCTTACAAGAAGTCTTTCAGAAAATAGAAAGAGGCAGCATCTCTCAACTCATTTTAGGAAACAAACATAGCCTTTATACTTAACCCTGATGAAGGAAAATGGAGAATCAGAGAAGGATAAAGAAGAGAAGAGGAGGAGGAAGAAAAACAGGACAAGGAAGATGATGATTAGAGGAGAATTTCACTCTTGAACATACATGCAACAACTCCCAACAAAACACTGGAAATCCAAATTCCGCAGTATATACAAAGAAATTCACCTTATTACCAGGACAAAGGACACAAATCATACAATATAGACAAGCATATATAAAGCAAATATTAAAAAAAAATTCAGGGACTTCCCTGGTGGTCCAGTGGTTAAGAATCCGCCTTCCAATGCAGGGGATGGGGGTTCAATCCCTGGTCAGGGAACTAAGATCCCACATGCCACGGGGCAACTAAGTCTGCGTGCTGCAAATACTGAGCCCATGTGCCACAACTAGAGAGCCTGCATGCTGCAACTACAGAGCCCACATGCCACAGCTACAGAGCCCACGTGCTCTGGAGCTCACGCGCTGCAACTACTGAGCCCGCGGATGCTCTGGAGCCCACGTGCCACAACTAGAGAGAAGCCCATGCACCACAACAAAGAGCCCAGCTGCTGCAACGGAAGATCCTGCATGCCACAACTAAGACCTGACGCAGCCTAAATAAATATTTTTTAAAAATTCAATGGCTGTTTATGTTTTTAAAAAAATTCCTAAAACCCCTTCCATTTCCCTTTCGTGAACAATTTAGTCCTAAAGTCCTTACGTGGAGCAGAGCAAGGCAGGCAACCACGTCAGGGTGAAGAGCCTGAGAAGAATAAGGAGGGCGTCCCCACAGAGGGAAGGCCTGGCGTGAGAGTGGGGTGAGGAGGGGATGACACGGGTGGCAGCCCAGCACAGAAAGTCAGAGCCTGATGGGCTGAGCAGAGCGTCCCCACGGAGGCAGCCCAGTGCAGGGCATGGGAGCCCAGGGAAGGTGAGCAGGCTACCCATGTGTGGGGGCAGCCTGCCGTGAGAAGTCAGAGGCCCAACAAGGAGAGAAAGGCATCCCCACAGAGGGACTGGCAGCGGAACAAGATTTCTAAGTTGGCGTGAGGAGGTGGCCCAGCAAAAGAATACCGAGACCAAGAGGGGTATGGAAGGTACCTGCACAGTGAGGGGTGGGGACAGGCAGCCCTGCACGGAGCGCTGGAATGCAGGCACGGTGAGCATGGCTTCCTGTGGTGAGAGGCACAGCCAGGTGAGGCGGGCATCCACATAAGAGAGAGGACAGCAATGACGAGACTAATTACACATGGGGGTGGAGGGACCGATCAAAGAAGCATTTCCACCTTTGGATGAAGGAATTACAAATCTGGAAAGGGAGAAATCCAGAATGAACCCTGCTGTGTTGGACTGCAGTTGGAAGTACTGGTGTGAACATATATTAGCTCCGTCCACTCAGAAGGACTAGGAGTTGCAGCATCTCAGAAGCAATGAGCATACCTAGAACTTAGGATCTTGGCTTCCAAAAACTTTTCTCCAATAAAAAGGACCAGATTACATATAGAATAGATAAACAACAAGGTCCTACTGTCTAGCACAGGGAACTATATTCAATATCCTGAGACAAACCAAAATGGAAAAGAATATTAAAAAAAGAATGTATATATATGTATAGCTGAAGCACTTTGCTGTACAGCAGAAATTAACACAACATTGTAAATCAACTATACTACAAATAAAAAAAAAAAAAGAAGAACCAGGGCTCCTGGGAGAAACGGCTGATTCAAAGACTGAGGCAGGGAAAGCAGATGAACCTCAAACATCTCCTGTCAGAAAGCAAGGAAGTGCTCAAAGAATGATGGTGATATGCCAAAATGTCACAGGAACACACCTGAAGTGGATTCCATTGGCTAAATCTGGAATAATTGGAGCATCAAAATAAAAAATAGTAGTAACAGAAGGCGACTCATTCAATAAAATAAGAAACCATGAGTCTATGCCAACATAAATAAATTAATAAATAAACTGAATGTCAGATGAGGATAGGACACACACATGGTTTCGCAGGACCGCACCCACAAAAAACACTTGTTGATTACAAAAGGGAAACAGCAATTTCAGAGTGAAGAAGCCTGGCAGATATGACCTTAAGTGAGGAAATTAAAAATCATGAGTAATGGGACATATCAAAATTGTGCACCACTTAATGGTATCAAGTTCATGACAGTCAAGGGAGACCAAGAAGCCTTCCAGACTGGAGAACACTAGAGAGACACCCTAACCAAAGGCAACCCTTAACTCTCAAATGGACAACTACTGGGACAATTAGTGAAACTTAAATGGGTTCTAAGGATCAGATGGTAGCAATGCATCAAAGTTAATTTCCTGATTTGGATGGTTGTGTTGTAACTATACAGGAGAACATTCTTGTTTGAAAGAAAAACACCCTAAAATAATCGGGGGTAAGGGTCATTAGGTTGGCAATTTACTCTCAAATGGTTCAAGTAAAAAAGTTCTTTAGGGACTTCCCTGGTGGCGCAGTGGTTAAGAATCCACCTGCCAATGCAGGGAACATGGGTTCGAACCCAGGTCAGGGAAGATCCCACATGCTGCGGAGCAACTAAGCCCATGCGCCACAACTGCTGGGCCCGCGCTCGAGAGCCTGCGAGCCACAACTACTGAACCCTCGTGCCACAACTACTGAAGTGCGCACGCCTAGAGCCCATGCTCCGCAACAAGAGAAGCCACCGCAGTGAGAAGCCCGTGCACTGCGACAAAGAGTAGCCCCCGCTCGCCGCAACTAGAGAAAGCCCGCGTACAGCAACGAAGACCCAATGCAGCCAAAAATTTTAAAAATGTAAAAATAAAAAAATGTTCTTTATACTATATTTGCAACTTTTTCAAAAGTTTGTTTCAAAATTAAAAAATAAAAACTCTTGGGCTTCCCTGGTGGCGCAGTGGTTGAGAGTCCGCCTGCCGATGCAGGGGACACGGGTTCGTGCCCCGGTCCGGGAAGATCCCACATGCCGCAGAGCGGCTGGGCTCGTGAGCCATGGCTGCTGAGCCTGCACGTCCGGAGCCTGTGCTCCGCAATGGGAGAGGCCACAACAGTGAGAGGCCTGCGTACCGAAAAAATAAAATAAAAATAAAAACTCTTAGAAAACTAGAATTCCCTTAACATGCTAAGGCAGTGCTTCTCAAAGCTGCTGCACAGACTGGAGCCAGTTCTCAAACAGTTACTGATGTGCGATGAGACAGGTACAGAAACCTTTACAACAATATTACAAATTTTATATCTTTTGAATCTAATAAAGAAGAATTTGGGCTTATAACTAAGATGTCTTTTTCTTTTTTTTCTAGTAATTCATCTTTATTTTATCAAAGTATTTGTTTGCCATGGATTGGAAATTTTTTTAAAAACCAGTCCTTCCTCACAGATAGTTTGAGAAGTGTGTGATAAAGAGTATCTATTGGGCTTCCCTGGTGGCGCAGTGGTTAGGAGTCCGCCTGCCGATGCAGGGGACACGGGTTCGTGCCCCGGTCCGGGAAGATCCCACATGCCGCGGAGCGGCTGGGCCCGTGAGCCATGGCCGCTGAGCCTGCGTGTCCGGAGCCTGTGCTCCGCAACGGGAGAGGCCACAACAGTGAGAGGCCCGCATACTGCAAAAAAAAAAAAAAAAAAAAAAAAAAAAAGAGTATCTATTAACAACAAATGCTACTGCAAACACCATAGTAAAATGTTGAAGCTTTCCCCTGGGAACAAAACTAAATACTGTTACCACTCTTATTTCATATGGTACTAGAAGTCCTAGTCAGTGTAGAAAGGCAAGGAAAAAAAGGTGTAAGAATTAAAAAAACAAACACACAAAAATACTCCTGTTATGTGCAGAATGAGTATAAAGAAAATACAAAATAATTTTTTTCAGAGTCCCAACTACCCTCTTCCAACAACCTCCTGCTTTGTACCCATCCCTGTATATTAAGATAAAGACCAAAGCAAAAATATGATAGTGCCTTTGTCTCACTTAAATATCACTTTAGACCCTGTAACCATTGGACTTTTACGTGTGCTTTGGGCAGGGCCCTGTACATTTCAGATTTCAACTTAATCCGTCATCTAATTCATAAACTTTAATGAAAAGTAAGAGGCTACCCCTTTGATTTTCTTGGATTTAGGCAGCTATCAAGTTCAGGCTTATAGTTCTAAGCTGGAACCACAAGTTCTTTAAAGGCCTTGTATCTTTCATATTTCCCCATGGCAACCTGAATAGTATAGGCATCCAGCAAATACTCAATAAATTCCTGTAGAACTGGTTTCAAAGCAGAAACCACTTTCTGCTTTGGAATCGTATTCACAGAATATATGAGCCGAAGATAGAGAAAGATAGACAGACAGACTGGCAGGTAATATAAATACTAAGTGAATAAAGAAAGCAAACATTTTTAAAAATAAAAAGTTTGCTGTAATGCCATCAGAGGGTAGTAATGGGAATAAGTTCAGAGTGACTATTTAGGGTCTCGGCTTCCAAGGCTGGCTCTATACTATGTGAGCTCATGGCTCCTTTACTAGGAAATAAGAGAAATGTCCACCTGTATTTGTAATGATTTGAGAAAGTCCAGACCAACTTTAAGAAACATGTAACCCAAAGGACCTAAGAGACTTTTTGCTGGTTTAGAATTATTTCTTACCAAGCATCCTTCCTCTCCACAAGGGTTCACTCATGAAGGTATCCAAAAGAGCTCTGAGATTTAAGTCTGATCCTGTCGCTGGGTATATGACCCAAGCTGTACCACCCTGCGTGAATTCTCAGGGTTTCAGGTACTATGCCAATCAAAGAACCTATGATCATTGGTCTCCTCCATGTACAGGATTCTGTCCCATTCTTCTCTTCCAGTCCTAGAAAAGGTTCCTAGTTCCAACCCTGCCCCAACCGGCTGTGCAACTTTGGGAACATCCCTTAACTTCTTCCAGACTTCATTTCATCTTCTGTGCAACAAAGACATCGGGACTACATCTGAGGTCTCCTCTAGTTACTCCCCCTACCCGCCCCCCACACCCAAAAAGCACATTAAGATAAAAATAAATTAAAATATGAGAAACTGTGGCACTACTGCATCCACTCATGGTCTGCCTTCAAATTACTGTTTTACACAGAAATATATATCCACAGAGTTTTACAGAGGAATCTCCAACTGGCTCCTAGCAAAGTAAATGGTATTTTCATCATTGCTTCCAGGCTGCCAATTACGATGGAACATTTGGGAAAAGACTCAGCAGAATCAGTGACTGGCACACCTACTGAGTCAGCCATTAGCCATGCCCTGATCAGAGAAGAGACCAGCTCTTGATCTTTCATGTCCCTCTCCTTGTCAAGATTTAAATAAGCTTCCCCCACAAAAGAACCCAACAGTTTCTACTTAATAGCAAGATTCAGCCTAATGGAATAAGACAGATGGAACCAAACACCAAGTATCAGTGCTTGATGAGGAAACAGCAAGTAGACCCTGCTCCATGTCTGACATCTCCCCTTGTCCCTGACTATCACCACCACTGGAACAGAAAGTGCCCCGAAAAGGAGACTGGATGACCTGGGAATCAGTCCCAGCCCTGCTGGACCTGGCACCACAGACCCAGCCCTATTCCATGTCACTTTCCCCCTCACTCCCCATGCTTTAGACACACTGGCCCCCTTGACACCACCAAGCCCTTCACTCAGGGCTCTAGCCCATGCCGCTCCCTCAACCCGAAACACTCTTCCTCTTGCTATGCCATTCTTCACACAACTGGCTCCTGTATCCACTCCAGGTTCAGCTTAAAATGTTACCTCCTCAGGGAAGCTTTCCTGACCACACTATGCAGATGGGTTGCCTACACCACCCAGTGTTCTTTGCCATCACTGTATCTATTTATCTTTTTATTAGCCTTTATTACAACTGTAAGTAGTGCTTGTTTTCTGACTCACCCCCACAAGAGTATAACTTTGCCTGGGAGGGCAAGACTGCCTTTTCTACTTATTGGTACCTATTTGTCATCTAATACCAGTAGCTGGCACATAGTAAGTATTCATTATACGTTTGTTGAATGAATCAGTAACCGTCAGGAGAGCTTCCTAGGCTTCAGTTTAGTCTCAGACCGCCAGGACCACAGTAGCTCACCTTGTACATAGGGCCCCATCTCTGGGTGCTCCCTGACCCGCAGATTATAGGTCTTTTTTTGATCAGACTGTTTCAGCAGATCCCGCACTCGTTCATTATAGATTTCCAGGAAGCTAGAGACATGTAGAAAAAGGCATATAATTAGATCTTGAAAAACTGTGGGAAAAACACTAAGCCAAGAATCAGAAGGTCCTAATTCTAGTTCTAGCTCTGACAGTCTAAGACCTTGGTCACGCCAGGTTTCCCCCTTGAGTCTCGTTCTGCATGTGTACAATAGGGTTTTGAGCATTGGCTGCCATTACTCCACAGTTTCAGGTTTACAGTGTCAGTGCTGATTCAAGTTTAGCCTTCAAGAAGCTATTTCAGCCATGGGTTTAGGCTGCCACCAGCCTGTGCCTCGATCGGGCCCCCAGAGCATAGAGTCTACAAGCATGTTTCTTGAAGTGGTTTTCAAATGTGATCTTTGAGCTCTATTATTCACTGAAGGCATCTCAAGGGCCATGCTGAGCAACACAGGAAGCTAAGTGAGAAGGGTCTGCTCTCCACCCCTAACTTAAGTAGCAGAATTCTCATTTTACCTGTCTTATACACTGGGATTCTGTTTAAGATATGCTGTCTCATTGGTATCTACTGGCATTTTATGCCTTTTTAAAATAACAACACAGCTACAATTCTTAATTAAAATCAGTAAATATTTTGTTAAATAAGAAAGCAGACTTCTCACAGAAAGGTCTTCCTCACTGGAACACAGATGCTTGCCTGTGGAGCCAGCAGTCAGAAAAAAAGGCTCCAGTTCAAAGCTGCTCTCTGCACACTCTTCTTATTAAATTTTTCTCCTTAATCTTCTCATATTTGGACACAGGAACTCCAGATATCTCTTAGAATAGTGGTTCCCAGATTTCATGGACAACAGAACACCTAACATATATGTATATGTTTATACACATAGAGGTTTGCAAATTTTTACTTTATAAACTTAAAAAATGTAAAAATAGTGTTCACAATCATTTAATTTTAAAAACATATAGTTGGGCTTCCCTGGTGGCGCAGTGGTTAAGAATCCGCCTGCCAATACAGGGGACACGGGTTCAAGCCCTGGTCCGGGAAGATCCCACATGCCGCAGAGCAACTACTGAGCCTGTGCTCTAGAGCCCGCGAGCCACAACTACTGAAGCCTGCGCACCTAGAGCCCGTGCTCCGCAACGAGAAGCCACAGCAATGAGAAGCTCGTGCACTGCAATGAAGAGTAGCCCCTGCTCGCTGCAACTAGAGAAAGACCGCACACAGCAACAAAGACCCAACGCAGCCAAAAATAAATAAATAAATTTATAAAAAACAAAACAGAAAAACCCCAGACAGTTATTCTTTTTAGGGTAATGAAAATGTTATGTAATTAGATAGTGATGATGGTTGAACAACTTGTAAATATCAAAAAAAGAAATCATTGAAACGTATTCTTTAAAAGTGTGAATTTTATGGTATGTGAATTATGTCTCTTTTTTTTTTTTTTTTTTTTTTTTGCGGTACGCGGGCCTCTGACCACTGTGGCCTCTCCCGTTGTGGAGCACAGGCTCCGGACGTGCAGGCCCAGCGGCCATGGCCCACGGGCCCAGCCGCTCTGCGGCATGCGGGATCCTCCTGGACCAGGGCACGAACCCGCGTGCCCCGTATCGGCAGGCGGACTCTCAACCACCACGCCACCAGGGAAGCCCTGTCTCATGTTTTTAAACAAGGACATTGAACACCAAAAACAAAAGCAAAAAAGAATAAAGAGAATTAAGGGCAATTGGTAACCTTCCACCAACATTTACAGTTCAGACTGGTTAAAACGTCACGTTGGGGTGACGTGCTATTCCTAGCACTAGTCTAGGAACTAGAGTTTGGGAACTACTGACCTGGAGAACAACCCAGGAGGGGCTGGAACAGAAATCCCAAAAGCTAATATGAAACTGTACAGAAAATAAAGGAAAGGAAACCAGCTAGCCAGGGAAAGCTGGTCCACAGGAGACGCCAGCTTGTTAAGCCTGAGGATAGGAACTAAGTTTCCTACAACCTAAAACCTAAGTAAGTTTTTCATCTTGTACTGCAAGATATTTCTGCTGTGGCTTTTCTCCATTCCTCTGGGTGACTATGGAAGTGGAGAGGACAGCTCTGGAGTGGAAACAGAAACACTTCAGGCCGCAGAGACAGACAGGTTCTTACCTTACTTTTATTCTGCAGGAGGAAGGCAGTGGGGCACAGTTTTCCTCCCGGACAAAGAGACCCTGCACAAACCAGAGGATTGGAGTTTCACTGAAGGGAGTGTACAAAGAAGACCTACTTTGAGGGGATCCAATCAAAAGAGAGTCTATACCTCACATATCCGTGGTGTCAGCCCAACAGAGGCCTGGAGAACAGAAGAGAAGAAAGCATTACTGTTTGCTCACGGTGATGCTCTCCTCCCAACACCCAGGGCCCACCCTCAGCAGGGATGGGCTCCTTGTGCTAGCCTCTTCACTTCAGGCAGTTTCCCCAGCGGTATGTGGAACACTCTATTTGCCAGTGCTCTCAGGAGACTCTCATGGGAGGAATGTACCAGATGAGAGGCAGATCACCGCCGTAAGAAGGAAGAGAGAAGAAGCTAGCAAACCCAGGTACATACTTTCATGCAGAGAAGGTTACATCCTTCTTGGATGAATTCACTTTACCATGGTGGTCCCTCCCAGAACCCTATCTCCTAACCCTGCATACACAGGAGGACTAGAGTACATGGGTGTTCAAAACACACATTTAGAGAGAAGCGGCTTCTTTTTTCATCTTGGATCCAGTGCTAACTTATACTCAGGTTAAAGGCTTTACACCCCTGGGTTATTGGGAATTTTCTTCTTTTAATTTAAAATCTATAAAATCAGGCTAAACATGGATGTAGTAAGCAATGATCTGGACCCACGGCAGCAGGGATAATCTTTCAGGAGGAACAACGTCCTAGAGAATGTCCCTGTGTGGTGTTATTTGTCACCTGCCCTACCAGTTCATCTCACCAGGGTACTTATAAGCCTAAAACAAAGAGGTATTCTTAAGGAACTCTACCCTCCCAATTTTCCATGATAAAGGAAGGCTCTCATAAGTCCTACACACTTTTGAAAGCTCCCATCCCAGTAGCTGGTTCTCCTGCTTCTTTCTGAACACTCAGATCGAACACACACATAGCCCCATATCCACATGGCCTTAGCCAGCACTTAACACTCAGTCTGGGACTTGTCTACACCAAAGGTGTTAAAAAGCTACAGGTGATGAGCTTGGAAATGATATGAGAAATTCAGAAGAACTGACAAGGTCTGTGTCATCAAAGGGAATTGTAAAATTCTAAGATTCTTCAGGGTGTAATAAAGAGGGGCTAAATTATTCAAAGTTTACCTTTCAATTAAAGTGCTGAGAAACATCCTTTTTTTTAACTTTTTATTTTATAAAAAGTTATATAGCTGATTAACAATATTGTGTGAGTTCCAGGTGTACAGCAGAGTGATTCAGTTATAGATATACATGTATCTATTCTTTTTCAAATTCTTTTCCCATTTAGGTTGTTACATAATACTGAGCAGAGTTCCCTGTGCTACACAGTAGGTCCTTGTTGGTTATCCATTTTAAATATAGCACTGTGTACATGTCAATCCCAAACTCCCTAACTATCCCTCACCCCACCCTTGCCCCCTGGTAACCATAAATTTGTTCTCTAAGTCTGTGAGTCTGAAGAAACGCATTCTTAATATAGAATAGGACCCATTAAATCTTACTGAAGTTGACTGACTATGAAACTCACATCCTCTCTCAGTGGCAAGGACAATGCAAGATTCAGGCTTCCTGTGGCTTTAGGAAGATACTGCATTCCAATCCCAATACTCACTGGGGTGCCCAGCATGGTGTATGTCTTCCCAGAGCCTGTCTGCCCATAGGCAAAAAGGCATATGTTGTAGCCTTTGGCAGCTCCAGACAGTACTTCAGTCCCCAAATCCTGGAACACCTATAACAATAAAAATAGAGAGCATGTCACTCTGGTCCTTCTTCCCACAGCAGCTTGTAAATTATTTTTTAACCTAAAATAATATAAAATGTTTCAAACATCCATGACTATAAATTCCCCACTGTTTTATGAGAATCAATTCAGTTTCAAAAAAAGATTGCTGACTGCCACCACTTCTGAGCAGAAGATGGCTGTGCCTCCCACATATGCTGATCTTGGCAAATCTGCCAGGGATGTCTTCACCAAGGGCTATGGACTTGGCTTAATAAAAACTTGATTTGAAAACAAAATCTGAGAATGGACTGGAATTTACAGGTTCAGCCAACACCGAGACCACCAAAGTGACGGACAGTCTGGAAAGCAAGTACAGATGGACCAAATATGGTCTAACGTTTACGCAGAAATGGAACACTGACAACACACTACGCACGGAGATTACCGTGGAAGATCAGCTTGCACGTGGCCTGAAGCTGACCTTCGATTCATCCTTCTCACCAAACACTGGGGGAAAAAAACGCTAAAATCAAGACAGGGTACAAGTGGGAACATATCAACCTGGGTTGTGATGTCGATTTCAACATTGCTGGGCCTTCCATCCGGGGTGCTCTGGTGCTGCGTTATGAGGGCTGGCTGGCTACCAGGTGAATTTTGAGACCGCAAAGTCTTGAGTGACCCAGAGCAACTTTGCGGTTGGCTACAAGACGGATGAGTTCCAGCTTCACACTAATGTAAATGATGGGACAGAGTCTGGCGGCTCCATTTATCAGAAAGGGAACAAGTTGGAGACTGCTGTTAATCTGGCCTGGACAGCAGGAAACAGTAACACTCACTTCGGAATAACAGCAAAGTACCAGATCGACCCTGATGCCTGCTTCTTGGCTAAAGTGAACAGCTCCAGCCTGACAGGGTTAGGATATACTCAGACCCTAAAGCCAGGTATCAAACTGACACTGTCAGTTCTGCTGGATGGCAAGAATGTCAACGCTGGTGGCCACAAGCTTGGTCTAGGACTGGAGTTTCAAGCATAAATGAATACTGTACAATCATTTAATTTTAAACTATTTTGCAGCATAGCTACCTTCAGAATTTAGCGTACCTTTTAATGTTGTATGTCTGGGATGAAAGTATCGCTAAATATCATGTTAGACTTCCAGGTTAAAGATGATTCAGCTTTAGGGTGTTACCCTTGCAGAGGTACAGAAGAAACCCAATTTCAAAAAAGGTCCTTTCAGCTGTAGACTTGAGGGGGAGCTTGCTGGCCCCTCTAGAGATGTCAGGTTTCTTTTTTACCTAGAAATGGCTGCAAGTGGAAGTTGATAATTTGCAGGCACTTTGTAATTTGTAAATTCGTATTGAGTAAATGAATGAAATTGTGACTTCCTGAGAATTGAACCTTGGTTTCCTACCCTGATTGAGGAGAGACTCTTTGATGGTGTATACAAACTCATCTGAAAGGGACTTTTTTAGGCAGGGACTTTTTCCACCGCAATCCATCACCTCTTTTACACCAAAAAGTAGTCTGCGGGGTGTGGTTGCTGTTTCTTTTGTGCCATTTTGGGGTGGAGAAGGTGGATGTGATGAAGCCAATAATTCAGGACTTAATTGTGTTTTTTCTCATGTTGTGTTTTTTCGCCCTTGCACCGGAGTATGAAATAGCTTCTAAAGAGCTCCAGCTGCAAGCTGGGAAGAGTCTCTGTAACTGTAATCACATGGGGACAACACTCAGAATCTAAACTGAACTTCTGTTGTATTCTCGCCACTCAGTTTATTTTTTAGCAGTTTAATGGGTACGTTTTAGAGTCTTCCATTTTGTATGGAATTAGTTCCTCCCCTTCAAATGCTATAATTAACATCACTTAAAAATAAAACTTGAAAAAAAAAAATAAAAATAAAACTTGAATAAAATACTGAAACCTTAAAAAAAAAAGAAGATTGCTAAGGAAAATTCATGCATTCAGTTAGTCAGTCAAATATTTTTCAAAGTGCTTACTATATGCCGGGCCCAAGGCTAGACATTAAAGACACAAAATTGATATATATGGTCTCTAACCTTAAGGCAAAAAGAGTCTGGGAGAAAGGCAAAGACACGCAGCAAATTAGTAAAGAAAAACCATGTACATTAATTCTTTTTCCTTCCCATTACCAAAAAAAAAAAAAAGTTTAATATGGTTAATCAGGTAAAGCTACAATGAAATACTGCGCAGTAACAGTTCACACAAATTCAGGGTCTCAAGACACCACACTGAGAATCAGTTAAGCCCAGAAGTTAGGGAGGAGTTTTCCCTATGGGGCCCTTTTCTACATGCTGCCTCTTCAGACGGATCCTAACAGCTGACTGCTTCCACTGTCACTCATCTCTGTAGTGGTCAGCTTTAATGAATCAGAAACAGCCAGAGGTCCTCCTATGAAAACCCCTATACTTTGTGTAGTGTCTGAAAGTCCTGTTGGACTCTGTCAGGCAGACCCCAGGCTCAGGACAAAACAGCCTGGCTTATGGGGAAGGCATAGCTTCCAGCTGAACCAGTCCTCAGCAGAAGGCCACAGAGACATCTACATACACAGCTGGTATGGTGGGCATTTACCCTCTGTGTTGCTGCTACTCAGCATCCAAATACTCTTCCTATCTGCGGGGGGAACCTGATTGTGTCAGTCTTGGTTGGAAGCAGGGCCCAACCCTCCCCGACGGAAGCCAAATAGCCCAGGAAACCCTCTCCACCTCCTGGTGGCTAGAACACGAACATGTGAAATGAGGCCCACCAACTAGGTGCTTGCACTTGAATTTTCAAAGAATGACACAAAAACAAAGGAATAAATTCTCCTTGTTGGCATCAAGAGTCCATCAGTACTACATCCTGAACACACAAGTGCCAAGTGTGGTGCTCAAATCAGACTATTCTGTAATACGGCTTTGCCTGGCTTCCCTGCTACCTAGGGCCCCATGGTTTCCTGCTCATTTTTCTACTTTCCCTTAAATTCTGTGAATCTCCTGATACGGTCCCAAATTGGTTCCAAATTGGAACACTGTTCTTATGGTTCATAGCTGTGGGACCATACAAATTTGTATGGTTCCACAAAATTTTACTTAAAATTTGTAAGCCTCCGTTTCTTTCCCAGTAAAGTGGATATTTTGTAACTATATCACAGGTTTGTTGTGAAGATTAAGTGAGATAACACACGTAACTAGGGACCACGGGAACGGAGATAGCAGTTGCTGACCTAAGACTATACTACCCTATTGTGTTTTAGCAGCTATAGTTATGCTTCTTGACCAATGAACTATTTATGTTTTGTTTGTTTTTTAGTGCTTCTAATATTCAGGCATAGGGCCAAAATAACCCAGGGAGTGGTAAAAGATTTGGACCTTGGACCATTCCCACCCCCTTCCCCAATCTCCCTCCCAGCTCTGTCCTCGCCATTCATTCACCTTTATATTAGCAAAACTGAAAATTGGGCAGAGTTCTCTTTGCCTCCTGACATCTGTCTTGGTAAAATTCCCAGGGACTGAAGGAAGGAGAGGTTATTTCTCTTCACCAGACCACTTGAGTTGGCTGCTACCCATTTACTAGTTGGAAATGTTCCCCAAAACTCAACCTTTCTTTCTAGTGCTCCAGAAGAAAGTGGAAACAGAGGTGCAGACAGAGCAAGGCCACATCTAGTGAAAGTGTTATTTCTTCCCACCACTCACACAGCAGAGCAGAATGAGCTCAGTGGATTGTAAAGGAAGACAACAGAATGTTACTCCACCCATGTCTTTATCCAAATTCAAATAATCACCTGGAGGTTTTATGAAAAACATCTTTGAAGATACCATTTTCACTCAACAGTAAAAGATGTGAACAAGAAAAACTAGTAGGCTCCAAACGTGGAACTGGTAGAAAGTTCAGATTCCATTCTTCAAGAACTGTGAGGCTTAGCTCATCATAAATTCTAGGAAAAACCACAGCCCTAAATAGAGCACAACAGAGCCAGATGACACCGTGGTTCACTCTGACTGTGGTATTATAATGAAGCAGATGGAAACAGCTCAATATGAATACCAAGAACAGTTTGAAGGCTAAAATAAATCACCAAAAGGCAATCTAAAGCTAGAGGGTCCAGTTCAGGAGGAGAGATGAGCAGTGTAACTTTATTTTTTCTGGAATATAAACAGAAGAAAGCATTCAACAGACAGGTTAATTTTATGTGACACAGCACTTCCAGTCTTTTTAAGGATGTGCTAAATAGGGGATAGTCCACTGGATGCTTCTGTACTGGGACTCACAACACCTGAAGCCCAAACCAAAATCCCTAGCAATACTCATTTCCTAAGGGCAACTGAAACTAGGAACCAGAATTTTTGATGTTCAACATCATATGTCATTAGGGTCGCAAATTAAAACAAGGAGATACCAGACACACCTGTTAGAATGGCCAAAATCCAACACACTGACAACACCAAATGCTGGCAAGGATATGGAGCAATAGGAAATCTCATTCATTGTTGATGGGAATGCAGAATGGTACAGACACTTTGGAAGACGTTTTGCCAGTTTTTTGTGTTTTTATTTATAAAATAAAAATATTATTCTTTTTTCTTTTAACATCTTAATTGGAGTAAAATTGCTTTACAATGGTGTGTTAGTTTCTGCTTTATAACAAAGTGAATCATTTATACATATACATATGTTCCCATATCTCCTCCCTCTTGCATCTCCCTCCCACCCTCCCTTTCCCACCCCTCTAAGTGGTCACAAAGCACCGAGCTGATCTCCCTGTGCTATGCGGCTGCTTCCCACTAGCTATCTATTTTACATTTGGTAGTGTAATAATGTCCATGTCACTCTCTCACTTCATCTCAGCTTACCCTTCCCCCTCCTCCCCATGTCCTCAAGGCCATTCTCTACATCTGCGTCTTTATTCCTGTCCTGCGCCTAGGTTCTTCAGAACCATTTTTTTTTTTTTAGATTCCATATATATGTGTTAGCATACAGCATTTGTTTTTCTCTTTCTGTCTTACTTCACTCTGTATGACAGACTCTAGGTCCATCCACCTCACTACAAATAACTCAATTTCACTACAAATAACTCTTTTTATGGCTGAGTAATATTCCATTTAAACATATCATTCTTAACATACAATGTGGCAAGCATGCTCCTTGGTATTTACCCAAAGGGGCTGAAAACATATCCACACAAAAAGCTGCACACAGATGTTTACAGAAGCTTTATTCATAATTGCCAAAACTTGGAAGCAAGCAAGGTGTCCTTCAATAGGTGAATGTGTAAACTGTGGTACATCCAGATGACAGGATATTACTCAGTGCTAAAAAGAAATGAGCTATCATGCCATGAAAAAACATGGAGGAAACTTAAATGCACATTGCTAAGTGAAAGAAGCCAATCTGAAAAGGCTACTTACTGTACGATTCCAACTATATGAATTTCTGGAAAATGTAAAACTATGGAGACAGTAAAAACATCAGTGATTGGGTGGAGTTGGGGGAGGGACAGATGACAGGTGGAGTGCACACGATTTTTAGGGCACTGAAACTACTCTCTATGATACTATAATGGTGTACACATGTCATTATACATTTGTCAAACCCAAGAATGAACAAAACCAAAACTGAACCCTAATATAAACTATGGACATTAGATGATATATCAGTCAATGTAGGTTCACCACCTGCAACGAATGTACCACAACAGTGTGCAATGTTGATAGTTTGGGGGCAGGAGGTATATGGGATCTCTCTGCACTTTGTGCTCAACTCTTCTGTAAACCTAAAACTACTCTAACAAATAAAGTCTATTTTTTAAAAAGAAGATCCACAAGATAAATCTCAAGGAATGGACTTTCCTGATATCAGCGACATTTAGCAGACAAACCCTTCTCAAAAGCAGTTAGAATCAACTATGTCTCTGGAGATTTCATGATGACTGTTTAAGGTCCAAGAATAATGGTTGCGCTGTATTTTCCTATAGGAACTTTTCACTGATAGATTTTTTGTTTGTTTGTTTGCTTGTTTTTGGTAGCTCTGTAGTTCTTTCTATTATATACTATGTTCTCTGAGCCCCAAGTAGACTCATAACAACAACAACAAAAACTGTGATTTCCATTTAGGATGAAAAAGGGTTCAAAATGATGAAATAAATATTGATTTCAAATACAGGTATCAGAAATTGTTGGAACTTCCCTGGTGGTCCAGTGGGTAAGACTCCATGCTCCTAATGCAGGGGCCTCAAGTTCGATCCCTGGTCAGGGAACTAGATCCCACAAGCATGCCGCGTGCCGCAGCTAAAAAAGATCCCGCATACCGCAATGAAGACCCCACGTACTGCAACTAAGACCTGAAGCAGCCTACATAAATAACTACTAAAAAAATTATTGATAAGTGAGAAGTAAAAGGGACATTTCAAGGAGGGAAAAATGTTAGTTAAAAATAAATCTATAAAAGTATGAGATTAGATCACTCCCTAACACCATACACAAAAATAAGCTCAAAATGGATTTAAGACCTAAATGTAAGGCCAGAAACTATCAAACTCTTAGAGGAAAACATAGGCGGAACACTCTACGACATAAATCACAGCAAGATCCTTTCTGACCCAACTCCTGGAGAAATGGAAATAAAAACAAAAATAAACAAATGGGACCTAATGAAACTTAAAAGCTTTTGCATAGCAAAGGAAACCATAAACAAGACCAAAAGACAACCCTCAGAATGGGAGAAAATATTTGCAAGTGAAGCAACTGACAAAGGATTAATCTCCAAAATTTATAAGCAGCTTATGCAGCTCAATAACAAAAAAACAAACAACCCAATCCAAAAATGGGCAGAAGACCTAAATAGACATTTCTCCAAAGAAGATATACAGACTGCCAACAAACACATGAAAGAATGCTCAACACCATTAATCATTAGAGAAATGCAAATCAATACTACAGTGAGATATCATCTCACACCGGACAGAATGGCCATCATCAAAAAATCTAAAAACAATAAATGCTGGAGAGGGTGTGGAGAAAAGGGAACACTCTTGCACTGTTGGTGGGAATGTAACTTGATACAGCCACTGTGGAGAACAGTATGGAGGTTCCTTAAAAAACTACAAATAGAACTACCATATGACCCAGCAATCTCACTACTGGGCATATACCCTGAGAAAACCATAATTCAAAAAGAGTCATGTACCAAAATGTTCATTGCAGCTCTATTTACAGTAGCCCGGAGATGGAACCAACCTAAGTGTCCATCATCGGATGAATGGATAAAGAAGATGTGGCACATATATACAATGGAATATTACTCAGCCATAAAAAGAAACGAAATTGAGCTATTTGTAATGAGGTGGATGGACCTAGAGTCTGTCATACAGAGTGAAGTAAGTCGGAAAGAGAAAGACAAATGCCGTATACTAACACATATATATGGAATTTAAGAAAAAAAAATGTCATGAAGAACCTAGGGGTAAGACAGGAATAAAGTCACAGACCTACTAGAGAATGGACTTGAGGATATGGGGAGGAGGAAGGGTAAGCTGTAACAAAGCGAGAGAGAGGCATGGACATACATACACTACCAAACGTAAGGTAGAGGGCTAGTGGGAAGCAGCTGCATAGCACAGGGAGATCAGCTGGGTGCTTTGTGACCGCCTGCAGGGGTGGGATATGGAGGGTGGGAGGGAGGGAGACGCAAGAGGGAAGAGATATGGGAATATATGTATATGTATAACTGATTCACTTTGTTATAAAGCAGAAACTAACACACCATTGTAAAGCAATTATACTCCAATAAAGATGTAAAAAAAATAATAAATCTAAAAACCGTGTGTTAGTAGGCATCTTTAAACTGGAAAATAATTCTAGACAACTCTGGAAACTATTCAAACATATGTTTTCACTAGCGCTGTTAGCTGCTAGGAAAACCTCAAGTAGCCCAGAGTTGTACTTACTTTTACTTCTCATCACACAGAGACCGTGAGGTACAGCTGGTACTATTTGTGGATCTACTGACCCATCCTATCGCCAAACTTGTGACAGCAGTACACAAAACTAGGGTTCAGGGCCTATTATTTGAAGAGAGTATTCATGTACAAAATATAACAATGCGGCCTGGAGTTGGGGAAAGGGCTTAGAATAATTTGCCTTCCTCTAAATAGCTACAGTTATAGTTTAATGGTTAAGAACACAGGCTTCGCAACTTAACAGATTTGAAATCTGGTTCCTGGGGCAAGTAACCTTCCCTCAGTTTCCTCACCTGTGAAATGGAGATTAAAGAGCACCTAAAACTCACAGGGTCTTTGAGAGGATTAACTGTGTAAATACATGTAAAACTTTAAGAACAATGGCACAAAGTAAGCACTTTACTGTGCTAGTTTTTGTTGTTATTGTTACTACATATTATTTTTTTCCATTTTTTGGTATAAGGAGTACTCAAAAGAGTTAACATTCTCGCTGGTACTCCCATGTACTTTAAAAGAACCATGGACTTTTGGAAAACACATATTCCAGTACAGACACCATAGTTAATATGCCCCAACTTCACATAGATACCTTTAAAAAAACTTCTACCTTCCATCTTATTAAATATTCATTTCTAAAAAATCTTCAGAAACCATTAATGTAAAAAAAATTGTAAACTCTTTCTTCATGTCTTATCGCTTTTGCTAGGGCCTAAGGATCATTCTTTCCCTTCTATAAGTATGAAAATCATGTAACTGAAAGAGAGGTTACCTAGCCAATAAAATACATGAAGTTCTTAACCCTTAATACTTTCCCACAGAAAGGCTTCATACATTTCTCTTTTTTCCCAGGCTTTTTAAAAAATTGAGGTATTATTGACATATTAGTTTCAGGTATATAACATAATGATTCAACATTTCTATATACCACAAAATGATCACCACAGAGCTTACGTGGTGGTGCAGTGGTTAAGAATCCGCCTGCCAATGCAGGGAACACAGGTTCGAGTCCTGGTCCAGGAAGATCCCACATGCCACGGAGCAACTAAGCCCATGCGCCACAACTACTGAGTCTGCGCTCTGGAGCCCGCAAGCCACAACTACTGAGCCCACGTGCCTAGAGCCCGTGCTCCACAACAAGAGAAGCCACAGCAATGAGAAGCCTGCATACCTCAACGAAAAGTAGCCATCACTCGCTGCAACTAGAGAAAGCCCGCGCACAGCAACAAAGACCCAACTCCGCCAAAAAATAAATAAATAAATAAATAAATAAATTTATTTATTTTTAAGAAAAATGATCACCACAATAAATCGAGTTAACATCCATCACCATACAGTTACAAATTTTTTTCTCCTCCTGTGATCTTTCACAATCCACCCACCTAGCTACTTCCAAATATGCAATACAGTATTATTAACTATAGTCACCACGCTGTACATCATATCCCCATGACTTATTCATTTTATAGCTGTAAATTTGTACCTTTTGACCCATACATTTCTATTATAAAATGAAATTGCTATTATCAACTATGATTTTCACACAGAAAAGAAATTCTTCACCAGTTTTTGTTAATTTACCTAAGAAATATTTATGAGAAAACAGCTTTAAATTCTATGATGTATTCCATCTAAATGGATTTTAAACATCACGTATCTCTTGGTCTATAACTCCACTGTTAAAAGGACTGTACTAGAAGACTTTTTTTTCCCTTTTAGTAACACTGCTACTTAATGCAGTAATAGATGTCATCTTTATTGACAAGGATCAGTATTTGAGTATTCACCATGAGAAGTATTCTTATGTTTTATTACATAAATAAATATATTTAAAATAGAAAAAAACCCAGAAAATGCTGATAAAAATACTCCCACCATTTAGACATAACCATTGTTAACATTTTGGTGTACAGCTTATTCTTTCAGACTTTTGTTCTATTCCTAGATAATATCTAATGTCCCTTTCAGGTCTTAAATTCTGATGTAAATATAGTAATTAGGAATACTTGAATACAATGAGGATACTAACTAAACCCAATTGTTTTTATTTTTTATTTTACTATAGTTATTTATGATACTCATAAGTACAGTTTTCCCTATATTTATAATAAGATGACTTAATATTTTAACTTAAAATTCTATTTAATTTCTCAGTAGGAAAGCATGCTATAGCCCCACCCATCAGGTATCCAAGTCTATCTAAGCCACAGCCCAGGCCCCACTGTCCACCGGGCTATAGCTTACCCAAAGAGGAAACAAGGTATCTAGGAAGGGAAAGAAAGTCTCAACTGTGCCAGCTGTGCCAAAACAACCCCACAAAGTATCAGGAAATGCTGTCCACTCTTTATAAATGTCAGGCCACTCCCTCAACACCACTGCAGGTCACTGATCTTTGGGTCTCTGCCCAGTATAAATGTTCACATTTCCTTCCCACTGTAAGCCCAGCTAGGGGTTAATCAACATCATTTGGATCCTGCCCCTGGTTTTTTGTAGCAGATTTTTCCAGAGAAAACAGGCAACGGCCTATATTTGACTTTGACAGATGAAACTAGATTTCCTATTTGGTTCCTCCACTTTACACTGTGAACTACAGAGAGATTTATTTCCCATATTTATTCATATCATATATGTATATCCATGCAATGTATACCATGGAAATTTCTGTTTAAACAGTTTCCAATGAACAGGAGGAGAAAGAAACTACAAGAGAAATTTTGAAATGCAGGTAAAGATAAACAAGGCCAACTGGAACGTATGCCATACCCAATGAGGAGAAGAATCATTATTCTGAAAGAAACAAGTCCTTCTTTTTCTTATTTTTAATTAATTTTTTAATTTTTTTAACACCTTTATTGGAGTATAATTGCTTTACAATGGTGTGTTAGTTTCTGCTTTATAACAAAGTGAATCAGTTATACATATACATATGTTCCCATATCTCTTCCCTCTTGTGTCTCCCTCCCACCCTCCCTATCCCACCCTTTTAGGTGGTCAAAAAGCACCGAGCTGATCTCCCTGTGCTATGCGGCTGCTTCCCACTAGCTATCTATTTTACGTTTGGTAGTGTATATATGTCCATGCCACTCTCTCACTTTGTCCCAGCTTACCATTCCCCCTCTCCATATCCTCAACTCCATTCTCTAGTAGGTCTGTGTCTTTGTTCCCATCTTACCCCTAGGTTCTTCATGACCTTTTTCTTTTTTTTTCTTAGATTTCATATATATGTGCTAGCACACAGTATTTGTTTTTCTCTTTCTGACTTACTTCACTCTGTATGACAGACTCTAGGTCCATCCACCTCACTACAAATAGCTCAATTTCGTTTCTTTTTATGGCGGAGTAATACTCCATTGTATATATGTGCCACATCTTCTTTATCCATTCATCTGTTGATGGACACTTAGGTTGCTTCCATGTCCTGGCTATTGTAAACAGAGCTGCAATGAACATATTGGTACATGCCTTTTTTTTTTTTTTACATCTTTATTGGAGTATAATTGCTTTACAATGGTGTGTTAGTTTCTGCTTTATAACAAAGTGAATCAGTTATACATATATTCCCATATCTATTCCCTCTTGCATCTCCCTCCCTCCCACCCTCCCTATCCCACCCCTGCAGGCAGTCACAAAGCACCCAGCTGATCTCCCTGTGCTATGCAGCTGCTTCCCACTAGCTATCTACCTTACGTTTGGTAGTGTATGTATGTCCATGCCTCTCTCTCGCTTTGTTACAGCTTACCCTTCCCCCTCCCCATATCCTCAAGTCCATTCTCTAGTAGGTCTGTGTCTTTATTCCTGTCTTACCCCTAGGTTCTTCATGACATTTTTTTTTCTTAAATTCCATATATATGTGTTAGTATACGGCATTTGTCTTTCTCTTTCCGACTTACTTCACTCTGTATGACAGACTCTAGGTCCATCCACCTCATTACAAATAGCTCAATTTCGTTTCTTTTTATGGCTGAGTAATATTCCATTGTATATATGTGCCACATCTTCTTTATCCATTCATCCGATGATGGACACTTAGGTTGGTTCCATCTCCGGGCTACTGTAAATAGAGCTGCAATGAACATTTTGGTACATGACTCTTTTTGAATTATGGTTTTCTCAGGGTATATGCCCAGTAGTGAGATTGCTGGGTCATATGGTAGTTCTATTTGTAGTTTTTTAAGGAACCTCCATACTGTTCTCCACAGTGGCTGTATCAAGTTACATTCCCACCAACAGTGCAAGAGTGTTCCCTTTTCTCCACACCCTCTCCAGCATTTATTGTTTCTAGATTTTTTGATGATGGCCATTCTGACTGGTGTGAGATGATATCTCATTGTAGTTTTGATTTGCATTTCTCTAATTAATGATGTTGAGCATTCTTTCATGTGTTTGTTGGCAGTCTGTATATCTTCATTGTAGAAATGTCTATTTAGGTCTTCTGCCCATTTTTGGATTGGGTTGTTTGTTCTTTTGTTATTAAGCTTCATGAGCTGCTTGTAAATTTTGGAGATTAATCCTTTGTCAGTTGCTTCATTTGCAAATATTTTCTCCCATTCTGAGGGTTGTCTTTTGGTCTTGTTTATGGTTTCCTTTGCTGTGCAGAAGCTTTTAAGTTTCATTAGGTCCCATTTGTTTATTTTTGTTTTTCTTTCCATTTCTCTAGGAGGTGGGTCAAAAAGGATCTTGCTGTCATTTATGTCATAGAGTGTTCTGCCTATGTTTTCCTCTAAGAGTTTGATAGTTTCTGGCCTTACATTTAGGTCTTAAATCCATTTTGAGCTTATTTTTGTGTATGGTGTTAGGGAGTGTTCTAATCTCACACTTTTACATGTACCTGTCCAGTTTTCCCAGCACCACTTATTGAAGAGGCTGTCTTTTCTCCACTGTATATTTATACAATTTTTTTTTTTTTTTGCGGTACACGGGCCTCTCACTGTTGTGGCCTCTCCCATTGCGAAGCACAGGCTCAGGACGCGCAGGCTCAGTGGCCATGGATCACTGGCCCAGCCACTCTGCGGCACGTGGGATCCTCCCGGACCGGGGCATGAACCCGTGTCCCCTGCATCGGCAGGTGGACTCCCAACCACCGCGCCACCAGGGAAGCCCATCTCCACTGTATATTTATACAATTTTTAAAGGTTACATTCCATTTACAGTTATTACAAAATATTGGCTATATTTCCCATGTTGTACAATACATCCTCGTAGCTTATCTTACACCCAATAGTTTGTACCTCCCATCCCCCCACTCCTATATGCCCCCCGCAACCCCCATAACCACTAATTTGTTCTCTCTATCTGTGAGTCTGCTTCTTGTTTTATTATATTGAAAGAAACCAGTTTTGAGACTGGCAGTTCCCAGAACTGGATTTCTCTTCACCTCGGCAGCAAGTATTTATTAAATGCCTAACAGGGCCCTAGCACTGCATGGTCTCTGTGGGAGATTTGAAAGACATTTGAAATACTGTCTCGATCTACAATGATCACAGAGTTAGTAAAAGTTCAATACTTTTACATAGTAGAAAAAGAATGAAGGGTAGACATAATATTATATTTCGAGAAGGAAAAAAGACTGTGGGCTGGGGTAGAAAAATCTTCATAGCATAGGTGGCACTAAACCTGTGTCTTAAGCTTGCTTTCAGATAAGTCCCTTCTTTGAATAATGTCCCCCGGATAAAGGCCTTCTCTCTTAAGTGAGGGTGACCTCAGGACTGCAGTACCACAAAATCTAAAATGTATCCTTGTCATTTCAATCCTTCAAGAAGTCAGAATTCTGGGTGAAACAACAGAACAACTAGGTCACTTTACTCTCCCTGAAAAACCTTCAGACCTCCACTTGCCATCTCTTAATACCTGGCTGTCAACTGTGGAAAGTTCATCCCAAGGACTAAAGATCTCCCACCTTAGGAATAACAAACATCCAGGCAAGTAACCCCAGAAACAGCCAAACAAATCTCTCTGCCTCATCGCTTCACTGAAGTTATTTTATTACTCTTATTTAAACAAGGAAGTATGGGTACAAAAAGGACAGACATCAGCAGCTGTTCTTAGCCTCAATGAGAGAGGCCCAACTATAGTGGCAGTGGTCCATTCCCACGATGCAACCCTTTAGTGGTATGAGAATATCACTCCCTAAAATGAAAATTACTCTGTGACTGGATATCACAGGGTCTTTCTAGGATCTTCTGCTTGGGATTGATAGACTAGCCCTCTTCTCACAACCCCCCGAAAGCTAAAGGATCCATGAGCTCCCACCTATAGAGGGAAGAGGAGGAGACAGAAGGGCTGCAATTTTCTTAACCATGACATAGGCCTGAAGAATCTCCTGAAGTGTCCCCACTTAAAGTTTCTCTGACCCTACAGCTACTGCCATGACCATAGAACCAGGAGGCACTTGGAAAAGACCAAAGTACTCATTCTTTATCCAAGTGCATTCACTATATTGCGTTAGTTAGCAGAAAGAAGGAAAATAAAGACTGAAATGTAAAATACTTCCATCTCATTTTCTTCTATGTTCTCCAAATGGCATCTATTATCTACAATGTAGATTTACCACAACTTAATATTGCAATATAATGAGCAGTTCCAAATCAGTAAGAAAATAATCAACATCCCAAAAGAGTAAAAAAAAATTAATAACTGACCAAATGCCATTGCTAAGCACAATAAATTTTTACTGTACTTTTCCATCTTTCTACAAATATATAAATTTTATATTGTTATTCATAGTATATAACCTGTTGTGTATTGCTTGTCATTCCTATATTCCTCAAACACTTAAGCATTTTAAACATTTCTGTGATTCATTTTCACAATTCTGAGTTTAGAGGTTCATAACTGACACAACTAACTTAATGAGTTCTTAACAATTGACAGTTTTCTTATTCTCATACCAACATGAGATGAATGAAATCCAAAATTCCCATTAGAAAATATCAGTTAGCAACTAGTATTTATAATTGCAGCTCAAGGTCAATATTTCCTAGTGGTATGGAACACAAAGAAAAAAAGCAGAAGAGTTACCTTCACTATTTGTAAGCCCTCAATTTCCAAAATTCTACGAACACAACTCTCCTTAGTCAAGCACTCCCTGTCCTGAAACAAATTTGCTAAGTTGGTTGGGTTATTTTTCATTTACTTCCATCTAGCACTCAAGTTCTCTCTTCATACTTCCTTCTTTCAACTGTAGAGTATTTGATCAGAATCAGTGAGAACTCATGAGTTTCAATATAAGTAAATAGATATAATGGAACTGTATGCATGTGTGTGTGTATATACATCTGTATATGCAAATATATATTCCCTAGCTTTGTCTAACTCTACTGAGGAGACCAAGGAACAGTGATATCTCAATAGCAATGATCACACCTAGCACCCAGATCTTGGCTAAATGCCATTTCCCATTAATGGGAACAATCTGAGCATCGTAACAAACAATAATACTAACAGACTGTCATCCACTGAATAAAATGGGAAACCATGAGTCAGTACAAATATAAACAAGTAAATAATTTGAAAGTTTGATGAGGAATGGGATATTTACATAGTGTTTCAAAGTACCTTTCGACAAAATATTTATTACAAAGAAGGGAAAAGAGTAACTTTACGGTGGAGGAGCCTAGCAAGACGGCACCTTAATCAAGAAATCAAAGTGAACTCTGTGATATTCCTACCAAAGATGCATAACCTGGATCTAATCATGAGGAGACATTGAACAACCAACTTAAGAAACATTCTAAAAAATAATTCACCTGTAATCTTCCAAAGTGTCAAGATTATGAATACAAAGAAAAACTGAGGAACTATTCCAGGATGAATTAGACTAGACATAAGACAGTTAAATGCAACAAGTGATTCTGAACCAGATCCTTTTTCTATAAAGGACATCACTGGGACAATCAGCAAAACTCAAATGGGATCTAATGATTAGATGTAGTAATATAACAATTTAAATTCCCAGTTTTGAAGGTTGTATTGTGGTTATGTTAAAGAATGTCCTTTAGTATAAGGAACTGCACACTCAAGTATCTGGGATAACTGGGTAACAGGTTGGCAACTTTTAAGTGGTTCAGGAAAAATTTTTTTGAATGTACTTTCATCTTCTATGTAAATCTGTGATCATTTCAAAAAATTTTTTTAAGTTTAATAAAAAGATGTAAGGAAAAATACAACAACAGAAAGCACCCTGGATTCTGAGTCAGGCCTGGGTTCCTACAGATACCAGCACTGCCACTTACTAGCTGTGTGACCTGGTATGAGTAACGTGCTTTGTTTCCTTTTTCCTCATCAGTAAAATAGGGATGACGTTTATTGTAAACAGTTTATTGTAAAAATCAAATGAAGTAAATTATGAGAAAACGCTTAATACATGAAAATGCTAATGAAGCATAAGATATTTATTTTGCAGTCCTGTTGAATCAAATTAAAAAATAACCATAAAGATAAAATGAAATGTACTACAGGTACAAGAAACACATTGTGGCATTATATCAGTCAGGGTCTAAACAGAAACAGATGGTATATTCAAATTAGAATCATTCAGGTTTAATTAAGTAAAAAGACTATTCACAAAGGTGTGGGTGTGAAGTAGGAAAACCACAAGGGACAGTGGAGTAACCTGGAACCAGTACCTGGAAATTCACCACCTCAGAGCCAAAATGGACGAAGGGGGAAAAACGTTCACCAAAACCTGGAAGAAGAGAACCATGCGGAGAGCACCACATTGAGAGGAGCTGTGACTTAAGTTAACAGGTGAGGCCAGACCAAGCCAATCCCTCAGGAGGAAACCTCTCCCTCTCATCTGTTAGAGCTCTCCACCGTTCAACCCCAACTCAAGCCAGAGGGCAAGGAAGCCCAATGCTTAGTCCAACAGGTCAGCCTTTGGGGCATAGAAAAAGGTAGAAAACGATGAAGAGTTGACCTGGAAGAGCAAAAGGAAGACATTCAACAGAACTGAATTCAACTGAAGAAGCAGGGAAGACTTCATGAAACAGGGAACATCTGAAGTGGGCCTCAAGCCATGAGTAGGATTTTAATTATTAGGTTGATTATCTAGGCAGTATGAATAACACATATAAAGCTGCGAGTAGTGAAAATGCATGGCTGTCCAGGTGAAATTTAGAAAGTCAGATATGTTGTAAGATAAGACTAAATATTGGGGTGATGCAAAGGATGAGGTTTTCTTTTCTTTCATTTTTAAAAAATTGAGGTATATGGGACTTCCCTGGTGGTCCAGTGTTTACAACTCTGTGCTTCCACTGCAAGGGGTGCGGGTTAAATCCCTGGTTGGGGTACTAAGATCCCGCATATCACATGGCTTAGCCAAAAAAAATTGAGGTATAGATGATTTACAATATCATATTAGTTTCAGGTGTACAACAAAGTGATTAAAAATTTTTACAGATTATACTTCATTTAAGGTTATTATAAAATATTGGCTATCTTCCCTGTGCTGTACAATATATCCTTGTAGCTTATTTATTTTATACATAGTAGTTTGTACCTCTTAATCCCCTACTCCTATCTTGCCCCTCACCTCTCCCCACTGGTAACCACTAGTTTGTTCTCTATATGTGCCAGTTTGTTTCTGTTTTGTTATATTCATTTGTTTGTTTTATTTTTTAGGTTCCACATATAAGTGATATGTACAGTATTTGTCTTTATCTTATTCATTTCACTAAGCATAATATCCTCCAGGTCCATCCATGTTGTTTCAAATGGCAAGATTTCATTCTTTTTTATGACTGAGTAGTATTCCATGACACACATATATATATATATATATATATATATATACACACACACACACACACATATTTTATATATATATATATCTCACATCTTCTTTATCCATTCATCTGTTGATGGACACTCAGGTTGCTTCCATATCTTGGCTATTATAAATAACGCTGCTTATGAACACTGAAGTGCATGCATCTTTTCAAATTAGTGTTTTCATTTTCTTTGGATATATACCCAGGAGTGGAATACTGGATCATATGATAATTCTATTTTTAGTTTTTAGAGTAACCTCCAAACTGTTTTCCACAGTGGCTGCACCAATTTACATTCCCACCAACAGTGTACAAGGGTTTCCTTTTCTCCACATCTTTACCAACATTTGTTATATGTGGTCATTGATGATAGTCACTCTGACAGGTGTGAGATGATATCTCATTGTGGTTTTGAGTTTCATTTCTCTGATTATTAGTGATGTTAAGCATATTTTCATGTGCCTGTTGGCCATCTGTATGTCTTCTTTGGAAAAATGTCTATTCAGGTCTTTTGCCCATTTTTTAATCAGGTTGGTTTTTTGTTTGTTTTATACTGAGTTGTATGAGCTATTTATATATTTTGGGTATTAACCCCTTAACGGTCATATCATTTGTAAATATTTTATCCCACTCAGTAGGTTGTCTTTTCATCTTGTCAATGGTTTCCTTTGCTGTGCAAAAGCTTTTAAATTTAATTAGTTCCCATTTGTTTATTTTTTCTTTAGTTTCCACTGCCTTAGAATATGGATCAAAAAATACTGCTATGATTTATGTCAAAGAGTGTTTTGCCTATGTTTTCTTCTAGGATTTTTATGGTTTCTGATCTTAAATTTAGGTCTTTAATCCATTTTTAGTTTATTTTTGTACATGATGTGGGAAAATGTTCTAATTTCATTCTTTTACGTGTAGCTGTCCAGTTCTCCCATCACACTTACTGAAGAGACTGTCTCTTCTGCATTGTATATTATTGCCTCCTTTGTCATAGATTAATTGATCATAAGTACATGGGTTTATTTCTGGGCTCTCTATTCTATTCTACTGCGCTATGTGTCTGTTTTTGTACCAGTACCACGCTCTTTTCATGACTGTAGCTTTGTAGTATAATCAGTAGTCAGGGAGCATGACACCTCTAGCTGTTCTTCTTTCTCAAAATTGCTTTGGCTATTTGGGGTCTTTTGTGTTTCCATACAAATTTTATAATGATTTATTCTAGTACTATGAAAGACACCATTGGTATTTTGATAGGGATTGTGTTGACTCTATAGACTGCCTTGGGTAGTAGGGTCAGTTTAACAATATTAATTCTTCCAAACCATGAACATGATATATCTTTCCACCTGTTTGTGTCATCTTCAATTTCTTTCAGCAGTGTCTTATAGCTTTCCAAGTCCAGGTCTTTCATTGGGTTGACCAAAAGGTTCATTTGTTTTTTTCCATAAGATAGCTCTAGTAGGGCTTCCCTGGTGGCACAGTGGTTGGGAGTCCGCCTGCCGATGCAGGGGACGTGGGTTCATGCCCCAGTCCAGGAGGATCCCACATGCCGTGGAGCGGCTTGGCCCGTAAGCCATGGCCGCTGAGCCTGCACGTCTGGAGCCTGGGCTCCGCAACGGGAGAGGCCGCAGCAGTGAGGGGCCCACATACCGCAAAAAAAAAAAAAAAGAAAAAAAAAGATAGCTCTAGTAGCACTTGGTTGTATTTAACTTCATTTGAAACAATTTTGTTAGATTGTATGTGAAAGCTGTCATATCAGTGCATTTGAAAAAGATTTATCAAAATTGGTGAATTTTTGTGTAGCCATTTTAATATTGAAGATGGAAGAAAAAAGCAACATTTTTGGCGTGCTATGCTTTATTATTTCAAGCAAGGTAAAAATGTAACCGAATACAAGAAAAAAGATTTGTGCAGTGTATGGAGAAAGTACTATGACCAGGTTTTCTCCTAGTTATTTCATTGTTTTTGAAGTGATGGTAAATGGGATATTTTTCTTAATTTCTCTTTCCGATAGTTTGTTGTTAGTGTATAGAAATGCAACAGATTTCTGTATTTTAATTTTGTGTCCTGCAACTTTACCAAATTCATTGATGAGCTCTAGTAGTTTTCTGGCAGCATCTTTAGGATTTTCTATGTACAGTACCATGTCATCTACAACCAGTGACGGTTTTACTTCTTCCTTTCCAATTTAGATTCCTTTCATTTCTTTTTCTTGTCTGATTGCTGTGACTAGTACTTCCAATACTGTGTTGAATAAAAGTGGCAAGAGTGGGCATCCTTGTCTTGTTGCTGATCTCAAAGGAAATGCTTCAGGTTTCCACCACTGAGTATCAGGTTAGCTGTGAGCTTGTCATATATAGCCTTTATTATGTAGAGGTATGTTCCCTCTATACCCACTTTGTGGAGAGTTTTTATCGTAAATGGATGTTGAATTTTGTTAAAAGCTTTTTCTGCGTATATTGAAGTGATCATATGGTTTTTATTCATATATCGTTTTAATGACTTTCTCCATATCTTCCTTTAGTTCTTTGAGCATTTTTAGGACAGTTAAAAGTCTCTGTCTAGTATATCTGCCTTTAGGTCCTTCTCAGGGGTGGTTTCTGTTGATTAATTTTTTCCTTTACATGGGCTACACTTTCATGTTTCTTTGTATTGTGACTTTTTTGTTGAAAACTGGACATTTGAACCTAATAATGTAGTAACTCTGGAAATCAGATTCTTTCCTTTCTCCAGCATATGCTGTCTCTTGTTATTCTTTTCATTTATTGTTTTTGTGTTTTTGATTGTTGTAGGCTGTCTCTGTGCTGAGGATCAGACAGAGGTGTAAAGCTAAAGTATTCTCAGGTCTTTTCTGAGCCTTTCCCTGGGCATGTCTAGTCACTTTTTAATTTTCCCTGTGTGTTTTGTTGTTTTTGAATGCCCTGATCATAAATACCTGGCTCCCAAAAAGAGAAAAATGACGTGGGGTGGGGGTGAGGAGAAGGGTGCTGGCCCTTTAAATCCCCTGGAAGTCACTTCAGCAGGATGGGGAGGGACTTGGAGAAAGGTGCAACAACAATGGCTGCCGACCTCTGCCTGCACCTCTGTGATCAGAAGCAGCAATTAGCAATCAGAGTAGATTCCTGATATTTGGAAAACAGGGTCCTTTTTGCCCACCCTGACTTCTGCAAGCTACGTGCAAGATGCTCCAGGACCAGTGCATAGCTGCCTGCCACTTGGCTGGGAATAGGGAATGGGTGGCTGCTGCTATGTTAAGAGCTGAAATTAACTTCAATTTGTCCTCCAAGTCTTCCTCTGGAAGTGGCAAGTCTTCAATAGACTCCAGAGTTCCAAAACAGTTATTTAAGATGGATTCTGCCAGTGCAATTGTCATCTAGGTGGGAAGACAGATTCCTGCTTTCTTCCCAGAATCCTCTCCTTCATAATAATTTTCTAAAATACAAATTAGTACCCTCATATTTCGCTACTGAAAGCTGTCTATATTTAAGTACATAGGAATCTCTTTTATTCTTGAATCCATTAACTAAGATGCACCTAAATTATCACCCTGTATATGTACTTTTCCTTTTAAATTTTTGAAAAATATAAATATGTGAAATGATATTAATCTAAACAGAGACTCTAACAAAGCCATATGAAATTATTTACTCAACCAATATTTGTAAAGTGCCTATTAAAGCAAAACACTGTGCTTTGCACTACTCCTACTGTTTAAGGATGATTGTTAGGATTACTTTGCACAATGAATACTTCAACAGAAGTGCTTTATTCAACAAACAGTTCATACAACTCAACAACAAAAAAACAAACAACCCAATCCAAAAGTGGGCAGAAAACTTAAAGAGACATTTCTCCAAAGAAGAAATACAGATGGCCAATAGGCACATGAAAAGATGCTAAACATCACTAATTATTAGAGAAATGCAAATCAAAACTACAATGAAGTACCACCTCTCACCGGTCAGAATGGCCATCATTAAAAAGTCTACAATTTTTTTAAAAGCGCTTTTTCAAAAACCAGAGTTTTAGATTCATATAGCTAGTAACATTTACTGAGCAATTATTTTGTGTTAGGCTCTCAGCACCTTAAATGTTATTAATCCATTTAATACTCACAATACATCTATGAGGGTAGTTAATATTATCAAAGTTCTCTAATGTTCACACGAGAAAATTGACGTCCCATGGGTAGTAAGTACCTCTAAACAAAGCTCTTGCTTTTAACCACTGTGATATTCTGCCACTAGCAAAATAACTGTTCACCAGAGTTATCAGGAAAGGCAAATCTTATCTGTTGAACACTAAGCTATTACCCTACAATTTAAAATTGTTCTTCAAGGTTTCCTTACTTCCTGTTGTTTTGCTTCACGCTGGGAGAAACTTTACCAAGTCTCCTTTGAGTATTTCTAAATAGCAGTCTCAGTAAAATTTTGTTAAAGCCTTTGGTCAAAAACAATAAAATCTGATCCTTCTGCCATTTGTTAATCACTTTTGGAGTCTTTTTGCTCCATTAACCTTTTCGTTTGCATATGAAGAGAATTATAATCGCACCCCCAAATTTCACCGACATTGCTATTATTTAATGACCAGAATTTGAAGCCTTATTAGAGACAGACAAGATTACATTTTTTTCTTTCTTTGCTGTTTTTCAAACTACAAAGAACACCCACTTCTTGTACCAAGTGAAAAAATAAAACGCATGAAGAAAAAACTAACCTTCCTTCCCTACCTCAACCCCTAATCCTACTCATTTAAGTATCCAACAAGTCCCCATTCAGGTACTGACGGAAAGGATATAACGAACAGGTATGTCCTTCCATACCTTTCTCCACATATATAAGGATATACAGTTCTTCGTTTTTCTTTATTTTCATTGAAAGAGACACATATAATGCACGTCAACCTGCAACTTGCTTTTTATCACATAACATAGCATTAACATACAGGTTATTTCCCATAGATACAACTCTTCCTTTTTTCATGCATACACAAATCCACAGTTACACAAACACAATTTAAAATAATTGGGGGACTTCCTTGGCAGTCCAGTGGTTAAGAATCCGCCTTCCAATGCAGGGGAGGTGGGTTCGATCCCTGGTTGGGGAGCTGAGATCCCACATGCCACAGGGCAACTAAGCCCACGCGCCACCAACTACTGAGCCTGAGCTCTCTGGAGCCCACGCACCACAACTAGAGAGAAGCCTGCGCACCGCAACGAGAGATGCTGCGTGCTGCAACTAAGACCCAATGCAGTCAAATAAATAAATAATTAATTAAAATAACTGGGCTATCATGCATGCTGTGGGGGCAATGCTTCGTTTTATTTCCTTTTTATTTGCCACCCCTCTTTTCCCTTCCTCTTTTCCTCCCTCATACATTAACCCCCACCTGTGGGTAAGACATTAACAACTGGCATCATTTCTTGTTCTTCCCACAGTCATAACCATAAATGCACACACGCTCACTCACATATTTATGGGTTTTGAATTCTTCTAAGACATCTGCAATATATTTCACGGTGTATATGTACCAAAATTGAGTCAATCGTTCCCCTATAAATGGGCAATCACTTGTTTCTACTATTTTATCCCTACTCAAAATGGTTCAATAAATATCCTTGACCATATATCCTTATTACTGGTGTTTTTATTTTTATAGAATATGACCCTTACCTCTAGACACTCCAAAGTATAAAGTCTAAATTCCTCTATCAGAACTGCAACAAAACCTGAGGCCTCCCCTGAACCCTCTAGGCCCTGACTGCCTGCTGACCCACAGCTGCTGCTGTTTTTTTTTTTTTTTGAAGCAAAGGGTGAAATAATCTTTTTATAGGACACTGCAAGATATGAAATTCCACACTGAAATTAAGAAACCCTTTGAGAGGAGAAGCTTCATACAATATGCACAGTTTGGAACTGTTCAAGTATAGTTTCCTTGTAAAAAGTAGTTTTACCATAGCAAACCACATTTAAAGAGCTCTTAGAGAAACAGTAAGACAAACTTATACCAAACATAGTACACGTCTGGTATAATAAACTTATGCTTTAGTTGTACAATCTAAAAGTGGTCCCAGAATGCCATCTGGAACTTGGGACATACAGCCTTCAGAGGCAGTTTCTGGCACAACATTTTGATATTCTTGTTCCTCCATAGGGAAGCATTTCTCAATCAAACTTAATGAAACTTTGTTACACAGACTCATTTTCATGGTTTTATAGAGCTTCAGTTTTGTCCAGACCTCTACATTCTTCAATTATACTAAGTTTCTCAGTTTCACCTAGTTTCTCAGCAGCCTGGAAGATACCTGAAATGGCATTCAGAATAACCACGGTAATTTTGGTATCTTTCACGGTTCAGAGATTCATCAACAATTCTACTATGCCCCAATGAACAATCTGTTACACAATCTATTCAACTGTTCCACAACTTTTCTAGCTGGTCACAGCCCATAAAGCTTCCTTTTGCATCTTAAAGTCTGCCTTAGAACACCAATGAGGAATGGGACTAATCCATGATTCACAACTCACTGTATCTGGTGATGGTGGCCAGCTATGATCTTTGATATTGTCCATATATCTGCTAATACTTCTGGACATCATGATACAGGAGACGAACTAAAGTAGGAAGAATTTGCTCAACAGCATCTAACAGGGATGCAGGATTCTTGTTGCAACAAAGGTTTGAAAGTGTCCAGGTAAGGTGCTACAAGTAACCACATGCTAAAGATGACACATTAGGAACTGCAAGAAAAAGCCAACAGTGGATCAACTGCACTACACTTGATAGCCTAGTCAAAAAAAACTGAACCATCACCTGCAATGTTTCCGAGAGCCCATACACCTTGTTCACTGATGTAAGCATGGGGAGATGCCAGCAGAGAAATGAATGCTGGGACAGCATAGCCCCAGTCTGTTTTTCTTTTTTCTGTTTTTTTAACATCTTTATTGGAGTATAATTGCTTTACAATGTTGTATTAGTTTCTACTGTATAACAAAGTGAGTCAGCTATACGTATACATATATCCCCATATCTCCTCCCTCTTGCGTCTCCCTCCCACCCTCCCTATCCCACCCCTCTAGATGGTCACAAAGCACCGAGCTGATCTCCCTGTGCTATGCAGCTCCTTCCCACTAGCTATCTATTTTACATTTGGTAGTGTATATATGTCAATGTCACTCTCTCACTTAGTCCCAGCTTACCCTTCCCCCTCCCCTGTGTACTCAAGTCCATTCCCTACGTCTGCATCTTTATTCCTGTCCTGCCCCTAGGTTCTTCAATACCATTTTTTTTTTTAGATTCTATATATATGTGTTAGCATACGGTATTTGTTTTTCCTCTTTCTGACTTACTTCACTCTGTATGACAGACTCTAGGTCCATCCACCTCACTACAAATAACTCAATTTCGTTTCTTTTTATGGCTAATATTCCATTGTATATATGTGCCACATCTTCTATATCCCAGTCTGTTCTGATTGATTGATTTATGCATGCATGCTGCGCCGGATCTTAGATGTGGCATGCGGGATCTTTAGTTGCGACATGCATGCAGGATCTAGTTCCCCAACCAGGGATTGAACCTGGGCCCCCTGCATTGGGAGTGTGGAGTCTTATCCACTGGACCACCAGGGAAGTCCCAGCCCCAGTCTGTTCTGACGTCCTAGAGGCAATGTTAATGAGCACCCAAGCAGATTCAAACTGAATGGGACTAAAGTCAGTTCTGCCCAAGAAGGACACAAATTCTGGAATCAAACCAGCCCAGATTATGTTGTCTACGGGGGGCTGTTTTTCCTAGAAGGCAGTTTCCCAGCAGCTTGAGTCACTTGGAGCTGGCTTTCCAAACTGCTGCTGTTGATGCCTTTGACAGTATCATCAACAGACCAATTTACAGTGCCCTGGTTGTTTTGGTTTTCTTGCAGTGGAGAAGCAGCAGCCTCAGGAAGCAACCTTACATTTCTCCTTTTCAGCACCTGGTCATCCTTCTTAGCTTATTAGCTTTCCTCAGCTCCACATGAACCAGTATTCAGTGCAGCCTCTTTTCTGTACTATCATGCCCTTGAATCTGTTAAGGCAGGCAGCTGGTGAGTTAGCATTCCTGTTGCTGGACATGGTTATGAGACACAGGAAGAAAGCTACAGAGCCAGCTCAGGTTTCCACAGGAGGCTGTGCAGACCCTATAGCTTCTTGACTTAAGAAAACTTGGGGCTAGAAATGGAAGGAAGCTGAGACATATTCAAGTCTCTTCTTTCTAGATATTCTCTAAGCATGTGATTTCCCCTGATTCTTCAACCTCTTGCCACGATGTGCCCCCAAATGATTTTCCCCACCACCCTGTAGAATACTAGAAATTCTCTCCATTAGAGTAATTCATCTGAGTTTGCTGTAACTTCACAGTGCCCCTATTAAAATGCACATGCTACCAGGAAGGACAGAAGGATACTTTGTTGTGAACAGAAAAGGGATTGGAGAAATTATTGTGTGCTGGATAAGATGGTGATCAGGTATCAGAGAAGATAATAATAACACTTATGTAGCATTTATTATCTGCGAAGCACTGTTCTAAGTGTTTTATATTTACTTACTCATTTAGTCCTCACAACAACTCTGAGGTAGGTATCATTATCGCTGTTTTACAGATGAGATAAGTGAAGCACAGAGAGATAAAGGGACTAGTCCAGGATCACAGCCAGTAATCTGTGAATCTGGAAAATAAACCTTTTCCCGCCGCGGAACACGGGATCCTCCCGGACCGGGGCACAAACCCGTATCCCCTGCATCGGCAGGCGGACTCTCAACCACTGTGCCACCAGGGAAGCCCATAAACCATATTTTTAATCACTATACTTCACCACCTTTCATCTAGGAAGGAGATGGGGTGTCAAAGAGGAAAGTCTAGGGTCCCTCTGGTGTCAGACCCTAAAATATGCCCTACTGAATGCAACTCTTGTCACCTTTATCAAAGATAAAAATAGAAATCCCTGTCTATTTGTCTAGGGCTTCTTTTTCTGAAAAGAAAAAAAGTAAAGAAAAAGAGGGACTTCCCTGGTGGTGCAGTGGTTAAGAATCTGCCTGCCAATGCAGGGGACATGGGTTCAACCTCTGGTCTGGGAAGATCCCACATGCCACGCAGCAACTAAGCCCGTGTGCCACAACTACTGAGCCTGCGCTCTAGAGCCCATGAGCTACAGCTACTGAAGCCCACGTGCCTAGAGCCCATGCTCTGCAACAAGAGAAGCCATCACAATGAGAAGCCCGCGCACCGCATTGAAGAGTGGTCCCCGCTCACAGCAACTAGAGAAAGCCCGTACACAGCAACAAAGACCCAACGCAGCCAAAAATAAATTAATTTTAAAAAAATAAACCTCAAAAAAAAAAAGAAAATTGCACATAGCAGCAAATACTCATACAGAGGTAATAGATACACATACCACACAGAGAAACATAAATTCATATTCTTAGTTTAAGCCTCTGATTACTGAATGAATCAGAAAAACTGAGCTTTGAGATCACCAAAACACGTATCTTTGTTTATACAAGATTTTGCTATTTCTAACAATGCTTTTTTGCTAAGGAATGTTCCCATGAACAACTGTCCAAGTGGCATGTGCCATCTGGTAGGTCCCATATGCGGCTTTCATACTCTCTGGACATAAGCAAGGAATTCCCAGGACAGATAGATGGGTTTCTGGCTCTAATGCTTCCCTCCTCCTTGCAAAAAGACAGATTCCTTATACAGGATCCTATGAGAAAAGATGAAAGATGGATTTATTGGAATAGAATCTAAAGACTTGCCATTCCCACAGCCACATCTAAGAAGACAACCACAAGTGATTCCTTGATCATAATCTGCCACGTTTTATGTCATTTAACCCTGTTTTCTAGGCCCCATCTGACTGGGCCCCAAGCAAAGCAAGTATGGGCAAAAGAGAGACTGTCAACCACTAGATGACCCCAAATAAGAATGCTAATAAAGGTATGCCAAATTGGATAAAGATTAACGGACACGATCAACTCTTGGGGAGCTCTGAATGCGAGACAGAGAGCTGCTGTTGGCCTCCTACAGTTACTGCTGAATTCTGAGCAGTAATGAATAACGTTCCACTGTCATGTAGCCTGGCTGTGTGACTGTGGACAGTTTCCTTATTTCCTCACGTAGCCTCACATTCATGACCCATCGTGTGAGACAACCTGATCACCTCTCTCCCATGTGGCCTGAAAAAGCCCTATCAAAACGGCAGGTTCCACTGTCAACAGCAACAAGCACAAAGCCGAATCACTGAGCAGCATCGCATGACAAGTGGACTCGTTAGCAGTTTGCCCAGCAGCTGGTCTGGACAAAGACAACGAGGGTGGCAATATGGAAAAATGGTTTGATTATCAGGCGTGAGGGAGTCTTTGCTTATTCACAGGCAGAATCCAAGAGGGATAAGCTGTTTCACTGCTTTCAGGGTAGTATATAAAATAAAGGGACATCGCAGATCCAGGAGAAGGCCTTCACTCCATCAGATAGAACTTCCAAGAGCTAGGATATCTGCAGCAATTCAGGCAAATCATCCGGGAATCTTTCCATTCCTAATTAATTAAGGATCTGTGAGACAGAGTTAGCAAATTTTTTTCTATTATGAGCCATACAGCAAATATATTAGGCTTTACGGGCCACAGAGCCTCTGTCACAACTACTCAATTCTGCCTTTTTGTACAAAAGCACCCATAAACACTACATAAACAAATGGGCGTAGCTATGTTCCAATAAAACTTCACTAAGTCAGGTGGTAGACAGATATGGCCCACAGTTGTAAGGCAGAAGTCCTTTTTAGAGCCAACTTCTTAAAAAATATAAGTGGGTTTGAAGGTTCCAAGTGGAATAAGAAACAAAGCAAAACTAAAGAGCGTCCTACATACATGAAAGGCCTTCTAATCCTTTGAAATACATTAAAATCATTTATCATTGAAAATAAAGTGAAAGTATATGGACAGATCACCTAGACCCATTTTCTTATTTATTTATTTATTGTCTGCGTTGGGTATTTGTTGCTGCGTGCAGGCCTTCTCTAGCTGTGGCGAGCGGGGGCTACTCTTCGTTGTGGTGTCGTTATGGTTCACGGGCTTCTCATTGCAGTGGCTTCTCTCGTTGCAGAGCACAGGCTCTAGGCACGCAGGCTTCAGTAGTTGCACCAGGCAAGCTCAGTAGTTGTGGCTCGCGGGCTCTAGAGTGCAGGCTCAGTAGTTGTGGCACACCGGCTTAGTTGCTCCGTGGCATGTGGGATCTTCCCGGACCAGGAATCGAACCCGTGTCCCCTGCACTGGCAGGCAGATTCTTAACCACTGTGCCACCAGGAAGTCCCGACCCATTTTCTTACAATAACTGATACTGTACCAAAGTTAAAGTCACTCAATAAGATCAACACTGAAGAGTCATCAGTCAGGACAAGCTTAGGTTAGCTTAGGCTATTGTAGCAAACCTCTAAAGCATAGTAGCTTAAAACAATAAAAGTTTATTTCTGGCTCATGCTACCTGTGGGTCAGTAGGGAGTCTTGATGGTTGTATCTTCTCTGACAGAACTACCTATCTCCGACATTATTGATCTTGGTGCCAGAAGGAAAGAGGGCTTTGGAAGGTCATACTCCAGCAACTGAAGGCTCAGACATCGTTTCTCCTTAAAATATACTGGACAGAGCTCATAATATGGCCCCCCTCCCCTCACACAATGGGACCAGGAAGTGAAATTCTATCATGCAACAGAAGATGAAAAGCCAGGAATACTGAGTGAGCAGCATGAGTGACTATCACATAGCAATGGTTAACTCACTTTTACCTAGATGATCACAAAATGAGATTTTCTTATTAAAAACACATTTCTGATATATTGGATAGCCAGAAACCACTGTCAACTTCATTTACATTAGAATTTCAAAGTGCTCGGTATACTCTTCCTTAGTGTCTAAGGATTTGGCAATGGCAGGACTTGAGGTCATCATTATGAGTATCAATCCTTTGTTTATTTATTTACTTACTTATTCATTTATTCATTTATGGCTGTGTTGGCTCTTTGTCTCTATGCGAGGGCTTTCTCTAGTTGCGGCAAGTGGGGGCCACTCTTCATTGCGGTGCGCGGGCCTCTCACTATCGCGGCCTCTCTCATTGTGGAGCACAGGCTCCAGACGCGCAGGCTCAGTAATTGTGGCTCACGGGGCAAGTTGCTCCGCGGCATGTGGGATCTTCCCAGACCGGGGCACGAACCCGTGTCCCCTGCATTGGCAGGCAGATTCTCAACCACTGTGCCACCAGGCAAGCCCATGAGTATCAATTCTTAATGCCCATACTGGTAGATGCAGAGAATACAGTAGACTGTTTACTGACCACAGGACATAACCAGAAGCTGTGCTGGGGGCAGGGCTCTCCCAGGAAGTTTTGAGGACAGGATACACAGAGTGGTTTTTCCACAGCCCTCTCCAAGACCAGCATGTATTTCAGAATTCCTTAGCTCCCTACTTCAATCTTCTGGACCAGCTTTGATGGTATAGCAGGTGCTGTTAATGTTCTACACCTATATACACTTGGATTCCTTTACTATTTTCATGTAAACCAGCCAGTGGTTGGTTTAATTTCCAAAAGTCAGTATCTGTGTCTCTTTATCTGTTTTTCTTGGACGACTGCCCTCAGGTTACTGAAACACCTTTTAAGAGCCAGATGTTCTTGCTTTCTTTATTTTTAACATCTTTATTGGAGTATAATTGCTTTACAATGGTGTGTTAGTTTCTGTTTTATAATAAAGTGAATCAGCTATACATATACATATATCCCCATATCTCCTCCGTCTTGCGTCTCTCCCTCCCACCCTCTCTATCCCACCCCTCTAGGTGGTCACAAAGCACCAAGCTGATCTCCCTGTGCTATGCGGCTGCTTCCCACTAGCTATCTATTTTACATTTGGTAGTGTATATATGTCCATACCACTCTCTCACTTAGTCCCAGCTTACCCTTCCCACTCCCCGTGTCCTCAAGCGGTGCTGGGAAAACTGGACAGCTACATGTAAAAGAATGAAATTAGAACACTCCCTAACACCATACACAAAAATAAACTCAAAATGGATTAAAGACCTAAATGTAAGGCCAGACACTATAAAACTCTTAGAGGAAAACATAGGCAGAACACTCTATGACATAAATCACAGCAAGATCCTTTTTGACCCAACTCCTAGAGAAATGGAAAGAAAAACAAAAATAAACAAATGGGACCTAATGAAACTTAAAGCTTTTGCACAGCAAAGGAAACCATAAACAAGACAAAAAGACAACCCTCAGAATGGGAGAAAATATTTGCAAATGAAGCAACTGACAAAGGATTAATCTCCAAAAATTTGCAAGCAGCTCATGCAGCTCAAGATCAAAAAACCAAACCACCCAATCCAAAAATGGGCAGAAGACCTAAACAGACATTTCTCCAAAGAAGATATACAGATTGCCAACAAACACATGAAAGAATGCTCAACATCACTAATCATTAGAAAAATGCAAATCAAAACTACCATGAGGTATCACCTCACAACTGTCAGAATGACCATGATCAAAAAATCTACAAACAATAAATGCTGGGGAGGGTGTGGAGAAAAGGGAACCCTCTTGCACTGTTGGTGGGAACATAAATTGATACAGCCACTATGGATATGGAGGTTCCTTAAAAAACTAAAAATAGAACTACCATACCACCCAGCAATCCCACTACTGGACATATACCCAGAGAAAACCATAATTCAAAAAGAGTCATGTGGGCTTCCCTGGTGGCACAGTGGTTGAGAGTCCGCCTGCCCATGCAGGGGACACGGGTTCATGCCCCGGTCCGGGAAGATCCCACATGCTGCGAAGCGGCTGCGCCCATGAGCCATGGCCACTGGGCCTGCGCGCCATGGCCACTGGGCCTGCGCGTCCGGAGCCTGTGCTCTGCAACGGGAGAGGCCACAATGGTGAGAGGCCTGAGTATCGCAAAAAAAGAAAAAATAAGAGTCATGTACCACAATGTTCACTGCAGCTCTATTTACAATAGTCAGGACGTGGAAGCAACCTAAGTGTCCATCGACAGATGAATGGATAAAGAAGATGTGGCACATATATACAATGGAATATTACTCAGCCATAAAAAGAAATGAAACTGAGTTATTTGTACTGAGGAGGATGGACCTAGAGTCTGTCATACAGAGTGAAGTCAGAAAGACAAAAACAAATACCATATGCTAACACATATATATGGAATCTTAAAAAAAAAACTGATATGAAGAACCTAGGGGCAGGACAGGAATAACAGCCAACTGTTCTTTAGAAGGCAGTTTTTACCAATGACTGATGGGTACAGGGAAACTCGGGACATTCTTGATTCGGAAAACTCTATACTCTGTCTTCAGAGCGCCTCTGTGGAGTTGCTTGGCCTCCTCCTTCCCTTGCTAGTCTCAGTTCCCCACCCTACCTACCACTTCTTTTCCAGCGATACATCCTAATAAATGACTTTCACATAACTCCTTATCTCAGGGTCTGTTACTGAGGAAGCCAGACTGAAAACAGCCCACTCACAGCTTGAGGACATAAAGGCTATACAGTGCTACAGAACGAGACCAGGATTTGGACTCAGGAGACTCCAAATGACAAAGTTCCCACCCTACAACTCATTAGGTAACAGCAGTCTTTATCAACCCTTCTAAAATGTATAAATAATGGTACCTAACACAACAATTTTGTGACAAATACATGGGCCGATGACAATACATGTGAAAGCACTTTGTAAACTAGAGAATATTACACTAGGAAGAAGTTAGCTCATTTAAGATAGGTGTTTCCCAACTTCTAATCCTTCCCCCAACCTGTAATTATGACTATGCTCCCCACGGTCTACAAATAGAAGAAAATTTGTACAGTGGTAGTGTCTGAAGTACGGCCCAATAATTTGCATTTCTAACAAGTTCCCAGGTAATATCAATGCTGCTAATCTGGAGACCTCACTTTGAGAAGGAAAACTTCAGCCACCTCTGCAGAATGAAACTTACAGTGGTCCTACCTTACCATGGAGAGAATTTATAGGAAACAAAGACTAAGCTTTAAAAAAACTTATTGTGAGATTTTCTTTCCCATGCTGTGGATATATGTCCTATGTTATGAAATAAACGTGCAAAGTTGGCTGTGAAGAAAATTTCTGTAGAAGAAAATTTCTATATTCCATCTCAATTCTATACTGACTTGCATTTAATTTAAAAAAAAAGAGGTTCAGATAGCTGTTACTTTAACATCTGTCATGACACTAGATTGACAAGAACAACAATTTATTCACTATTGAAATATACCAGGTAATATTCAAAGCACTTTACCTGCATTAATAATTTATTCCTCACAACAACCCATGAAGTAGATATTATCATCTTCATTTTACAAGTGAGGCAACCAAATCAGAGAGAGGTCCAGAAAGCTGCCCAGAGTCATACAGCTGGCAAATGTCAGAGGTGGGGTTCAAACCCAAGCAGTGTGATACTACAGTCCACGGTCTAAACCAAGAACAACATTGCATAATGGATGATTTTTTAAAACTCTGACCAGTTTACAAAATTCTAACTCTATGATCTTTCTTCTTATTGGCTCCCCTTTATGTATATACCTTCCATTACTATGTGGGCCATATGATCAAGCATGGAGCTACCCCAAGCACAGGCATGGCTCCCAGGAAGCTTGCCAGTTGCTTTGCCTACATGTGGATAATAACTCATAATGCTGGGCTGTAATACAATCCCACCTACAAATATTAAATATGGCATATACTCAACCTGAAGAGTACCGAAACTGAGAAGGGATGATAAACAGCACACCTACTAAAACCTCACTAATCTACTCTATTTTGAAGATGCTCCCCATGACATCATTTTTTTGCTAAAGAAATGCACTGAACAAACTAAAATGGGGACTCCCCTGGCGGTCCAGTGGTTAAGACCTTGCACTTTCAATGCAGGGGGCACGGGTTTGATCCCCGGTCAGGGAACTAGGATTCTGGATGCCACGCAGCACAGCCAGAAAAAAAAAAAAAAGAACAAACCAAAATGCATCTCTATAACTAGAAACCAGCCCCAGGCTGAATGCACGAGGAGGTTAATTGGATCCTGACAGCTGCAAGTCAGAAAAAGAAGGGAAGGCTGAGGAGAAAAGCTGGCAGGGCTGTGTTTGGCCCACCTGCCCTCTCTTAAATTCAGTGATTAGCTAGGCAGGGACATTACTTTGCCTCTCAGAGCATTCACTGGAAAAAAGCCCCAGGAAAGAGCTTTACAGTGTATTTTAACAGAGCACAAGTGGGACTTCTGAGGTGCTGGTAATGCGCTATTTCTCCATCTGGATGCTGGTTATGTGGGTATGCTCAGCTTGTAAAAGTTCAAGTGGGTAGAAAATTTGAGCTGTTCACTTATAATGTGTGAACATATAATTTTTCTGTGTGTATATTTCAATTTAAAAGTTTTAAAAAGAGTAGTTCTGTCTCCTTACCAGCCAAAAATAATGACACACATCTGCTAAGGAATCTTTTCACCACACAGGCTGTTCTGCTGCAGAAGCTTGTTCATGACACATCGACTGAGCCAGAGGAGGGGGTTGTGAACAAAGGGTGGGGTGACAGCGAGGGCTTGGCTCACGTTCGCTGAGGGCTTCAGAAGCCTTCCTCAACGCTGGACTGTTTAGGCAGAGTGCCATCACAGTGGGGGAGGAAGAAAAGAAGAGCATTTCCTCTCTAGCTGTTAGCTTCCTCTTTGTCCTTACTCCCTTCTTCCAAAATGTCCCCTGTCCACCCCCACCAACCTCAGCAGCAAATTATGCAAAAAAGCAGCAGTCCCAGGAGTTGAACCCCCAGATTCAGGGATGCCCTGGGCTGACCGACACGAGCAAACCCGAGCAGGCCCCTGCAGTACTGAAGGGGACACACACATCATACACCTAAGGGCCCCACACACGATGCACATAGTACACGCTCAGTTAACACTGACTTTATAAATGAATATATAACCCGTGGACCCAATCCAGAATACACACCATAAATGTGTGCTGAATAAAATTAACGACAGCTGTTCTCCAGGTCTCCCCTAAGCACTGCCTGCATTAATTCCACACACGTGATCTTCAGCCAAGATATACATCACCAGGTCAGCATCCTCCACATAGCACTGTTTCCATATTTTTGAATGTGTTCAAGAGGGCTCTTTACCATCTTTTGTAATGGATGCCCTCAGGCAGCACTCTGAAGGGAAGTCAAGTAGGGCAAAGCTGCTTCAAGTTGTTGGAGTTGCTAATACTACTTCTATATAAGAAGAAAACAGGCCCCGAGGATGGAGTTCCTGTTTTTAACTCTCATTCCTGCCTAAGTGGAAAAAGTTTTCCGCAACCATGCTGCTAGGAGCAAATTTCCTGTTTTTAATATTGTTTAGTCTGAATGGGTCTCTAGAGACCAAACTTAATGCTGGAGAAGCAAACAAGCTGAGCCCCCAAGACAGTTCTAATTTCATAGTCGAGCTCAGCCAGCCCAGCTTAAGCCTATACCATTCTCAGCAATCCAAGGTCTAGTTAAAGAAATTAGGTTTGCGTTGATATGAATTGCATCTGCCTCATGCATCCCACTGGCAGGGGCCTTCCTCCCTCGAGCCACAGTCCCCTCCTCCAGTCTTCCCTGAAGACTTGGTAGTTTGCAGAAGACAGAGCTGCCTGTTAGAACCACAAGACCTCTAACCGCACCCATCTTGTGGTGCTTCTTGTGCCTCAGCCCCTCATCTCAAGTCACCTCAACCAAATAAACAAAGCAGCCTTAGCCAACAGCCCCGGAACAAAGGTGCTTCTTGGAGCTGTCACAGCCACTTACTAAAGTGCATGCAAAAGACAAAAAAATTAGATGATCCAAGAGAGACCCGACAGTGGTGAGCACTCAGCTCAAAAATTACTTGCTGGTGACAACCAAGAGATGCACTGACACAAACCTGGACAGTTAGGAACCTGGGACTGATTTTCAATGAAGCGTAGTTAATAAGCCTCCAAAAACCCTAACAGAGCTGATGAATGCCTAAGAGATTCATTCTCTCTGGTGCATAAATGCTTCTATGTGGAAGACACTGAGCAGATAAGGTTCATCTTTGCAGAAAAATAAATATTTGGAAATTAAAGCTGGTGGAATTTAGGAAAAAACTAGAAAACAATGTAGGATTTCATCTCATTCAAAAACATATATTAAGATTCTTCTGGATTCAAACTAGAGGCCCTGCATTCACTCTTTCCCTCCCCAATATGAAACTGGTCACCCCAGGGTACTTCACAGATGAGAAAGGACTTACTCAGAAAAAGAGGCACCAGCAATACTGAGTTGTGCCGGGAAGGAAAGCAGCACACTGACTGGCAGGGTTAGTGCACAGACCCCAGGCTCCTTCATGGGCACTTCTGGGTACATTTCACCACTTTCACTGTTATTTTTTTGGCCGCACCGCACGGAATGTGGGATCTTAGTTCCCCAAACAGGGATCAAACCTGAGACCCCTACAGTGGAAGCGCGGATTGTTAACCACTGAACCAGGGTGGTTAACACCAGGGAAGTCCCCATTTCACCACTTTTGAAGTCCACTTCAAAACCTGGCCCCTGGGTCAGAACAGGTGAAATGAAGCATCCATTTGCTGTAACGTGGGAGCTATTTCTTGTATCTCAGAAAGTGATTGGGTCAATTAGAGCTATTCGGGGGATTCAGAAGAACACATGCTGACTGCACCTGTAGACAAGCACTTCGGATACAAAATTTAAAATAGGTGGTGTCCTCCATATCTCAGAGGAAGGCATCAACAGGGAGGCTTGAAAACACACGATCCTCGTCATGGCTCCTGGGTCCTTTCCTATGGTAAATGCACAGTTTATCAGCTGAAATTTTTCTAATTGTCAGCTAATCCATGTCATACTTCAAATATCAGAGGCACGCGCACAGTCAGGAGTAGTTAGCGCACACAGCAGGCAGCAGGTGCAGTGGAAAGGGCAAGGGCTTTGGAAGCAGCAGATCTGGGTTTCAATCTGGGCTCCATCTCTTAGTAGTGTGGTCCTGGGAAAGTTACCTAACCTCTTTGAGCCTTGGTTTCCACATCTGTACCATAGAGGTGATAATAACCCACTTTGGGGGCTGCTGTTAAAGAGTGAATCAGATGAGTCAGGTACTCAGTTCAGTACCTGGAACAGAGCAGGTTCTCAAAAGGTGGTATTTTCTTCTCTCACATCCCCCTTAAGCGAGTTGTTCATGAGAATATTGTCCGAAATTAAGCACAACTTTTCCAAACCCTGAAATCAAATCTCTAAACTCGGGCTTCCCTAGTGGCGTAGTGGTTGAGAGTCCGCCTGCCGATGCAGGGGACACGGGTTCGTGCCCTGGTCCAGGAAGATCCCACGTGCCGTGGAGCGGCTGGGCCCGTGAGCCATGGCCGCTGGGCCTGCGCGTCCGGAGCCTGTGCTCCGCAACGGGAGAGGCCCCAAAAGTGAGAGGCCCGCGTACCGCAAAAAAAAAAAAAATCTCTAAACTCCAAGGAAATGTTGCCAGATGCTTACTGAAGGGGGAAGTTGCTTCTACTTTCTCAAAATCTCTAATGTGGGAGAGAAGGAAAAGCAATACCAGCCAGAAACCACTACATGTTTGTGCTTTAAACCATAACACCACCACAAACAAGATGGGGTTAGTTTACTAGGGGAGCAAAAGCAAAGAAAAAAAGTAATTAAGGGTTTCCATTCCTGTCAGATCTCTTCTCATCTGAGCAGAGCCACTGTCTCCACCAACTACATGGAAGCTGCATTAGCTTTTCCTCCTACATCAATTCAGCACATATCCCCAGAAAGCATCTGTACTTTGTCTAACTGCCTAACTACAGAGATAAGAATTGAGCGATGAAATGACTAACAAAGGAACAATCCCCCACTTCAAGGAAGAGAAGCAAAAATGAGTGCGCACACGCTTCTGTTTACCTCCTCCGCTCCTGGGGACCAGATGCAAGGGACTGTTTGTATACAGATGATAATCTTATGAGTGAGTCCAACCGTTTCTGCCCTAAGACCAACGTCTTAGAGGCTCTGCCTTTTCCAACTTCTAAGTACAAACTGGGGATGCCTGGGCACATCTGGTCACCATTTGATTTCAGGCTCCTATTGTGTTCAGTCTGTGGGGGGAAGTGAGTCTATAAATAGCTCACACTCGAAAAAATGAGAAACCATCTACTCTGCCTTTCCTGCAGAGAAGAGAGGTTTTCACCAAACCCAGCTCCCTCATCATGATCATAAACCAAGTTAATATGCTAAGTAGCCAGACTCAATCAAATGATTCATACACTTATTTTATAAGACTAAACAGTATCTAGAATGAAACCAGGAAGGAGCTTCAAGTTAGGATTAGTGAATGATTCATGGGATGCTTTGAGAAGTCTTTTTGGAAACACACCAAGCTGTGTAGTTAAATCCATGTATGTGAAGCACCCCTTTCAAGTCTTAAGAAGAATGCCCTTCCCACCTTTGGAAGAGAACTACAGGTTTAAATCCTATTCAATCCTGAAAAGAGCAATCACGCTGTGGACTAGACTTTTTTTTTTTTTTTTTTTTTTTTTTTTTGCGGTATGCGGGCCTCTCACTGTTGTGGTCTCTCCCGTTGTGGAGCACAGGCTCCGGACCCGCCGGCTCAGCGGCCATGGCTCACGGGCCCAGCCGCTCCGCGGCATGTGGGATCTTCCCGGACCAGGGCACGAACCCGTGTCCCCTGCATCGGCAGGCGGACTCTCAACCACTGCGCCACCAGGGACGCCCGGACTCGACTTTTTTACAACCTCCCCTCCCTACCCCCGACAAAAAAGGCCTACCTCCCTCTTCAAGTATTTTCAAATGCTTAATTAAAATATTTATCAGTACTGTAGTATTTACCACACTGTGAAGTAATTAACTCTGTGTATCTGCCTCCCTCAAGAACTAAGAGTTTTTCATGGGTAACTACAATGTCCAATTCTTATTGGTTATTTCCAGTGCTTACCACAATTCTTGGCATATTTTTCAGTAGAAGTATGTTGAATGGATAAGGTAAAATAATCACATATTACATGACCTTAGTGAGCTTTTCACAAATAAAAGATACATCAAATTTAATGTTGATTTAAGGGAGAGGTGAGAGAAAAGGGGGCCAAGCAGGTAAAAGTAAACAAAACAGCGATATAAACAGATTGTTTCCCTTCATCTCCACACCTGCTCAGGATTCCATAAAGGCTTTTTTTGCTGGAAGCTGAGATTATGTAAATGTATGTAAACCACAGACTAGTAAGAGCCAGTATGCAGTAACAACCACCCCTAACTTCAGATTCTGGAAAAAATAATTTGAAGCCAAACTCCTGTTCCCAAAACATGCAGTTCAGAAAGAACAGCAAGCAGTAACAAAGATATTGGACAGCTAAGACCTACAACTTGAAAGGCTCCAAAATGTTTCATAGTAAATTATCAATTTCTGATTTTGTCTTTAGAATATAAGGAAAAGTCTCCCGTACATGTTCTAGAAGCCACAGCATATTATCACTGTGCCTGTCAAAGGATCTGTCTTTGGTTTAGAAGACAAATGCTAAATTAAAATCTGCTCTACTGAGTCCATAGAGCAAGTCACAAACCAATGTGGATCCATCTGCTGACACCAGAATTAATGCTATACGGTTTGTCAGATATAACTCAAACACGGTCTTCATCTTTTCAGTGTCCAAAATACGATAGCTGAAATGAAGTTAAAGAATATACTAATAGAAGGAAAATACCAGATGGAAAAAAGAAACGAAGAGCGCTAGAACCGTTAACTACATGGGCAAGTATATGATTTTTTTTTCTTACTATTTAAATTCTTTAAAAAATAATTTACCATTTAAATGAAATTATTGACAATGCATTATGGAGTTCATAACATATGTAGATATAAAATGTATGACTTGATAGTATAAAGACTGAGAGAGAAGAAACAGAAGTATTTTAGTGTACCTTATTTTGTGTGGGAAGTAGTATATTATCACTTAAATATAGACTGTGATAAGTTAAAAATGTATACTATAAACCCTAAAGCAACCACTAACAAAACAAAGACTTTAATTAATAAACCAACAAAAACAAAATGGAAACACAAAAATACTCAATCCAAAAAGGGCAGAAAAATACAAAAAAGGGAATAAGAGATAGGTCAAATAGAAAAAAAAGAAAAAAGAAAAATGATTGTCATAATTATATTAGTAATTACACAATGTAAATGTTCTAAATAGCCCCAATTAAAGGCAGAGATGGTCTGATTAGGAAAACAAAGCAAGACTCAATCACATATATGCTGCCTACAAGAAATTCACTGTAAATATAAAGACATAAATAGTTTAAAAGTTCACAGTAGCAAATAAATTATGGTACACTCACATAAAATGTTACTATGTGGCCATCAAAAATGTGAGGTAATCATACATACAGATATGAAAATGTCTCCAAGATGCATTAACTGAACAAAGCAAGATGCAGAATAATATGTGTCTGCTACCATTTTTTAAAAAAAGAATAAATATACAACTACATGCTTAGATGTACACAAAATATATAGGAATATACACAAGAAATCAATGACAATGGTTGCCTCAGCATAGGGGAAAGAGGTACCAGGAGATAGAAAAGAGATTTAATTTTCACTGTACATCCTTTTGTACTGTTTTATCTGCCATGTGCATATATTACCTATTTTTTAATTAACTGTAGTATTTTTAGAAAAAAATTTTATCATTAAAGAATTAAGAACAAAAGATACTTTCACTGGCAGTATACACAACTCTGTAAAGAGACTTCTTTCTTGGTATAGAAACACCAGAGAATATAATGTAGTAATAATATCAACTGATATTTATTTAATCTTTCTGATTTTTTTCAAAGTCCTCTCAAGCCTAATACTTCATTTTAGTCTAACAGTATTCCTGTGTGTTGGTAGGTGGGGATCATCACTCCCTCTTGAAAGATAAGAAAACTGAGGCTATTTAAATCACATAATATAAAGTTGTTCCACTAAACCAAAAGCCATCAAGGTTTGCCTGAGATGGCACTTGTGTGAGTGGATATGTCAGTGTCTAACATGTCTTCCTTCTTACGTCAGCCAGACAGACAAGTAAGAGAAATGTCAACCAGGGAATAATCCACATTTTACAGCCAAAGCAAAAGCACAGTTATCTGGACCTTGGGAAGAGCAGTCATCTATTCAAAATTGTATAATTTAAGGTACAATATATCATGAACTCCAGAATCTTGTTACTAAAAGTGTAGTCCTCAGTCCAGCAGTATCTTAAGCTCCAACCCAGAACTCTGATCTGAATCTGCGTCTCTAACTTTAATTACTTTCACATGCATACATATCACCTGGTGATCTCTTTAAAATGCAGCTTTTGATTCAATGCATTTGGCTTAGGGTCTGAAAGTACACATTTCTAACAAGCTCTAGGCAATACCAAGGTCCACACTTTGAGGAGCAAGGCTCTCTACATCTGTGTTCCCAAAGAATAGGAAGCATGTCCTCTTCCTTTCATTGTATGGAAGCATCTGGACATGCACAGTTCTTAGTAAAGCTCAACAGGCACATCCAAAAGGAAGAACCAGTAATGTGTTCCTGGGAGGCATTTTTCTACAATAAATCAGAACACTTCTACCATTCTGGAACAAAACAGATCTGCAAGATGTCCCAGGGGCAGACTCTTGAGAGAGCAGCAACAATGGAGATACCATGGCCCCAAACCAAGGTTCTGGAAACAAAGAAAGGCAGTGGTGTCCAAGCAACAATGGGGATGGACAAAAGGATGGAATGGGCACTACAGCCTATTAGAACCTCTAGAAAAAAAATCTTGAATGAGACATAGATTTGCTCAAAATCTGATCAGCATAAAACGCGATATATCAAGTGAGGTAAAGCAACTAAGCAAAACTCTGTCTCTGTCACTCACTCACTCACTCACTCACTCACACACACACACACACACACACACTCACAGTTTGTTTACCCAGCACCTAGCATATACTGACATACAACAGACAACGGTGAGTGAATGCTGTTTCTGTAACCCAGGATACGCCGCCTCCTGCCCTCAGGTTAAATATCTTCATGGCCTGTATCTGCGGATTCAGCTAAGCATCCAGGATGCTCCCGAGGCCACTTTGCCACTGTCCCAAAGAACCTGGGATTAGCCTGCATATCCCCTAGGAGTCTGGAGCAGCGCAGAGATGGAATGTGGGAGTCTGGCCTCCTGGGACACTTGGAGAGACGGACACTATGACTACATCCTCTTAGCTTCACCCTGGACTGGCAGCACTTGATCCACTCAAGCACATCTTGTACATTCTGGCCCTACAACCTTTGCTTATTATGCCTTTCCTTCTGACTGCAGTGACCTCCCTTGAACTCATTCAAAGGAATCTATGGGTAGTGTGTTACTCCTCTGGATTCCTGAAATACTTAATCTAAGTACCACTCATTTAACACTTGAATGCTTGGTATTGTTGATTATTTTTATTATTTTAAGGATTATTTATAAATATAAAATTATACATTTATAATAATATAAGTATACTGTTATTATATTTATTATCATTCCCAATAAGACTAAGCTTTCTGAGGGCAGGAATCACATCTTATATCACCCCATATTCCTCACAGCACTCAACCCCACTGTGTTGCAGATGGTAGTTGCTTCTCAAGTGCGTACTGACTGAATGAGAGAAATGTCACTACGCTAGGAAATGTAGGGTATTCAAAGATGGATGAGGCCTAGTCTGCCTTCAAGGATCACTCAGTCTAATAAAATAGGTAAGTCATGTACCCAAAGAGTGTTAATTTAAATTAATACGCAGAGTGTCACAAGAGAGTAACAAGATATTATGAGAATCTAAGGGATGGTGACAACTTCAAGGAGGAAGTACCATTTTAACTGGGTCTTAAAGAACAAGCAGCATTTTGAATGGTAGGAACTGGGGAGGTGAGATATTTGAACATATTTTGGAAAGAGGAGTCAGCATGAGCAAAAGCAGGGAAGTACATGGCATTTGGGGAAGAGCAAACACCAAAATAATCAGGATAGCCTGAAAAAGAAATGAGAAAGGACCAGCCCTGTCCAACACTAAAAAGTAGTAAAACAGTATGGTATATGCTTTTATGAATATTTGAAAACTTGTGAAACAGTATAGTTCTGGCACAAAAGTACGAATCAATCAATGAAACAAAACAGTTTTAAAAGAGACCCCAGGTGGGACTTCCCTGGTGGTCCAGTAGTTAAGACTCTGTGCTTCCAATGCAGGGGGCGTGGGTTCGATCCCTGGTTGGGGAACTAAGATCCCACGTGCTGCACAGCGTGGCCAAAAAAATTTTTTAATTAAAAAAAATAATAAAAGAGACCCCAGTATATACAGGAATTAAGCAAATGATAAAAATGGCTTTTACATATCAGTGGAGAAAGGATGGGTGTTCAGTAAATGGCAATGAGGCAATTAGCTAGCTATCTGGGAAAAAAAGTAAAGATGAAGCCCCACTGCATTTCCTACAACAAAAATATTCAAATGGATCAAATATTTAACTATTAATACGATAAATCCATTAGTACACCAGAAAAAAAAATGGCAAATACTTTTATGATCTCAGAATGACAAGCCTTTCTAAGCTTAGCATACTAGGAAGCCACAGAGAAAGGTCAGTAATTTGACTACATTTAAACGCACACACACGGGTACACGGGAAAAAATTACACAGTCAAAACAAAAGTAAACAGGGGAAACATGCAACATCTATGACATGGATCAATTTCCTTAATATTCTAACTGCTCTTAAAAATAAGCAAGAGGGCTTCCCTGGTGGCGCAGTGGTTGGGAGTCCGCCTGCCAATGCAGGGGACGCGGGTTCGTGCCCCGGTCCAGGAGGATCCCACGTGCCGCGGAGCGGCTGGGCCCATGAGCCATGGTCGCTGAGCCTGTGCATCCGGAGCCTGTGCTCCGCAACGGGGGAGGCCACAGCGGTGAGAGGCCCGCGTACTGCAAAAAAAAAAATAAGTAAGAAAAAGGGACTTCCCTGGTAGTCCAGTGGTAAAGAATCCGCCTTCCAATGCAGGGGATGTGGGTTCGATCCCTTGTCAGGGAACAAGGTCCCACATGCCGCAGGGCAACTAAGCCCACGCGCCATAACTGCTGAGTTCGCGCACCTCAGCTAGACTCCACAAACTACAGAGCCCACGCGCTCTGGAACCCGCACACCACAACTACAGAGCCCACGCGCCCTGGAGCCTGCGCACCACAACTAGAGAGAGAAAACCCGCACGCCACAACTAGAGAGAAGCCCACGCGCCGCAAGGAAAGATCCCGCATGCCTCAACGAAGATCCTGCATGCCGCAACTAACCTGAAGCAGCCAAAAATAAATAAATAAATAAATCTTTTAAAAAAAAGAAAAAGATGAACAATACAGTAGAAAAATGGGGAAAAAATATATGAACAATTCACAGGGAACAAAATATACAAATGGCCCAGAAACATATAAAGATGCTCAATCCCAATTATAATAAAAAGAAAAGTCAAAGATAAGATACCATTTCTACCTACAAGCTAGACAACGATTAAAGAGTTTGATAACACCTAGTATTGACAAGGAATGTGATAAAGTATTCTGATACACTATTGTTAAGCATGTAAATTGGTACAATCTTTTTGGAAGACAATTAGACAAAAATCTATTGAAATTTAAAATATACATACTCTCTGAACATGCAACTGCACTTCTAGAAATTTACCTTACGGTTACACTTGCAAAAATGCAAAGATGATCACTCTAGTATTATAGTGAATAGTAGAAACATAATATAATATATATTATATAATAGCAGAATTACAAAATTTTGGAATTATAATTATATAATATGTAATAATATATTGTATTATATAGTTAGCTGGAAATATTCTAACTATCCATCATTAGAAAACTAGTTAAACTACAATACCTTTATAGGATGGAATTCCATGTAGCATTAAAACAATGAGGTAGAACTATAGGTACTACAAATAAATTAGGGCCAAGATAAGTTGCATAGAATAAAGCAAGTTGAAAAAAAGTACAGAGTGTAAGCCCCTTAGTATTTTTTTTTTAAAAGAGACATACTATAGATGCTTACTTATGATTAGAGAATGTCTGAAAGGATAGCAAAGAACTGCCGACAGTGGTTACCTCTGGAGAATGAGACCAGTGGGGAGGCATGGAAGGGGAAGCGATTTTCACCTTCTACATTACACCCTTCTGGACTGTTTGAACGTTTTCCAGTTAGCTTGTATTGCTTTCATAGCAAAATATTTTAATAAACTAATTAATCTACTGACACATTTTATGCAGTTGTCTGCTTTCTGCTGAGCATAGAACTAGAGAGAGACCAGTCCTGCTCCTTTCCCCATACTTTCTGAACCCTTTTCAGAACACTGCACTTAGAAGGGGCCTTTTGTTGGTCAGCTGGACTGGCTCCCACAAACAGAGGACCATTGAAAGGTGCTGAGAGGGGACTTGGACACAGGCTTACTGTGCAAGTATGTGGGAGAGAATTTAGCACCTGGTGATGCAGACCAGGTGGCTTCCTCTGGAGAAGGCTACTGTTACCAGTCTGCCTGTGCACACCTCTGCTGTGGTGGACACACAGACCTTTTGTTCAAAGGGCTGCGCTTCATCTTATATCCTCTTGTTCACATGATTTTGCAAATCAGTTTTTCCAAAGACCCTCAAAGTGATCACCTCCATCATCATTTCTTCAAGCAATTAATTGACAATCCTTATAAACCCAGGACAAATTCAAGTGTAAAGGGAGCGGAGAATAGGGCAACTTCTCAGCACTGCAGATGCAAGCAAGAGAACTTCTGGGGAACATGAAGGACACGTAGCTCAGGACCTCTATCTGTATTTATGCTTAGGCTGCACCAGGTTTCCAGTTGACTATCAAAATGTGGGCATGCCACCCCTACAGATAACCTCTCTCCCAAGCCTAAATCTCAAGGACTCCAGATACAACCAGAAATTCCTGTTACCCTTGACTCACAGAGGAGAAAAAAGAATCCAAACAAGCTGTTGCATTTTAAAAGATTTCTCTAGTTTCTGCTGTTCATTTTTGTAAAGGCATCCAGCACCAACAGCAAGCATTAAGTGTCAAGGATCTCTGTTCTTCAGATTTTTCTGAGTCTAAAAGCTACCCTTTAAAAATTCATAATCAAGTTTCCAGAGAGGGGGAAAAAATGAGTTAGAAGAAGCCAAAAGAATGACCTTATTCCTTTAAAATCCAGCCCATGGACATGCTTATGGAGCTGAGCAGCTGTGCTATTGGCAGAGGGAACTTACTGAAATGAAGCACTCATGGTAATCTCCCTTCCCCCACTCATGCCAGAAGAGCCCCATCCAATTATTGAACAAAAAGGCTTTTTCTTATAAACTTCTCTCCCTTCAACTTCTGTCTCCATCTTGGTTGGGAAGAAATAGCACTAGCGCTGGAATGTACACAGCTCTGCAAATATTCATGAGAAAATCCTTTGACGCCCACACGCTCCCCAGCTGCCCTAGCACATACATGCATTAGGGAAAGGGATGCACAGAGAAATTCATAGATGTCTATGGTTCTCCAACTTAGGCAAACTGCAAGGCCTCCTCAAAACGGGCAGCAAGATTCAAGAAGGCAGAGTGCTAACTTATCACTTATCCACTGCACCATAAATTGAATTATCAACCCAATAACCACTAACTGATCATTTAAGATGTGCCACACTGGAAATACAGAAATAAATAGAGCTGTGTGTGGTGCAGCATTTGAAAGCTTGGACTTTGGAATCACACAGTCAAAGGTTTGAATGCTGGTTCTATCACTTGGCTGGTGACCTTCAAGCAAGCTACTCAACCTATCTGAGCCTGCTCCTGTACCTAAATTGGAGATAATAATATTTACTGTAAAAAGTGATATACCCCTAACCCCTCTGTGAACTCTCAAATTCCTTCTCACCTTAGTTTCTTCTTCATGTTTGCCCCTCCTCTTGCTCCTCCAAGGTCCCTCTTCAGTTTCCGTAGCTCTTCCACCTTCTTTCCTCTTTCCCCAAAGCCTTCATTCATACTCCAAGTTCAGGAGATACAAAAGAAGTGACAGCCATACCCCTCTCCACCTCACCCTACTTACTTTCCGAAGCAGGAGATCATAGATCACTTGTCTTCATCTTATAATGGGTTGCAGTCCCCAGACAGAAATGCTGCTTCTGTGGCAGCAGTTAACTAGCCCCAGCCTGGTCATGTTACAGAACCCATGATAATAGTCACTCAATGCCTTCCCACCCCCATGCTACTAAATGGCAATAGTGTAATTGCCTCATCTTGACGAGTACAGAGCCAGGGATAGGCCCAGTCTCAAGAACAAGATCTTTCCTTGGGATTCTGCTAAGCAGCACACTTCCTGCCCTGCAGGAAACTATCTGTTGCAGTTCATGATCCTGTCACTAGAATAAGCAACAGGCATTTCCCTGCAACACCAAGCACAACTCTGGACCGGCCAAAAAGAAAAAAAAAATCCTATTAACTACTATTTTTGTCTCTCTAGGCCTTCATCTTTAAAGTACGTGCCATGATGGTCTCTAGCATTTCTTCTAACACCAACATTCTGGAATTCTAAAGTCAAACTATTTAGGTGCCACATATCCAGATTCAAAAACTCTGCACAAGTTACTCTTTGTGTCTTTATAAACAATCCTCTGCAATTTAATCTGAAATCCTCTATTTTCTCTAAATGGCAATGAAGACCAGCTGGTTCTGATGCTCCATAAACTATTAAAATCATCATGTTCTGTACCTGTAGAGCATTATTATTACCTGTCTTCCCGTCTCCAGAGCAACATTCCTTCATTAAATAATCACATGCAGAATGCACATGAGGTGCACTACACTGACAGTGGCTTTCCTCTTGGTTCCTGCAGCCAGCCCTTTAATCATTTTGGGGTGTGTGGGGTTTTCCTCTGAAGCCTCTCCTAGTTCCTAACATCCTCAAGCTGAAGTCCAGAACTGGAGAAAATACTCACCAAAGAACCTGTAACACAAACGCACATTCACGAGCGCACGCGCACACACACACACACACACACACACTCCTCCCCACCTTGCCCCTTGGCAGGGCTCTTTGGGGGTAAGCAATGGATGTTCTGTGTGTTGTTTGGTGTTCAGTGTATTATGGAGATGAAACAGTGTTAAAACAACAACAAGCATAATCACATTGCTGCTATAATTTCAGTTTTGAATGTGGTGGCTGTGGGGAGGAAATCTCTGCTCACTCACACGATATTTCATCTGGAAAAGCTACAGGTTTTTTAACTAGTGTGTTTTAGCCAAATAACAGAGCATTTTAAAATAAAGATTCCCAGGAGAATAGAAGCAATTACGTCCCACAAGGGCTGGGTAGCTTTTTGTTCCTGACGCACTTTCTGTTGACTCAGTCTACACTTGTTTTGACAGCCACTCACAGTCCTTGGTGGGTAAAGCTGAGCTAATGCTCCTCATGGAAAGTTTTACAAACATACAATCGCCCAAACACAAAATGCTTGTGCAGAGGACTCCCGCTCCAACAGATGTTCCTGACCAGGAGGAAGGGAGGGAAGTTAATTTTCCAAGTGGAGCATGCTGATCCCAGAAGGGATCACAACCAGATTCAAAGAAGATTTTCAAATCTAGTTCAGCTCTTAGAAAGAAGCATGGGCCTCACTTCTCTTGTACTGTGATAGTGGTAATCACAACAGGGACCCAAGCCACAGCACTCATGACCTCACATTCCACTTTTAGCTGTCAAGCCCTGAGCTGAACACTTCACATCATTATTTGTTTCCTCTTCACAGTAACTCAAGTTGAAAAGACTAGGACTCAGAGAGGTTAAGTAACTTGTCCCAAAGTAAGCCAGCTGGTAAGTGGCCGTGCCTGAATTCAAATCCAGGTCTAACTTCAAGAGAAGAAGCCGATTAATATAGATTCAAGGCAGATAAAATGCAGGTCAATTTTTAAGAAAAGCCTTGGCTGCAAGTCCAAATGTTAATAAAGACTGAAAACACAATTAGGTCAGTAATGACCTCCCTTAAGGATGGGACGCTGGGGACTTCCCTGGTGGTGCAGTGGTTAAGAATCCGCCTGCCGGGCTTCCCTGGTGACGCAGTGGTTGGGAGTCCGCCTGCTGGTGCGGGGGACATGGGTTCATGCCCTGGTCCAGGGGGATCCCGCGTGCGGCGGGGTGGCTGGGCCCATGGGCCGTGGCCGCTGGGCCTGCGCTCCGCGGCGGGAGAGGCCATGGTAGTGAGAGGCCCGCGTACCGCAAAAAAAAAAAAAAAAAAAAAGAATCCGCCTGCCAATGCAGGGAACACGGGTTCGAGTCCTGCTCCGGGAAGATCCCACATGCCGCGGAGCAACTAAGCCCGTGCACCAAAACTACTGAGCCTGCACTCTAGAGCCCACGAGCCACAACTACTGAGCCTGTGTGTCACAACTACTGAAGCCTGCGCGCCTAGAGTCCACGCTCCGCAACAAGAGAAGCTACCACAATGAGAAGCCCGCGCACCACGACAAAGAGTAGCCCCTGCTCATAGCAACCAGAGAAAGCCCGTGCACAGCAACGAAGACCCGAAACACAGCCAAAATAAATAAATTTTTAAAAAAAAGAATGGGATGCTGATGACATCAGGGTCATGGGGTAATGGACAAGTCAGGTAGTATAATCCCCTGCTAGTCCCCATTCACTATAACCTTTTCTCTCTCTCTCTCTTTCCCTTCACCCTCTCTCCTCAACTTTCCATCTCTTCCTTTTCCTATATCCGTCTTTTTATCTTTTTACACTGTAGTTTAGTAAAGAATATGAACTTTGCATTCAGATGATCCTGTTTTCAAATCTAAGACTCATTTTCTTATTGTGTGACTTTGGGCCGATCATATCGCTCTTATCCTAAATTTCCTCAACTATAGAAGAAGAATAAAATCTTCTACCTTTCAGGCTGTTGAAGGGATTAAATTAGATAATATGCATAAAGAGAGGACCAGGTCACTAGCAGACCGAATGAGATTTGTTTAATTTTGAGAGTCAGTGAGGCTTGGTGGACACGACATAGAATTTAGAGCCGGACAGTCTTGGCTTTGAATCCCTGCTCTACCACTTACTGGTTAAGTGACTCAGGCAAGTCTTGTAGCCGTTCTGCGGCTCGGTTTCCTTATCTATAAAATGGAGTAAATAATATAGGGTTAATAGATTTTGGAAGAAAGTCAAATGAAATGATAAACACTTAGAGTCTATAGATATTTAACAAGGAAGCTGCCTCTCAGCAGAACTTGCAGTAGCCGATTTGCTCTCTAGAGGCTCATATTTGTTGACACCTGATCTGTGTGTTCAAGTGTGTCACCACTAAGGACTGGGAAGTGCTAAAGCACAAATGAATTTTAATCTTGAACCTATCTTTTGAGGCTGTAACATAAACATAAAGAGAGGGAGGTAGAGTGGCACAATGCAATGCAAAGGCCACCACAGCAGGCAAAGGTCCAGTCCCACTTTGGCATTAACTGCCTGTATAAGACCATGTAAGTTACACGCTGTATCTGGAACAGGAGAGGGTGGCCTAGATGAGTGGGCCTTGCCTGGAAACATTTTTCATTGTCACGATTGGGACTGCTACCGGCACCTAATGGGTAGAGGCCAGGGATGCTGCTAAAGATCCTACAATGCCCAGGACAGACTCCCTACAACCAAGAATTAACCAGCCAAAATATCAACAGTGCTAAGGTTGGGGAAGCCTGGCCTAGATGACTGCTAAGTGCCCTTCAAGTTCTAACGCTCTAAGAGACTACGAGGAGAAAGCAACACCAACACTGAACATGTGACTTCTTGTCAACATCCATCAAGCAATGCCTTATGATGTTGCTCAAAAATCCCCCTAAGGCCCGTGGGGAAAATTTCCCCTCAGATATCTGGATATTCTGAAATCAGTGCTGTTCTTCTGAGGGTGATGACAGTCCTTCCTTCACAAAAGGAGGCACAGTCCTCCAGGGACTTGGTCTCTTACTCTGTGCAATTAGAGTTGGTGTTTCCAAAGCCATGAGGTTTCTTTAGGGCAAGAAGATGACATAAATGAGTCTGAATAGATCAGAATGATACGTGGTACACACAACAGCAGAGGTGAATATCATGCATTGATATATCATGCTAAGTAAGCCAGACTCAAAAGGCTACATACTATTTTATTACATTTATACAACATTATGGAACAGACAAAACTGTAGGGAAGAAAACAGATCAGCAGTTGCCAGGGGCTGGGTGGGTAAGAACAGTCTGACTACGAAGGGACATGAAGGAATTTGGGGGATGATGCACTGTTTTATATACTTATTGTAGTGTAAGTTATACAACTGTATGTGTTCGTCCAAACTCACAGAACTGTACACTGTACACTAAATGGTGAATTTTACTGTACCAAAATTATACTTCAATAAGACTGGCCCCTTTCCCCCCACCCGCCAAAATACGATCACAAAGACAGTAGAGAGGACTGCTGTACTTTGGGAGAAGATGAAACAGATGACATCTAAATGCTTTCTTATGCCAAGTCCTATGATTTTATGATAATCTGCCTTTCCTATCCCTGGTGACTTCAGAGCCGTAATGATTAGGGTTAAGACTGGGCTCCAATTTCTGGGTCAAAGCGATGAGTCCCTCCAACCAAATCATGTGGATGTTAGTCTTGCTACCATTCTGGGACCTCTGGCCCTTCTCCAGCCTGTGACAGAGATTCCTTTCCTTCCCTCTCGTAACCAATGAGTGCCTTAGACGATTAGTAAACAAGCCAGAATAAACCTTAGGAGACACTGGTTTTATCTCTCTGCACAGGCTTCCTGTCCAAATGCCATTTGATCTTTCCATTGAACTTCAAATCAGGCAACAGAAAAGGAATCATATTTATGAATTCCCCTCCTCTATGGGCTTCTGGGTTTCCACTAGGCTATTTTATACACTTAAGCTACATAAATATAAAAAGTGAGCCTCATACCAAAATTATACCTGGGCTTGCTGATATATAGATATAGATATGTAGTTTTGTTTAGTTTACACATACTTCCCAGATTATCTATCAAATGTTACACAGGGCTTCCCTGGTGGCGCAGTGGTTGAGAGTCCGCCTGCTGATGCAGGGGACACGGGTTCGTGCCCCGGTCCGTGAAGATCCCACATGCCGCGGAGCGGCTGGGCCCGCGAGCCATGGCCGCTGAGCCTGCGCGTCCGGAGCCCGTGCTCCGCAAGAGGAGAGGCCACAACAGTGAGAGGCCCGCATATCGCAAAAAAAAAAAAAAAAAAAAAAAAAAACCCAAAATATGTTACACAAAATAGATAATGTTTCTTATGTACAGAACAGTCCTAAGTATGTTATGATCAAGAAGGATGGAAAGAGTCATCAGAATGCTCACACTTTCTGCTAATAGAAAGACCACTGTCTTCGATACCACAAATACTGTCACAACGGTGAACTGCTTTAGGAGTCCCATGCTTTTATTTGAGAGTCACTTCCTTTCCTGGCTCTTCTTGGAGGATCTCAGTGGAACAATACAAACACCAGTAACCAGATACCTCATACCTGCTTGAGTGCTGGGATAAAAGTCAAGGGCCACAAGATAAGCCTGGACCTGCCAGTGCCCTCATCCTCCAAAGGATGGAGAAGACTTGGTAGGGGCCAGGTAATACCCACACTGCCCCTTTCTGCTGAGCATTTACAGCAAACACACTGTGACTACAAAAGTGGGGTGCTCGGGCTTCCCTGGTGGCGCAGTGGTTGAGAGTCTGCCTGCCGATGCAGGGGACACGGGTTCATGCCCTGGTCCGGGAAGATCCCACATGCCGCGGAGCAGCTGGGCCCGTGAGCCATGGCCGCTGAGCCTGCGCATCGGAGCCTGTGCTCCACAACGGGAGAGGCCACAACAGTGAGAGGCCCGCGTACCGAAAAAAAAAAAAAAAAAGTGGGGTGCTCATATTATAATAGAAGGGACCCACTGAAACAACAAATCTCACAGTGGTCTAGGGTCTTGTTTCCACATGTTCCCCTCAAAAGGGATGGATGGGGAATTATACTTCCATGGTTTAGAATTATCCAATCATCTTCAGAAGTTCAATCATCTTCAGAAGTCTGTATCAGCAGAAAATCAGTACAGGCAGACCTCGGAGATGTTACAGGTCCGCTTCCAGACCAACACAATAAAGCAAATAATTGCAACAAAGCCAGTCACATGAATTTTTTGGTTTCCAAGTGCAGACAAAAGTCATGTTTACACTATACTGCAGTCTACTAAGTGTGTAATAGCATTATGTCTAAAAAGCACTGAACATACCTTAATTTGAAAATTCTTTATGACTAAAAAATGCTAACCATCATCTGAGCCATCAGTGAGTCATAGTGGTGACGTCAAAGATCACTGACCGGGGATCATCATAAAAAATATAATAATAATGAAAAAGTTATAAATATTACGAGAATTACCAAAATATGACACAGAGACACGAAGTGAATAAATGTTATGAAAAATGGCACGGATAGACTTGCTTGATGCAGGGTTGCCACAAACCTTCAATTTGTAAAAAATGCAGTATCCATTAAGGCAATAAAGCAAAGTGCAATAAAACGAGGTATGCCTATGCTGTCCTCCAAGTCACTCAGGCTTGATAACATTGTTTCTTTGGCATAATTAGGAAAAGTTTCACAAAAGACTAACATACTTAGCAGAAGACACACTTTGGCTTTTTATTCAAAGATGTATGCACTGATAGGCAATGGTTGTCTAGGGTTCTCCCCCAAATTTTTCCATTTTCAATGTTTTTTCCTAAAGACATATTCCTCTAGTATTCTCTTTCACATGTAAGAAAGAACATCCGAAAGGCCAAATAAATGATTTTTCTAATTTTAGAAAGGACCCTGGCAGCTACTAGGGTGAGGACTATTGTTTGTGGTCACAGACTTGAATCAGGCAAGGCTTGCTGGACATCATGGGGACTAAATGCATGACCTTTGACAGTGCTCCAACCAGGACAAGGCTGCTGCTTCACAGAAACAGAGAGAAGTCCTGTAGACCCACCTGGCCAGACCTGCTGCCTCAGAAACTTATGGGAGAGCTAATCAGCAGGAAGGGTGACCTACAGCACCAGCCAGTACAGGCTTGGCTCATCCTCTCAATCCTCAGCAGATGAACGGAATTCGCCTCTTACATACATTCCAGGCTGGCAGACTAACTGTCCAGCCCTTTACACTCAGCCTAGGAGCACAAGCCTAAGAATGGTATCAAAGAAGATACCAGTCTCTACGACTCATGGGCCCTTCTGCTGCATACAACACAAGGTCAAGTTTGAGGTGAGCCCATTCACCTACCACAGGAGCAGAACACTGCCTGAACTACCTCGTACCCATCTGAATCAGACGGAGGTCCAAGCCTAAATGGACACTAGTCAATTTCCGTGCCCTCAACAAGCAGTCTTTTCTTATCTCCTTTGCTCTTTCTGCAACTGATGCCTCTCACTACCACTTCCCAGATCAAAACATCATTAGTTTCTGACCAAACTACCATAAGTAAGAAATAGCCAGGGCCCAGATTCCATGTTAATTTCCCAATAACTATCCAATTATAAAGAGCTGGGGAGAGTGAAGGAAAAATGACATTACCACATCCTGAGATGCATGCTGGGGGTCCTCTGGGTCGACTGACCAGTAGCAGTAATCAAAGCCAAATGCCACAACCTTCTCCCGGGAGTCGCCAAAGCCACTGGGTCGACCGTCCACCTAAAATCAAACATAGGATCCAGTGTCTTCTCTACTATAATATCAGAATCTGGCCAGTAGCACTTGATTCCTCTCTGCTGTAGCTAGAGATACCTGGACTGATCATGAGAATCTTTATCATATCTACCTGAAAAAGAAAAAGTAACCTTTGTTTTCATCTTGTTAGGTACAATGAAGCCCCAGAGAATTAAATGCCTGTCTATCATACTATCACATATCAACCCACATACGAACCAGCCCTATGAGGCATGAGACAGCTTGGGAGAAAAAGCCTTTCCTTCTCTGGGCCTCTTCTTCTTACTATCATTTCTTCTCTAAGTATTTCTGTAGAAGATACTGGTAGTACATGAGTAATTCAGTCCCTGGGCCTGACAGGATCTATCAACCTAGGGCAAACACAGAGGTCTTTGGGGTATCCACCCCCAGTGAATGAGAAAGCATGTTGGACAGAAGAGTTAGGACCACTCCAACTGCCCAAGGTAGATGAGGGCAGAGCCAGAGCTTAGAACTGTAGTGACCTCCAGGTACTGGGGAGAATGGCATTATTCACAGAAATGCCTATCTTACTATTTAAAATTTAGACTCTGGACAGGGAGAAACAATCCTTTGAACTAGGTACCATAAGCCACAATAGAATGAGGCTGCCAGAATGACTAAGAGATTCTTAGTGGATAACTGGCCTCAGTGAAGTAAGCAGTCAGCGAGGTGTGCAGGGGGCAGATTAGAGTTTGATCTTGGCCAGAATTTATTCTTAAGAACCAAAAATATGGGCTCTCAGAACAAAGCAGCTGAAGTGATTAGGCAACAGAGACATAAATAAGAGACAGCAGAGAATGAAAGGTCTTTTGTCCCCGGGGAGCTCCTGTTGAAAGTCTGGCAGAGAGCTACTGACAAAAAGAAACAGATCACATCAGAGGAGTAACACAAGAGTGGGCATGGCTGGGGGCCCTGGGATCCAGATAACCCTCGTCCTGCAAGTCAGCTTCCTCAGCTCTCAGGAATGCTCAGTACCACCTGCAAGCTGACCACAGCAATAGTCACATGGCCGGCTGCCCCGTCCCTCTCCACTGCTCAAGGGCCATTTGTTCTTTCGAAAGAATCCCTTCCACTTCCACTGGCCTGGGAAATGGAGGAATGGGATGGAGGAAATTAGCCCTAGGAAGGGGTGAAGGGTAGGGGAGGAAGTTGCCAGTACTTGTCCGATCGTGACTCAAAGATCAGTCAGATCTGTAAAAGAGAATTTGTAGCAAAACTCGGGCTAGTGACTGACTCTCTTCTGAGATCTAAAGTCTCTTACTTCGCCTTCACTACGGCCAAAAGAAGAGTCCTGCATTAGCAGATGGATACTAAAAGCCTGGTAATGCTTCTAGATGAAGTGATATCCAATAAGAGACTTGAGCCGAAGTCTAACTGGTGGTCGAGTGAGTTAAATATATGCATGGATTGTCCCCAGCATGATTCCAGTTGGCCACAGCCCCCATAACACTCTTAGTGTTTACTTTCAGAACAACTACTGACCAGTTTCCAAAACAGCTGTACCCCACTTGATAGAACTTGGGCTGCAGCAGCCACATCCCTGGAACTTCTTTCCTGCTGTATTTTTATATTTGCTTTGTGGTTGCTCAAAGCTCTTCCCACAATTCCCCATACATGCCCTTCCCTCTCCCAATCCCCCTCTCTAAACACATTCACATACCCACCTTCACCCACAGAAGCCCTGTAATAATACTAGCTCCTCAGTGGAAAGAAAAAGGAAAACAATTTCACGCTTACCTTTAAATTCCTGATTTTTGCCACTTTGCCATCAACTTCCACAATAATTCTTCCCCCTTCTTTGGTCTCCCTAGAAAACAAAACATAACCCATATGAGAAGAAATATTGCTTCTTTAAGTTAATCAAGAAAAGAGGCACTTCCTTGGTGGCACAGTGGTTAAGAATCCACCTGCCAATGCAGGGGACACGGGTTTGAGCCCTGGTCTGGGAAGATCCCACATGCCGCAGAGCAACTAAGCCCATGGGCCACAACTACTGAGCCCGTGGGCCACAACTACTGAAGCCTGTGCGCCTAGGGCCTGTGCTCCACAACGAGAGAAGCCACTGCAATGAGAAGCCTGTGCACCACGACGAAGAGTAGCCCCCGCTCGCCGCAACTAGAGAAAGCCCACACACAGCAACGAAGACACAATGCAGCCATAAATAAATAAATAAATTTATTTATTTTTTAAAAAAAAGAAAGAAAAGAGCAGCTGAGAACAGCGCTATTGGGACAAAGTGTTTCCCTACTGCTGTCGCCATAACTGGGGTGTCCATCTCCATTAATGGCTACCAGCATCATATCAAGCAGTCCCCTAGTTGGCACACTTCCCTGGATTATTAGAATTTGTCTTGGGAACAGTGAAGAGTCACCGTTGTTGGGCACCCTCTATGTGCCAGGCACTGTATTAAGTAGAGTATGTACTATACTTCATCTTATGCAATCCTCTTAACACACCCTCCTGACATAGCTTCCTAACATATCTTCATTTTTTCAGAATGAAGACCAAGGCTGTGAGAAATTATGTAACTTGTCCAAGGTCACACAGCTAGCAGTGGAAGAGCTGAAATTTCAACCCAGATCTGTCTAACCACAAAGCCATATGACTTAGAAATCGGGCTTGGAAACCGTGGAGAATATCCTCTGCTCAGCACACAGCATGGCATCACTTCTCATTTTCTCTGATATTCTGAGCACAGAAAATAACAAAAAAGGTTTTGGAGTCCTCTCTGTTGAGACCTGAGAACACACTTCCCAAATCCTTTCCTTATGTCTTCCTAAATCAGAATGAGAGCCAAGATCCTTAAGAATCTTCCTAAACTTGCAGTTCTGTAGTAACACTGCTAACAACTATCCAACCCCTAAATTCACTTTAAGGGGCTTAATCCATATGACCCATATACCTTAAGGCCAAAATGAATGGAATACACTCCATTCTAGATATGAAATCCTTTTTCACAACATAAAGAACTTTAGCTAAAGTGCTTAAGGTCAGAATGTTAATAGATGAGAGTTAACTCATGGGCACTTTTTCTACTACAAAGAAAGTTATCAATTCAATTACTCCTGGCCTGAGACCTGAAAGTTGAGCAAATATATTCAGTCTCATTTTTATCTTTCCTCAGGGTTTCCAGGATGTGACCTTGAGGATTTGGGGGCTGGGGGATGGCAAGGGCTGCACAGTGAGACAGGGGTCTTTACATTTAAGATTATTTTTTTAAACTTATCAGTGTGTTTGAGATAAAGCCCTGGATAAAAAATTTCCCTCTCCCAGGTGATGACATTTCTGTTACTTAAATTTCCTCAAGGCCCTGATGCTCTTTCTTTCACATTTCATACAAGACAGTACTTAAGGCAGCAGGGATATTCTTTGTCCCCCAGGATCATAAAATTACACCTCCTGCCCCCAGCCCTCAGCTCTCCTAAAGAAAATCTTTCATCTTTGGTGTTACGATAATTTTTTTTCCTCTCTGCATTTAAAAGTAGGTTTTATTCTCCCTCCACCCACTATAAAATACACAGGATATAGTAAATTTGCACAATAAAGAAAATAAGGGGGAAAATATGCAATAACGTTTGCAAATCTATTTAATTTTTTAAAGTAAGCCCTTTTGAGGATTTATCTAGGACTTTTTAGCATAAAGCAGCCAAAAGAAAAAAGGGTCTTGAACTTGACCTCTTGACAGAAAGATATGGCACTAAAGGTGGGTGAGATCCTGCCCTTCCCCTGCCTGGACCACTGCCATTGGTAATCTAGTGGTTCCAAAATATTCTAAAACAAAATGAGGACAAATTAAAGTTGAGCAGAAGGGAAAGAAAGGGCACCAACCTCAACTGGGCAGCGGACTGCACAGAGCTCATAGGAAGTCTACTGATGTCTCTGGGTCCTGAATTCTACCAACAGGCATTCATTCGTTAGGGTTAAAGATTTTGCACAGGAATAAATCCTCAGTTACACGGTTACTCCTAGGGCAGTGTTTCTCAAAGTGTGGTCCACAGGTTACCTTCATCAGAATTATGGGAGAAGGTGGGGCTAGTTAATTGGAACTCCTGTTAACAACTTGCATTATAACAAGCTTCCCAGGTGGACTGTATGTCTCCTATAATTTGAGAATCACTGCCCTAGAGGAGAAAATAACCAAGCCATTTCCACTGATCTATTCATTTGTAAAACTTAAAAAAAAAAAAAAAAGACAGCTAAGAAGAGGGAGGAATAAAAGCTGTTAAAAATTATATAGCTAGCACTTTACTGGACACTTAAAATGAGCCAGGCTCTGTTCTAAGTATTTTTAATATACCCTTTCATTTGATCTTCACAAAAAAAACCCATTAAAGTAGTTACACTATTTCACAGATTTAAAAAGAAGAGCACAGAAAGGGAATATAGTGCATGAAAAGTAACTTTTGCCAGAGCAGTGGCTAGTGTTCCAGAGCCCACAGTATTGGCAGAAGAAAACATGTTTTCTCAATGATGGATGATTTGGGACAAACAAGGGGCAGCATCTTATAATGAGACATGGATTTTCTGATTATGGGAAACAACTGTGAGGTAGAAGGAAGGGCACCAAAGCCATTTCCCATATTATCATTTTACTGATGGTCTATTCTAGTCCTACTGAGCAAACAGGCATCTGAGAAAGAAGTCCAACTTTTCTGTTATCTCAGGAAGGAGCGGCTTGATCTGGTGAAAGGAATCTCGGCTCTTACCTACTTTTAGATCTTAAACAAGACCATTTTCTCATCTGGAAAAATTAAGAATGGAAGCTTGACCTCTAAGATTTCTTTCCAAGTACCACATAAGATCCAATGACTTTGTTAACTGAGTCTGTGCCTCCCAAATAGTTCCAGTATGTGCCTTCAGGTCCCAAACCACATTCTGCCAGCTTTATCTCCTACTACTCATCTCCCTCCACACACCCTCTCCTCAAACAACTGAAACTTTTCTGTTTCCTAACAGCCTAAGTCCTTCGCTCTCAGTGTTCTCACGGAGTGCTCTTTACACCTTCTCCACCTGTCAGCAGACTCTAGCAGCTCTTTTAAAAGCGTTTGGGTTCAAGCACCAACCCTTCTGTGAAGCCTTCCCTGACTTTCCAAACCTATGAGTGGAAAATCAGTAAGAAGGGAAAGAAATTATGCGGCCGGACCCTGGATGCCTCAACAGCTGAGAAGTGCAGGATCAGATTCACGCATGAGGAAATGGGCACTGACTACGTTGCGGGAAGGGGTTAAAACAACTTCCCCTTCTTGCCAGTTCTGCTGTCGAGCACCGAATGAAACCACCATCTCTCTGAGCCTCCGTTTCCCTCTCATACCTTACAATCTGCTTTCCTCCACATCTTCACAGAGAAACCCATGTGCACACGGGCACGCACACAATTCTGCCCCATTCCTCACAGGTACTCCAGAGCCACCAAGGAGAGACAGGAGACCGCCCGATCCCTCTCCCCCTTTCCCAGCCCTTCTCGGTGTACCCAGAGAGAAAGGCCCACACCATGCATCAAGAAAGAGAAAAACAAGTACCGTACGCTAACACATATATATGGGGGAAAAAAAAAAGGTTCTGAAGAACCTAGGGGCAGGACAGGAATAAAGACACAGACGTCGAGAATGGACTTGAGAACACGGGAAGGGGGAAGGGTAAGCTGGGATGAAGTGAGAGAGTGGCATGGACATATATACACGACCAAATGTAAAATAGATAGCTAGTGGGAAGCAGCCGCATAGCACAGGGAGATCAGCTCGGTGCTTTGTGACCACCTAGAGGGGTGGGATAGGGAGGTGCAAGAGGGAGGGGATATGGGGATATATATGATTCACTTTGTTATAAAGCAGAAACTGACACACCATTGTAAAGCAATTATACTCCAAAAAGGATGTTAAAAAAAAAAAAAGACTGGAGCCGCGGCCCCTCAAAACTCCTGCTGGCAGGACTCCAGGGACACAGGGTAGGCCACCCTGAGGCTATCCACTAACCGCTCCCCGCCAGGGCACTAATCGAAAACCCAACCCGAGCGAGGCTTTGTCCCGCCAGGCTTTTACAGTTTCCGGACGCTGGACCCTTGGGCCACTTTGTGTCTGATTTCTCCGCGCCAGAATCACTGGAGGGAGAGGCGAGGACCTCGCCCTCCTCTCAGCTCATTTGACGCCTCAGGCGCCCCCTCCCTCCCTCCCAGACTCACCTCTTGCTGAGGGGCCGGACTCTCACGGCCACTCGCACGTTGGCCATCCCTTGGGCCAAGGCTCAAGTCCCGCAGGTCGGCCCAGCTGCAGCATCCCCAACGCCTGCCCCAAGGCGAGCCCCGGCCCAGCCCAGCCCAGCCCCGCCTGCCCCACGCGCCTCACGGGACAACCCCGCCCATATGCGGGCGGATGCCCGGCCGCGGCTGTGCCTGCCGAACCTCAGCCAATCCTGAGCTCGGTGGACTGGAAGACGCCCGGGCCGCCCCGCCTCGCTCCTCCCACGCGCCTCACGGGACGGCCCCGCCCACGAGGGCGCAGGCTGCCCGACCAGGGCGGTGCCTGCGGAGCCTGGACCAATCCTGTCGGGGGCGGGAGGGCGCAGATCCTGGCTGGTTGGGGCCGGCTCCCGCCTACTGGGAACTAGCTTTTGTTCTCCCACCGTGCGACGGTGGTATAAAGTGGAGTAAATCCGTTAAATGTAAGTTAGTTTACAGACAGACTACAAAGACAGTTCACAAAGTAATTTGCTAAATACTTTTATTCGCTGCGTTCGCCTGAGCTGTTAATTCAGTGGTTAAATTTTAGGAGCAGAAATGAAATGGGGAACACCGATGTTTTTGCAGTTCCCTGCAAAGGGCATCGCCTTTCTTTGAAGAGGCACGGGAGATGAAGGAGTTTAGAGTGCTCGCAGGCGAGCTTCTCTTGATCGTGCTGGAAGCTCATAGCCACCCTGACAGAGTTCGTGATTGTGGCGGGAAGACTATCGGACCGAACTGGTTCATTAATTAATCCAAGAAATAGCTACTTGGGGTGTGCTCAGAGCAGGGGGCCTGAAGAAATGGCTCGTGTGTTTACAACACACCCGACAGGAATCTGGGTTCATTGTGAGAAGGGGCACAAAGCTTGTAGCCTTCCTATGAGCAAATACCCAACACGTGTTCCCCTGCACCTCCACGTGGCTGCTGGGCAGGACCAGTGCGACAGGGCTCAGTATTGGAAGGAAAGCTACGGTATTTAGTGGGGGAGTTTGCCACCTAGAGCCTGTCAGGTCCACGCGTGGGTGGGCCATGAGTAGTCTTACAGACATAAAGGCTTTGAACCTCTCTTTTAAAGGAAAAAAAAAAAAAAAGATTCCAACTATGTGCCATTCTGGAAAAGGCAAAACTATGGGGACAATAAAAAGATCAATGGTTGCCAGGATTTGGGGGGAGAGGAGAGATGAATGCATAGAGTACAGAAGTTTTTATAAGCAGTGAAAATACTTTGTATGACATTATAATGATTTTATGTCACCATACTTTTGTCCAAACCTGTAGAACGTGCAACACTATTCATTTCATTAAAGTGAACCCTAAGATGAACTGGGCACTTTGGTGATTATGATGTGTCAGTGAAATTCATCCTTGGTTTAAAAAAAAAAGAACACTCAGGGTAGACGTTTTTGGCAAAACTTTTGTTTCACTTTTATATATGTATACATATTATATATGTGTGTGTTTGTTGGATCGTGATGTAAAATGTACCTTTTAGATCAAAAAAGTTTGCAGGCCACTGTAGTTAATACTGGCAAATAAAAGCACAAATTAATCTAAAAAAAAAAATAGCTACTGAGTACCTACCAAGAGTCAAGGGCTGTTCTAAGGCCCTGAGGATACAGTCCCAGCCTTCATGGAAATTAGAATCCACAGGGAAGGGAAGAGAGAATAAATACATGAATATATAATATGTCAAAATGTGCTAAATGCAATTTTTTGGAAAAAGAACGGTGAGGAGATTCAGTAATGATCTCTGTGTGTATGTAGGGGGAAAGGTGCTACTTTGTATAGGATCTTCAGGAAAGGCATCATTGATAAGGTGACATGACTAGGTTTGAATGAACTGTGGGGCGGGGAGTGACTTGCAGGTATTCATTTATGTATTTAACAAATATTTCCTAAGTAATCACCTATTATGACCAGGGACATAGCAGTGAAGAAAACAGGCAAACCTCTGACCTCATGCAGCTTGGTGAGAGAAACTTATAATAAGTAAGACAAATTAAGTAAACTGTATATCAGATTAGCTAAGGAGTGAAAAATAAAGCAGGAAAGGGGATGGGAAGTGAGTAAAGGAGAGTGTTGAAACTGTAGATAATATGCCCAGGGAAGACCTCCTTGAGAATATGACACTTGAGAAAAATCTGAAGGTTGTAAAAGAGTCATGCTGTTATGTAAAAGGGCAATTTCAGACACAGGGAACAGGCCAATGTAAAGGCCCTGAACTTGGAGAAAGCCTGGAATGTTAGAGGAACAACAGGAAAGCCAGTGGAGGTAGCATAGAATGACAGGGGGGGAGAGTCATAGAGGTAGCATGGGACCGTGGTAAAGCCTTTGGATTTTATTCTAGGTGAGCTGGAAAGCCATTGGAAAGTGTTAAGGAGAAAAGTAAAATCATATGATGTACATATTTTAAATGATTACTCTGGCCACTGTTTTGAGATTATTCTGAGGAGTGGGGAAGGATGGAAGCCCAAGAGGGATCAGTCAGGAGGCTATTTTAGTATCCCAGGGGCAGTAATAGAGTCACGGTGAGCCTTTGATTTGTATGTCAGGCATGTTCCAATAGTAGTTTACCTATCCAGTCTCCTCTCTCATCTATTTGAAAGGACCCACCCCTAGAGTATTGGGACAGCTGGTTTACAATTCAAATTTGCCTGGAACCCTAGGCTTCTGAATGGCTTCTCTACTCACTGTGCTTTGCAGTGGAAAAAATGGCTGTATTAGGGAAAACAGTATGAAAGTTCCTCAAAAACTTAAAAATAGAGCTACCTATGATCCAGCAATCTCACTTCTGGGTATATATTCAAAGGAAATTAAATCACTATCCCAAAAATATATCTGCATCCCCATGTTCACTGCAGCATTATTTACGATTAGCCAAGATGTGGAACAAACAACCTAAGTGTCCATCGAAGGATGAATGGGAAATTTGATATATATATATACATCTCAAATTGTATGTGTATATATATATATATATATATATATATATATATATATATACACACATACAGTGGAATATTACTCATCCTTTAAAAAAAGAAGGAAGTCCTGCTGTCTATGATAACATAGATGGGCATTATGCTAAGTTGAATAATTCAGACAGAAATATCCTGTATGATCTCACTTGTATAAGTATCTAAAAAAGACAAACTCATAGAAACAGAGAGTAGATTCGTGGTTGCTAGGGCTGGGGTTGGGGAAAATGAGATGTTGGTCAAAGGGTACAAACTTCCAGATGTAAGATAAATAAGTTCTGGGGATCTAAAGTGCAGCAGGGTGACAATAGTTAACAATGCTGTATTGTACATTCGAAAATTGCCAAGAGAATAAATCTTAAATGTTCTCACCACCACTACCATCACCAAAAAAATGGTAATTATGGGAGGTGAAGGATATAGTAACCAATATTAATGTTTCACAATATATACATGTATGAAATAATCATGTATAATTTAAACTTCCACAGTGTTATATGTTAATTATATCTCAATAAAGCCGGGGGGTGGATGGAAAGTATTGCTGCATTAATATATTTCTATCTTGGGAATTCCATGGCGATCCAGTGATTAGGACTCCGTGCTTTCACCCTGGTCAGGGAACTAAGATCCTGCGAGCCACATGGTGCAGCCAAATATATATATATATATTTCTATATTCAGGTTGGAGAAGTCAGCATAACAATATTCTGTATTTTTAGTTATATCACTCATAAGTATTTCAATATGTGTCTTTGAAAGATGAGGACTACCTTTTTAACATAACCATAATACCATTATCACAACCAAAGACATTAGTTTCTTAACACCATCAAATACTCAGCATTCAAATTTCCCTGATTTTCTCATAAGTTTTCTTAACAGTCTCTGTTTGAATGAGGATCCAAATACAGTGTGATTGATATGTATTTTAATCTTTTATTCAGTAGCTTCCTTGTCCCTCTCCTTTTTCCCCCCTGGCATTTATTTGTTTAAGAAACCAGGCAGTTTTCCGGTAAATTTCCCACAGACTAGTTCTGCAAGTTAATCCCTATGGTGATATTTAAATGTTTTTCTGTCCTCTGCATTTTCTGTAACTTGGTAGTTCAATTTAGAGGCTTGATCAAATCAGTCGGCACCTATCTTTCTTTTTGTGTTATTTGCAGTCACTAATGAGCAGCCTCTGAGTTAATTAGATCATCACTTCATTAGGAGCTTAAAGGTTCTGGACCCAATTTCCAACGTGGGGCTGGGGGGCGGTCCCCACAACACCAGGCAATTCTCTAACACCAGCTGGGTCTCCTACAATTCAATTCTGACACTATCTACTTAGAGATAGCATCAGATTCCACAGGTTGAGTTCAGTCTCACAAGATTGCTCTCCACTTCTGACCTCAATCGTAAGCCCATGGTTGTTACCTCTTCTTCTGACCCACCGGCTATAGATTAGAGATTCTGACTGTCTCTTCCTGGGCACAATTAATTTGCTAGAGCAGACTTCAGATCCCAGTCGAAAATCCAGGTTGTTACTTTTATTGATACTTCTGACCTTACTGGCTATAGAATCAGAGGTTCCCACAACCCCCTTCTTGGGTTTGACTTATTTGCTGGAGCAGCTCACAGAACTCAGGAAACCCATTTACTCACGAGATTACCAGCTTGCTACAGAGGCTATTAAAGGATATAAATCCACAGCTAGTTCAAGAGATACATAAGGCAAGCTCCTGAACGAAAGAGCTTCTGTCCTTGTGGAGTTCGGGGCCCTGCACATGATACATAGAAGTGTTCTGGTCCCCCAACCTGGAAGCTCTCTGAACATCATCCTTTGGGGGTTTTATGAAGGCTTCATTACATAGGCATGGATGATTAAATCATAGGCCATTGCTGATTGTTTAAACCTCCAGCCCCAGGAGGATTGTTTAAACCTCCAGGATTGGAACTAAAAGTTCCAATCCTCTAATTATATGGTAGCTTCTCCTGGCAACCAGGCCCCATCCCTCAGTGGGGTCAAAAAGTCACCTCATTAACATAACAAGAGACACCTTTACCAGACTCATCATTTAGGAAATCCCAAGGGTTTTAGGAGCTCTGTGCCAAAAGTGAGACAAAGACCAAATATATATTTCTTACTATAAATCACAATATCACAAGGTTGCAAAGTGATAAGCTCCAATTTTATCCTTTTTCATTTATGTGTTGACATACTTATAAAGAGCAACTTTTCTTCATCAACTGAGGGACAGGTGGCATAGTAAAAGCAGGACAAATGCTTGTTTCAATTACTAGTTTTCAAAATAAGTTGGTTCCCTAGCACTTTCCAAAGGTGGATAATGAGCTGTTGTTTTTTTTAACATTATTATAAACTCATGAATTTAAGCATATTTTGTTTGCTTCAGCCTACTGCAGTTACTATTCTTTTTTTTTTTTTTTTTTAATTTGGCTGTGCCGGGTCTTAGTTGCGGCATGCAGGATCTAGTTCCCTAACCAGGGATTGAACCTGGACCCCCTGCATGGGAGCGTGGAGTCTTAACCACTGGACCACCAGGGAAGTCCCTGCAGTTACTATTCTTTTTTTTTTTTTTTTTGCGGTACACCGGCCTCTCACCGTTGCGGCCTCTCCCGTTGCAGAGCACAGGCTCCGGACGCGCAGGCCCAGCGGCCATGGATCACGGGCCCAGCCGCTCCGCAGCACGTGAGATCCTCCCAGATGAGGGCACGAACCCGTGTCCCCTGCATCGGCAGGCGGACTCTCAACCACTGCGCCACCAGGGAAGCCCAGTTACTATTCTTGATAGCCAAAATCATCCCAACTTTGGCCAGTGGGAGCCTCACTGACTTTTGACTCAGCTTCAGTAATCTTTGCTAGCTTCCTTTATTCCTGACGTGATAAGAAGTTCCAGGTGCCTCTTGAACATGTTCCAAGTGTGCTATCAGCCTTTTCTTCAAGGATTTCTGGTTCCTTTTAGGTCTCTATTTTATTTTTTTTAATTAAAAATATTTAAATTGAGGTATAATTGACATATAACATTATATTTGTTTGTGTTAGGCCACAAAATAAGTCTTAATAAATTTAAGAGGATTGAAATCATATCAAGCATCTTTTCTGACCATAATGGTATGAAACTAGAAACCAATTACGAGAAGAAAACTCACAAATATGTGAAAATTCACATATATGGAAAATTCACAAATATGTGGTGATTAAACAACATGCTACTGAATAACCAATGGGTCAAAGAAGAAATCAAAGGAAAAATTTTAAAATATGTGAGACAAACAAAAATAATAAACACAACAAAATTTATGAGATGCAGCAAAAACAGTTGTAAGAGGGAAGTTCATAAATGCCTACCTTAAGAAACAAGAAATATCTCAAATAAATGTCCTACATTTACACCTGAAGGACTAGAAAAAAATTTCCAAAATTAGTAGAAGGAAGGAAATAACAAATATCAGAGCAGAAATAAGTAAAATGGAAACTAAAAAGACAACAGAAAAAAAATCAGTGAAACTAAGAGCTGGTTCTTTATCAAGATTTTTTGAGTTGATAAACTATTAGCTAGACTTACCAAGAAAACAAGAGAGAGGACTCAAATAAATAAAATCAGAAATGAAAGAGGAGACATTACAACTGATACTACAGAAATACAAAGGATCATAAGAGATTGCTATGAACAATTATATGCCAACAAATTTGAAAACCTAGAAGAAATGGATAAATTTCTAGAAACACACAACCTATCAAAACTGAATTATGAAGACATAGAAAATCTGAACAGACTGATTACCAGTAAGGAGACTAAATCAATAATCAAAAACCTCCCAACAAACAAAAGTCCAGGACCAGACAGCTTCCCTGGTGAATTCTATCAAACATTCAAAAAAGAGTTAATACCAATCCTTCTCAAATTCTTCCCAAAAATAAGAGGGAACACTCCCAAACTCAGTTTACGAGGTCAGCATTACCCTGAGGACACCACTAGAAAAGAATATTACAGACCGAATTCCTGATTAACATAGATGCAAAAATTTTCAACAAAATAGTAGCAAGCCTATTTCCACAATACATTAAGAGGATCATACACCATGATCACATGAGATTTATTCCAGTAATGCAAAGATGGTTCAACATCTTCAAATCAATCAATGTGACACACCACATTAACAAAAGGATAAAAATCATATGATTATCTCAATAGATGCAGGAAATCATGTGACAAAATTCAACATCCTTTCATGATGAAAACTCTCAACAAATTAGGTATAGAATGAATGTGCCTCAACATAATAAAGGCCATTTATGACAAGCCCACAGCTAACATCATAATCATACTCAAAGGTGAAAAGCTGAAAGCTTTTCCTCTAAGATCAGGAACAAGACAAGGATGCCCACTCTCACTACTTTTATTCAACATAGTATTGGAAGTCCTAACCAGAACAATTAGGCAAGAAAAAGAAATAAAAGGCATCCAAATTGGAAAGGAAGAAGTAAAACTGTCACTAATTGCAGATGACATGATATTATATATAGAAAACCCTAAAGACCCCACCAAAAAAAACTCTTAGAACTCATAAAAGAATTCACTAAAGTTGCAGGATACAAAATCTTGCATTTCTATACACAAATAACAAACTATTAGAAAGACAAAAATTTTTTTAAATCCCATTTACATTGCATCAAAAAGAATAAAATACCTAGGAATAAATTTAACCAAGGATGTGAAAGACCTATACACTGAATACTACATTAATAAAATAAATTGAAGAAGACAAATAAATGGAAAAATTTTCCATACTCATGGATTGGAAGACTTAATGTTGTTAAAATAACTGTACTACCCAAAGCAATCCACAGATTCAATGCATTCCCTATCAGAATTCCAAAGGCATTTTCACAAAAATAGAAAAAAAATTTCTAAAATTTGTAATGGAATCACAAAAGACCCTGAATAGTCAAAGAAATCTTGAGAACAACAAAGTTGGCAACATCATACTCCCTGATTTCAAGCTATATTACAAGGCTATAGTAATCAAAACAGTATGGTATTGGCATAAAAACAGACACATAGATCAACAGAACGGAATAGAGAATATATGAAAACAGAGCAAAGAATATACAATGGTAAAAAGACAGTCTCTTCAATAAATGGTGTTGGAAAAACTGGGTGGCCACATGCAAAAGAATGAAACTGGACCATTATCTTATACTATACACAAGAGTTAATGCAAAAAGACCTGAACATAAGACCTGAAATCATAAAATCCCTAATAACATAGGCGTTAAGCTCCTTGACCTGAGTCTTTTTTTTTAAATAAATTTATTTATTTTTGGCCTTGTTGGGTCTTCGTTGCTGCATGCAGTCTTTCTCTAGTTGCAGCGAGAGGAGGCTACTCTTCATTGCTGTGTGCAGGCTTCTCATTGAGGTGGCTTCTCTTGTTGCAGAGCACAGGATCTAGGTGCACAGGTTTCCGTAGTTGTGGCATGCGAGCTCAGTAGCTGTAGCTCGCAGGCTCTAGAGTGCAGGCTCCTTAGTTGTGGCACATGGGTTTTGTTGCTCCGCATGTGGGATCTTCCCAGACCAGGACTTGAACCCTTGTACCCTGCCTTGGCAGGCAGATTCTTAACCACTGCGCCACCAGGGAAGTCCTTGACCTAAGTCTTGGTGATGATTTTTAAAATCTGACGCTGAAATCAAAAACAACAAAAGCAAAAATAAACAAGTGGGACTACATCAAACTAAAAAAGCTTTTGCACAGCTAAGGAAACCATCAAAGAAGTGAAAAAGCAAACTACAGAATGGGAGAAAATATTTGCAAATCATGTATCTGATAAGGGGTTAATATCCAAAATATATTAAAAACTCATACAACTCAATAGACCAAAAAAAAAAAAAAAACCAAAAAACAAATTCAATTAAAAAGTGGAGTTTTTAAATTAAAAATGAATAGACATTTTCCTTAAGAAGACATACAAGTGGCTGACAGGTATGTGACAGATGGGCAACAGGTACATGAGAAGATGCTCAACATCACCATCATCAGGGAAATACAAATCAAAGCCACACTGAGATCATCAGCTCACACCTGTTAGAATAGCTATTATAAAAAAAAGCAAGCTACAACAAGTGTTTGCAAGGATGTGAAGGAAAGGGAACCTTTGTGCACTGTTGGTAGCATTGTAAATTGGTGCAACCACTATAGAAAACAGTATGGAGGTTCCTCAAAAATTAAAAATAGAACTACCATAGGATCCAGCAATTCCACTTCTGGGTATTTATCCAAAGAAAACAAAACCACTAACTCGAAAAGGTATATGCAACCCCATGTTCATTGCAGCATTATTTACAATAGCCAAGATATGGAAACAACCTAAGTGTCCATTGATGGATGAATGGATAAACAAGATATGTTACACACACACACACACACATACACACACACACAGTGGAATATTACTCAGTGGTATAAAAAAGAATGAAATCTTGCCATTTGCAACAACATGGATGGACCTCAAGGGCATTACGCTAAGTGAAATAAAACGGAGAAAGACAAATACTCTATGATCTCACTTGTGTGTGAAATCTAAAACAAAACAAAAAACAAACAAAAAAATCAAGCTCAAAATTAAGAAAATAAATAAATAAAAATTTAAACTTAAAAAAAAAAAGAAAAAAATCAAGCCCATAGATACAGAGAACAGATTGGTGGTTGCCAGAGGTGAGGGGTCGGGGGTGGGAGAAATGGGTGAAGGTGGTCAAAAGGTGCAAACTTCCAGTTATAAAATAATCAAGTTGGGACTGCCCTGGTGGTCCAGTGGTAAAGAATCTGCCTTACAATGCAGAGGACGCAGGTTCAATACCTGGTCAGGGAAATAAGATCCCACATGCTGCAGAGCAACTAAGCCCACACGCCACAAGTACTGAGCTCGTGCACCTCAACTAGAGAGACCGTGTGCCACAAACTACAGAGCCCACGTGCTCTGGAGCCTGCGTGCCACAACTAGAGAAGAGAAACCCACACGCCACAACTAGAGAGAAGCCCGCGCACCGCAATGAAAGATCCCGCACACCTCGACAAAGATCCCGCGTGCCTCAACTAAGACCCAACGCAGTCAAAAATAAATAAAATAATATAAATAAATAAATAAATATTTTTAAAAAATAAATAAAATAAACAAATCATGGGGATGTACTGTACAGCATAATGTGGTTCCTTTTAGTATGAATTGCTTTTCAGAGACTATAATCTTGGTGCTTGTTGCTATTGTGTTTGTCATTGATTTAAGGCCTTTTTTCCATTTGCGTAGTTTTAAAAATTTATTTATTTATTTCTATTTTTTAAAATTGAAGTATAGTTGCTGTATACATACTTTTAATTCAAATTCAGGACCACAGAGTTTTTAGTCTCATTGAAATCTTACATCTATAAATACTGTTTCCCAATAGAGAACAGACTTGTGGTTGCCAAGGGGGAGGAGGGGAGGGAGAGGGATGGACTGGGAGTTTGGGGTTAGTAGATGCAAACTATTACATATAGAATGGACAAACAACAAGGTCCTACTCTATAGCACAGGAAACTATATCCAATCTCCTGGGATAAACCATAATAGAAAAGAATATAAAATATTGTTTTCCATTATGTATATATAAAATATATATGTGTATACCTGAGTCATTTTGCTGTACAGCAGAAATTAGTACAACACTGTAAATCAACTATACTTCAATAAAATCAAAAAGTTTCCAAAAAAGAGTATAAATACTGTCTTCCATAACATATACTGCTATCCTAACTATATCAACATAATTAGTCATTTGCTTTATCTTATGGTATACTCACAGTCTCTGAGTAATAATGATAATAATAATACCATCAATAAGAAGAGTACTGAAAACAGTTTATTTTTTTGGAGTTTTTTTGTTCATAGGGAATAGCTCACTAGGAATATTCAGTCAAATTTACTGAATTTTAAAGTCATTTGAAATAATTACTCTCAGTTTGATTAGGCCACCATCTTGATATATAGTCAAATGTTTCATTTTTCTATCAATGTTAGGAATCCTTTAATTTTGTTTTATAATTATATATTTACCTGGTTCCAAAGTCAAATTTACAAAACGAGATCTATTCAGAAGTTTAGCTTCTTACCCTGTTGCCTCTACCCTCTTGCCTCTCTCCCCCATAGGTAACCATGCTTTTTAGTTTTGTATATATATATATATATTTTTTTTTTATCTCCCCCCTTTCTTACATAAGCAGTAACATATCATACATACAATTCTGACTTTGTTTTTTTTGTTTGTGTTTTTGGTTGCACTGCGCAGCTTGCGGAATCTTAATTCCCTGACCAGGGATTGAACCCTGGCCACAGCAGTGAAAGTGCCGAGTCCTAACCACTGACAGCCAGGGAATTCCTGATTCTGACTTTGTTTTATACTTTACAGTGGATCCTGTAGATCACTCCTTGTCAGTAAATATAGATATACTTCATTCCCTTTTACAACCACATAGTGCTCTACAGTGTGGATGTCCATGGTTTATATTATCACTCCCCGATTAACTGCAAATTTGGTTGTTTCCAGTCTTTTGCTATCAGAAATATTCCTGGTATGAATAGCCATGTGCATACATATTTTCTTATTTTTGCCAGTATATCTTTGCAATAGTTCCTATAAATAGAATTGCTGAGTCCAAAAGGAAATGCTTATGTAATTGAGCTAAATATTCCCCAATTCTCCTCTGTAGGGGCCATATGACTGATCTTTGCATTCCCATCAGCAATGCTAAGCATGCCTGTATTTCCACAGCCTCATCAACAGAGTATCTCGACAAACTTTTGAATTTATGCCCATCAGATAGGTGAGAAATGATAACTCAGAAGTTTTCATCTGTATTTCCTCTGTTGTAAGTGAAGTTACACTGTTCTGTGATTTAACCAAGCTAGCTCTCTCCCTCTTGACTCCTTAGAGTGACCTCACCATGATTTACATGGTAAAATTTCAGGGAACCCAGAAAGGTCTCTTTAACTAAGTTCCACCATATCTAACTCATATTTTTGGAACTTATTGCCTGAAGGAATAAAAGGAATAGCTTAGAAAGGGAATTACCAAAGCCATCTTTGTTTTGGTTATAACTAATAACAGCAATGACTTTCAATTATTGTGTACTAGGAACTGATTGTTTTTTATGCATTATCTCACTTAATTTTCCCAAGAATCCATGAAGTAGGTACTGTTATCATCTCATTTAGAGATGAGGAAAGTGAGACTGATATTAAATAAGTTAGGAAGAACATAGGGCTAGTAAATGGTGGAACTTGGATTCAAAACCAGGTATAATTCTAAAGCCTTTGCTATTACTCTCCATATTGTAGTAGCTAAAGACAAGCCCTGTCTCTAAATCTCCTGAATTTGGGGGTGGAGATGAAGAGAGGAATATAAGATTAAGATGAGCTTGGGGAGATAAGGCAGTTCAGATTACTGATATCCTATTCCATGATTCCCACCTACCGTCAGGTATTCTACGGAAAGACTTCCATCCAGCAGTTTTTCAAGTAAATCTTCATTGACCAAGGTAAATTTTTACGTCCCACAAAAGCTAAGACTCAGAAAAGAAAATGTAAGTTACAGAAAATTTTATTAGCATCTACTGATCAAAAATAAGTATATGGGACTTCCCTGGTGGTTCAGTGGTAAAGAATCCGCCTTCCAAGGCAGGGGACACGGGTTCGATCCCTGGTCGGGGAACTAAGATCTCACATGCCGCAGGGCAACTGAGCCTGCGTGCCACAACTACTGAGCCTGCACGCCTCAAATAGAGATCCCGTGTGCCGCAAACTACAGAGCCCAAGCGCCACAACTAGCGAACAGAAAAAACCCCGCATCCCACAACTAGAAAGAGGCCTGCGCCCTGCAACGAAAGATCCCGTATGCCTCAGCAAAGATCCCACGTGCCACAACTAAGACCTGAGACAGCTCCAAAAAAAAAAAAAAATAGTGTATGTTGCCCTCTAGAGGTAAATTGATTTTTGATAAGGAAGCATATTCAGAGTTTGTGTAGGGTCTCCTTGAAAATGTCATCTCACCACAACCTTCAAGAAATGAATGACTTTTACTAGCCTTCCACATTAAGAAAATAAAGTGATTCAAAGTCTCAAGTAAGATATTTGACTCCTATTTTTTTACCCTAAATTCTGGTTGAGCAACATCAGAGGTCTATAGTCTCCCAGGAAAAGTTCATAAACTGCTAATGGGACTCCTGCTCCTACCACATCCTAATGTAAATTTTTCCTACAAACATTTATGAGGTATTTCCAAAAGGAGAAGAGAAAATATAACTTGGAAATGGTGAAAAAGGAAAAAGAAAAGGCAAAATTAAAAGAACTCTAGAACGTGATCTGCTTATCTTGAACTAATTTAAAGTAAACTCAATCACATGAGTAGATTCCCCAAATTGTAGAATAAATCTCTTACATAAATTCATTTTACATCTCAGGAAATTCCACAATACGTTGATTAGTTTTATTAATATCTAAACTCTATATTTTGCATGTCAAGAAACCCTTTGGGTTTTCCTATTCCTCAGACTATTTTCCTAACTTTATGGAGGTTTGAGAGGATAACAGGGGTCAGGCTGGCAGAGTCACAGATCAGAGCAAGGAGTAAAGTAAGAAAAATGCTGGAAAAACCAGGTAGCATCTCAATTCCTTCAGAATAGTCTTCATAAAGTGGCATCATTATTATGTTGGAAGTGAATTCACAAATCTCACACAACTTCTGGTGTTAAATAGAAAGACATTCAGAGTTATTTTTGTTTGTTATTATCCACATATCTAGAAGCGGAGGAAAAAAAAACTGATGCACACTTATTGACTCTAGCACAGACTAAATTAGCTTTTCTCTTTGTAGTAGACCTGTCTCAACTTACCTCAAGCTTTTGTGAATCAGATAACCTGTATGCTTACACTTTAACTGTGCATATTAAATAAAGAATCTGTCCTTTTAATCATATAGGATTCAGACAAGAGCCACAAAATTTTAGTTAAAAATCACAGGTTTATCTTTTTATTTTGAAAAAGACATAAAAGTCAAAAAAGCAAAAATAAAACCCAAAACAACCAGGTGTATCAATAATTGTGACATATGTGATATAAAAATATACATATATATACACATATATATATATACACATATATATGTATATATATACATACATATACTCATATATATATGTTTGACAATACATGACGAAGCTTAGTAAGATGTTTGAAACCAAGGCTGGGCTTGAACAGATTTCTAATGAAATACAACTAAAAGTTTTGCTTAAAGAGTCTAGGCAATGTTCAAGAAATTATGACCACTCTTCTATAACCCATTTGCAAAGGTCAGCAAAATAGGCTTCAAGACATGTTTTTTTAGCAGGGTAGTTCTGGGTAATGATCCTGTTTCCTTATGAACAACTACTTAACTCATCCACTATGTTGAGGTCTTCTTGCCTTTAAGAGTGTGATGAATACAAGGATGAGTGAACTCCAGTGATACAGAGAATAGGACAGTATAAAAATATTGAAGCATCCATTTAAAGCAGAAGAGGGGACTTCCCTGGTGGTCCAGTGGTAAAGAATCCACCTTCCAGTGCAGGGGACGTAGGTTTGATCCCTGGTTGGGGAACTAGGATCCCACCTGGTGCAGGGCAACTGAGCCTGCACACCACAACTACTGAGCCCTCGTGCCTCAACTAGAGAGCCCGTGTGCTGCAAACTCAAGAGCCCATGTGCTCTGGAGCCCGCACACCACGACTAGAGAGAGAAAACCCGCACACCACTAGAGAGAAGCCCGCGGGCTGCAACAAAGAGCCTGGGCGCCACAACAAAGATCCCGCATGCCACAACTAAAACCTGACGCAGCCAAAAATAAAATAAATAAATAAAATAAAATTTAAAAAAATTTAAAAAAAGCAAAAGAGAACCCCAAGTCTGAAAATAAGCCAAGGGTAGTTCTACTACTGGTATAAATGAAAGCGTCCTGAGACTTAGTATACCACTCCCTTATATATGCATAATAATCTCAGGTAAAATATCTGAGCAATTTGTAACGTAAAACCTCTATAAGTTTTACAATAATGTGCCTTTTTCTTTGCTTTGCTCTACTTTTCTTCTTTGCCTATTTCTAAGGCTGCCAGTGAACACCCTCTGCAATTGCTTAGTGTGTCAGGTCCCCAAGAGCCCCCTCCCCACCTCCTGGGTTTGATGATATGCTTGGAGGAGTCATAGGACTCAGCATATGACTGTACTCATGGCTATGATTTACTACAGCAAAAGCATACAAAGCAAAACAGCAAAGGAAAAGGTGTATGGGGCAAAGTCCGGGGGAAACCAGGCACAATCTTCCAGAGTCCCTGCCAGTGGAGTACCACAGGAGGTGCTTAATTCCCCTAGCAACTGAGTTGTGACATGTGTGAAATGCTGTCTACCACAAAAGCTCATTAAAGATGCAGTGCCAGGGTTATTATTGCGGGATAGTCACATAGGTACCTTCTGCCTAGCATATACCAAAATTCTAGACTCCCGGGAAGAAAGCTGGTGTTCAGCACAAACCACACCATACAAACGCCTTAGTCACAGCAAGCAACTCTTATCAGTGAGAGTGGAGGGAACCCTAGAAATCTAAGTTCCCAGATGCCAGCCAAGGACCAACCTTACAAGCAGGCCTTTCAAAGCATAGTGGTCAGGTCTGCTATTTTGCTGTTTTTTGCATACTTAGCGACAATTTCACAGGAATAAGCAACATACTTTCAGATTCAAGACTCTTCTAACCCAGAAACAAGCGTTTTTTAAAAAAACAACATAATAAAGTCTGCTGCCAAAGATATGGTTAATGCACTCACGTTAATTATAGTTGTATTTGAGTTTTATTGAAAAGTGGAATGAAAATACGTGAAAAACAAAGGAAAACTCAGTTTTGTCTTAATGAACTTGGAATCTCGGTATTTCAATATAAAGAGGGCTCTTTCAGTATTGCTAGTGGCAAAGTCTATAAATACCCATGTTATAATTGACTAGAAATGGATTTCACCTGACTACATATAATTAAACAAAAATAAAAAGTTGATAATTACTTTTCATTAATAGTTTGAACATTAATTTTAGAAATAAAAGGTTAAGGAGGCACTGTAACATCATATTTATGAAGAAAATTTTCTTCAGCTAATATTCTGGGGATACAAGAGGAAATTTCCTTCTGTTGTTCTCGCCACTTGAGTATATTCTCTGCCAGTTCTGCTGTCTCAGCCACCAAAATATCCATCTCTGCTAAGGCTGTGCTCTATAATATTTGAAAGAAGGGGAAAACAGGAGAGAAATCATGTGTCATTAATACATTACTATATCATAAATAATTATGACACCAAAAGTTGACAACTCATCTTTTCCAGCCCCTTAATACAAAGGCTCCTTAAAATTGTGCTTTCCTACATGTTCTTTTTCTTTGTGAGTTCATCTCTCCTTTGTCTTCAATAATCACCTCAATGCAGATGACCCTCAATCTATATTGTCAAACCTAATCTTCTTCCTAAAATTTAGTCCTACATTTCAGTTTGCTGGAAATCTCCATCTAGATGCATATTCAATATCTCAAACTTGATTTAACCACAGTTCAACAAACCATGACTGAACATTTACTGTCTCTGCAAGACATATCAAAAAACAAACTCATTGGCTTCTTTAATCTCTTGATCCTACTTATCCTCAAGTCCCAAAGGCTAGAAACTTCATTCTTTGGATGTGTCCCTTGTCCAAATAGTAGCCACGTGCTAGAAATTTGACCTCCAAAAATCTAAAAATCTACACAATCCTTTGTATTCCTATGCTTTAAATCTTTTATCTGAATGACTATTTATTCTCCAAGTTCCTCTGCCTTTTGTTCCTCTGCCTAGTCCTCTAACCCACAGTTCGTCAAACTTTAATGTGCATAGGAATCACCTGAGGAACTTGTTAAAATGTAGATTCAGATTCCGAAGGTCTAAAGTGAATGAAGTCTGCAATTCTGCATTTCTAGCAAGCTTCCAGGTGATGTTGATGCTCTGCCCTCACTTTGAGTGACAAGCCTAAGTCTACTTTATCCAATATTTTCTCCATGATTAAGGTACAGTCCTGCTCAAGTCAACCCTCTGTGCCCTTCTCTAAAAAACAAAAGAAAAAAACATCCAGTGATTCCCCAGTACTCAGACAAAGTCTAAACTTCTTAGTCTGGTTTTCAAAATATTCCATAAACTAACCCCGAGTCAATCTCCCTCTCAATACCTTGAAGCATCAGCCAAAGTGGAGTACTACTCTTCCCTCAAACTACCTGTACTCTCTAATTTTCATGGCTTTCCTCACATTGCTGCTTTCGGCTGAACTACTCTTTCTGATGCACATCCAGTTTTCACTGATTCTTCAAGATGGAGCTTGCTATTAACTCCTATTTAAAACTTTATTCAAGTATTCCTACTTCCTATCCTATTCCTAATCTCCCTAAAGTGAAAGTAATCACCTCCTTCCCTGTGTTAAAAGACAGCATCTTCTTTATAATTCTCTGCTGCACTCACTGTGAAAATACAATACTATAAAGTAGAGAGTATCTTATACTTTCTCTCACCAAACCTTGAGAATTTGAGGAGAGGGATTGGTCATACCTGTTTATCTCTCATGATACCTATAGCACAGTCCCTTGCACAATGAAGATAACACATATTTAATAAATACTGGAATAAAACAATGTAAAATGACTTCTAAATAAAGAAAAGGCATCTTGATTTAAAAAAAGTAATTTGCTCATAATATTAGCCAACAAAGAAGTTAGACAAGGAGATCACATATTTGAGATTCTAGTATAAAAGAACTAAAGATAGCTAAAAGCAATGTGAAAGGAGTTGATGAGGTACTTAAATGCTATTGGTAATACTCACCATTTTCTTTAGATTTTCATCTAAATGAGGGATATTTCTAATTATTTCAAGATGATCTTCTAATCTCTCAATGAAAGTTACTGCCAACTCCAGCAAATGCACCATGTATCTGAAGGAGGGAGAAAAAAAGTCAACTCTTTTTTTTTTTAGTTCAGGTATTTTGTGTTCTCTTTTTTCCCTTTAATTAGGACTTTTAATATGAAATTAAGAGAATTACAATCCACCCAATGAGCCGTTAATAACCTTTCTGCATTCATGGAAATATCAGTGATAAAAAAGGTTCTTCTTCCGGGCTTCCCTGGTGGCACACTGGTTGGGAGTCCGCCTGCTGATGAGGGGGACGCGGGTTTGTGCCCCGCTCCAGGAGGATCCGGCATGCCGCGGAGTGGCTGGGCCCGTGAGCCATGGCCGCTGAGCCTGCGCGTCTGGAGCCTGTGCTCTACAACAGGAGAGGCCACAGCAGTGAGAGGCCCGCGTACCGCAAAAAAAAAAAAAAAAAACGTTCTTCTCTTTCACTTTAAACAGGAATTAACTTTTCATCCAAACACAAAAACAGAAAGAGACAACACTAATCATATCTGTAGCCCAATCTAATGTTAGACAAACATCAATGTTAATAATTTTCTCATATAAGTAAAAAATTGGGACTTCGGCACAGTGGTTAAGAATCCGCCTGGGGCTTCCCTGGTGGTGCAGTGGTTGAGAGTCCACCTGCTGATGCAGGGGACACGGGTTCGTGCCCCGGTCCGGGAAGATCCCACATGCCGCTGAGCGGCTGGGCCTGTGGGCCATGGCCGCTGGGCCTGCATGTCCGGAGCCTGTGCTCCGCAACGGGAGAGGCCACAACAGTGAGAGGCCCATTTACCGCCAAAAAAAAAAGAATCCGCCTGCCAGTGCAGGGGACACGGGTTCAATCCCTGGTCCAGGAAGATCCCACATGCCACACAGCAACTAAGCCCGTGGGCCACAAACTACTGAGCCTGCGTGCCACAACTACTGAAGGCTGCGCAACTAGAGCCCATGCTCTGCAACAAGAGAAGCCACCGCAATGAGAGGCCCGTGCACCACAACGAAGAGTAGCTCCTGCTCGCTGCAACTTGAGAAAGCCCGTGCGCAGCAATGAAGACCCAAGGCAGACAAAAATAAAATTTTAAAAAACTTTAAAAAATAAATAAATTTTTAAAAAAGAGTGAAGAACTTAAAAAAAAATTTCTCTAGGTAAAACCTCATTCCATTTCAATCTACACATTCTTGGTGAAGGGTGAAGACAATAAGGATAAATGTACTTCACTGAAATAGCCTACACATGAAACTACTTTGAATCTTTGTATTTGCAAAATGCCTTAAAACTATTACTCAGTTCTTCTGATATATATAATGTATAATATACACATTAATGATATTTAACTACACTGAATAGATACTGAATATATCCACAAGAATGGGATTTGTATATTTATTATTTTACTGCAAGATAAAAGATCTGACACTTAGAGGAAATATTGATTTGCTCAGGGTCAGTTAGTGAGGCACTGGTGGAGAAAGTTAGCAATCAGATCCCCAGATGACTGCTTTTTAATTTTATTGTTATTTATTATTAATAATTACCTACACCTTCAATTTGATACTTTCCATACTCCTATGAGAAAGAGAGCAATAGAAAGCATCCCCATTCTATGGATTGGGAAACTAAGGCAAAAACTTAAATCATTTGCCCAAGGCTTTGAGGCATATAAACAGCAGAGGTGAGATCAGAACTGTTATTTTTCTCCTTTCAGTTGACATTGTTTTCATCTGTCCCTGCTTAAACTCCCCCAACAGAATTTTTATATAGAGGCAACATTAATGCAACAATAAATTTACATCACAGAAAGCTGTCTATACATAATAAAAATGATTTTTATCCACCTTACTATATATTATGGATCTAATTTCTTTCATTAAAGTCATTATTTATAATTCCTAAGACACAATGGGCAAAAGGAATGTCTTTCTCTTAACCATTGCTACAATTCTTTAAAAGTAAAGGATTTTCTTTCTGGTTTAATGTATCAGCATTAATAACAATATTAATAGATACGATCACTCATATACTGTTTAATGAATTATGCTATGAAATAACTATTAGTCTAAACAAAAACTACCCTCAGGGAACATGTGTGACTGTTAACGTCTACTTTTTAGTCTAACCTGTGATAAACAGCTTCAATAGGCAAGTTTTCTTGGCACATGGGTTTCAACAGTCTTTGCCTGAGGGACCGCTTTTCTTTTAGCACCGCTTCCAAATGATTATTCATGCTTTGCAGAGTATGACACTTCTGTGCTACACAAACCAGAAACAGTAATTATAATTAGCAACAGGACAAGTTTTGAAGTCACTAATACTATCAATGGTCAAAAATTAATCCCACCATTTCTCTCCTAAATATCTCCCCTTTGCTGTCTTTAATACCAATACCAGTTTCATTTTCAACTATTTTCTCTTACTTTTCCTACTGACAACCCAATCTAGTGCTAAATTCTTTGTTTCCCAATTCTACTCCTAGTTCAGTGTTTATAGCCAGAGCCATATTCTTCACATAAAGTGTCTGTCTCTAATATTCTATATTAGAGCATTAAAAAACAAGCATTTGTCTTATAAGCTACTTTTATTTCAATATTTTCCCCAGAATTGTTAATGGTTGTCAGCTGTCTCTTCTTTTAAATTTTTATTTAGAAAAAATTTGAAACTTAAAAGTTTCAAGAATAGCTCATTGATTGAACTCTCATATACATTTCCCCTAGACTCACCAACTAACATTTGGATACGTTTTCTTTTTTTCCCCTTTTTCTCTACACGCCCATACATATATTTTTGCTAACCAATTTGAGAGTAAGTTGCAGATGTCAGGACCTTTTACTCCTAAAACTTCAGCATGTATTTCCCAAAATAGGAACATTCTCTTATATAACTATACTACAAGTATCAAATTCAGATAATTTAACATTAGTACAATACTACCAATATTTAATACAGCCTATATTTAAACATCACCAAATATCCCAATAATGTCATTTGTATTAAAAAAAATTTTTCTAATCAAATATTCAATCCATGACTACCCTGTGCTTTAGCTGTCATGTCTCTTTAGGATCCTTTCACCTGGAAAGTTCCTCAGCCTTTGTCTTTTAAGCTCTACTGACTTTGTTAGCTTTGGGGCAATACCTGGAAAAATTATCATAATTTTATAGCCTAGTGCTTAAAGTAATCCAAGAAAAAGTTGAAATTTCAATGATTACTCATTTAACTAAACCACTTACCCAAAAAGGAAGGATGGACTACATCTGCTGCATCTTTTTCTAGTCTTAGGAGTTCAATTTCCAGGTTTTTCTACATTAGAAACAAAAAAACACTTAGCTCATGCAGAAAGTAGCCTGAAGTAAAGGCTTTGATAAAAATGGACAGTCTTTAACTCAGGAATATTTAAGGGGACCAGGAGGATGATTTGTTATGAGAGCCCAGGGATTTACTGAATCTTTTCATTTTGGTGTTCAAGCCCTGTTGCTGCTACTGCTACTACTCCTAACTACTACTATGACCATTACTACTATTATTAACTACTGCAAAGAAAAACCTATACGACTATGTGCTAGACACTGTTCTGCGTGCAAGAGGATTACTGTTGGAGCCAGTTAAGATTTTTTTCCATACTAGAGGTAGAAAGTAAAAACTCCAACATAATTTACCTGGTAGATTTCAGCTTGAATATCTGTGATCTGCTGTAGTCTGGAGAAGTTCACAAAGCAAGAAGTTGATTTCTTAGATATATTTAACATCTCCTATTGGTAAGTGAACAGAGAAAGCAGCAATATGTCAGAGTTTATGTGTGTGTTGGAATAGCATGGCCACGTGTCTAAAATATGAGGATATATTATGTCCAACGCTGCCCCTGAAAAATGAAATACAGAGTAGGACAGTGCAATGTATATTTCCTGTTTTTTAAAACCTGCACCATCACAAATCTTTTGCCCAAATATTAATATTTTAAAAATAAGAAAAACAAAGAAGAAAATCACTTTGTACTATTTCTTAAGGCATCATGCACAATAGACTGGCATTGCTGATAGCTTACCAAAAAATTCTAAAGTTGAAATTGTTGGAGAATCACTTCTACACAAATGACCTAGTCTCTCAGACCTTCCTGGGGCTAAAATTAAACACTTCCTGGGCTATGGAATCATTCACCTGATTCATTAAATGACCTCTATTGGTTACAAGTCATTCACACTGTCTCTTTCCGCATTCTCCCTCTCTTAGATAAAGGAATGTTTTGTCCAGGCATAATTATTCCTTGAAAAAGCCTACCTCCTCCTCCTTTTTATCCTTTCATTCTATATTATACTGCTTTCTTAAATTGCAGGTTATCTCAGAATAAGAATATTATCTTGTTCATCCCTTGGCTTCATCTATAATTTTTTCTATCCTCTTTTTCTTCTCTAGAATGTTAGCACTGGAAAGAACTTCAGATATCATATAGGCCAGGGATTGGGAAGCTACAGCCTATGAACTAAATGCACCCATTGCCTGTTTTTGTATAGCTTAAGGTCTAAGAATGGTTTTTATATTTCTTAATTGTTGGAGAAAAAATCAAAAGAAAAACATTGTGACACATGAAAATTATATGAAATTCAAATTTCAGGGTCCAGAAATAAAGTTTTATTGAAATTCAACTTCACTCGTTCATTTGCTTATTATCTCATGTTGCTTTCATACTACAACAGCCTAGTTGCAACCCTATGGACCTAAAAGCCTCAAATACTTATGCTCTGGCCCTTCATAGCAAATGTTTGCTGACTGATGGTAATGAATTTTATAACATTTATTGAGTTAGGCAACAGAAGATTCAAGGATGAACGAAACAAGCTCTCTGCCCTTAACAAGCTCATGATGGATGGGAAGGAAAAGGTATTCCAGACAGAAAGAACTAAACATTATAAATGCTCAGTAACTGGGACTTCCCTGGTGGTCCAGTGGGTAAGACTTCATGCTCCCAATGCAGGGGGCCTGGGTTTGATCCCTGGTCAGGGAACTAGATCCCGCATGCATGCCACAACTAAGAGTTTGCATGCCTCAACTAAAGATCCCGTGTGCTGCAACTAAGACCCAAGGGAGCCTAAATAAATAAATATTTTTTAAAAAAAGAACAAAGCTGAAACAAACAACATTTTCTATAAGAGTTGTATCATATCACATCACAATTTTAAGCATCACTCAATTTTTAATTCACACGGGAGGATGTGCACTTAAGGGATGGACTGCTTAAAGGGATCATATAATACATCATTTTGAAAGAATCAATGATAAATCCTTGTAATAAAAATAGGTTTTTTATATGTAAAGTTTGCTTAAAGTAAAATCATGCTACAAATCTTCAAAGTTTCCTCACTGGGCCTAGCTGTGCAGTAAGATTATAAGAAGGTCTTTTTAAAAAACATTTATTTACTTATTTATTTGTTTATGGCTGCATTGGGTCTTTGTTGCTGTGCATGGGCTTTCTCTAGTTGCGGCGAGCGGGGTCTACTCTTCGATGGGGCGTGCGGGCTTCTCATTGCTCTGGCTTCTCTTGTTGCGGAGCATGGGCTCTACGTGCACGGGCTTCAGTAGTTGTGGCACCTGGGCTCAGTAGTTGTGGCTCACGGGCTTAGTTGCTCCATGGCATGTGGGATCTTCCCAGACCAGGGGTCGAACCCGTGTCCCCTGCATTGGCAGGCGGATTCTTAACCACTGCACCACCAAGGAAGTCCCTATAACAAGGTATTATGGAGCTATGGATTGGCAAAACAGGTATCTGTCTAATTAGTGTTACTTGAAGGACACTATGAAGATCGTCCCAAAGACAACCCGCAGCCCAATTCTCAGTCCCAAATGTCTTATAGTATGAATTTACCAAATTACTTTGTTACAGAACTGGACAATACAGGTGAGAGCACTAGGTAATCTGGTAGCAAGAAAACACAGGAGAGAAGTGAGGAAGGTAAGAACTGGGGAGTGCTGTGGTTATGTTTTGCCTATTTTCCAACGCATTCATTCCTACCCCTTGTTTCTCCCCAAATCCATAAGGTCTGGCTACTAGGTCTTCAAGTAATCTAGAAAAGTCCTTCAACAGACGTTTAAACTCTTTCAAGATAGTGTTACAGTATCTATCATCTATTACAGTTCATTTTAGAGATGATATAATGTGTCAGAAAAGGGAGAGCTCTGGGATCTAACTCTACTTCACTAGTTGAGTGGCCCTGGACACGTTTCTTGGTCTCCTCAGGTCTTAGTTTCTGCATCTTAAAATTACTGTAAGTAGATAGTAGAATTCTCTAATGACTCTTCTAGGTATAAAAAGTTGTCTATTTTTCATAAATCTTTCATCATGTGCATAGTGCTAATCTCTGTAGATGGTTTTACCTTTTCTATTTTTCTCAGTTGCCTTTTTAGTGAAATTCCTCAACTTCCTCATTGTCTCAAATTTTCTTTCCCTTCTCTCAACCTTCTCCCATTCCCTTGTCACATCTGCCATTTCTATTCCATTATTCCCTCACATCTTCAATTTCTCCCTCTGTTGGCTTGTTCCCTTTGGCCTATGAACATGCTCTTCCCGCCGAACCTAAAACTACCACCCCTTGGCTAATCTCCCTCTTCTCTCCTTCGCAAAATTAATTCCTTCCTCCAATCATGTTCCAAGGTCTCTCGGGTCTTTTTCACCAGTTTTTTTGTTCCCCCCCGGCCTTTAAAGATGCGTGCTTCCCTTGGCGCTCTCCTGTACCCGGCGCCTCCCGTAATGCTTCAATATTTCACACAAACGAGCGTTCTTTGGGACCGTATGTTTTAACCACCTACCCGTTATTTCCCAACCCCGCCACCGATTACAATCTAGAGGCGGTATCACTGGATGAAAAAAGGCAGGTAACACTAGTCTTTATTACCGCCCAAGAACTGACCTGGGAAAACTCGCCTGCCAGACACTTGAAACACCATCTCCTTAGAGCCCCGCTTTTGCAGAACCCACCGCGGACCAGTCACTTCTGCTGCCTACAAGGAGCTCCATCGGCCCCGACTCTAGAACAGCCCCCAGCCAGCACCCTCCCACCCACTCCCGCAGCCAGCACCACCACCTCACAGCTATCTTCTGTCGCCACCGTGGGCACCCCCTTAATGACGGCATCGCCCACCACGCACCTGAGTAACCAACCCCGAAGCTACGAAATGTCCCAGCAGTAGCCCCGCAGCGTTTGGCTCGGACGGCGGGTCCCAAGGTTTCGCCTCAGCCATGGCTGGCAGCCGCCTTTCCGGGTGGCGCGGAGAGTGAGCGGAAAGCACCGCGCGGCTCGATGACGTCACAGGGCGTTTCCGACCCGGCGGAAGCCTAGGGAGCGCATCCCAGGCGAGCGCGGGTCCCGGGTCCTCCCCTGCGGAGCCGGCTGTGAGCGGAGGGGTAGGAGGCGAGTTCGGGGATCCCTGATCCTCTGTAGGCTCCTAGCGGCGTCTAGCCTTGGAACAGCTGCAAAAGCGGTGGGGCCTGGTGTTCTTCCCTTTCTTCCTTGCCACTCTTGAGCTGGCCCCCAAGATCCAGGGATCGGCAGGAGGTGACAGCTGGAGCTTGAGACCTAGCCGGGAGGCCGACGGGGTGGCTGGGTGCAGGGCCGAGTGGTGACAACTGCTCTTCCTTCCCGCAGAGACCCGAGCCTTGGCGCTAGGATGGGAAACAGTGCCCTCCGCGCTCATGTGGAAACCGCGCAGAAAACTGGTGTCTTTCAGCTTAAGGACCGTGGGCTGACCGAGGTGAGACTGGGAGGGATCCGACCAAGGGAATTTAAAGGGAGAGGGACGGCGGGCGGTGAAGTTAATAGGTAAGGGATTCTCCGCGCTGAGAGCCCCTTTCTTCAGTTCCCCTCAGAGTTGCAGAAGCTGACAAGCAATCTCAGGACCATCGACTTGTCCAACAACAAGATCGAGAGTCTACCGCCTATGATTATAGGGAAGTTCACTCTGCTGAAGAGCCTGTCCTTGAACAACAACAAACTGAGTATGGCTTTTGCGCCTGGGAATTTTGCTAGTTATCAGCTGTTAAGAAGGGTGGTTTTTCTCTTGGAATAGAGTGTGGAGTACGATTATAATGTTATTAAACTGGTTTTCAAATAAATGTATCAGAATCTTAAAAAAGAAAAAGAAGGGTGTTTTTTTTTTCTTACAAGCTGATTTTTGTTGTTATGAAACTGTTCAGGAGCTCAAGATGCAGAAGAATGTCAGAGTCCTTGAAGCTTTCTATCTCTTGTAATTACATATATAAGCCTCCTCTCCTGGTGTAATGATTGGTAGGAGGTTAATTTGGACTTGAAAGGGACCATCTTTGGGGTGTAATGTAAGCAGAGCTAACTTTGCTGCTAATTTGGAAGGGCGGATGGGATGGGAAGGAGAGGGCCTTCCAAATCCCACAAAATTGCTGTGGGATTGTGCAGTGGCCCCTTCACAAAAGGAGCCTATTATACACATAATGCTTTCCTGAATTTTGATGGCACCCTCACCTTCTGAAGACGATGTTGGTAAAAATGAAATACTTAAAAATGGCACAACATGTGAAATGCCTATGTATATTAACAAGAGGCATAACAGACTGCCATATAGTTTTTATAAACTTCATCAAAGGTGTTTTTCAGCTGTGTTGGATTCAGGTTTTTAAATTTTTCTTTGCCAGCTGTCCTTCCTGATGAGTTATGCAATCTGAAAAAACTAGAGACACTAAGCCTAAACAACAATCACTTGAGAGAGCTGCCGTCTACTTTTGGGCAACTATATGCCCTTAAGACCCTGAGCCTCTCTGGGAACCAGCTTAGAGCACTACCATCCCAACTTTGTAACCTACGGCACCTGGATGTAGTGGATCTCTCCAAGAACCAAATTCGGAGCATACCTGACACAGTGCAGGAGCTGCAGGTCATCGAACTCAACCTCAACCAGAACCAGGTCTAGAGCTTAAGGGTTTTTTTCTACAGCATGTATGTGGGTTTACGGTCTCCTGAATAAACAATTGTTCTCTAAACTGTAATCATGGAGAGGGGTATCAGAGGCTAGAAGAGAGGTATATTCTATGGGCTGGACTAATTTCAAAGCCCAAAGTGCCGTGAAGTTAGTTGAGACACTGGGTGTGTTTGTTGTGTAGGTGTTTTTTGGAGGGTAGGATGGGTAACATGGTGAGGCAATTTCAAAAGTTAAACCTCTGTTTCACAAACCTTGAGTTCTTCAGATCATCCTCAAATATACCTCTAATCATCTAGCAAGGAGCTATGTCAGGAAGATAGAGTGGAAAAGAGGCTTAAACTCATATGTTCTCAGAGTTGGACATCAGAGTTCATTCAGTTGTCCTTTTGCTGACATCTTTGTCAAGTGTGTGTCCTGCTTTTGCGGAAAAACCGTCAGTGGTAGGATTTTTGGAGATTGTTGGACAGCTTTAATTGCAGTATTTGAAATTTATTTCCATAACTTCAGAAACTCTTTGGTTAACACATATCTGACTGGAGAAATAATCTTTGGTCTAGGCATAAGGCACAAATGATGAAACACTGATCATAGTGAGACTGGGTAGTCTAGTTTTTCTAGTGTCTACGCTTCTAGATCTGCAGAGTCCATTACAGTAGCCACTAGCCACATGGCCATTAAAATTCATTTAAATTAGACTTAAAAATTCAGTTCCTCGGTTGCACTAGCCATATTTCAAGTATGGCTCAATACAGCCATATGTGGCTAGTGGCTACCATATTGGACAGCACAGATATAGAACATTCCACTAGTTGCAATAAGTTTTATTGGACAAAACTGTTCTAGAATGTCCTGACCTTACGTTATGATGAAATTCAGTCAGTCTTGGATGAGATTGGCTTTATCTTTTCCTTAAAGTGGATATTCTTGTATGTTCTTGAGCTTTTTGGAAAAAAATTCTGAATATTTGGGGAAAAATATTGGAAAAAACTTAAGCAAATTGAGCACTTGCTCCACATTCACCTTTGCTGCCTTAAATCAATGGTTCTCAGGTTTTAGTGTGCATCAGAATAACCCGGAGAGCTGGTTAAGAGATCACTGGGCTCCACACTCATTGTTTCTGATTTTGTAGGTCTGGGGTAGGGTCTGAGAATTTGCAGTTTTAACAAGGTCCCAGGTGATGGTCTGAGATGATACCAGGCATAGTAAATATAACTAGGTGGCTTGGAGCATTTAAAGGGCAGAAGAGCTGAATGAATCAAAGATAACTGCTTGGTATTGAGCTCAAGAGCCTAAAAGAAGAGTGGTGCTATTGGGAATGGGCATGCTGAGTGGGTTATGATGGTGAAACATCCAATGTGTTTTACTAAAAATCAGAGACATAGGAGTGGAATAGAGGTGGGCAGAAATGAATGTAGATAGATAGCTTAAAAGAAGTGATAGCTCTAAGAATGAATGAGGGCTTCCCTGGTGGCGCAGTGGTTGAGAGTCCGCCTGCCGATGCAGGGGACACGGGTTGGTGCCCCGGTCCGGGAAGATCCCACATGCCGCGGAGCGGCTGGGCCCATGAGCCATGGCCGCTGAGCCTGCGCGTCCGGAGCCTGTGCTCCGCAACGGGAGAGGCCACAACAGTGAGAGGCCCGCGTACCGCAAAAAAGAAAAAAAAAAAAGAGAATGAATAAGCTTTCTAGGAGAAAGTTTAGAAAGATTGAATATTAAGTATTAGGGACTGCTGCTTGAAAAATGTCCATACAAACAAGAAGGGAAGCCAAAAATCAGGAATAATTCAAAAGATAGGAAGAAAAACACAGCACTTAGGTACAAGAAGTGGGAGTTTCAAGAAAGGGATAGCACAGTCAAATGCAACAGGGAATGAGGGCAATGAATCCTTGACTTTGGCAGTAAAGTGGTTGGCATCTATGTACACGTAAAAGATTGGCAGTAATTGTACCAAAATGTTTACAGTGATGGATTACAGGTAACTTTTTTCTCTAACCTCGTATGATTCTCAAATTTTCTATAATGAACAGTGCTTTTATTATCAGAAAAATGTGTTTCCAAAAAGCCACTGGTGACCTTCAAAAAAGATTTGTTTTTTTTTCCCCAAAAAAGTGTAGTAGTAACAGAAGCTGGATAACACAAGAGGCTTCTGGAGTGAGTGGGTAGTGAGAAAATGGAGGTGGTAGAAGAAAGAACTAGGACAAATAGTCAAGTAAAGATTTTTTAATTTAGTAAAAAATAATTATTACAGTGCTTATACTTTTTCCTATTATCCCTTTTATAAATTGTTCAATAGATAGCTCAGATCTCAGTGAAGATATCTTGCTGTCCTCGCCTTAAAGTTCTTCGTTTGGAGGAGAATTGTCTTGAGCTCAGTATGCTTCCACAGAGCATCCTCAGTGATTCCCAGATCTGTCTGCTTGCTGTAGAAGGCAACCTTTTTGAAATAAAGAAACTTCGAGAACTGGAAGGCTATGATAAGGTATGTATTAGTGTACTTCTGAATTTCTAGTCACTGCTCCAGAGAAGAGAAAGGTGAAGTAACTCACACGAGTGTTTCTAGGTACGGGACGTATGTATAATCCATTTATGTCAATAAGGATTTGTTCTCCATTTTGGAGGTGGGTTCTGAGAATCAGCCAAATGGTATTGTGGCAAGATGATCTTTTTCTCTAGACAGCTTATTGTAAAGCATCTTTTTCTTTTGATAGGTGTCCTATTAAGATATAAAGGAAAGAAAAAAAACACCCCACAAAACCATGTGCTTTAAATTTGCATCTAGAATAGGTAGATTTTGTAGGAAATGAAGGACCATAAAAACCTAAAGGATGGGCTTCCCTCGTGGCGCAGTGGTTGAGAGTCCGCCTGCCGATGCAGGGGACACAGGTTTGTGCCCCGGTCCGGGAAGATCCCACATGCCGCGGAGCAGCTGGGCCCGTGAGCCATGGCTGCTGAGCCTGCGCGTCCAGAGCCTGTGCTCCGCAACGGGAGAGGCCACAACAGTGAGAGGCCCGCGTACCGGAAAAAAAAAACAAAAACAAAAAAACTAAAGGAAAAAAAATCATAAAATCCCAAATAACCAATAAGTTAGTTATTTGCTCAGGGAAAAATAACACATGTATTCTTTCATGATTTTCAGTACATGGAGAGGTTCACAGCCACCAAGAAGAAGTTTGCATGATGTTCTCCAGGAGCATGTGAACCATACAGGACACTGACTTGGAACCTGTTGCAATCTGGCTGAATGAAAGGCTCCTGTTGTTGTCAAGGATATCTGCAGTGAGGAGATGATATCCCAGGAGGTTATATTTCACTCAATGATCTTTTTCCTTTCCAGGGCTCATCTCAAATAAGCTAAAGGGAATCAAACACAGGAAGACTCTTCCATTTTGAGTCATGGATAGGGCAAAGGACAGTGTTGATCTTTGAAACCATCATTTGTTTGGCTTTGAGAAACCCAGTAGCTAGTTGCTATGTATACAGTGAGGGGATGCTGCCTGGTACCACAATAGCTCCACACAACAGCTTGAAATTTCATGTGTCTCAATGTGCGAGCTTTCAGAAAATCATTTGCCATTCCACCCTGTGTTGACACTTCATATTTTTATGAAATTCAAATAATTCATGAGAGGCTGCTATGGTTAATCTAAGGATTTATGATTTTACTCCAGTCCATTAGTTCAATTGCAATGTTTATACTTGGAATTTAGGATGTACATAAAGGTATGACTCTTGATTAAAAGTGTACTTTGTCAGAGAAGCAACAACACAACACTAAGAGGTGTTCCCAAGGCTGCAGTAGCAATTTTTTTTTTTTTTTTTACTATTGCAGGTGCCTTATTGATAGAGGGCTCTGAAGAGCTAAAACTGTATGCAAAACTTGTAAGATACAGGGTTTTAATAATCAAGATTTTCCTGAAGCTTTGTTAGAAACAGTCTCTTATTTCTGGTCATCTTTTTGTATTTAGAACTCTAATAATCAAATTACCTATCAAAAAGCTACTGTTACAGTATTTTACAACAACTTATGTTTATCAAATTTATTCTCTGAATGAGAGAATATACTAAAGATTTTTTAATAACTATGGCTGGAAGAAAGGTTAATCCTTTAAAGTAAGACGACAGGGGAACTTTAACCTGTAAATAGACCTTTGTTTGAAAGTAAACTGATAAGAAATGTTTTATGTTCTTGTTCGGGTTGCAAGAGTACTGAAATGCCTTCATGTGACTTATAAACATTTTGTGGTACTGGAAACCATGCTTATTAAGAGAAACTGAAGCTATAAAAGTAGATTTTTTCAGACTGTTACTGGCATGAACATTTAGAAAGCTACAACTCTGCTGTTTTCTGATGTTTTGTCTTAGCCAAGGGGCCGTCATTTACCATGTACTGTTCTCATTTTACAAACCTAGTTTAACCATTACGTCAAGAGATCACAAGAGCCTAGTGTTTATATGAGGAAAGTCTCTCTGACCTTAAATCTGGTCTAGGGGTTCTCTTTTTCCCATGTTATTCTCTGTTTCTCAACTGGGGAGGGATGGGGGTGCCAGTTTACATTACCAATTGAGTTTTGTTTTTTATAAACTTTGTTTAATGCTTAATCTTATTGATCTACTGAACATTTCTCTATTTTATCAATACTTATCTAATAAATCAGAACTTATAAATTAAATAACTTAAATGTCCCAAGACATTTATTAATGGGAGTTTTAAAAATCCCTACCCTTAAGAGAATCCCGTTTTGATGGCTAACTTTCACACCTTGGACCCAGCCTTGTTTCCAGATACCCTCTCTTCACTCTCATTCACTTGCCCAGTCTTACCAGGTTATTCTGCTCCTTAAACCCACAGTGCAACGTCTGTCTCCTTTAACTGTCTTTACATTGTTTGCTCAGTCAGAATGCCCTCTCTTACTAACACGCTCCTTATCTGTCTAAGCCCCTTCCTGAGAAGTCTAAGCCGAATTAACTGCTCCATCTGTTACGGCAGCATTTCTCACATTCTGTATTCATCTGCCTCTTGCTAGACTGAGCTACTTGAGGGCAGGGATTAAGTAAAGTAATATGCCCAAAGATATAGTACACAAGTGTTTAGACTTAAATATGAGCTAATAAAGTGGGTTGACTTGAGGTCTGGAGACTGAGATTCTAAATCACCTACCTTCTTTTAGAGCTTGGTTAGAAGTCAGTGTAGTATACTGAGTAAGAACATGGGCCTTGGAGTCAGAAAGATCCTGATTTGAATCCAAAGTCTATCATTTACTAGCTTTATGAATTTGAGCAACTTACTCTCATCCATAATATGGGAAACACCTCCTACCTCTCATGTATGTTATGAGGATTTGGTGAAAAGATACATAAAAGCATTTAGAATAGTGCCTATGACAGAGTAAGTGCTCAATAAATGGTGCTATTTATTTTACCTGTAAAACATTAAAATAGAATTTAGCAAGTTGTACAGAAATGGAAGGCTTGGAGCAAACACTACATTAGGATGAAAAACAAATGAGTAGAGAATAAGGAACCTGAATATCAACCTGAGAACTATAAGTATGCTTAGGAATGTAACTGGGATAACTTAGGGTTTTAGTAAGGGAGTAACCTAAAGAATAGCGTTTAAAGAAACTAATTCTAAGAGCAATTGAGTATAGGATGTCTGGGAAGTAGAAATTTAAGTTAAGGGGAGATTCCTAATCCATACATGACATGAAAAGATGTAGAGTTGAAATGTGGTAAACAAAGGATGAATTAAAACTGTGAAAGAAGAAAAAAACAGGCACAACTATAGGGGATAAAGATCACTGTCATAAGACCAGAAACCTGAAGAGGGAGCTTATTGTTAAAAAAAAATTAAGTTCAGTGGAGAATAATGTTTAACTCCTTAATTATAGGTCAGTTTTATGCTCAAGGTCACAAAACTAGTAAATGATTGAACCAAAACTTGAATACAGTTGGTCAGACTCCAGAGCTTGTGCTAACCACCTCAGTCACTACCTTTCAAAAGTAATAGAAACAAGTTTCCAGACAGTGTCACAGGAGAAGACTTTTAAGTCAACAGCTTCTATTTCTAGTGTATTATGAGCCTAAGTTCTACGTCCTCATTCCTCTTTTCTCAGTAGCAGAAGCTTTGAAAAGATATGTAACCTGGGATCCATGGATGGGCTTTCAAGACCCATTTATGCATGATTCACGTGTGTGTGTTTGTGTGTCTGTTTCTCTGGAGAGATAGGCTGTGTTGTCTTTCATCAAATTCACGAAGAGATCCTTGACCCAAAAAGAGCTCCGCTCTAGAGAGAATAGCAGCTATCATTTAATAAGCTCTTACGTTTGCTGGGCACTGCTCTAAGTGCTTTACATGCATTACCACATTAAGTCTTCGCAGCAACTCTATGAGGTAGGAATCATTAATCCCACTTTACGCACAAGGAAACTGAGGCACAGAAATGGTTTTATAGTCACTCAGCCAGCAAGTGGCAGAGCTAGAGTGTAAATCCAGACAATATGGTGCCTTAGTTCACACTTCTAACCAATTATACTGTTGCAACAGCATACTGGTATCTTTAGAACTATTTCCTTCAGCCATAATAGTGTTAAAATTTTTTTTTAATGCTTTTAGGAAGGATATTTAAGTATAGAACAGCCCCCAGTGTTTTATACCTTCTTATTATACACACACATTTACTACCACCTGCCAAACTACTCCTTTTTGGCATGTGGCATTTCTATTACTGAGGGCCTAATTAAATCTCACTATAAATATTTTCCTTTTCAGCCTTTGAAAGTTCCCATGTTAACTCTATCTCCTCCAGTAAGTGCGTTGCAGTTTTCACTCATAAACACTTTCAGTCGCTAGTGTATTATAAGCTCAAATGAATAAAACAACTAGTAATGATTAAAATGAACCTCATGACAAATCATAGCAATGAAAAGTCCTATATTTCCAATGAAAATGGGAAAGGTGCTAATAAAGTCAGGTGTTTGTTGGAGTGCCTTTTGATTTATGGATCTTTGCTCTATTCAGTTTGTCAAATAAGAGCTGACAAAATTATTGCTTTCCACCCCCCAAAAAGTACTCACAGAAGCACATCACTTATTTGAAAAAACAGTTCCATTAGTTAGTTACAAAATTTAATTGTAAGGATCAAACAGTGGTTATTGGTCAAACCAATTGACATTAATAGCTTTGAAGTGTGCAGAAGCTAGTTTTTAAATAAAGGTGACAAATACCAATCAGATTCTTATAACACTGTTCAGGATCTAAGCAAATGTGATTCTGGAAGTTGAATCCAAAAAGCTAAGAGAATCATAGTGCAATCATCAATAAGTAAACCAAAGACATAATTTTCTAAATCATTTTTAAACAGAATAAATTCTAGTTTTTAAAAAAGTTTAAAGCTACATAAAACTCAAAGTAATCTAACTATTTTCTACCTGAGATCAAAACAAGTTTCTTTTTTCCTATCTAAACAATTCTTGGCATTGAGGTAAATCTGAATTCACGTGATATACTTTGTCAAACTTTTCCAAAAAATTTTAAGCCCTGCTGTAGAGAGAAATTCTCATAATATATATACATATTTACATATTTCTTCTTCAAAGACTAATGACAAATTTATGAGGTTAATAGGCCTGTAATGGGACCATGATACTATTAATAATATGAAAATAAAAAGCCATTCATTTATACCATGTGTTCCTATATGGTGCAATATGAAATGGGATCATAGAATCTATGTACATAGATGAACCACCAAGAGTTCAGAAATTAAGCTCACTTTAAGAAAACTCATTCTGTTATTTGAAGCAGAGGTTGCAAAGTTGTGATGTATAACAAAAATATGGTGTATACAGGCTCCAAAACCAAGCATTGGCCTAAACTGGCAAAAACTGCAACTTAAACAGAAATTAAAACCAACTAGATCTTCACTGTGGTTATGCAACTTTTGGCTTTAGGGTCTGCAGGTTTTACTGAGGTAACAACCTCTTATCTCTTGCCTCTCCTCCTTGTGCCTGCCCCTACTGCCCCCAGCCTTTGACATGGCTGTCTTTGGCAATGCTTCCAAAGTTTCAAAGCAGAAGAACTTGCTAAGTAAATGGAGAGAATAAAAAATAACATTATGTATGATGTATGAAAAACAACCTAAGAGTATGGACTGAGAAAGAAAGTACTAGAAGGAAAACTAAGCCACAGTCTACCCTCAAGGGAAAAAGAGAAAATAAAAGAATAGGGGGGCTGTTACTCCTAGATCTTCTTCCACATCATCTCCCGATTAGAAGAGTGTGGAACCAAAATTTCAAACTCTGGAAAGGTAATGACTGAAGGAGGAGCTAGGGAAGTGAATAAATGATAAAGAAGTACAGCAGTAGCTTTAGCTGTCAATGAGTTTCTTTGCTCTGGCATTGGCATTGTCAATACGATCTTTGTTGGTGTCAGCCTGGAAAAAAGAAAAATACACCCGCATTACTTCACAAGATAAGCTGCTCTAAGAAACATTAAATTTCATGTACTTAGAGTAACTGACACATTGAGAAAATTCAGGAAATAGTCCAAGCCACATTACAAAACTCATTTTGGGCAAGAAGTGACAGAATATCAAATTCATTTGGAAAAACCTGGGTGTATAAACATGACAAAGATATAACAGAAGAAGTTGCCAGTATTTCATGAGTTCTATAACATTTTTTTTCATAGTTTAACATGTCTGAAACTAGGATGCATCTTATAATCAATGGCATGTAGATGCAGTGAAAATATAATGCTCTTCTCTGCTATAGATCTGGACCTTGTGGGAGTCCCCTGAACTGAATCATAGAATCTCATCTGGAGCTAGCCTAGATCTCACCCAGAGACTGAAATAACCTACCCCAAGATCTGTGGAACAGATGTATCACCATCCATATCAATATGTAAGTTAAAATGATGGGTAATATGTAGCCTAAACCCACGTAACAGCATTGAAAACATCTTATGAACCATTATTTGCCTCAATGAAATCCATCATAAGTGATTCAACAGAAAGCCAAGCTGAAAAACTTACCCCAACCTTTAAAGTATACTGAGATTTTAATGAAGTAACAATAAATAAGAACAGCTTTTAGATGTGACACAACCAAACACAGAACACAATTTCAGTATATTTTATATCATATGAAGTAACAAATAGCAACCACACTTTTTTGTTACTCTTGTTTTTGTGTGTCCACCCCATGAGAACCATTCTGCAGAACTGATTTTTACCTACTGACTCATGAGATGAAGATTCAGGAACTTACTAATTTGTTATTAGTTAACAAAATAAAATTCCAAAAGCTAACTCGCTCTTTCAGGGGGAAAACAAAAAAACAAAAAAAAAAACCCCGACAGCTCACAGAAAGGTTAGAGGAGATTGTGAGCTTCATGTGTGAAATTTTAAATAAAACCACTTCGTCCCAAGGTCTTGGTTTCAAAATGAACCAGTTGAGTAAGAGACAGGAGGACTCGACTATTGTTTTTCAATGTGTTAGAACTCATCAAAACTGCAAGGCCTGTGAGGACAGGATCTTATCCCTATTGCTCTCCCCCAGAGCATCTAGCACAGATGTCTATTACTAAACACTATACCGGATGTCTCATTTTCCTGTGGCACTACAAAGCTCTTACCTTTTCTGTGATCCGTTCTATTTGTCGATTTTGAGCATCAATCTCATTGCCTATGTCCAGGGCCATGTTTTTTAGATTTCCTAGGATACTGCCCACTTGAGTCAGGTTCTCTTCCATTTCATCTTCCCTGGCATCATTTGTTATACTATCACAAAAAGATATTTAATTCAGTACTTTGGGGTGAATTAGAAATGGAGTGAGTCTGGATTTAGTTTTTATAAAAATAAGTAACCAAAATGACCTCAGCAAGTGTTGGACCCAACAGATGCAGGTTACCATTCTTGGGAAACATTCCATAGTAAAAATGGAAAGACTAATCCAAGAGAGCACAACATCTTAAAGCCATTTAAGATTAAGAAATAACTTTAGGATAGTGGTTTTTCAAAGTGTAATTCCCAGCATAACCTGGGAACTTGTTAGACATGAAAATATGCTAATTCTCACACTCCACTCCAGATCTCCTCAATCAGAGACTGGAAGGGACCCCAGCGATCTGTGTTTTAATAAACCTCCCAGGTGATTCTGATGCATGCTTAGGTCTAAAGAACTAGTCCTCTAAAATAAGGGTTGCAAAATCCTGGCCCAAAGCCAAATCTGGCCTGCCTTCTGAATTTATAAACAAGGTTTTATTTGAACACAGCCATGCTCATTTGTTTATATATTGTTTATGGCTGCTTTTACCCTACAACAGAGTTGAGCAGTTGAGTAGTTGTGACTGAGACTGTATGGCCTGTAAAGTCTGAAATATTTACTATCTGACCTTTTACAGATATCCTTATAGGGATTTGGTCGACTCCTACTCTAGATGATACATTTTAAAACACATCTTCTTATTTACAGAAGTAAAACATGATTACTTGAATAATTTGGAAAGTACTTTACAAAGAAAAGTTAATCCATCCTTGAATGTCAACAATCCCAGTCACCATTTTGTCAGAAGGCAAATATTAAAATGGAATAAGGGACTTCGCTGGTAGTCCAGTGGTTAAGCCTCCCCGCTTCCACTGCAGGAGGCATGGGTTCGATCCCTGGTCGGGGAACTAAGATCCCACACACCCCCACATGCTGTGCGGCCAAAAAAAAATTTTTTTAAATCCAAAAAAAAAAAAAGGAATAAATGCTATTTCTAATTAATAAGTTGGGGTTCATGCATAATTACACCCAGTCTCCAGAGAAAGCCATTCATTTAGGAAAAGAATAAAAATATCGGGAAGAGCTGGCATACCGTTTAATGTATCCGCCGCTGGCTGCTCCTGTGGTTGCTTGCTGAGGCTGACCATTTGTCACTCGGCCTGGCTGCTTAGATACTACATTGCTAGGAGAGTTGTCTCCACCATCTCTCCATGTTGCCTTATAGACTTTACTAGACTCAAAGTTCTTTGTCCTATATAAGAGTCAGGAGTGTAGAGAGATACCAAAAAGCAGGAGAGGGAGAAATGACATTATTAGTGCTTGTTACCTTAGGGATGCCCTAGCACCCTTAGAATAAAAGCTACATGCAGCTAGATCTAGATTATCTACACTATGCTCCATCACAATCTGGCATTGAAAAAGATGAACTGTGTAAGCCCACTGACATTAAAAACATTTTTTTAAAGGTTAAACTACTTCCACCAAATCTTCACTGAGCAGTTAGCAAGTACCAAAATGTAATTATTTGATTTTTCAGGTTCTCCTAGCCTCTGACACTCTCCAGAAAAGAGGTTAATGGACACCAGGAAAAAAATTCCTTAGGAAAGGTGCTCTGGGATGCCTTAATGGTTCCTTGGAAGCATCTCAGACGTTGATGAGGGATGGAAGAGAAAGAAGGCTGAGTGGGCAGTACTTAGACCTCAGTTGCTCACTTACTTAAACTGTAGTAGTTTCAGCTGATCTGTTTTTTAAAGTTAGAATTGTGCATTAAATTTTTTTAAAAAGGTTTCTTTGGCGGGTGGTGGTGATGTGATGAATTGGGAGATTGGGATTGACATATATACTCTAATATGTATAAAATGGATAACTAATAAGAACTTGCTGTATAAAAATTTTAAAAAGTTATTATAAAAAAAATTTTTTTAAGAAATGTTTCTTAAGAAACAAACATTATGAAGGAAAGGCAATGAATGAGTTCTTTGGCTACAATGGTACCAGTTACAAATCCTTTGGTTTAGGACTTTTTCATTTAAGAGTTTACTGTTCCACCTTAAAAAAAAAAATGATCCTAAATCCAAGCCTCTTAAAAATAGAAGCATATGTTTAGATTAACTGACATAGCTAAAAATCAGCCAAAGCCAGAATTTTACCGTGGGATTTACTATTTGAACTGGTATAAATGGCAAGAAAAAGAACCTAGTAAAATGACTTTTAAGTGGCTGTTACAAAAAACACAAATAAAACTTTTTCTTACTGATTATTTGGCTAGGTAAAGTTTCCACTCACACAATTTTAGTTTTTGCTTTTCTATAAACAAAAACAAAGTAGTATATGGCTATAACATTGGTTTCTGATTTATTCCACATGATACATTAATGAGGAAGTTTTGAAATCGCAAAAGCAAAGGAGAGATTTTAGGAAAGCAGTGGCTCCTTTCTTAATAGGATCCTGTGAGGATTCATGTTTGGCAAACCTAGAATTGGATCTTAGACCTTAATCATCAATGCCACAGAAAGGGTACTATATGTTTAATAAATCAATTTAGTCATTAATAAGCCATGTTAAATCCTTCCTGGAACAAGGTGGGATACACATTATTTAGTACTACTTTTTTTTTTTTGGTTGCATCGAGTCTTAGTTGCGACACACAGGATCTTCGTTGAGGCATGCGGGAGCTTTCCTTGCAATGCGCGGGCTTCTCTCTAGTTGTGGCGTGCAGGTTTTCTCTTCTCTAGTTGTGGAGCGCAGGCTCCAGGGCATGTGGGCTCTGCAGCTGTGGCGCTCAGGTTCCAGAGTGTGTGGGCTCTGTAGTTTGCAGCACGCGGGTTCTCTAGTTGAGGCACACGAGCTCAGTAGTTGTGATGTGCACTTAATTGCCCCGTGACATGTGGGATCTTAGTTCCCTGACCAGGGATCGAACCCGCATCCCCTGCATTGGAAGGCAGATTCTTTACCACTGGACCACCAGGGAAGTCCCTGATATACACATTATTTAAATGAATATTTATAAATAATTTCTGTTTAGTAAAAAACCCATTTACGTGTATTCTTTGTTAATAAGATGGGTCTCAGGCAAAATTCTGAAGCAGAGTAATAGCAACCAAGCAAAATAAACAACATATAAGTTTATCAGAAAGTTAACCAGAAATATTAATAGAAGTAATATAAGTGAGGCTTTTATCAGGATGTTAGACTGTAAAACAGGTCAAAGATTGAAGGCTGGAATTCTAATGTCACTAAATAATAAGACACTGTGCTTCTGAGAGTCTTAGCACAGAAGCACTGGGTTGGGACAGACTTGTGGGCTCTTGGTCTAGTAAGGGATATACACATGCTCCAACCTCCTCAACCTTAAGAAATAATATTTGAAATTCCTTCAACTTCTGAGAATTCTTCCTTCAATTAGATATAAGATGCAAACGAATTGTTTTAACATGATATTGTGAATGAGGTCCAATTAAAGCATAGTTTATAAATAAAGAATCAGACTGGTTATCAAACCCTTCTCCCTTTAAGAGGACTGGATCTTTGATGTTCTTCCAATATCAAGGGGAAAAGGTACAAAAAGCTGACTTGAATTGTCACATTTATTTTCAAATGGATTGGGGAAAAAATCTCTGCACTACTTTTTCATGCAGTTTTGACATGCTCTGCATGTTTATAAAGCAGTGATTTTTATATGCTGTTGATTTCATATCTTCATCCTTGTGATAGTTCCATGTCTCTTTCAGCACCTCTACTCCAGGTAATAATGCCTTCTGCTTGCTCAAGGTCCTGCCACATGCTGTTACCCTGGAGCTTCTCCCACTGAGTTGTAAAACCCTTAAAGACACCTGTTTTTAAGGGCATTGTCAGAGAGCTGAGTATCTAATAAAAACAACAATGGTTTTAATCTAATTTGTCTTCCTTCAAAGGGTCTTAAGTACTTTAAAAGGTAGTATTTCCTAAACTTGACTGAGCACCAAAGTGACCTGGATGATTCTGAATACACAGATGTGTATTTCAGGCTACATTCTGAAAATTCTACTTCAATTTTTGTCTGATGGAGCCTGGGAATCTTCTGTTGTAACTATGATTTTATTTAAATTCAATAGGTCATCTAGCTGCCCAACCAGGAAGAGAAACACTGTTCTAAGAGACTTCCAATCTGTTGTAGAAGGAATATTTTAGATTACTATGGTAGTACACCTTAGTATTACTATATATTGGGACACTGAGGAATTAATCTGGAGGAAGTGAACGTATACACAAATTTTTTTTTTTAAGCCACAAGATTTAGAGTAAATTGAATCCCAATCCTAGACCTGTCATTCAGTAGCTACAGAACCTTATGCAAACTTCCATCTCTGGGCATCTTTTCCTTATATGTAAAACTAAGATGATAACAGTACTTAATAAGTCACAGGGCTGTTGATAATAGATGTAAAATTGTTCTGTAAAGCATTAGACAATTTTTTTTTTTTTCAGTATGCGGGCCTCTCACTGCTGTGGCCTCTCCCGTTGCGGAGCACAGGCTCCGGACGCGCAGGCTCAGCGGCCATGGCTCACGGGCCCAGCCGCTCCATGGCATGTGGGATCTTCCTGGACTGGGGCACGAACCCGTGTCCCCTGCATCGGCAGGCGGACTCTCAACCACTGCGCCACCAGGGAAGCCCAGACAAATATTTTTGTTCTTTGGTTTCAACTCAACCTGATCCTTAGTTAAAAGTTCATGTCTTTAATTGCACAGATTACCAATTGGCATGTTTATTCTTATAGCCCATTAACATTCCCTAGCTTTGAGATCTACAAGCAGCCGAATATAGTTGGAATATAGCTATATAAAAAGACATCTAGGGCTTCCCTGGTGGCGCAGTGGTTGAGAGTCTGCCTGCCAATGCAGGGGACATGGGTTCGTGCCTTGGCCTGGGAAGATCCCACATGCCGCGGAGCGGCTGGGCTCATGAGCCATGGCCACTGAGCCTGCGCGTCCAGAGGCTGTGCTCCGCAGCGGGAGAGGCCACAACAGTGAGAGGCCCGCGTACCGCAAAAAAAAAAAAAAGACATCTAGGCCAGGGTTGTTTCTGGTCTATAGTAAGAAAGAAATGGTTCTGATTTGCAACAGAACTCTTCTGCATAACAAAATTAACAGCCCCTCTGGGAAGAAATTAGATTTCATAATAAAATGCTTAAAGCAAATTTGTGGTAGATTTTAATGCAATTAAGAACTCCATCTAGAAAGTTAGATTTACCCCTGACTGTCAGTTTTGAAGAGTTTAATCATCTTTAACTACTACATTTTTTCAGATAAATATCACATTCAAAAATGGCATGTTTGAAATAAGAATTTGAAATATCCCTTAAGAAGCTGCTATAAATATAGAAAACAAGTATCAGGATATGAACACAGTAACTTTAACAATTTCTTTTTTGAGTTTTGGTTGTCAACATTAGTACTAACTGAATAAAATAGCAAAAAGAAAGCCCAAGCTGGGGGGCGGAGGGCGGGGAGAGAGGTGATCAGGTTATAGGAAAGAAGAAAAAGAAGGGCAAGAAACAAAGGGTAGAAATCAAACAATTTTCTAACATTTAACCATGGTATTCATAGTCCCAATAAAGATCCAAAATTTAGGAGTCAAACATTATAATAAACAGTAGGCTGACTAGAGGGTTAACTTCCATAAAAAAATTAAGATTAGTTAGCGCTGCATTAATTCAGTACGAAACCACAGCAAGCTAACACATGACATAATAGGTATTATGGAACAGATGATAATATATATAAAGAGGGTAAACCCTTATTTAAAAAAAGGAGGTAACTAGATATGGCAACATTTAAAATTTATATCCCACCTTGTTCCAAATGGCATTTAAGATGACTTACATTGGCAGTTAATTCCTCAATTTGGTAGTGGCCTAAATCATGGGGAATCCAAAATCATTAGAAGCAATACTTCAAGAGAGGAAATATTGATTCTGGAACCAGAAAGGAGTAGGAAAACTTAACAGAAGAAAGGAAGCTGAAATCAAAGTCTATGTATTTAGCCTGAATTCCCTTCCCTTTGATTAGAACTAGAATGCAGCAATTCTCTACAAAGATCAACCTATTTAAAACTTCTTAGGAAACTTTAGGGGTGTTTTTACTTTTATAATCTTAAGTGTTTTTTAGCAAAAACTTAGTATCAGAGCCATTAGTCAAAGGGTGGTATTATAAATTAAGATCCTTTCGTCAATCCATCTTCTGGCAGACAGCACTCATCAAGAACAAATTCACTTTACATTACACACCACAGCACAGCTTTTAAGAGTCTCTACCATTCACAAAATCCATGCACATGCACAGAAAAGCCATTTGAAGCATCACCTTTAGATAGCAGGTTAACAGCCCAAATTGCGCCACAAGACTGCATCTTAAAGTTCCCTTTGATCAGTTATTGAGCTCAGCTTCTGATGTTAAATCTTCATTTTTAGTAAGCATATTAGAAAGGAAGAGATTAGGTGAGAGAATGAAATGCAGAAAACAGTGAATGCCAATCAAACAGAACAGAAACAGGTTTAGTTTTCAAAGCATAATGCATTTAAATTCCTGCCTGGTTTCATAGAAACAACCAACATCTGAAAATCTAGATAAAAAGAAAAACATGAAAACTATTTAAACCAGAGCATACTTCGTTTTTCCTAAGAAAGTCTGAATGATGATATTCTGTCCTAAAATTATGAAAATTAACATGAAGAGAAGGCAAATACTTTGTATCTCCAGTGAATAGGATGGAGGAAGCACTCAAATGTTGACTAAAATACAGTAATTCAATATTTATTTTAACTAATCAGAGTTGAATATTTACATTTTAATATGACATAAGATTCAATAGTATAAAACCTGTAGTACCAATTTTCAACTTCTCTAGTAAGTGGTCCAGAAATACCAACCTGTCTTCAAACTATGTGCCAATATGTTTGACATTTTAAGCACAGAATGAAGAGAGGCAGGTTAAGACAGAGGAATACTTTGTCTGACAATGGTTAAAGTGGGACATCAGGCAGTTTACTATTCTGAGACTTCCCATTTTAAACCTGCCTCTTTTTAAACTCGTTAATTAGAATTACAACTTATCAAAGTTACTGACAAAGGGACTTCCCTTGAGGTCCAGTGGTTAGGACTCGGGTGCTTTCACTGCCAGGGGCCTGGGTTCGATCTCTGGTAGGGAACTAAGATTCCGCAAGCAGTGTGACGCGGCCAAAACAACAAAACAAAACAAAACAAAAAAACCCCAAACTTACTGAAAAAGATATAGGATTTTTAATAAGGATCTGTTCTATTTTGCTTTTAGGATTCAAATAGTAGCAAGCTAAAAGAATGACATTTATTCACAATTTTAAAGTTTAATCCTGGTAGTCTGTTTTCAAATTCTAGTAGTCCTTTAAAAAGAATTAGCTAAAATTAAAATTCACTTCTAATATAGGGTTCTGTTAAGTGAAGTTATTTCCATGTCTTATTAGAAAAAGATCTGCTGATATGGCTTTAATGAATACTACTAAAAAAAGAAATCTCAAAGAACAAATCTACTCAAGATATTTTCTATATAGTAATGCATCTAACAAAAGCAACAACAAAAAGGTTCATTCTTTTCTTGCCAGTCAAGCAATGTAGCATACAGTTAAAAACTAGGGCTCTGCCTGGTTTTGAATCTCAGCTCTTCCACTTGTTAGTGTAGCCTCCTTATGCCTCTGTTTCCCCATATGTAAAATGGTGATAATAAGAGGAACTATCTCATATTAAGGGTATTGTAAGGATTAAATTTAAAGTGCTCAGGATAGTAAGAGCCTAAATTAATATACAGGCTCACAACTCTCATGCAAACCTTTGGATGTGAGACATTTTGAGCAGTACCACACAATCACATACATCAATATTTCTGCAGTGAAACAGATTAACATTTATGCTAAGTGTAATAAAGACTATTAAATAGCTTCAGTTCAGGTTACATCTCGTAGCCTAATTAATAAGTTGTGGCACTACATTCCGAAAAAAACAAACCTTTGGCTCTCAGAGTTTTTTAGATTTCTAAATGGCAGATAGGAGACTGTGGACCTGAGTTGTTATTACTAGTACCAGAATTAGTACTAGCTTTATACAGAAGACTAAGATACCGTCTCTGCCTTTCAGAAGCTCATGTTATGGCTATTTATATGATAAGCCTAACTGAAACACAGATTAGCAGATTAAGCTTAGAAAGATCACGCCCCTGGCAGGAGTGAAAATAGATAAAGCTGAGGACAAGAGATACCATAGAGGGCAAGGACTCAATGGTGTAAAGGAGAGATGGATGGAAGGGAGGCAATTAAAATCGGAATATTTAAAGTGAAACACTACTCTCTCCTCTTCAGAGAACAAGTGTTCTGTTATAGGAGCCCCTTGATTCCAACTGTTACGAAGTGCTTTCTTCTCTTGACCCACTAGGAAAGGGCTCTGCTGAGGTTAGAGGCTGACGACGGACTGCTTCAGGACCATACTCAGGACCATACTACCTTCTCTCTCAGACTGTCCAAGAAAATCCTGCCTATGCTTGTCTGGGTACACAAAGAAAAATAAAATTAATACTTATGTAGCTCCATTTCCCACTTTTTATGATATCAGACCACCTTATTCCCTGCTCTTCCTACTCATCAGAGATAATTTGCTCTAGGTTCTAGGGAGGACTTCCTCTTCCTTGCTCTTCTCTTAATATGTATCTCAATGAAGTTCATTTACCTTTTCCCCTGAACTCTTCCAAGAGGGTACATAGAACATAGGAGAAAAGTGCAAGTAAGTTCGTGAAACATAGTTAAAAAAAGAGTTTAGATTAAAAAAAATCTGTACATTTCTAACTTGTTTGCTGAAAGTAATCTGCTAAACCCTGATTCGCAGGTCATAGTTATTAAAATATGCACTTTTGGAGAGTCAACCAAGGTCTAAACAGGTCAACAGACTTGTCTTTCTTAGCTTCTTATGCCCAAAACAAACACTAAAGTTGACCAACAAGTAATTTAACTCTATTTTCTCCAGTAGAAATGGCACAGAGAATGCTGTCACATGAAACACTTATCTGAAAGCATGACAGAGCAAAACCTCCTCCATTCCTAACTCCTTTGAGGAGTAAACAAATGCTGAGAGTCTGTAAACCTTCGTATCTCATTTTTGGTTTACCACACCAGTTGAGACAACTGGATGGAAGCAGTAATGCTTACAAAGCTCTTTAAAAATGAATACTCTCAGCAGAAAGGATAGTCACTCAATCTCCAGACAACGTCATTTCAGCCAAAGGTAAAGTTCAAAGTTGCTTTGTTAATGACTCCTCATCTTTGTCTGAATACATGTACTTTTGTCAACACCATGGAGTTTGTATTATCCAAGATTAAGTAGAGAATTTAAATGTTAATAATAAAGTCACTAAAAAGAATGAATTCCTTTCCGTCAAGTATAATCTCATACACTATACACAAATAATTTGAAGACTTTTCATCTCCTAGTTTACTAGAGGCCTCAAATCTTCAGTCTTCTTTAATGTTTCCTTCTTCATGTTTGATATATAATCAGTTGATTTAACGTGAACTTTTTTGACTTACATTTTTCTCTCTAATCTTGATGATAAAGTTATACCCCACAGGCCTAGTTTACAAAAGGTTCCTAACTAGTTTCTTGGTGTGCGGTTATATACTCCAATCAATCAACCCCTTAGGCTGGCATTCAAAGTTCCTCTATTGCCTACTTATGTATTATTTTCCACTTCTCATCTATGTGAATCATGTAGTACAGTTAAGTCAAGCTCCTCTGTAATCTTTACTTAAATTAAATCTTCCACAGGAAATGTCTTCCCACTTCTTTCATGTCCATCCAGATCTTTCTAGTCATTCAGAGCCCAACTCAAGTCCTATCTCTCCTATAAGATGGTCTCCAAACCAACCTTTATCAGTTCTATACCTTTAGCCTCAGTTGATATCACATGATCTAGCCCTAGATTTATATAGTTCTTACTTTTTGCTATTCTCTCTCATATAGCCAACCACATGGTAAGTCTTTTGAAGCCAGGATCCAAGTCCTTTATTCCCTTGACCATCCCTCATGTGCCTACCACAGAACATATATTTTGTTAATTCTCCTTATTTGAAGGGAAAAGACACTAATTCTATCCTGCTCTGTATTACCCAGATGTATATTTCCTAACCTTTTCTTGTATTATTAAAAAATGAAATTGGGACTTGATCGAAAGATTGATCAAATTTAAGCGATGGTTTGCAGTGAACATGCCCATTTATACAAAAAGTTTGATCTGACTGAAGGAGAAGCAGCTTCACTTGATCTAACAAAGTTCCTTATTTAGGCCCTGTCATACTTATTGGGAGGTGGGGAGGGGTGTGCTCTCACTTTAGATTTATTTGAAAAAGGTCTTGATTTATCAACTCACCTATTACAGGGGCATACACAAAGGCCACAGCACTTGTTTAGTTCTGTTAAAGTCTTCTCTGCTTCTCTCATGTCTTTGTTTATTTGGTCCATGCCTTCTTCTACGCGTTTTAGTTGTTCTAAGAATAAGTTGTGGAAGTTACATTTTGTCTTACATTCACGGTGCCAACCAGAAAACGCCATTATGATGGAACAGCAAAAACTTTAACCTCGAATCCACCAATAACCCATCACAGTGACTGTATCAGGGCCAGATGGTATTACAGACTGTCCAGAATGAAAATAGTCTTTCACATACTGATCCTGGGGCACCTGGCCTCTGACTGTGGAAAGATTTGTTCTAAAGAAATTTGTATAATAGGAGCATGTGAGGATTGGTTTAGACATCACTTCTGCAACCAAATTAAGTGTACTGTGACTAGACCAGATCCCCAGCATTTCTATTATTGGATAGGCTCAAAACCTGAAGGCTGTCATAAGATTAATAAAAACTAGACCAGATTGCTCAGGGCCAAATCAAACAGAATGTTTCCAAGCCTGCCTGAATCTGACCTATTTAAGGACTTAACTTGATTTCTGAAAATGATGCAAAAATATCATAATGTCTAGTTCATGTACGACCAATACACACAATAAGCCCTGCTACATAATAAATACTTGGTATACAATGGGGTATTGTGGCCCCCACCTCAAATAGGCAACAAACATGATATAATTCAAATCAGCAGAAAAGAAGTAAAATGTCACTCTTATCTTACAAAGGGAAGGTACTCCCAAAGGCTTAATTAATTTTATACACGGCTGATCTGAAAAGGCTTTCTGGCATCCTAAATCAAATCAAGAATTTCTGCCAATGCCTGCAACTCACCCCCTTGTTCATCCAGCGTAGTGATAGTCTTGATTCCTGCATCCTGAGACTAAAAGAAGGGAAAAACGCTGAGAGCACAGCAAAATAAAAACAAAACAGAAACAGAACCTACAAAGTCTGAAAAACAGCAAGAGAGAATCATTAGAAACTTAAGTTTCTCAGAGGACTAGAGCTACAGAGGAAACTAATCTCCCCAAACCAACACACTTTAACATATTAACCCCCCAAAAGAAGTCGCAGACTCATGGTGAATTGTCTTCCTTGTCATATTCCAATACTATCAATTAGAAAAACAGAAAGGCCCATTACTGCATGGTTTGACAATTTCAGCAATTGCTGGTTTCAAATAATAAAGCTTATTGATACAATACCCTTCTGATTCTTAACAGTAATTCCAGCCTGTGCTATCAGAATCCCTTCTATACAGTTACTATACTTAACTTGATGATTAAACACCTTCTTACCTCAATGGCTAAACCCAGGATTCTCCTTGTACTTTCCAGAGACTAGGAAAAAACACAGAGTTTCAGCATTCTACAACAATTCCCCTACCCCCCCCGCCCAAAATCTGAACACAGGCCATATTCATAATGCTACTCTATTTTTAAAGATTGCCAGCCCATCCACCTCTCCCTTTAAAACAAAAAAAGAAAGCTTATTACTATAATTTTGGTTACTTTCTTCCTACCAGATGGTCCTTAAGAGAAAATTTGGAAGGTAAAGTTAATGGGATTTATAAAAAATTTAATGTAAGCAGAAATCTAGGTATATTACACAGATACTAGAAAATTCTGTTAAAATTAAATGTCAGAATTCCTCAAATCTAGAATATCTTTGTTGTAAGTAACTGTTCAGTAATGACTAAAAAAAAAACAAAAAAAAACATACAAATTGTTTTCATTTATTTAGCTTTTTGATGAGTTGAAAAAATAAGGAGCTAGTAATGGCGCTCTAGAGCAAATGCATTCTTTGATATAAAGAGACTAGGAAGAAGCCAAAATGGTCTTCTAAGAAGGTCCTCTCATCCTTCCACTGTGAAAACTGAAAGAGAATTATTACTTATTCCAAGTAAAACCTTTACCTCATCAGTAACCTGGTTAGCCCTCAGCTGAATTTCTTCTGCTGACAGATTATCCATGATGAATTAAAACTTGATAGGTGGAGAAACTGAAATGTGGATATTCTGTAAGAATAAGGACACAAAAAACAAGTTTGTTTGAGCAAAGAGTGTATATTTATGGAATTTAGGATACTTGGAAAACACAGTAAAATAGCCTATCTTTATCCCTATCTATTTATCTATCTATCTATCTACCTATCTATCTATATTTCAGGTGAAGAAATTAAGGCTGAGAGATGGTAAGTAAATGCTTAAATGCTAGTTATTACCAGAGGTGAAACTAAAACTCAGGTTTCAGGACTTCCAGTGAAGCACTGTTTCTAATAGGAAAGTGGTCCTTCTACTTTGAGAAGGAAGGCATTACTAGAAGACAAGCTTCAAGAAACTATTAAAATGAATTCCTGGTTGTACAATGTTCTTGGTACATTGTCTGAATATGGAAAAGCAATAAGGTGAAGAAGTTGAAGTCAGGTAGTGTTCCATTAGTAAAGTAACAAATTCAAAGTCCTGTGCCTGCAAAGCACAGGAAACATTCTAAAAATGTGCCAGTTGTCCAGGCTACTCATTGGAAAAAATGAAATACTTTCATTCTTAACAAGAAAAGGATAATGCTGATACAGAGAGCTCAGAAAAGACCTAGTTTTTATTAAGAGTAGACTCTCCCTTTCCAATTACTGTATGGTCTGTTATTTTAGTGAAGTCCCTAAGAAACTGTACAATTATTCTTCTATACTTAGTAACTTAGTAACTCATAGTAACTCAGGAAGTGATCTCACAGACATTCAAACTGAAACATAAAACTTTTAATAGGTGAAGATTCCAAGAGTCCTGCCCTCTAATATTAACAGCGATACACTGTTGTATAGTATTCTTCTTTGAGCAGTCATGTGGAGTAATAAGCACTGTGTGACTTACCTAGGTTGTTTTCTTTTTATTACATTTGCTAGCTTCGTTATTAAAAATTTGAAAACCAATTTTACCAAAGCCCTTTGTCAATCACACATATAAAAGTGTGGTTCACATTCTGGATTTATCCCCAGGGGACATGTGGCAATGTCTGGAGAATTTTTTGATTGCCAGGAGTTGGGGGTGGGCGGTAAGGAGGAGTAATGTTACTGGCATCTGGTTGGTAGAGGCCAGGGATACTGCTAAACCTCCTATAATGCTCCTTGGGACAGTCCCACAACAAGAATTATCTGGCCCAAAATGTCAAAGTGCTCAGGTTGAGAAATCCTGCCATGGAGTACACTCACTGACGAGCAGGGAACTTTGTTAACTTCTTAGTACTGAACACTTGGAGGGAAAGGATTTTATTATATCTTTGTACCTCTAACACCTAACAGGATCTGACAGTTCGTACCCCAGTAAATGTGTGCTGAATGAACAAATAAGTAGAAAAACAAGATGTACGCTCATTTAAGTGGATCTTAGAAACAAAGCTACATGTAATAGTAGCACAAAGCCTTCGAATCAACACTAGAACCACAAACCAAAAATTGCCATTACATGTGTATGATTTAGAATGGCCTGCTGGTCACATACAGATATTTTTAGTCACATCCGTAGCTAACCAACACTTTTATTAGAACCATCTAAACAAAAAGCGACAATATCCCATTCCTAGGACAGGAAGGCATTACATTTAGAGCCTTGTTTATAATTCTACTGTCATTGCTAACCATTTCAGGATTTAATTAAGATTTTGAGCCTTGATTAAAGACATTAATGTTCATAAAACTACTGTTATTAAAATTATTAAATTGCCAAAAGTTGCAAATTTAATCTCATAGCTTGTATGCCATAGTAGGACTGTGGCTCTGCCAAAAGGTTCATATACTAAGATACATAATCAAGATATAAAGGCCTCTCTTAAATTAAGAACTGATCATTCATTAGATATAAGCATAAACAGAACCACATGCTTTATTACCTTGCTAATTGTTTATGAGACTTTAGCTTTAATCACACATATGATTATGCTACAGTTTCTCTTCTGTCAATCTTTCATAGTTGTAATTATAAAAAGAAAAGGAAGTTCCTTTGTACCCTCCCACCATTTTTGTATGCTTTTCCTTTCTATAATATCCCCATCTGCCTGCCCAGGCAGTCTCGTGCTTTCCCACACAAGGTTCCTTTCAAAGCCTGTCCTTCCTAGGCGGTACGCTCCAAAGTTATCTATCCCTCTCACGTGAAACTCCTAAATGCCCCACAGAGCAGAAAGTGTTAAGAAAAGCAATACACACTAATCAGTTAGTATCTGGAAATGACATCCCGATTAGGTTTTCCGATATAGTATACTATGGGTAGGAAGATATTTTGGGAGTAAGGAAGCTCAGATCTCTCAAACTGTATAATTTTGTAATTCTACTCCTAGAAGTGATTCTTGCCAATTACAAGTCAATATTTGTTATTCTCCTAGTAACTATGAGCAAAACTCCATGTAGGTTCAAAGAGAGGCTTGAATGTAAAACTGACCTCTGTCAAACTTAAAAGATTCCAAGAGTCCTTGCCTTTAATTATCAAAAAGGCAGATTAAAAAAAAAAAGGCAGATATAGCTGGGAAGCAGATGTGAAGAGTCACTCCTGGCATAGCAGTGGTGCCATGTTTTAGGACACACCTTTTAAGTGAACTCAAAGTGCTGCCTAGTACTTCTTTTTTTCCCTCCCTGAGCAGATGACACACAAACAAGAAACAGACTTCTGTAAAGTTCTCACATGTTTGGCATGCTGATATCAGGACAGAGCTGCCTAAGACTTCTCTACTCTGGATTTTTGAGGATGTTGAGCACATTATTATAGTAAATGGGAGTAAGTGAGACAAAGCAGAATTGTAAGGGGAAGGCCAAAGAGAGACAAAGAATAATACTCCCTAGGCTCTTTTAGCCTTTACTAAACTGCTCAGAAGTGTCAGGCAGGGTGCAAGCTAGAACTAGCTATATAGCTTTACTCGTATTTATTATCTCCAGAAGTTTTTCTCATGCAGTCAGGAAAGGCTATCCAGAATGGTAGAGTAAAGAGAATTAGAGAAGGGGCGGGGAAGGAAAAATGAAACATCACTTGACACAAAGATCCCATTAAACTTACTTTTCTTAGGTATAACCCAATAGATTAAATATCTGTGTCATTTTCCCAATGCTCCTGGGAACTTACGCTACATGTGCGCCTTTGAGATGAAAATGTAAGATTTTTCTCATTGCCTTTACACCCTACTTCCCTTACTACGGTTCATTTGGGCTTACTAGCAGACTCCTAGTTATCTTTCTTAATTTCTTTTCTATTATAAACCTTGGGGGGAGAGGGGAGGAAGAAATGCTCACTGAGCATGTACTATGTATCATATAACCATCTAAGTTATTCATATATGTCATTATGTCTGTTATACCACTTTATAGGTGGGGAAACTAAGGCTCAGTTTAAGTAAGTAATTTGCCCAAGGTGACTGAGTAAAGAGCAGATTTATTATTCAAGGCTGGATCAACTCTGAAACCAAGGCTAGCTCATGGTCTGGTAAATAGTCTTACTGTTGGATGTACCACCCCTTAATAAGATATAATATAAGAATATAGGCTAAGCACTCTACCTGATGGCTCATTTCAAAATTTCAGATACTTTCTATAGTAATACCATGAAATCTTATCTCTTCCACAGACTCAAAGATGGTTAAACTGAAGGAAGAACTAGAAAGACCAGAGTAATCATGGCTTTCATCTGTTTTATAATAATTTAGAACCTGAAAAATATCTACATTAATTTAGAAAATGAAAATAATACTACTGGGAAGAAGGAATACAAAGTAAAAAGGACTCAGAACTTAATCAACAGGAGATCCACATGTCTTCATTGATAAAAATGGAGGGATACTCAGGAAGTAATGAAGAAATAGCACTTTAAATCACTGATTCCTGAAAAGACCAATATAAGAATGATTTTATAAAGTATTAACTCAGTTTATACTGGAAGGCAAGGATTTTGCATTAAAATATTCTACCATTAGTTTCCTGCCTATTCCTTCTCTTAAAACATAGTTAATCACAATGTAAGTTGCTCTATGAGTTACACTCATACAGTTATTACTGTATTCTTTAACAGTTTGATAAAATGTGCAATTCTCTTTGGCATATTTTGATTAGACTTTCATGGTAACTAATGTATTTACAACAAGTAGAAACTTCTGTTCAGAGCAGGCTAGCACAGTGGTGAGTAGTGGGAGCTCCAGCATCCAAATTCTGGCCTCAAAAATGTATTTGTTGTGTGACCCTGGGCAAGCTACCTATCCCCACTAAAGTTCAGTGTCTGCATTTGTAAGATAGAGATAACAGATCTATTTCAAAGGCTTTTTTGGTGAAGATTAAAAAATATGATCCACACAAAGTGCTTAGCACAGTGCCTGAAGCATAGCTGATGTTCAAGTGTTAGCCATTATTTCAATATCATTAGGGAAGCAGAAATAGTAGGCAAAACGAAAGTAAAGTAACAATGTTAAATATGAGTGATATCAATGTAAATGCAACTGAAAATAATCGCTACTAATTAACTGTTCCATCTGAAGACTAAATTTGAATATTAAAGTTGACGATACTGTATAGGCTATACTATTTTCATGCCAGTCATGAGGCCTGTGGTTCTCCCACTTAATCAATCAGCTCATGGAAGTGATGCTGGTCCATGAAGGTCACCTTTCAGTACTGGTTAATTAAACTTCACTGCTTGTTATCAAAAAAAAAAAAAAAATCCATCAAGATGGAGAACTAAACCAAGTTTCTGGTTGATAGGTACTTAGCTAGACAAATATATATATAAATTTGCATGTCTAAAAAATTAAAGACTGCCCTTAAATGATTCTTTTTTTCTGGCTAAAGCCGGCAAACACAAACCACAAAAGGGCTTAGGTTATGAAGGTTAGTATATTATACACTGAACAAAGAAGACTTAAAAAAAAAATCAAATATGTGCTATAATTACCGGAGGGTTAAAATATGGGTAGAAAAAAGTCTGGAAGGGAATCATCAAAATATAACCAATGGCTGTTGTGGTATAGTAGAATTAAGAGTGATTTTTCTTCTTTTTCCAATTTTCCAAATAGTTTGTAATGTACTACTTTTAAATTTCATACATTTATTTTTATTGTAAAATATGATAGTTTATGACAACCAAGAAAAGAGATTTATAAGATTGGAGAAAACAAGGACAAGGAATAAATTCTATACCCTAATTCATAAGCATAATATCAATTCTTAGCCTTTCCTGAGACAGATCTTCCAGTTGGCACATATTCACAGTAAGTGTAAATCTGTGGAAACATTTCTATCCACTAATTGATGATCACCCACCCCAACCATAAAAGTATAGAAATAATACAGTGGAAAAATTTGTCCTAAACTGCTAAAAGTTGTTTAGAGAAAAGGCCCTTGCTACGGTTTGGCTGGGAAACATACTTCACATGATATGGCAGGAGTGGGTTCTAACTGAGTCTGAATAAGTTCTTAGTACTTTCATGGCAAAATACTAAGAAGTGGATAAAAGAGGATCCCATAAAGAAGCAGAGAACGTAGCTGTAATTGAGAATTTACAACAGCTCCATCCTGGAGTACAGTCAATCTTCTGTCATAGCCCCTCACCTCCAGTGTATTCTTGTTCTCTAACTTTTCTACTGACATTCAGCACCGTCAGGGATTCAAAGAAAATGTATGAAATGAGAAGCCATTTAAATGAAAGTCTGGGACTTCCCAGTTGGCGCAGCAGTTAAGACTCCGCGCTCCCAATGCAGGGGTCCCAGGTTTGATCCCTGGTCAGGGAACTAGATCCCACATGCATGCCGCAACTAACGAGCCTGCTGGCCTCATCTAAGACCTGGCACAATCAAAAATAAATACATAAATTAATTAATAAATAAATGAAAGTCTGTAGGATTTGCTTTAAAATAATTTGAAGTTGGGACTTCCCTGGTGGTCCAGTGGTTAAGACTCCACACTTCCACTGCAAGGGGAGCAGGTCTGATCCCTGGTCGGGGAGCTAAGATCCCATATGCTATGTGGTGAAAAAACAAACAAACAACAAAGGTGGGGAAATGGGTGGGAGTATAGAGGATGCAAAGAATGGCCATGATTGCTGAAGCTGGGTGAATAATACATGGAGGGTCATTATGCTACTTTCTCAACTTTTTATTATGAAAAAATTTAAAAATATACAAAAAATATTTTAAATGGCAGCTAACTTTTTAATAATCTTTACTCACCGTTTTGAAAGTCTAGATAGTGGGTAGGGATTGAGAGGACTCTAACTACAATAGTTGATATTTATAAAGCATTATACATGCAAGACACTATTCTAAGAAATATTAAAAAAATATAAATACACACACACATTCATTTAATCCTTACAACACTGTCTTAGTCCATTAAGGCTTCAATAACAAAATACCACAGACTGGCTATTTAAAAAGTTCTTGTAAGGGCCCTCTTTATGATTTAAAGCACCCTCACATGGTGGGAGGGGTTAGGAGCTCTCTGGAATCTCTTTTATAAGAAACTAATCCCATTAATGAGGGTTCCACCCTCATGGTTTAAACACCGCCCAAAGGCTCTACCTACTAACACCATCACATCCAGCATTACGATTTTAACATATGAATTTTGGAGGGGAGGACACACAAACATTCGACCCTAGCAAACACTGTTTAATCCCACATTTTACAGATGTACAAACTAAGGAACAGTGAGGTTAAGCAACTTTTACAAGTAGAGCCAGGATGAAACCCAGGAAGATTGCTCTAGAGCATGTGTTTTCAATTACTGTTATGCATATTAGATGGAGAGTAGAGAACCACATTATCAAGTCATTCAAATCTGTAGCAGCTTTGCCCAAAGAAAAGTACAGTTGACCCTTTAACAATGCAGGGGTTACGTTAGTACTGTAGTAGGTATTTATTGGAAAAAAAAAATCTGAGTGTAAATGTATCCACCCAGTTTAAACCCACCTTGTTCAAGGGTCAACCTGTATACACATGAAGTCCCTGTGAGACAGGAAGGGGGCTGGGCACAACCTTTAAAAGAATGGCATTGCCACTGAGGACACAACATAAACTGGTTACATAAACTGGTTAGGTCCAAGATGGCGGAAGAGTCGACTTCCACTAGACCTCGGGCCTCAGTATATGCTCATCATAATACATCAGCAAGCTAAATGACACACCCACAGGTGCCATGACAGTTCCGAGGCTGACCATAAAAGGCCAAAAAGTGGGTGGTGGCCCAATTCCTGGAAATCCCTGCCCCTTCCCCAAAATAGCTGGAATAATCTTCCCACTCATTAGCCTATGAAATTACCCACTCCTATAAAAATTGACAACCCCGTATCTTGGGGCCCTCGCCTTCTGAGATGGCCCACACTCTGTCTATGGAGTGTGTATCTCTCCCTGAATAAACTTTCTTTCACTTTACTATGGCGCTCTTGAATTCTTTCCTACGCCAAGCCAAGAACCCACATTCAGCGGCCCTCCCAGCGACTCACCTGAGAGCTGGGACATGACCATCCTCTCAAGTCCCAATTTCTTTCCTGCAACACCTTGCCTTCTGCCTTTTCCAAGTTGCAAGTCTAACTCCATGCTTAAAGCACATTTTAGAGCAGTAATTCCCAGCCTTGGTTACACGTTATAATCACCTGATGAGCCTTTATAAATTTAGAGGCCAAGGCTGCAGACCACACTAATTAAATAAGAATCTCTGCAGGTGGGAGCCAAGCATCAGTCAGTTTTAAAACTCTCCAGGTTTCCAATGTGTGGCCAAGGTTGAAAATCACTGTTTCAGATAAAAGTTTTCATTTTTTAATATACAAACAAGTACTAATGGATGATATTCTCCCTGTTACAATTCTGGTACCTAATGTAGGAAAAACATAGATAGAGGTTAATGACAAAGGACAAGAACAACTTAGGCTTCAAAAAGTTAAACACAGAACTACCATGGGATCTAGCAATTTCATTCCTACATATATTAGAAATGAAAACATATGTCCACACAAAAACTTGTACACCAGTGTTAAAGCAGCATTATTCGTAATAGTCAAAAAGTAGGAAAAATCCGAGAGGGGGATGAAGATGGCAGAGTAGCATGACGTGGAGCTCACCCTCCCCAACAAACACATCAAAAACACATCTACAAGTGGAACAATTCTCAGGGAAAACTGCTGGAAACTGACAGAACAACTCCTATACAACCAAAGCTACAAGAGAGATCTCCACTTAATGGAGTAGGATAGAAAAAAAGCATCAGGTCAGGATCTGAAACCTTGGGAGGGATCTGGAAGGAAGAGAAGGTCTGAACGGGCAGACTCACACGCTGGGGAACAAGCAGGTCAAGCAACAATCTGGGCATCCCAGTCCTGGGGGTCTGTGCAAAGGAGAAAAGCCCTGTTGGCTGCTGGGAGAACCACTATGACAGTATGAAGGGCTGGAGAAGAATAGATTCTACTTGGGAGGAGTGCACATTTGCTGGCCTGCCAACAATCAGGGAGAAGAGAGCCTTGCACTGGTAGTTGCCCCATCCCTGCAGATCCTGAGTTCAAAGGTGGTAATAAAAATGCTAATTGAATTAAGAAAGATTATCAATAGAAATGCAGGTCACTGTTACAAAGATCTAGAAACTATAAAAATGAACTAGTCAAAAACAGATAATTCAATTGCTGAGATAAAAAGCAATCTGGGACTTCCCTGGTGGCGCAGTGGTTAAGAATCCGCCTGCCAATGCAGGGGACACGGGTTCGATCCCTGGTCTGGGAAGATCCCACGTACCACGGAGCAACTGGGCCTGTGCGCCACGGCTGCTGAGACCCGCGCACCTAGAGCCTGTGCTCTGCAACAAGAGAAGCCACCACAATGAGAAGCCCGTGCACCACAACAAAGACCCAATGCAGCCCAAAATAAATAAGTAAATAAAATAAAAAAAAACATTCTAAAAAAAAAAAAAGCAATCTGGAAGCAATGAACAGCTGACTAAAATGACACAAAAATAAGTGATCTGGAAGACAGAATAATGGAAATAACCCAGTCAGAACAAACAGAACATACAACTCAATAACAACAACAAAAAACAACCCAATTAGAAAATGGGCAGGGACTTCCCTGGTGGTGCAGTGGTTAAGACTCTGCACTCCCGCTGCGTGCCACAACTACTGAAGCCCGCACGTCTAGAGTCCATGCTCCGCAACAAGAGAAGCCACCGCAATGAGAAACCACCGCACCACAACAAAGAATACTCTCCACTCACCGCTACTAGAGAAAGCCGATGCACAGCAACGAAGACCCAATGCAGCCAAAAATAAATAAATAAAATTAATTAATTTTTTAAAAAATTAAAAAAAAAAAAGACTCCACGCTCCCAACGCAGGGGGCCCAGGGTTCGATCTCTGGTCAGGGAACTAGATATCACATGCATGATGCAACTAAGAGTCCGCATGCCGCAACTAAGGAGCCCGCCTGCTGCAACTAAGACCCAGTGCAACCAAAAAAAAAAAAAAAAAAAGGGCAGAAGGGACTTCCCTGGTGGCCCAGGGGTTAAGAATCTGCCTTCCAGTGCAGGGGATGTGGGTTCGATCCCTGGTTGGGGTACTAAGATCTCACATGCTGTGGGGCAACTAAGCCTGCACATTCTAGAGCCTGTGCGCGCCACAACCAGACAGCCCGCATGCTGCAACTACTGAGCCTGTGCACCACAACTAGAAAGAAGCCCACATGCCTCAATGAAAGATCCCACACGGTGCAAGGAAGATCCTATGTGATGCAACTAGGACCTGATGTAGCCAAACAAATAAATATTTTTTAAAAAATGGGCAGAATATCTAAATAGACATTTCTCCAAAGAAGACATACAGATGGCCAACAGGCAGATGAAAAGATGCTCAACATCACTGACTATTAGAGAAATGCAAATTAAAACTACAATGAGGTATCACTTCACACTGGTCAGAATGGCCATCATCAAAAAGTCTATAAATGGGCTTCCCTGGTGGCGCAGTGGTTGAGAGTCCGCCTGCCGATGCAGGGGACACGGGTTCGTGCCCTGGTCTGGGAGGATCCCACGTGCCATGGAGCGGATGGGCCTGTGAGCCATGGCCGCTGAGCCTGCGCGTCCGGAGCCTGTGCTCCGCAATGGGAGAGGCCACAACAGTGAGAGGCCCGCGTACCGCAAAAAAAAAAAAGTCTATAAATAATAAATGCTGGAGAGGGTGTGGGGAAAAGGGAACCCTCCTACACTGTTGGTGGGAATGTAAATTGGTGCAGCCACCGTGGAAAACAGTATGGAGGTTCCTTAAAAAACTAAAAATAGCGCTACCATACGATCCAGCAATCCCACTCCTGGGTATGTATCTGGAAAATAATGAAAACTCTAATTCAAAAAGATACATGCACCCCAATATTCACTGCAGCACTATTTACAATAGCCAAGACGTGGAAGCAACCTAAATGCCCACTGACAGAGGAATGGATAAAGAAGATATGGTATATATATATATATAAAAAATAGAATATTACCCAGCTATAAAAAAGAATGAAATATTGCCATCTGTAACAACATGGATAAACCTAGACAATATTATGCTTAGTGAAATCAGTCAGACAAATACTATATGATATCACTTATATGTAGAATCTAAAAACTAATACAAATGAATCTATATATAAAATAAAGATCGACTCACAGACATAGAAAACAAACGTATGCTTACCAAAGGGGAGGTGGGAAGGAACAAATTAGGAGTATGGGATTAACGGATACAAACTACTATACATAATATAGATAAGCAATGTGGATTTACTGTATAGCACAGGGAATTATACTCAATATCTTGTAAAAACCTATAATGGAATATAATCTAAAAAAATAAATAATTGAACCACTATGCTTGTACACTATGCTTGTATAGTTGTAAATCAACTATACTTCAATTAAAAAAAAAGTAGGGAAAAACTCAAATGTCCAGGACTCCCGTGGTGGCACAGTGGATAAGAATCCGCCTGCCAATGCAGGGGACATGGGTTCGATCCCTGGTCCAGGAAGATCCCACATGCTGTGGAGCAACTAAGCCCACACACCACTACTGAGGCTGCGCTCTAGAGCCTGTGAGCCCCAACTACTGAGCCTGCGTGCCACGTGCCACAACTACTGAGCCTGCGTGCCACAACTACTGAAGCCTACATGCCTAGAGCCCATGCTCCAGATCAAGAGAAGCCACCGCAAGGAGACGCCCGTGCACCTCAACGAAGAGTAGCCCCTACTCACCACAACTGGAGAAAGCCCGCACACAGCAACAAAGACCCAACACAGCCAAAGATTTAAAAAAACCAAAAAAACAAAAAACTTGGGACTTCCCTCGTGGCGCAGAAGTTAGGAATCCGCCTGCCAATGCAGGGGACACAGGTTCAATCCCTGGTCTGAGAAGATCCCACATGCTGCGGAGCAACTAAGCCTGTGCACCACAACTACTGAACCTGCGCTCTAGAGCCCGAGCCACAACTACTGAGCCCACGTGCCACAACTACTGAAGCCTGCACGCCTAGAGCCCATGCTCTGCAACAAGGGAAGCCACCACAAGGAGAAGCCTGCGTACCACAACGAAGAGCAGCCCCCGCTCACTGCAACTAGAGAAAGCCCGTGCACAGCAACAAAGACCCAACGCAGCCACACATAAATAAATAAATTTATTAAAAAACAAACAAAAAACTCAAACGTTCATACAATGGAGTATCATTCAGCCATAGAAAGGAAGTTTACATGCTACAACATGTATGAGCCTTGGAAGCATTATTCTTAGTGAACAAAGCCAGATACAAAAGGCCCCATATTGTATGATGCTATTTATATGAAATGTCCAGGATAGATAAATCCATAAAGGCAGAAAGTAGATTAGTGGTTGCCACAGTTAGGGGGACGTAGGACTGACTACCAATAGGTATGGGGTTGTTTTGGGGTGATGGAAATGTTCTGGAATTAGTGGTGATGGCTGCACAGCCTTATGAATATGATAAAAGCCACTAAACGGCATACTTTAAAATGGGGAATTTTAAGTTATGTGAATAGTATCTCAATAATATCTCTCAGTTTTTCAATAAAAAACAAAAAAAAAGACTTAAGGTTGGAGAAAGAATAGTCAAGCAAAAGAAAAAAAAGTATGAGTAAGAATTAAAAGGAAGATAGGAAGGAAAGCATTAATTTTGTAGCTTTTCCTATGCTAAACAAACTATTTTCTGCCACAGTGTAAAATCTAA